>NC_136531.1:28153638-28814888 GCF_910591455.1 Pholis gunnellus
TTTTGCTCACACTTGACACCCGGTATAGAAGGCTTGGCATTTACAATTGCCACAATTCAACCCTAATCTTAAAAAATACTTCCTCACTAGTATATTTATGACATTAAATGACTTGCCTCCTCTCAATGGTTGAGCATCCGTCTGGCTCCTGACAGAACTGCAGCAGTCAGTCAGATGGGTGAAAACATGGGAATGGCACCAAGTGATCCTTTGCACTGCTTCAAGACTCTTCCAATTATGAGCAACTTGGCTTACAGAGCTGACAGAGACGGACAACTGACATAATCTCCGTGGAAACGCTGCTATAAAGCCGTCAGATACCTTTGCGGAATCTTGTTCTGTGACACAGCTTGTTTCTGGAGTGTTATATCTTCTTTAGATATTAAATGAAGCATTGGAATTGACATGAAAACCGGCTATCATAACAACATTTGCCTGCCTACCCTGTAATTTAAAGCTCCATTAAGCAATACGGTTGATGTTGACACTGAATCAAATGATTCATTAAATAACATCCCAGCCTGCAGCATTGTTTGCTTTGCCAGTCTGTGTGGCTGAGTGCGGACAGATACTGAGCTCAGACAAGATGATTGGACATTATGAGTCCACCATGACATGACTGAAAACACAAGTGAACGAGTGTGTGTTTATCGTCAGTAGTCCAGCCCTCTGTCCGACAACATCTGTATACACAAGGAACAGATATGTGCTTTGGAATAAGAGTAGTTGCTGCTGTGTTGTTTTTATACTGCTCAGAAGTTGTAAGAAGGTCAGTTTACGTAAAAGGACTTTGACATCAGAGACGGGTCCTTGTGTCCCATGTCTGATTAGCTTCAGGCTACTTAAGCTCTCAGGAAACACAGCGGCTACAGTTAACTATTGAAAGTCACCATGTTGTGTCTCATGCTTCAGCATTCATCATCAGGACCACAATCTTTCCCTAACCTGAACCAAGTGCTTTGCCTGAACACAACCATACAAATGTCTAACATGCTTATTGCCAGTACTATTGTAGGGAAACAAATGAACCACAATGACAGTAAAGCTTTGCTGATACTTCTCAAACAAACATGATGTGTTGGCTGTGAAAGGCTTTCAGGTAGTTTCTATAGTAGTGTGTCAAAATGAAGTGCTGGAAACTTCTTAATGCAAATTTCATATATATGAACTGAATTTAAAAATATAACTAAGCTCTTTGTTAACGATCATTGAAAAGAACATATATATACATATTGTATATATATGTCCATGTTCAAGTCTCTCCTGGCGTTGGGACTGAAAAACAGCTGAAGGGATTCAGTACCTGTGAGACAGGCACCTTCTTCTCATGCACTCTCATCTAAAAATATAAATATTTGATTCTATCTGATGGTATTTTGTATATTTGTTTACTGCCCAGGCTGCCAGCCTTAAAGCAAGAGTAGCACAACAATGAAGTCCAACAGTGACAGAGCTCCAATTCTGGCTTCTCTTTCAGCCTTTAGTCGCTGCTCTGCCTCTGGTGGTCCCTTCCATACTTTCCAATAAACGGTCTCTCTTTCTAACTTTCTTCTTCTCCTCTTTCTTGACAGCACCCATCACAAACATAATGCTATAAAGGTGTATGCTTGCATGGCATGTTAAACCAGGTTTGTGTGAGGGAGGGATAAGAAAAAAGATAGTGCTGATGTGAGCAGACGTAGACCTGATTGCTCGGCTTCCCTTCTATTAATATCTGGTTTTGTGGGAATATTTTCAGAGCAATATTTCCCTCACAGGCCACATCAGGGAACATTGTTCCAAAATAATCAGTATGAATGCGAATTCATCTGAAACATACTCACAGGTGTAGCTTCATCAGGACATTCAGATTATTGTTGATGACATCACAAAGCACTCAGACATCACATGTCATTGTGGCACCAACACTGTAACAGTAAACACGGATACTGTTGGAATCACAAAGCCTTCGGTTATCTGCTATCACTGCTTCTTTGGTCCAGTGACTGATCCTGAGAAAGTGGAAGAATTACACGTAGCATCTCTGAGCGATCACTGAGCTGAAGCTTCAAGAAATATGTCAGACCTTCTGTGTGTTGAGCTGTGCATGCTTCCATGCACATTTTTAAGCATTGCATTAGAAAAGCTGGATGAAATCGACAACACTTGATAAAACATCCTGAACAAGTTTTTAAGCTCACTTTAGGTGAAAGAATCAGAGCAGAAACACCTTCGGCAATAAGTTGTGACGTAGCAAACATAGGGCTGCAGGATTATGGCCAAAATGATTATCATGATTATTTTGATCAATATTGAGATCACGATTATTTATCTCAGTTAGTCATTGATTTCATGGTAAATGTACGTGTATTTCTCTTTACTAGTCTTCCGACCACTCAAAGCTCTTTAACATCATCATTCATTGGCACACTGATGACAGGGTTACCATGGAGCCACCTGCACATCAGGACTACCTAGGGACGACCCTGCTCTGCCACTGAGCCACAGTCGCCCGGTCAAAACATTTGTATTGCACTTTAACATTTAAATAAACAGAGCACGGCTTTCACTTCAATGCTGTCTCTATTTTTCTACCACAGACAGTACGATAGCCAAGGAGACTTTGCTTCCTCTAAGCTGTAGCCGGCTTTTATTGGCTCCAAACCAGTTGATGGAATTCACATTCTTTTTTCATTTCAAAATTGTGTTTAAAATTTGCTTGACAATTGAATGGAAATACAACTACTGTGTTATTATACCCACAGAGTGTCATACCTTGCACAACCAACAACAAGCGCATTCTTCTTCTTTCACACACAGCCTTGCTCAAGGACAGTTGCACTGCAGTTGGTCATAGAGCAGCACATTTCTACAAACAGAGAGTTTTGGGATTCATACTAACAACCTCCCAGTCATTAATCCACCTCTCCAACTGAATGTTATGGCTTATAAACACACCACTTTGTTCCTGATATTTACTGACAAGGTTGCTGAACCACACACACACACACACACACACACACACACACACACACACACACACACAGATGCCCTTTAGGTGTTTACTATGCAGAATGTATTCACCACACACAGCTTTTGTTTATGCAGCAATATGCTGACTAACACAAACCAAAAACTCAACCTTATTATGCACAAACACACATTCACCCACTGTCCCACACACAGAACACACATACAGGCATCACACATGTGCACAGCCACAGAGTGTACCTGAGTGGGACCTTGCTGTGATTTAGGTCACTAATCCGTTTCCACGGCGATGGCCTGCCTGCACATCAGAGCACTGGGCTTTGTTGTCATACACATCTCTCTCTCTCTCTCTCTCTCTCTCTCTCTCTCTCTCTCTCCACTTGTGTTTTCTCTGTGTGTCTTCTTGTCTCTCTGCTTATCTGTTGTAATTTCATTCGATCATGTGTGTGTGTGTGTGTGTGTGTGTGTATGTGTGTGTGTGTATTAAATAGAGGCCAAGATGTTTACAAGACTATGGAAAGGTACTGTTTAGTATCAAGTAAACACGGTATGAGCGTATAAACACACACACACACACACACACACACACACACACACACACACACACACACACACACACACACAGTTGTATGTACCTATTTCATGACATGGTTCTATTCGCTGACAACTCTGATTGCTGCAAAGGAAACGAGCAGCTGGGTCTTTGTGTGCGGAGAGTTACCCGTTCTCCTCATTCTAATAGGATTTCCTCCCATGAGTTAAAGACCCTTTAAGAGCCTCTGAAGGTGCTACATTCTGAATTCAGAGCATATCTATGATTGAGGGAACATAACTGAGAGTATAAATGATGATACCAGTGCTGACGGAGGTGTTACAGCCTACAACAGGTGTTTCTTTATAACAGCCTGCTTGTTTAGTCAACTTATTCTGTACAAATACATTTTTAACCAGTAAACTAATTCCCTCTTGCAGATCTTAGGAGGAGGATCACTTCTAATTCTGCCCCATTTGATTTTTTAGCTTTCTCAGGCCATGACCCAAATGCATCATTTATTGTCCAACCCTTGGACCCTGGCTCATTAATAGAGATTAAGAGTTTTGGCATGCGGGGACACAGCTGACGCCGACTCCACATCAATGTTAAGTTCATATTTTAAAAGAAGGATAAAGTCTCTTTCTGGGG
Organism: Pholis gunnellus; assembly: GCF_910591455.1. Lineage (NCBI taxonomy): Eukaryota > Metazoa > Chordata > Actinopteri > Perciformes > Pholidae > Pholis > Pholis gunnellus. Next base: position 28,157,792 of record NC_136531.1, read on the forward strand.
AAATTTAAGCCCAAAACAAATGTCTAATGCTCCACGAAAGAATGGATATTAATGAAATGCATAGTTCAACTCAACACATATGATTCGGTACACAAACATCCACATTCAGAAGCCTTTTTCCTGATAAATGATATTCATTACGACAGTATGAGCTATTAGAATAGCAGACTGTCAACAAGTGAACACATGTGGAAGCTTGTTGCTACCTACACAATAATCCCAATCAGGCTTTGTCTTCTGCAACAAACTCATGAGAAGTGACACGCCAGCACGATGGGCATGGATTCATATCTAGGAATGTCTGCTTAGGGGCCCTGTGTGAGAGCAAGGACGAGACAGGACTGAAATATACACACGGTGTCATGCACGACATCACGATGAACACATGAACACACATTCCTCAAGTACAAACTATGGAAATGTGATGACATATGTGAAAAAAATGCTGTTCTCTTTGTATCCTCCTTTCCTTTTCTCTTTGTCACCAATCTCTCTATTTCCCTGAGACGCAACATTAAATGAATCAGTTGATCAAACTAATTAATAGATGATTTTACCAGATTTAAATGTGTTGCTATGGTTGCTGTTGCTGAGGGACCCTCAAAGAGATCAAGATGGAAACATATTGGTTCAAAAACTACTGGGTGAATTGTCAAATATGACTTTTTCAAAAAGCAAATATTTCTTACTAGTATGTTAGCAGCCTGCGATCTTTAGAAGCGTTGAAACAAGTTAGAAGTTTTAGTTGTGTAGCTTTACTCTGCGTCTACTGTAGCATTTCATTCTGAATTGAGAAGTGATCAAGCTCTAAAGAAGTTGGAGAAGGAGTTGATTGAGCTCATAAAATAACATTACACATCTATGAAATGGATTTTAAAACATACATAGTGTGTCTGTCAATTATGGAGTAGCAAATTCAGTATAATTAAAAAGAATTCCCCCTGCTAAATCCTTCATTTTCCAGCAGACTTCATGACAAAAAAGTGGATGTTTGGGCCCCTGACACACAAACACTTTAGAAAATGAGGGATGAAATGCAGCACACTTAACCCAAATAGTTCTCTAGAAATTTGCCTGCAAACTAAATCTAGTAGTGAGCATCTCCCTGCTCGGCAACCACACAATGACATAAGTAGCCCGAATTCAGTCCCTTTGAATGCAGAGTAGTTTTATGGCGAGCTGTAACTCTGTGGGGCTATTAGCCTGAAGGTAGTGAGCCAGGCTCTGGGTGAGCAATGGGGGATTTATGACTGACATTTAAGAGTACATCTAAGGTAGCTGTGCCATTCAGGAGCCCCAGTGCAATGAAAACACACCAGTTGGACTTTTTTTCAAATTCTGGGCAAAGTCAACTTTCCCCTCTGAGAACATTAAAAAGGCTGTATCTAATGGACACATCAAGGTTTGATTATGCCGTCTGATGATTTTCCCCATAGACTGAAGTATTTTTTATTTTTTGAGGCATGTGCTCAAAACAAACTGTAAGTGTGACTGACCATAAACTTTCCAAAACTACGACATATGACAGTGCTTCAATTACTTCTTATTATGCCGCTTAGATTACAGTTTGGCTAATGTACCACCTTTGATAGCTCCGCATTTATGCAGAATTTGCTTTTTCAATTCAATTCAATTTATTTTTGTATAGCCCAAAATCTTGAATCACAAATTTGCCTCAGAGAGCTTTTCAATCTGTACAGCATACGACGCCCTCTGTCCCAGGACCCTCATATCGAAAAAGGAAAACCTTTAACGAGGAACAATTTGCAACAAATTGCCACCGTTTGTCTCAGTGGATTCTTCATCTTACTATGGCTATGCAAGCTAAAGGTGTCTTGCCAATGACTCACCAGAGTAAAACCATTAACCCTCTCTATAGCACGTCCGGAATGTGTTTAGAGCCCACTTAAGTGTTTCGCTGAGCAAACAGTGGAATACCCCACTACACACTGCAGCAGGACTCCCTCAAAGACATTTGTTAAGTCTTGAGGTCAATTAGTTTCAAGGCAATTAGGTAGTCTGAGTGTCACTGAATGCAAAGGAATAAGCCTGACTATTTAAATGAACACACACACACAAGATGGAAGACAGAGAGAAAGACTGAGAAGAATGGGTCTACTGTGTAGTAACACAGACAAAACTAGAAGGTCAGTGATGACAAGTGGACATGTGTGTGTGTGTGTGTGTGTGTGTGTGTGTGTAGGGTGAAGAGAGAGGAGAAGGCGATCCCCAGGAGAAGTTATTCAGCGCTATTAGCTTAGTGCCTGTTGTAGTTAGCTCTCCTCTGTCTTTGTCTCTATCCACTAGAGAAAATGTAATTATATCCTGAAACTACAGTTAAGCCATACCCACTCAACTGCACCACATATTCAAATGAAATGCATAAATTGAATAAACCTGTCTGTTAGAGCGTAATTAAAAAGGGGGGGGAAGGGTGAGAAAAGTGGCTGTGTGTGTGTGTGTGTCCATCCTGTGAAACTGTGAGTGGGCAGTCAGTGTTTCTCTACATATGGAAGTCAACTTAATTGGTTGACTTTAGCTAGCCTCACCACCGGCATTAACCGCACTGAGTGGGTGCAACAACTACATACACATGCAGAAGGTGCGCGCACATACACACACACACACAACACATCGAGGTAAACAGCAAGTAAATACAGACTGCATAAGTCTGTTTTGTGCAGCGGTGTTGGAGTCATCATGCAGACTGTTAAGCCTCATTCACACGTGCAGTTGTGCACGTGTGAATGAGAACATGAATCGATACTCGACAATTTTACACCTCAAGACCTCGTAATATTTCAGGGACAATGTGATGCGAATGAAAGCAGTAAGGCTGTGGGGACAAGCACAAAAACACGTGTGAGTTTGTTGCAATGTAAATGTAATCCTGTTTATATATTATTATGGTTTAGGGTGACTGTGGATCAGTGGTAGAGCAGGGTTGTCCTTCATGTCCCTGCGGTGTGTGAATGGGTGTGAATGTTAGGCCACGTCCACACTACTCCGTTTCCATTTGAAAACGCATATGTTTTGTTACGTTTACACTGAGCGTCCACACTATGCCGGCGTTTTCGAGCACCAAAAACAGAGAAGTTTGAAAACACTCCCGAGGACGGATACGTTTGAAAACTCCGGGGTTACGTCTTCGTGTGGACGGTCGAAAGCGGATACGTTTGGAAACGATGACTTCCACACCCGCGTTCGCTACTTGATTGTTTCTTAGCAGTCACGATGTGTCCTTCCCTGATTCCTCACGCCCCTATCACGTGACCGTTTCCCGGAAAATCATAAACAACAACATTGATAATCGATCGACTACCAGGTTAATTCAACATGGACAACTGATTACAGGTGTTGCTGACCTTGTTGTCTTTACTAGCAGCTGTTGTTCAGTTAAATTCTGCCTTACAGACCTACGGAGCGGACTCTGAAGTCACGTTAGCGGCTTTGAGGAGGACGGACACAAAACGGAGGACTTTGATTGTTGTCCAGTACGACAGAGACTTCAGCCACCAGCAGAGCTACGAGTGAGAACAGACAACAACAAAGCCGAGAGGAAACGAGTGAGAGACGTGTGTTGACCACATTTATGGACCCATAATCTAGTCAGCTTCTATGTATAAGTGTTCATTTTAAAGTAAATGTGATGTGAGAGAGAGAGATAGAGCAAGACCTGCAGTGTTGTAGCTAAGTCTGAAAAATATAACGTCAAACTTTCCACGAAATGTGTCTGTTTGAGTTTATAGAGGAAGATTTTAGAGAAGATATTAAGTATCAAACATGACCTTTCATTATTAAAGACTACTTTATTCGTATAGTCGTATTTTTTTAACTAAGCAACCAATCTACTTCCTGTTTACACGGCACCATCACTCCCGGTGTACGTGAATAGTCACGTGATATTCGTTTTCAGCCGTTTTAGTCTGGACGGAGATCATTTCTAAAACGATGCTGAAGCGCCGTGTGGACGGAGAACGTTTTTGTGTTAAAACTGTTTTAAAACAAAAAGGTATTAGTGTGGATGTAGCCTCAGTAAGAGTCCTGACGTGCAGGTGGCACCTTGTATGGTAGCTCCTGTCATCAGTGTGTGAATGGGTGAATGATGACATGTAGTGTTAAAGCGCTTTGAATGATCGTAAGACTAGAAAAGAACTATACAAGTACAGTCCATTCACCATTTACAGTGCATTATATAACAATGGTAATGTTACGTTAATGTTGTGTTATTATTAAAATATTGTGTACTTTTTTTATTTGCTTTATTTGCAACATAGTTTTTTTTAACTTTCATGCCACGTTGAATTGAAACTGTAGACGCTTTTACTTGGAGCGAGCAAACCAATCACAACAAGTCTGCGACTTGAGTTTAGAATTCACACCGACGCTTTTCCTGTTCTCACAAACTTGTGATACAAATCTCACAAATCTCACAAATCACAAGAACGTTGCAGCAGAAATAAACAGCTCCTCACCCGTCACGTTCCTGAAAATAATATGAGACATCTTCCGTAGCGTCCATATAGAAACGTAGACACTGCGGTTACAACTGGAACGCCTGCACCTTCGCCATATTGGAGCGGCCAAACAATTTGTATTGAGCGATTCAGACTGTAACTCGCTTAATTCTGAACCAATTTTCATGAAATTTGGTTATATTATAAAGGTAAGAAATTGAACATGATACTATGCAGACACATAGCGGTAACTTACAGCAGCAGCCATGCGTACATGTACATCTGACCTTGCCTAATCTTCTTCTGTTGTGTTGCATTACCGCACAGGGCTAGACATGTGTGAAAAGGTGCAAGACGAAAATGTTTCTGAATAGCATGTGTGAATAGTAAAACTCACAAGCGGTGCATGAAAGGATATCCCAGTAATTTACTGGGAACTATGTGTGAAAGAGGCTTTAGTTGGTGAGCTCACAGAGACAGGTAGAACAACAGGAAACCAGCAAAACAGAGAAAATAAGATTCCTCCATCAAAACAAATCTGTGCTTTTCTTTCTTTTGTCCTGCTGCCTGTTTTTTGTCTTCAGCACAACTCTCAATCACATTAGTTGCCACACTTACACACAATTTCACATCAGTGTGTACTGAGAAAAATACAAGTTGAAGTGGGTCTTTGCTTTAAGTTTACACAACAAGGTTTTGACTAATTTAACTCAATCTAATTTTTAGAGAACACAATGCAGATGGTCGATATGCCATGTGCTATATTTTATACCTCAGTTATTGTGACAACTTTAAGAGTAAATGTCTTTGAAAAGAACAATTTCACATTGTAAACATGCCCGAGCGGCTATGGAGGCAAATGAACAGATCAGGAGTCCAGAGAGGTTTCAGAAGACGCTTACTTTATTTTACAAGTCGACCATTGCACCAACGTTCCCACCAGTGTCTAGTGGCCTCCACTAATTTTCCCCCCACAAACAAAATGAGGGCCGTTTTGTACACCTGGTCCATCTAATTGGACCAGCCATACCACCTACAGGTAAGTTTATTGCTAGCTATCTATGTATAATAAATATTTACCTAATGTTACCCACACCAACCATACAAATATTAATTAACAGCTATATATATATAAGTCCTATACCTAATGTAAATGATCAACCCCTCGCTCTCTCTCTCTCTCTCTCTCTCTCTCTCTCTCTCTCTCTCTCTATATATATATATATATATATATATATATATATATATATACTTGTATTGTCCTTGACTCCTTCTTCACACACTATCCGTAGTCTAAGTAACGGCGGCGCATCGTTACACACATGCAGTCGACATGACACAATATCATGTCTCAGCTAGAGCTACAGTAGGTTGTATACTGCAGCATTCGCAGCAATGAGGGTGAGGTGCAGGCACATCTTAGATGGCACTTAACAACCGAACATGCAGGGATGAAATTAATTGATGAAAGAGAATCTCGCTTTTTTATTTCTCCTTACTTTATGAGCAAGAAAGAAAAGTAGTTCGCCACCTGATTCCAAAGTGCCCCAAGTTATCACCCACGCCTGCAGGTTGTTTGTGTCCATTCATTCATGTTACACAAATGAAGAAAGTTGACAGATGATAGGAACATTTCCTGAAAAATCCAAATGACTGCTTTCTTTTTCTTACTGCATTTAGATGAGACGACTGTGTTGAGAATGTAGCCAACAGAGTGTGCGTTCATGTCAAAGATGAGTATGGAGGTTACCTCATGAGGGTTTGTGTTCTTTATGTTGCTCAAAACAAGAGCGCACATTTTAGCATGAGAATGCATGAAGACCGTTATCACCTGGAAACAGATGAAAAGCAGAGTTTGCACTGAGACAAATCGTCACAGAATCCGAGCTGCACAAATTAAAGAAGCTGGCATGACATGAATGAAGCACTGTAACATCTACCATGAGACTTTGGCAGTAAAGAAACTGTCGAAGGATTTCAAATCTGTGCTGGGCTGCTGTCAGAGTTGTGACATTTCTCAAGGCAAGATCAATGACTTCACAATGTTTGGTCTGCTCAGCTCAGAGAAGGGCAATTGCCACAAGTAGCTTCTTCTGCACCCTGAAGAAAGGTGGATACAAAGGAGAGAAGAGTTCACAAGACTCCCTGAACTACACTTTCAGGTGGAGATGTGCATGAGCAACATTCTTCCTTCGCACATCTTATTGTTGCAGTATGCTATCAAAAAGAGCTAACCTGGCAAATAATATACAATAACAATAGTATGACTAGTGACACTTCCAACACTATCTGTGTTTCTCCCCCTTCTCTAGATGTTGTTTGCTAGCTTTCTCTTCTGCGAATGACTGTAGAATGGTATGAATATGAAACAACGAAGGCTTTCATTGAAAGCTTACGACATGTCAGCCTAAATACATGAAAAACATAAAAAAGCTTTCTGTTAAAATCAAAAGGAGGGACTTCAGCAGAGAGCACATGAGTTGATCTCTGGAACTGCTGCTCAAAGTATTCTCTGCTGGAAGTATCACTGAGGAATCCAGTGTAATAATGACCACAGGATCCTTTGTCAGCCACAGAGCATGTGTTTTGATTATTCCCCATGTTTGAACATGCAACAAAGTTCACTTGCTAATCAGTCAAAAGACAAAGTTTACTTTGAAATATTAAGTGTTGCCAGTACCATGAATATGATTGGACAAAGAGATACAGTTATATAATGAGGAAGCCCTTACATAATACATAGACTGTGATTTAAAAATGGGAATATTCTTCCAGGGAGGGCACTATTCTATGATTGTTGAAGAAGCGTTATTAAGTGTTGGCTTGACGAACACTGGGTTTGATCAAAAACACTTTTACCGATTTAAGTCGTTCCTTGTAAGTGCTCTTGCCATTTGCAAAAACGTAGCTGTGAGAGCAGAATACCAGAGAAGGTTGGGAAACCAGACTTGGTTCCCGTTGAGAACTGGTACCTAGTTGTCCGATTCCTAGGAATCGCATGCCTCTGTGAGTATTGATTACTCTTTCTGTGAGTATTGATTACTCTTGTTGATGCTCTCCGACAGTTGCGCATGCACCATGACATAACGGGATGTGCACGCTGTCTCATGTTTATGTTTGTGTGATACTGGAGCAGAAGAGAAAAAATGCCGCCAATAAACCTCAGGAGATGCATAACTGAGCTAACTGCTAAGGTTAGCGGAGGCTGCATTGAGTTAGGATGCATTCATGCTCTATTCAGTAAATATGTGTATTGGGAGGAGGACAATTATAACATTGTCATGATGTGTTCAAATGCTTTCACAGAATGTCAGGGTATATTCTATATATATATTGTATACAATTGTGTTTTGTATTAAACTGGGCCTAGTGCCATGTATAAACATACCTCTTTATTATTTTTTATGCTCAACTCCACCCGCCGCTATGAGCACATCACCCCGGTCCTTCGCAACCTCCACGGACTCCCGGTCAAATACAGAATAGACTTTAAAATATTACTCACCACCTACAACCTGGCCCCTCGCTACCTTTCAGACCTCCTCCCCCTCTACGCCCCAACCCGTTGCCATCAGGACCAAGCAGCGGACCTGGGGTGACAGGGCCTTCTCAGCTGCTGCACCCCCCCTCTGGAACTCCCTCCCCATCCACATCCGTGAGGCTCCCTCCCTATCATCATTCAAACAAGCCCTCAAAACCCACCTCTTCAAACTCGCCTTCACCTGCTAACCCCTGCACCCTGCCCTCCACTACATGACCCATTCCGCACAGCTTCTCCAGTTTTCTTTTTTACCAAAATGTTCTGTTTGTTTTAATTGACTTTCTTTTTTTCTTTTTTGTTTGTTCTGTTTGTCTCTGCCCTATGTAAAGCGTCTTTGGGTATTTAGAAAAGCGCTATATAAAATTAAAGTATTATTATTATTATTATAATTTATTGTGTATTCAATACTAAGCTATTCAAATAATACACAGGTTCATATATTCATGTTTTTATTTTAAACGTGTGTAAGAGCCAAATTCAATTTGCTGTTAAATATTTACCTGTATTTACATGTTTAACTTTGAATGTTACGAGGATGTTGTTATAATTTGTTATAGTAAGAAATACACGTAAGTGACAGACTGCCGTCACTTTAAGGACACTGCGACAGTTAGTGACGGTTGTCAGTAATATCTGGAGCAGAATGGAGCTGCACAGTTTTCCGACCGTGCCATATGAAACATGCTATCTGGATTAACCTGTGGATCCTTAAAGTGTGTTGAGGTAATCGGGATACTTTTAGGAATAAAGGAAGTCGTTTCACAAACTTGTACGAAGGAAATTGGATCAATAAAAACACGTATTGCTTTCATCTACGAGCGGTGTCGGTGTGAGCTATGTGCATAGGACCAGAAACACGCGTCAACTTAAGGTTTACATTCTGCTAAAGGTTTGGACGCTACCATGTGCAAGGTACAGTGAGTAGGGGGGCCGTGCCACTGCCATTTATAAACATACCTTGTCAGCTGATACCAATGCCAATATCAACACTGTCTGTCAATTGCATGATAATCATGCATCCAAGCTACTCAAATTAACGTTTTTATTTTAAACATAAATGTGGAAACGAAAATGAGTGATGGCCACTGCCATGCATACACATAGCTGTTATCTGGCATACAATACTGAACTATTAAAATAATGGAGAGATTCGTGTTTGGGAAAAAAAATATATATATATATGAAAAAAAGAAAATTGTCTAATCAAACAACAATTTCGCGGACCCCCTGCAGTACCGCCGCGGACCCCCTGTTAAAGACCTCTGTCCTAGAGCAAAGATGAGGCTAGCGGCTCTATTCCCAAAAGCAAGGCACTAGCACTGCAAAGGTTATGGGTTCCATTCCCTTTGTGGCTAAAAGGGCAGAGCAAGACATTTTGCAAAGTATAGCCCAGGGCTAGGTCCTGAATTAGCCCTCCACAGTCAGGCTAAATGTTCCCACACACAGTGAAGAGTCCAGTTGGCTCAGTGGTGTGTAGCTGTGGGCTACAGTAGCTGCTTACAGTAGCCCACAGCTCCTTACAGCGGAAAGACAGAGAAAATGATGCACTTACAATGAGGCAACTTTAGCCTGCGACCAAGAAACAATCAAACATGTTCCTTTATACAAATGTATGTAATGTTTCATATTCTTGATTTACTGACCCAACTAATCATTCAACATATGTCTGATGTCTGAGCAAGTCATAGCGTCAGCCGTGCTGCGTTTCAGCTCAACTCTTTAGTTTGTTCTCAGTTTTGATCCTTTTACATTCCTGCAGCATGTGTGTAAAATCATTTCATAGGAAATGATTCCATTCATCCTCTGAGAAACAAAAGCCACTTTCACACATGCACCATTTACTTTGAATTTGACATAGCATTTTGCCATTAAGTGGTCGTAAGCCAATATGAAGCCAATATCACGATAGCAGTAAATTAGTTACGGCAGTTTGACTGCTCAAGAAGTAGTCAAATTGGTGCTAAGCTCCCCACTGGCACACTCTGCTTTTCATTAAGCTTTGACGCTCAAATACTTCCTGCAGCAGTGCAGCACTGGTCAAGGCATGTAGATGGTCACATTGCATTACAATGATACGTTTTTGCTTGTGTGAATGAGAGAAGCTCCCACTTTAATGTGAGAGATGTTGGGACTCTGTGCATGAAATATGCCATCTTGCATTAAAGTTCAATAATCAAATCCATCAGAGATGGCAAAGTGTAGCTCAAGCCTCAACAGCTGCTGCACAATATAAAGCTTATGCTACTTTTTTCTCAAGTGGAAAATCACTTTTACTTACTCCACCCACACATACAACTCATATGTAACACCTTCATGCTCCCTCTCTAAGGGTTGTCTAACAGCATTCTCATAAATGATAGAAACCTGAAAGTAGACAAGGAGACCAGACAACTCCAATAAACACCAATGAGTGATCGTCTTGTCTCCGGCATGGAAAAAAGGCTGCTGACGAACGTCTTTATTCATAGTTTTCGTTAATGAAATGAACATTGGTTACTGTTGTGACATTTTCTCAGGTTGTCAGGAGTTCTTCATCCAACCAGAAAACAAATCAGTAAAAAGAGAGATGAAATCATTCAAAAGAGGAAGAAAGTATGCAGCCAATAGCGCAGAAATACTCATGTTCTGCCACACACAGGTCATCCAGATGAAATGGTGCTGATCAAGCAAAACTGATGAAAGACAACAGCACGCACACACCGTGGCAAAATGAAAAACAGTTTTTGATTAGAATCTCTCATCGTCTCCTCTCTCTCTCAAACCACCGGCTGTTTGGCCGCTGTGTGTGTTTTGGTGTGTGCCGCCATGTGTGTCTATCTATCACCACGACAATCCGCTTTAAGGTGAAAGAACCACAACACTGCATTAACAAAACCACAAATGTCAGCACAGGTCACACACACACGTACACACACACTTCCTGTAAATTGACCCCGTGGCCTGTTGGGATGGAGGACTTGCCTTGCCCCTGACATGACTAAACAAAAGAGATGGAAAGAGGTGGAGGAGGGGTAAAGGAGGAGGAGGGAGTGGTAGGAGGGGGGTAAACACAACAAGGACATGGGGTTAAGTGTGTGTGTGTCCTTTGTATGCAGTTGCTTCTTCTCTGTCATTTTTTTAAACACACTCAGACTCAGCTTATCACTCTCTCTGATACCCCTTCACTTGGTTTGGAGGGATTTCTCATTTTTGATGAAATCAGACATTATCATAAATACTGGTGTCTATTGTATATTGACACAAAGTGAATCATAATAAACATAAACAACAAGAAAGTCATGCGTTATTTTCCTATACATCCCCTTCGGCCCTCTCTCTTCCCCATCCCTCCTTGAGTGTGTGCGACTGCATACATGAAAGGAGCATGTTGTCTCTCTCACACGTCATCCTGATTGTGTTCCTGTGTGTTCCTGTGTGTTTTGGTGGAATACAATTATATGCTAGTTACTGTATATACATATATTTGATTAAAATACTGTAGCACTGTGTTTTTGATGAAAAGCAACACTTGAGATGCGATGCACTAAATGGCTTTTCCAGTAAAGATGTATTGTGAAGTAGCGGTGTGGATTGCTGGATGTTAGTCACTGGTGGTAAACGAAACACAGCCCAGGTGCTGCTGAACTCCCAATGTTCTACCTACGGGAAGCACTGAGTTACTCAGTACATATGTAATGTGAATATACTGAAATAAAAATGGTTAAAGCGCTCAATTCAAACCGGAATGACTATGGTGAGTGTACAGGACTGTCTCAGAAAATTAGAATATTGTGATAAAGTTCTTTATTTTGTGTAATGCAATTAAAAAAACAAAAATGTCATGCATTCTGGATTCATTACAAATCAACTGAAATATTGCAAGCCTTTTATTCTTTTAATATTGCTGATTATGGCTTACAGCTTAAGAAAACTCAAATATCCTATCTCTAAATATTAGAATATCATGAAAAAGTATACTAGTAGGGTATTCAACTAATCACTTGAATCGTCTAATTAACTCGAAACACCTGCAAGGGTTTCCTGAGCCTTGAAAAACACTCAGCTTGGTTCAGTAAACTAAATCACACGTATGGGGATTATCACAATATTCTAATTTTCTGAGACAGTCCTGTATGTGTGTGTGGTCGTCAATCAGCTACCAAAGCATCTGGAAACACAAACATGTACACACAAGGATTTCAGACTGTTATTGAGCTGTTGTATGTCCACCCATCCATCCATCTGTCAGAAGACACAGCTGCTCCACATCGTCCTGAACGCTGTGCTAACTTTCCACAAGAAGAAGAAGAGAAACTATAAGATCCTTACACCTACACTGCAGACACAAAACATAACTGGCAGGGAATACATCCATAATCATCACAATAATAATGATGATCACAATGACGGATTAAAAACAACACTGATTTTACATTGATTTTAACTGTGGCATTTTAGGCTCTTCTCACTGTAGTTCTGTTCATTCAAAATTAATTTACATGAACGATACAAATGAGCAGATTAGTCGTCAGTTGCCTGAAATGTTTGGCTTCATCATGAAACAAAGAGGGGGGACGGCTCCCTGCAGGATGCTGAGCAGTAGAGCAACAACAATAGGAATAGAAACACACACAGGAAAGAAGCAGGCCCAGGTAAACACACACATTCTCTGTGATCACCCCTCCTCCCACACACACACACACACACACACACACCACCTCCAGGTGCTCATGGTTCATTTTACCGTCACATCGTCTGTCTTCATTTCCCTCAGCAGCTAGATAAGACCTGAAAGGAGCCTACTAGTGAGACAAGGCCCCTGTGTGTGTGTGTGTGTGAGTGCATTGTATAAGGTAATATTTCTCAGTGCTACTTTGGAATGTTACCATTTTCCCCCAATTTGCTACTATTTTTCTCCTCAGTTGTCAACTCATTTCTGTAATATTACTAATAATAATATTAACTTTGAAGTTTTAAGTATTTGTAAAATCTAGTTTTGAACATCGGTGCAGTTGAGTTTTCGCATCATAAAACAATACACAGGGATTTTGAATTTAGATATGAAGTTTTTTTTCAGGGTGAAACTGAAAAGAAACTTAATGGTGGGTTAATGGTGTAAGGCAAACACTAGCATTAAATAATAAAATGGAACAGTATCTGAGTGGAGATATATTCTTTACAGGATAACTGTTTTAAAGCTACTACGAGAAACTTTCATTGTGTGTTGATTTTGGCGGACCCTGTGTTTCAAAATGGTAGTGTTTCCGAGCACCAGAGTCCCTTTAGAAAAGTTATTTTTTTGTGTCCGCAAGGTGGTTGCTGGAGTCTGAGCTGAAAGACTTTCTAGTGAACCTCTGTGTCGTAAATCGTTGCGCCGATTCAGGATGGATGACAAGCACTAAGAATAGAGAACGTCTGCGACCGTCAGACAGTGCGTCCGTGAGTGAGACGTGTTTTTCCTGCGTGGACCGCGTCACACTGGAAATTACGCTTTGCAAATAGTCCACCACTTCCTGTATCTGCTGTGTGGCGCTACAGAAAACACGCAAACATGCAATATGTTGCTCTATATCAAGTGTAAACCACATTGTGTAAAAGTCATGTAAATCGGATGCTGTTTGTCACCAAATGCAGATTTCCTTTCGCCAGCAGGTGGCGCTATAAGTATTAGTAAAAATTGACTTGTAGGCATCCTAAGGCCATGAGTGTTATTAAGTATGGGAGGTTTGGGACCGTTTTGAACAAGTCCAGTGGAGTTACAGCAGCTTTTTTGATGGGGAATCACATAATGTAGCCACCCGCTACGGCTTAAGATTAATAATTTTTAGTCACAAAGGTCTGTAGATTGTACGGACAAAATTTGAAGAGGGTCAAACAAATTCCCTAGGAGGAGTTCGTTTAAGTATAGCGACTACAAATGGGCAAAAATCAATCGAAAAATGACACAAAAATCAAAATGTCTTCTGATATGTTTTAGAGCATGGTTCCAAGAGACTCCACGTCATACATTTGCCTACCAAATTTTATACATGTAGGTGAAACGTAGCGCTGGGGCTGCACTTTTGAAATATTGTAGGGGGTGCTATGGAGGCAATTTAAAACGGCCAAGCCAAAACGTCATATAAAATATGTCTTCCCATGACCTATGACACATGTACAAAGTTTCATGAGTTTTTGAGCAACCCAAGCCACTGAACCATCAGCTTCCCTTTTCATGGCGAATGATGCGTTGCCACGGCAACAGCGTTCATCGAAAACTCACAATATTCATGGTGAAGCATTTTCAATGTCTTAAGGCTTCCCTTACCAATTTGAGACTGATCAGGTCGACTGGCTAGGAGGAGTAAAAAAAGGAGTAAAAAAAAGTAAGTTTTCCTTTTGCCAGTAGGTGGCGCTATGACTATGCGAACATTTTGGAATTAAAATGTGGTCAAGCTTGAAGTAGCATCATGCATAAGAAATTTTGTGCAGATTAGATGATGTACCTTGGAGCTACAACTTCATGTTTAATGCCGAATAGCGCAACATGGCTGCCCCGCCACGTCAAGGTTCTTCCAGGAAAACTCACACATTTTAAAATGTTTCATCAAAAAGGTCTTAAGAGCATCATGACCAAATTTGAAGTCAATCACCTTAATTTTCTAGGAGGAGTTCGTTAAAGTACAAAGGCAGAAAAAATGATGAAAAATGACAAAAAAGCAGAAAATGGGTGAATTACTGTTGCCCCCTAGTGGTTGAATGAAATGAAAATTATAGGGTATGTTCTACCATTCAAGGTGCACATACACAGAAAATGTGGTGATTTTTGGACAAATGATTTTGAAGTTAGGTGTATTGATATACAAGCCACGTCCCTAAGAAGATTATTGGTCCATATCTTCCACACGCAATGAGATATCAACAAGCTTTTAATGATTTTTGATGATCTCGATCCACTAATTTTGGTAGCAATCAGACCAAGCGTGTAGGAGGAGTTTGCAAAAATTTGTTTTTCACAAAATTCAAGATGGCGGAAAATTTCGGCAGGCGGAGTTTAGCGGTGTGAGAGGCTTTTTTGTAGAGCTAACGGAGTTGGACATGTGTGTTGAATTTCAGGTCAATCGGACATGCTGGCCGAGGGGCGTCGCCGGTCTAACTTCTAGGGGGCGCTAGAGAGCCATTTTTTTACATACAAATATGCAACCTATATCAGATGGCTATTTTCACCAGGCCTGACAAGTGTGCAACATTTGGTGAGTTTTGGGGTAAGGCAAATACTCAAAAATGCGGCCAAAGTTGAAAAATAAAAATCTGAAAAAACCCAAAATAATAAGAAACCTTACAATTTCAATCGGGCCTTCACTGGCCCGACGTTGTCGGTTGCTCGGGCCCTAACTATATAAAAAAAGGTAGAACATTCCTGCTGATTTGTTTTACTTATGTAGGTCATAAAGAGGCATCAGTATTACATTGAGACTGTTTCATAACCAGTTAAAAGTTTCTCACAGTAACTTTAAGACAACTCCAGTCAACTAGGAGATTCACTCACATCATTTTCACAAAGACTGGACTCCCAACGTGCAGCTGGGCCTCTACAGGGCTGTCATGACGTAATTGTAATTGCAGCTGACAGTGATCCAGTGAGTGCAGCTCTTTGGAAAAAAAGGCTTTATTATCACAGACACGGTCAGCGTTTATCTAAGGTGGTGCACAATTTATATCATGGAGGTCACACTGGAATTCTACATGCAAAGGAAGAAAGGGATTACAAGTGTGAAGAGATGGAGGAAATGGGGAGAGTAGTAAAGAGTAAGGAGGATGGGGAGAGGTTGAGAGAGAGAGAGGAAGAAGAGGAGGTGTGCTTGCAAACCATCTGGACTCAGTCTCTGATAAGAAACACTTAGTCAGCGAGTACCTCATCACTCAACCAGCTCCCTCTCTTTTTTCTCTCGGCCTTGTGTAAACTAGTCTGAATCTTCCGTCTCGCTCTCTCTTTTTTTACTCTCCATTCACTTCTACAGGAAGTGATGAAGTGGAAATGAGTGATACGAATGATAATGATAAGACTTATGTGGGAAAAGTGGAGAAAAAAGAAAGGTCAAGAACTGTTGTGGCTCAGGAACTCGATACACAAAAGGTTGCTGTTTATCTTATTCTTACTGTCCACAGTGGGAACATTTTATATTCAGCTAGTAAGTAGACAATTACATGAAACATGTTTCCACAAACTCACAAGTACAACTCATTCACTACACATTTGTTAAACTCATTACTTTTACTTATGTTTTAATGTATTGTGACGCACTACAAACAGAGTGACCATTAAGCTTTTGTTACAAGGTAATTGGACGAAATACACAATGCTAAATGTATTATTATTATCACCATTATTAATATGTTCGTATTTTTAAGAATATTATCATTATTATTCAATTGAAAGCATCAATTGTTAAAGGTGCCATATCGTATAAAGTGAGATTTCCATGTCTTTTTAGATTATAAAGCAGGTCTAGGTGATATATAAACACTGTGAATGTATCCAAACGCTCAATCCCTGGAGAAAAGTACACAGCCAGTATTCAGAAACTGCCGTCAGGACTTGTGTAAGGTTGTGATGTCACAACTATACAGTGACGGGCTGAAGTGCTGCTAAACCCCGTGTAGCTGACACACACAGTGAGCGGCGCTGTGCGGACGGTGACAGCACAGATACGTTAGAGCAGGGGTCTCAAACTCATCTTCACTCTGGGCCACATCAGCATCACGGTCGTCCTCAAAGGGCCGGTTGTAAATGTAAGAATGTGTAAATGTAACTACTCCTAACATATTAGTAAATAACTGTCTCTGCATTTGATTATTGTTTATTCAAGTGTAAAAATATTGTACATGCTGTTATATAAATGTAAAAATATATTTAAGCACATTTCTGTTATTATAACTTAAATCCTTTTAATTTAGGGTTAAGAAACCCACATTACTCTATCAAACGTTTAAAGAAAATAGCAAAGACAAATATCAAACACATGTTATGACAATAACTTTGTTCAAAGCTTAAAATCCTTTCAAGGGTGCGTTTGCACAATCCTACATGAAGTATTTCATGTGTTGTAAAGCCACGTTTAAAGTAGTCTTCAATGTACTCACAATACATTTATATGTTAAATGTAACCTATGAGCTGCTTCTATGACTGTGTGGTTAAGTATCTCATAATTATGACTTTCTATCTCATAACTTCGACTATGGGGATGTTTTTATTATCAAGTCTAACTTTTCATTATTATTTTCTTTTTTTTTTTGCTGGCGGATTCGCAGGCCACATAAAATGACGTGGCGGGCCGTACCCGGCCCGCGGGCCTTGAGTTTGAGACCCCTGCATCCCCTTAAAGAGACAGGCGCTAAAAGTACATTTGAGACAGAGGAAGAATACAGACAGTATGAAAAAAATAAAGGGTTTTTGAACATTAATTGATGCGTCGACTGCCAATAATTGGCAACAATTCTAAAAAGCAATTAACCATTTCATTGAAGTTGTATAAATTTGTATACATTTTATAGATGGATAAAAAAAAAATCATCATCGAGTTTATATTTTGCTGCTTCTTCCTACTTTCACATGTTATAATTGTTCATCAGAACCGTTTAATCAGAATCAGAACCGTTTATTGACAGGGTATGTTGCACATACAAGGAATTTGACGTGGCCGGTGGTGCATAACATTAAAATCTTTCTGCAGCACACAAGTCCTGAATAGTTCCTCTAACTAATGCCTCTGTGGAGTAATAGTACCTGTGGTCACCTCATTCTTTATGTGTAAAATAATTTCTGCGTTATGGACCTGACACGCACCTCCTTCCACAATATGATTCATAATAATGTGAATGCTGTGACTGCTTCTTTTGATTTGTCTTCACTCCTGAAATGAGAAGCAGAAAGTTCTTTTTTTTTCAATTTGTCCTTTTGAATTAGTGATAAGGAGGGATGGCGCTGTGCTCTCTCTCGGGGAGCTGTCTGACAAACACACATACACAACAATACACAGACACAAAGTGGAATACTTTCAGACACATACGAGGTTCATCACACACGTATATAAATTCCCACTAACATGCACACACTCATTCACACAGCAGTCCAAAGGCACACAAACACCCCACAATAAAGACACATTACTGCTACGCTCGTATGATAAATGAACTATAAATGCCCTTGTATGTCATGGAAAATAATAAAAGAAAAATATTGTGAAAAAAATATAAATGAGCTGGACCCTCTGTGCCGCCCCTAGTGAGTGTTGTGTGTGAACTATTGTAAATCTTTGTGTCTGTTCAAGTATGCTTAGCGAAGAATAATGTTATACAGCACATCACTGTGGATATGTGTGTGTGTGTGTGTGTGTGTGTGTGTGCAGTGTACAGGGCATTTTAGGAATAATTTAAACTCCTGTTTCAAAGTGACGTCCTTCCTCTGATGACTTTCATCATCTTTCTAGCTTTGAAACTTAAACACACACACACACACACACACACAGGCCCCTATATCGCAGACACCCAATCTATCTCACGCATCACTCGCAAAGGCCTTGTTGCTAGGAGATAGTGCTCTATTTGTGGAGAGAGAGCGACAGAGAGACATACAACGAGATGGGTGGTGGTGGTGGAGATAAACGAAAGAAAAGTGCAGGGATGAGAAATTGAGGAGATAAGAGAGTCAAGTTCCTTTAAAGCAGGATGAATCTCTCAAGACTCTCTCTCAAACATGGACCAGAAACACTGGGACAATGTGTGTGTTCCTGCAGGCCACGCATGGTCGCTCATGTGAATGTGCACATATCCGTGCAGTAAATGCCAGTGTGTGTGTGTGTGGGATCCAGCAGGTCATATAATGGTTGGCTGGTCACATTGTCTGCCCCAGCGGTCAGTCCTTCACACACACACACACACACACACACTGTCTCCTTTAATCTGCAAATACATCTATTATAATCTGATAAAACCTGCAGAGAAAGAAAATCATCTGAAACGCTGTGGGCCCAACTACACGTCAACAGGCTGAAACTTAAAGGAACACACTCGCACTGCCTTCCACTTGTTGTCCTTCTGAGGACAACAAGCATCTAGAAAATAACTAATTCCATAATGAATCCAATCAAAAGTAACACTTTACTTGCATATGAACGGACCCACCATATTGATAATAATACTGATATACAATAATGACAGCTGGTACGGATAAGTATATTCAAACTGCAGTGGCACTCGGGTCTAGTTTCCATTAGTGGGAACGTACCGAAGGGTAAATGTGATGCAGTGTGGATACATTTTTGTTGCTTTTAATTCTCAAACATCTGTGCTTCTGCATTTCTTTCTCCATAAGGTGGACCCTCCAACTGACACTGTTGTATTTAGTAGAAACACACATGAACATATGGGAGAACTGTAGTTCGATTTATTCATTTAAAATTGGCCGGTAATTGCCATTAAAAGGAAATAGTCTATTATGTCTGTTGCACTACTAGTGGATCATCTGCATCAAATGTACCCAAATAAGCTGCATGCAGACATAAATAAGAAGAGACACAATTTGTTTATTTCACTACACTTTGTCAATTTCAAGTTTATATAATGCCTCATTTGGATGTTTGAACATACCATTTCTGAACATAATACAAGTGATAATTGTCTTAATGTAACTAATCCACTAGTGGCGTTTCATGGTGATATACTGTATATGTTTTTTTTTATTTTTACACCATTCACCTTTAGTGTCTTCAAAATATCATTTAACACAACATTTAGAGGCTGTTTTCTCTAAATGAGACTAGCACTAACATCCACCAAACTTTCCAGTTTCGTTCCTATCTATATTCTGAAGGTTCATATATCATTCATAGCCTAATGTATACATCATTTTATTAATAAAAACATGGGAGTAAAAGTATTTTCTGATTTATGGAGTTGAGTATTTTGAACCTGCCTTCATCCAATGTTCAGATTTCTGTTCTGGAAATGTATGCAACTCATATTTGATGTGACGATAAGGGCTTATTTGCATATGTAAACATCATTTTTCAGAAAACTTGTAATACAAAAAATAAATGTGTTAATGTTAGTGATCACCTGGGGAAGTTTCATAGCGATATCTATTATGTTCCATCTATACACCTCGGGTGTCTCCCAGCAGTTATTGCCTAACAATTATTACACCTCTGCATTGTGAAGCCCCAGAGGGAAACCCAGAGCGGGTTCTAAGCAAGCTGCTCAATTCAGTCCATTACAAAATATATTAAAAAGAAACAAATGTTATTGGTTCTGAGCTTTACATCTATTCAAATGAAGCTTCTTTGTTTCCACAGTATAATTAGATAATATCACTCAGTTGTCATGATAGCAAGTCATAGATTATACCGTGTTCAAATGCCTTTGTATCCTTTTTCTATCCCGCTGTGACGATCATCATTCTGAAATCGTATTAGTTTTATAATGAAGCCTTCTGTCGTTTGAACACCACAACAAGTTAGGTCATCCGTAATCGCACAGTTCAAAACTTCCTTAATATGCCGCTGCTGACTAACTTTACCAAATGAGACTTTTTTGGTGTTCCATTGCACCAGTGGAATGCAGCAGCTGTCTGTGCTGGTTGACTGACTGCATTTTCTCTCACAGTGGTCGGTCTGAAGCTCACAGTCCGCCTAATCCACTAAAACATTCCAGAGGAGCAGAAAGAGCCCGTATACGTATGTGCACAAATAAATCACCTCGACAAACCTGTCAAATATATCCAGTAGAATGTAATTAGTCACATACACAAGGACTTGAGACAAAAGCTCTGCCACTTATCATATTATTCTACACCACACACATGCACCATTACAAATCAGCATCTCTTTAGGTCTCATACTACACACAGCATCTGTTAGTATCACCTGAAAATAATTCCACTACTTTACTTTGTGACATCTACAGCATCTGTACCTGGCTTTTGCTTTCTGCTCACATACATTTGAGCAAAACTTCCTTTTTAGACACATATGTGAGCAAATAAAAGCAAATATGTTTGCAGAATTGCCATTTGACCTTTTGTGCAGAATGGATAATGAATTCAATATGAAAAGGATATATCATTTTATAGCCCCTTAATTCTCGCTCTGACGTCTGATCATTCCTAATAGGGGCACTGGAATCTTAATCAGTGACACATGTTCTTCCCTCTACCACCGTCTTCTTTACGATCCGTCCATCCACCGGCGTTTTGAAGATCTTTTCCTCTCACCGTGACAGTTTAATTCCTTTCATCCATCACTTGCTTTCTCTTTTTCGGAACTTGCACGCACATTTTTTTAGGAGTGTCTCGAAATGTATGTTTCTAATTGAAAAGGTAACAGGGGGGGGGGCAGTAAGAGGAGAAGACTGAAAGAGAGAGAGAGAAAGAGAGAGAGAGAGAGAGCGAAAGACACACACACGGAGAAAGTAATGGAATGCAAATCTCGGTGTCTGGAAGCGATTAGGCAAAAAGCTAAAGCCCGTCTTCTCTTTCTGTGTCTGAGCAGCAGAACACAGTCCAGCCACCCTAACCCTCACACACACACACACACACACACACACACACACGTCAACATGCCTTTCAAAATACACAAGGCTAAAAGCAGAAGTGTTAAATTGTCAGAAAGTCACTTTAGATGTGCTGATGCTTTCCTGGGTTAACCTTTGTTTTACTGGGTTAAATACAATTTACCCAGTTCCTTCAAAGTGACCAGACAGCAAGGTTCCAAACGTATTCCTATTTCAACTTAATCATCCTTTTCATTCATTCAGTTCTAAGAAAAGAAAATATCATTTAATCAACCAATGACAGATGTTTCTATTAGTACTCATTAGACAGCAGAATTTATTTTTACTTTTGTGCTGTAGATAATTTGTTAGATAAAATAAAAATTAGACTGACAAATAAACATGTTTTAAAAAAAATATAATATATAAATATTACACAAGAAATGAAGACAAATGTGCTCATCTCATTTAAATACTATATACCTGTGAGGTACCATCAAACTGTCTCCAGGTGTCAAAATGTGGAGATTGAAGAGAAGGAATATCTACTGAGTGTGCTCATACATCGAGTCACAAAGCTTTAGAGCACAGAGCGGTGGGCCGAGCTGGAGCTGACGTTCTCTTCTGTTTACAAGGTAGAGAATATACCTGGGGCCTCTCCATGGATGTCCTTTGGAATCATTGGAATTAGTCTTTTTTATACTTCTATAGTTTTAGTTATGGGAAAAACATGAGATAAATGTAATGTAAATTATTAGACATGTATTAAACAAATCTGCAGATTCTAAGAGTTAGAGATTTGTTAGATAAGACCGTAATCTAGGAACTTTAAACCGGGTTCCTACACATATTTACCAATAAAGACTTCTCCATGTGTTTGAGGGAACTGTTTATGATTATCAGAAACATCTGTGTGTACATTACAAAGAAGAATAAAAGGCCGGAGTGTGACGTTACCCCAAACGTAACATTATGTGACATCTGCCTGGACATTATTTGTTGAACCAATACAGATTTTTCTCAGTCAATCTACACTGAAGCACATATGTACTCTGTTATACAGGTATTTGTGAGGCACATTTCAATTACTTTTTCCAAGACTTCAGGCCTGGAATTTGCTATTTCCTGTGTTATAGATTTAAACATTAGCATAGTAAACAATATTATTTGTTATATATGTGTATATATATTATCAAACTGATGAAAGTTATTATGGGCATTATGGGGTCATATAATTGTATATATATATATATATATATACACACACAACTAATTTATAATTTATTTTTTCTTTGTGTATATATATATTAATTATTTATTTTATTGTTCAACAAATATTATGTTAATGTTTACATCTATAAATATATGTGTATATATATATATATATATATACACACATACATTTTTCATATCATGATAATTTCAATGGCATTTTTACGGACCGTCTGGCAGATAGCCATGGTCCCCTGGGGGTCCCCGAACCCCACCTTGAGAATCATTGAGCTAAAGGTAAAAGAAAAAGCAACAGTGAAGTGAATTTTCATAAAAAGTGTGATCATTTCAAAGTAATCCTAAATATACAAATGTCTGACAAGAGAAAAAATGATAACGGGGATGCAGTTTATGCTTTTTGAATTACAGAACAGAATTAAAATGCTTTGCATGAATGTTATAAATAAAATAAAGTATAAACTCAAATTAGACATCATTGTATGTAGCGTCAAGTTAGACTTAAACAAGAATAAATCAATTAAAAACATTAAAACGTTTTCTAAATGATTTATATAAGTGCAGGCTGCTTCTTAACGTCATAGTTTACCATCCATTGTATTGTATTAAATTGTAATTATTATTATCATTATTGATATTATTATAGTATTTTATATTCTACGTCAGAGTCCATTCTATCTGCAGGGATTTGATAAGTTCCATTTGTTCATTCTCAATATCAAACTGATGAAAGTTATTATGGGCATTATGGGGTCAGGGTTGACCGAACGGAGTTCTGAACCTTCTTCTTTCTTCCCAGCACATTACAAGCCGTGACAGCGGGACGGAGAGCAAGAACAGGCAACATGTCTACTCTGGATAAGGAGGAAGCAATCTGAAAAAAGAGATCCAACACTGGTCACAAGGAGACATCTAGGGGCTGAAACGTCTTTGGTAACTTTGCCAACAACTATGATTGACAGCAGTTTGTCCTGAATGTTTCTCATTATGTCCTCCACATTGATTGGAACCCTAATCAAGGTAATATTCCCCATCTCCATTCCCTTTGAATATTGCCCCTACATACGTAATGGCCTCAAAATCAAAACCAGACCTTCAGGCTAATGCTTACTTTATGATTAACCACTGAAATATTTATACATGTGTGTGTGTGTGTGTGTGTGTGTGTGTGTGTGTGTGTGTGTGTGTGTGTTTGTGCGTGTAGCACAGAGATGCAAGATGATTGATTGGCAGCCTTTGCTACTTACTAAAGAAGCTGACAGTGATTTTGATGAATCCGAGCTGAAATAGTGAATTACTGGTTGGCGTGAGGACTAGTAGGAGACTGAGTGAGTGCAATAATAAAACGTATACAAATCAAATGACTGCTTGCTTGGCTGGCAGTCGGCTTACTGACTAACTTGCCGCTTGATTTGACCTGATAGTCTTAACTTCGGAAAGTGTGACCACGGCCAAGACTACGAAAAACAGGGGACAAGGGACAAACGAGAGAACAGGCAGTGGATAAAGAAAACAAATGTATTTCAGGGCGGAAATAAAAGAATAAGAGAAAGATGAGAATGTGGAAAGAGAGCAAAGCGAGAGAGAAGAAAAGGGAAAATAGAGCAAGACAAAATACACAGTGCTTGGCTCCGATGCAAAGACGGGTTTTCCCTCTACCTCTCTTGCCACTTTCTCACCAAATCAAACCACGAGGCCCCAGACTGGCACTATTTTAACACACACACACACATTGATTGACTGTGAGTTTACATTCAGTCAGTGAATTCACACAATGAGAGGCAATTGACTAGAGACCAAGCAATTTCCCAAGGCATACACGCACACGCACACACACGCGTCACATTGTGTATCTTGAAGAGAAGAAAAGACAAAAAAAACTCAGTGTTCTATTACCTTGTCTGTGTGAGTACTCCAGTGTCGCCCGGCTTGAAGGGTTAATGCTCCCAAAAAACACATAGGATCCTTTCAGGCACGCATGAACACTCGGAGTCGTCCTGCTGCGGACAGGGAAAAGAATAAGACACCCCCGTCTCTGTCTTCCCCTCTCTCTTCTTTGGTGAGGGTGTACAGAGCAGCAGTCCCTGTTTTCTGAGGTTTGTTCTCTCCTCTCTCTTTCTCTATCTGTGGGACTGCCTCAGTCTTTTTCTCTCACTTCTTCTCATCCAGCCTCTGCGCTCCAAGTGAGAGATGGAGAAGGAAACACGCTGGAGACAAAAACAACTCTCTTCTCTGATTCCCTTCTTTTTCCTCGTCTCTGTCAGTTAAAGAAAATGCAGTTCCCCTCCTTTATTCTCTACTCCGGTTCCTTTCTGTCTCTGCCTGCCTGCCGCTGCCTCTCTTCGTGTGTGTGTGTGTGTGTGTGTGTGTGTGAGCACCGTCTCCTCGTCTGCCTCTGCCACCTCTGCTGTGTGTCTGCCTGCCTCTCTCCCTCTCTCTCCCTCTCTCTCCCCCCCTCTTTGCTTCTGTAAATTTGAAGCTCTCTTGCTGGTTGAGCGAGGAGGGAGGCGGAGCCATGAGGCCAGGGGGATCGGAGGGAAAATGGGATTGGTTGACACAGAGGGGGGTGAGTGAGAGCGAGAGAAAGAGAGAGAGAGAAGAGTGAGAGGGGGAAATGAGCGGAGGGAGGGATGGGCGGGGTTTGGGCATTTGTAGGCTGGAGGTGTAGATGTGAGGAGAGGAGGAGGAGTGCTGGGGCGAGAGGCACTCCTCTCTTTCTTTCTCCCTCTCCCCCTCTCTCTCCCCCCTCTGTGCATTCTTTTGCTGTGATCTCCCCGATTTCCCGACCGCATATGTATTCATAGCACAGAAACTACACCTCTCAGCCGCTCACACATGATCACTCTCACACACTCACACACTCACACACATACGCACTCACACATTTATGTGGAGTGTGTGTGTGTGTGTGTGTGTGTGTGTGTGTGTGCGCGCGCGTGCGCGTGGGCGCACAGTTAGGTTTTGGGGCAGCTGTATAAACCAAAGGTAGAAAGAGGAGGGTGATAGGTTTCACTAAAAGGGACTCAGCAGCAGACGTACACAAACACACACACACACACACACACACACACACACACACACACACACAGAGGTCCACATTTTTTGTCATGTTTTGTCATTGAAATTGTAATCTTGACCTTTTGTTTTAAATAAATACCAATAATCTAACAGAGCAAGTATAGTCAAATATTCTATTGGAGTAGTGTTTGTGCAGATGTGTGTGTGCTTTGTGTAACAGTCACTGTGTGTGTTCCTGAGCCGACAGTGCGGCTGCAGCTTGGTGTATTTCTGTGAGAAAATCTGAATCCCTTCTAGCAGAATAATCTGAAAAAAATATATTTAAAATATATACATATTCACTCCAAGTAATATTTCATTATTCACTGTAGATTACTTGAATGCATTGTGATAATAAATTACACCAACGTACAAAAAAGTAAACTGATGTTAAATCTGGTGTATTGAAATTAAAGTTCAATCATTTCTGTTGTTATACATATTTATTCATTTTCTCTTTGACTGATTCTTTTTTCTCTGATGTTCTTAATAGTATTTGTATTATTAATGAAAGTGTAAGTGCAGGTGTAAATTTAAGTGAAGCTGAAAACAGCATAGGTTTTTTTTAAGTATCAATGGAACAAAACAAAAAAAAGAACTCTATATAATATCTACAGTATATGAATAGATCGATTATACACCAACATAGTATAGAAAGAAGTCTGTCCAGTCTGTCTGTGTAACAAGGGACTGAGGATATCGCTTGGAAGGAAATTGACATTCATTCCATTCTTTCACACATGGGCAGCCTTTCACCGTGCACACACACAAGCATGGACAAACACACGAACGTGAACAAGTGTTGGCAATATTTTACAGAACACATAAATGTCCTCCGTTCCTGTTCTCCAAAGAGAGGATCGACAGAACAACATGAGTTCGGATGACTTTACTGCACAAGAGACGGGGCATAATGCCACCAGAGGATAAGCGGATGATCACACAGAGAGCATCGATGCAGACACATCCGCTTTGACAACGCTGAGGCAGGCCGGGTTTAGTGAAAAGGCTCCATGAGTGTGGTGTTCTCTGGAGCAGCTGTGACATTGAGGAGGAATACGACTCCATGTCCAGCCCCAAAAAGTTAAGAATATCTTTGCTTGGAAGTAAATCTTTTCATGGTTGGGTGAAAAAAAAAAAATGGCGTTATTCAATGTACTTTATATGAGCAGAACAATGCATGTACTCGAACATATCCTTGTACAATGGTTCATATAATCTCTGAGGAAAAGTTATTTTGTTGTTCTTCATGCCTACCAATGTCCAGCAACTGTGCAAGCATCTACGGTGCAGCACCTGCAGGCCACAACACCACTTGGTCAGGTTCAGGAAAAGATCCTAGTTTGAGATTAAATAAGTACAGAAGTGGTTTTACTTTTTAGAACCACACACTTTATATAGAAGTATGAACAGTGTGGGAGCCCAGCCTGTGAAGTCCAAAACTACTGGTTTAGAACCTCCGTCCAGGCCCCGAGAAGGCTGAGCTCTGTGTTTGTTATGGAAGTGCCATACTCCTGGATTACAGTATGATCCCTTTTGTAGAGTGTGTAATGAGCCGAAAGCTTGGTTCCATGAAACTCAAGAACCATGAGCTTTATATGCTGACTGCACACTGTAAACTCCAGCGTTTCTGTGGCTGTTTGTGTCTCTGCAGTCTGTTCAGCAAATCCAAGGCTGGATGGTTTGACACAATTCAAAAAACCTTCGTCACAACACCAATGGAACCAGTCACTTTTGCTGCAATTGTGGACATTAGGCTATAGACTTGATGAATTATGAATCATACATGGAATTAAGTCTATAAATCAGTTACTTGTTCTCTTAATGTCAACCTGAAATCTACATTTTACAAAATGTTTGTCGAAGAAAATATGAAAATATAAATAAAAAATGTTAAAAGGAGAATAAAACTGTTTTTATATATTAGAAAACGTCTAAGCCTTAACACTCTGAGTGGGCATTTACCTTGGCATCAATTGACTGACAACTGAGAGTGGGCGCCTCCAAGAGATCTGCTGTCAACTTCTGTTGTGCTCCACTGACTGGAGAATCAAATCCACATAGCATTAGTTAACGAGCAGGTTAAGTCATGTGTCCCTTCCAGACATATGTGAAGACTCATTGTGCTGTTAGGTTATATAGAAAGGGTGTTGTGTTAGCTCTATCGCTCTTCAACTGGTCAAAATGTGGTTGATAAAAAAATTGGTGTGAAGAGCAATAACTGGCTGGTTCTCTGCCTGCTCACAGATATTGTACCAAGTGCTTATGACACAATTGGTAGCAAAAGTTCATGCCCCCTGGAGAACATTAATGCTGGGGGTGGTGTCACTGCAGAATGATGAATACAATGTTCTTTTCTGGTAATGACAATTTGACCACACATCAAAACACATGTATATAGTATAGAGTAAACTGATTTCTTTGGAAAACATCATTATCATTTAAGTTTGACTTTATAATTAGTGTTGCAAATGAAAGTCAAAAATCATCGGATTAAGAAAGGACCTGATGATATTAAATAGGAGGAAAAAACCTAAGATGCATGTATGACTATAAAGAAAGAAATAGGCCGACAAAAGATACAAGGGAAGGAGAAAGAAATGCATATTTTTATCTCCGAGTCCTTTTTATGATCTCATTTTATTCTGAAATGTAAAGATAAATAATTCTGTTCCCAAAGAACTCATTTAGTCATGATACACACAGCCTAAATATTGTATTAACCTATACATCTTCATCATCATCTTCATCATCATCATCACACTTACACACACAAGCTAATGATATAAGCATCATCTCCCATAGAGGTTAATGGAGTATGGATTTTGGCATAGAGGCCACTGGCAAGGAGATGAGGGTATTAAGGGTAGAGTTATCCTTAATGCCACTGCTTTTATTACATATTTCCCTGGTATATACAATCACTATGTTTTTTATCTTTGTACCTTTGTATGGACAGTAGATATATGTAACCATCCATGTCTCCATCTCTTTATCTATCTATCAATTTGCCAGTTTATATATTAAGTGCTTCCATGCAGGGTCTGAAATTAGAACCCCCCACATGTGGGTTAATTGTTGTCAGTGGCGGATACAATCATCATGTTTTCCACGACTTTGGCAGACGGGGAAAACGCACAAATGAAAGACGTATTTTGTAAGGTCAGCGTACGATTGGAAAGAGCTACGCAACTTCAAATTCGCTCGCAACTGCTATATAAATGCAAAGCTCTTGGCAGTAGGACCTTGTTCATTTTGATTGATGGTCGAAATTCACCAACTTCTAACCAATAATCATCACATTCACACATTCATACGTACCCTTTCGCTATTGTATTAGCCTCACAAGCTACCTCCCGTATCAATTCTGTCTGAAAGTCACGTCATGCACACCAAACTCTAACTTCTGAAATGAATTTACCAAGGTTGAAAATACGGGACTTGGCTCCCCTGAGTGAGACATGAGCTCCCCAGGAAGCCTCATGAGATACATTTGTTCCTGCATATGTGAGTCAAACATGGTGTGTCAGTCCCATATGTGTAGGGTGAATGACTGTAGCCACCTACTGTATGAGGTGATTACTATTCCGTCTCTCTTTCTGAATGACGTGAAACCACTTGAAACCGACAGCTATCAATAAGACAGCGATCTGTGCGGGAGAGACTTAATGCCCTTGTCGGCCATGCATACCCAGCATGCCTTCTGTGAAGACCCAAACTGAAGACCCTACTCTGCCTCTGATTGAAATTAAAATTGAATGTATTGCTGAGGTGGTGAAGATGTGCAGGTGAGGCAGAGTGTCTCTCCAGTGTGTTCTTTGCTCCTTACGGGACAGTCCTGTTCACTGCAGCGATTCTACACACAAAAAATGTGTGAAAACTCAAACCGCACATGGAGATATATATACAGTATTAGAAGACATTATGAAAACGCTGATGCTCTGTTCTGCAATTCTTTAATGGCATTTGATATTAACTTGGATTTCTACAACCAATGAAGATAATTCCATCAGTCAGCCTACTTGAGCGGTTGAGGAGAGAAGGACTCAGTATATTCAGAATATATATATATATATTAGTGCTGGGCAACGATTAACATTTTTAATCGCGATTAAGTTCAATAATGAATTCAAAAGTAGTGTATTGAGCACTTGTATTTTAAAAGTACTGCTATATGAACAAAAGTGCAATAACATTTGGTTTAGAAACACTTTAAACAAATAAGGTGCTTTTTAACAGCAGTATTCCCTTTACACAGCAGCAGTTAAAATACAGTTATAATGATTCTGATCATAGATATTCAGCCGGTGTTCACAACTTTATTTTCATGTGTGTAATAAATGGAATTTGAAATATACACCTTGAAAACTGCAAACCTCATCATGTCATGTTTTAATGTTTGTTAAATTCTCAGTAGCGATAACTAAATGATATGCTTATTATACATATTCCAAACAAAAAAACTCTAAAAAAATAATTTAAATGAATCATTTCTTTTTTTCTTTTTTGGTATGTTGGTCAGACACATATGCAACGCTGATTACCGTAATATGTGTGGTATTTGTTATAAATGTACGTTGGTACATAGAGGGTGATAAGAAGCTGTAGTTGGAGGGGCTTAGGACCCAGACGGAAGAGACGCCACACAAACACAGCTGTTCACGGCTCGCTGCCCGGTTCTTGTGTTAAAAATGTCCGCTTAATAATAATAAAAAAACTGCGTTAACGCGTGATAAAATAATTGTCGACGTTAATTACGCGTTTACGAGTGAAACACAATGAATGCCTGTACGGACGCTGTGTGAACTGTTCTCCCGTCTCATCGTCTCTGCCTTTGAGTGTGAGCGTTCTGAACAGCTATAAACACTTTAGCGTTCAGATGGACGGTTATACAACACCTCGTACAAACTGATTTGACTTTGTGCAGGCTCCTGTAGTCTTACTGTTTTGCATTGATATCCTAGAGGGTAATAAACATTGCCCAGAAAACAAGCCATGATCTCTGTCATGAACCAAATCATCAGTTAAACATGG
Source organism: Pholis gunnellus (assembly GCF_910591455.1). Taxonomy (NCBI): domain Eukaryota; kingdom Metazoa; phylum Chordata; class Actinopteri; order Perciformes; family Pholidae; genus Pholis; species Pholis gunnellus. The sequence continues at coordinate 28,188,618 of NC_136531.1, forward strand.
TGATCAGAAGGACATTGAGTTTCTACTTCACTGACAACTGAGCATGAACACATCTGACAAGAAGCTGCTGCTTCACACATCAATTTATGGTTCATATTTTAGTCCAATCTTTTTTCCACTTGGCTGTTTTCATTGGTTACATGCAGAGTCATACGAGGAAACTGACATTTACACTTTTTCTTTGCAGCTGTGTATATAGACACTTAAATCTCTCTGATGTTACTGATCCATATGCATTTCACAGCAGCAGGTTGCCGTAGCTCACAATGCTAATACTGCCACTTCACACTAATGCTGGCAAACAACTGCTGAACAACAGCCACAGTCAGAGTGTAGATCAAGCAATATTAGATGCAAAATGTTTTGTTCACTTTACAGACTTTAACAGATGCTTTACATAAGCCTCTTGTCATTTACCATTCAGCACATGAAGGTCACATCATGGTTAAAGGTCTTGTGCTCATGTACAGTAAATTACAGTTTCTCGTCTCATCCAGTTATCATTAGGGCCCGAGCACCGACAACGTCGGGTCCGCGAGGTCCCTATTGTATCTGTAGGAATTCTTATTATTATTATACCCAATGTTGAAAAACCGTTTAAGGGTATGTGTCTTGTACCAAACCTCCCCATATTTGGCGAGCATATCAGGACTGCGGAAAATTTTGATATTTTATGGGTCCAATGCTCGAGCATACAAAATTACTCGCTAGCGCCACCTAGACGTTGGAAAGGCAAGACCCGACAGCCCGTATGTTCAAATTACTTAAGATTTTACAGACATGAGCAACTGAATGAGTTCTATAAAAAATAATATTGGGACCCTAAGCTCCGCCTACCAAAATCTTCCGCCATTTTGAATTTTGTAAAAAAAAAATAAAAAATCATTTCTCCTAGACCCTGGGTCTGATTGGTACCAAACTTGCTGTGAATCATTATTGGATATCTATCATCAACAGTTATGAAAAGTTTGTTGATATCGTATTGCATTAAGAATATATGGACCAATGAATTTCATGAGGAATTGGCCTTCTACAGCAATATATATAACTTCAAAACCATGTGGCTTATCATCACGAAATCTGTAGCATATGTTCACATTGTGTCCTGTAACAAACCCTCAAATTTTTATTCCATACAACCTCTAGGGGGCGATGCAATAATACTCTCATTTCTTTGCATTTTTCGGCATTTTTCATTGTTTTCAGGCATTGTACTTTAACAAACTCCTCCCACAGAATTTATACAATCAACTTCAAATTTGGTCAAGATGATCTAAAGACATTCATGATGAAAAGTTACTGAAATGGTGTACTGACATTGAACGACCTTCGTTTTATGTGGCGCCCATGTCAGGCACATTTTGTGCCGTTCGCCATGAAAGAGGAAGTTGTTGTAACTACAAGGTACTTTATTCAATCTGCCCCAAACTTGTTTTGCATGATGCTGGTCCAGGCCTGAACACATCTCCATGCCAACATTTTCACAAAGTCATAGCGCCACCTACTGGCACAAGGAAATGACAAGTTTTATACTTTGATGTACTTCGACTAGGAAGTTGCCCAGATCACTCTCAAATATGGTAAGGTAATTTGTAAGACAATGATGATGCTTCATCATGAATATTGTGAGTTGTCGTTAAACGCTGTTGCCGGGGCAACGCGTCATTCGCCATGAAAAATGAAGCTTCTTTTTCTGTGGCTTAGGATGCTCAACAAGCCTTGGAACTTTGCACAGGTGTCATAGGTGATGGAAATAAATATTTCATATGGCTTTTTGGCTTGACCCTTTCAAATTGCCTCGATAGAGCCCCCTACAAATATTCAAAAACGCAGCCCCAGCGCTACGTTTGACCTACATGTATGCAATTTGGTAGGCACGTGTATCATATGAAGACTTAAAAAAAAATGTCTTGTGACCATGCTCTAAAATTAACGGAAAGTCGGACATTTTGATTTTTGTGTGAATTTTCCCATGCTTTCTAGTCGCTATACTTTAACAAACTCCTCCTAGGGATTTCGTCAGATCCACTTCAAATTTGGTCAGTATAATCTAAAGACTGTTGCAATTAACAGTTATTAAAAGTTTTACGTTTGCTGGAATGGCGTAGCCGTGGCATGGCGGCCATTTTAAGTGATTCGCCGTCAAACAAGCTGATGTAACTCCACTGGACTTGCTCAAATCTGTCCCAAACTTGCCATACTTGATAATAGTCATGGCCTGAGGATGTCTATGAGCCAATTTCCACTTAAAGTCATAGTGCCACCTACTGGCAACAGGAAGACAGCGTTATGTGACACACTGAATTGGATTTACACGATGTGGTCTATACTTGATATAGAGCAACATAATGCATGTTTGCGCGTGTTCTCTAGCGCCACATAGTGGATACAGGAACTGGTGAAATATTTGCGTTACATAATTTCCAGTGTCACACAGTCCAAGCATTACAAATACGTCTACCTTGTGGGCTCGCTGTCTGATGGTCGCAGATGTTTATGGCCGCTTCTGCCGGCTTCCTGCCAGTACCCCCGACGTGCGGGAGGATGCGAGGGCCCGTACATCGCTGCTTGCAGCTTTAATTTGTCTTTGTATTTTTTTCCTATCGTGTCATAGCGTACTGTATGCTTGGACCAAAGAATAAAAAAGACATTGTTTCACCTCTCTGTAAGGTGTTTTACTCATCTTGTGTTACTGATCTTACTGAAACTCCACCGGAATTGACAGAGTGTCCTTCAGAGTCCCTGTCTCTCAAGGAGAAAGGATTACATTTCAATCTCATACATTTCTGAATGTTTTCCCTTATTGAATAAAAACTTCAGTGTCGTCCATTTACTTATTTTATAGCCCAATTCCCTGTGGTAAGAGAATGCTGGAGAGAGGGGGTTGTACTCACTGGACTTTTCTTTTTCTCAATCTCTATCCTTCCAGCAGTGAGGCTTTTCTAACACCAGTGTATCTGCTGGTGCCCCCCCACTGACACACACAATATAGACTCCATAGGCCTTAGTGAGTGTGTGTGTGTGATCGATAGAGAGAGGGGGAGGTGTGTGTGTGTTCCAGTGCAAGTTCAGCTGTTCCCGCCATTTAAAGTAGGAGTGTGTGATACGAGTTCCTAAGCTCTTTCATTGCATTGTGAGGGACCCCTACTGAGCAAGTTCACAACCTTAGAGAGAGAGCGGGCCAGAGAGAGATGGAAATGAAAGAGTAGTGTGAGGGGAAGACAGGGGAGAGGGAGGACAGAGAGAGAGACAAACAAAGAGAGAGGACAGAAACAGAGAGAGTGGCTTAAACAAGCCAACTGGTGAATTAAAGAGGGGGAAAAAGCAATGAGGCAAGAACTCTAAACCGTCAGAAGGGAGGGAAAAGAGAGAAAAAGAAAGAGAGCTTTCTCCTTTTTCTTAATCCTTCATTCAGTATGAGGGGATTTGAGTCGATGGTGAGATAACGTAGCGTAACTCCCTCTCACTGTGGTGGTGTGTGTAGGTGTGTGTGTGTGTGTGTGTGTGTGTGTGTGTGTGTGTGTGAGAAGGAGCCACTATGAGGTTGGACATTTCAGCCTCCTGGCCAGACTACAAAATAACAGTAATCATCTTGACCAGTGCACCCTGTAGCTGTGTGTGTGTGCGGGCAACGGAGAGCAGCCTACATGTATGAGTGTGTGTGAGTGTGTGTGTGTGTACACACATTACCCTGTCAACCTCTGCGCACCCCATTCTAAATAACAGTGATGACTAAGATCATATGGGGGTGGACTAAACCATTTAGGATAAATGATGGCGATCTCCTGTTCTACCCACCTGTGGTTTATAACACACACGTACACAAAACAGCATGCAGCTCAAACCCACGCACATTACTACTATCTGATGAAAATAACCCAAATTGATGGCCACACAAATATGTGCTTTATCTGAGTGATAAACAGAACGCACACACACACCCTCTCTGACTCATGGGGTGTGTATTACAGAGACCCTTGCATATCACTGTCTGCCAGCATAGTGTCACATGGTATGTGTGTGTACTGTTTGCTTGTATGTGTAGAGAATATACAGGTGTACCAGTCACACGAAGGTACTTTGTGGTGATTGCAATATTACTGCTGTTAAATGCATTGTGTACTATTTAGTACTATTTAGCCAACTCCTACTGGTGTGGTGTGTGCATGTGTGTGTGGGGGGTGTTCTCACTTAAACTCGTCAAATCCCACCACTTGGTCAATGTTATACGCTATATCTGCTGAAAGTGGGAGACAGTTTTTGGACCACAGGGAAAATGTTCCTTTGAAAGTTAAATATTTTGTTAGATAAAAACATATTGTCAATTTTGTAATTCTTTACATCTTTTTAAAAAATGTTTGCGTTGCTTCATTGCTGTGTGTATGTTTGAGAGCTTCGAAGCTTTGAATTTAATATATTTGTTTTTGTGAACTATTCGGTACAGCCCTAGTTCTAGCTGTGATTTGGATTGTGTGAACATAGAACACATCTATGAACATAGAAACAGAGAAACACTGGGGTCTCTACAGTGTCATAGTTTGAAGCGTAGGGCCACTGAACAAGCGGCAGAATTTGACAAGTTGGAAGTGAAAATATGTTGGTGTCACAGCCACTTTTTAAATCAATCACACTACACACTCAGTGACTTGATTCCTAGCAAGCACTCATTGTGTAAATGTAACAGGTTCAGCTTTGCGACGGAGATACAATGACTGGCCTTTCTGTGATAAAGTGAGAGAGAGAGGTAAGGTTTGAATCTATTATAATGCCACTATAAAGCTTTATCATTCAAAAACGTACCTTGAGAATACAGAATGAAAATCAATAGTTTCAGTATTTCATTCCATATTCTCATGCATGCCAATTTTCAACATTCACGATTTTGTGGTTTTGCTGAAAAGGGGTAGATTTGAATACCAAACAAAACTTCTGTAATCGTGTAAGATGCATTGAATACTACTGTATGTATACTATAGAGTCCACACCACACACATGCATACATACAATATCTATAATGTAGCTATGAAAATAAAAATATAACATTGTCACACACACACACACAGAGCTTCTTAGTGTTGGATCACTGGTCATTTCCTCTGAGGAGGAAAAAAAAAAACACAATTTTGTGGAACACAGCCTTAGGAGTGGAGCGTGTGTGTGTCTGATTCTATATCCGTTTTATACAGAGGAGCAAGGAGCTATGATAATGTGTAGCTTCCTCCTTTATTCCCAAGAGAAAATAAAATAACAAAAGAAGAGAGATAAGGAAGGATAGGGGACAGTGAGAGATCCAGATGAATTATCTGGAGGAGAGGGAGAGTGTGTCGAGAAGAGAGGAGGCGGAGGGATCTCTTCCCTCATTACTACAGTGGTGTGAGGTTAAATACTGACTTTGTCACGGTGTGTAGGAAAAGGAGACAGGAATTAGAATTAACCAGATTCTTGCACCAGGTAAACTCAGATTAAGAAGGTTAGTCTAAACTTTAGGCAAGGTCTCACTAATGAAAAATTAATGTTTTGCAGTGGAGCAATTTGTGCTGCCCATATAGAGCAAATATCATATTTAAAGCATATAACCATTGTTTTCTTTTTACTATTTTGGTAATATTTTGTCAATAAAAGTGCCCACAAATGGAGTGGAACAGGTAGCCATCTGATGGAATTTTAGGTATAGCGTTTATGGTAATGATTACATCTCAGGTGACATTCATCAGGCTAATGTTTGTGTAATTAAAAGACTTTGGTGGATCCGAATTGAAACATACGAGCAAACCTCAGAGAAAAAGTAAGAGAGATCTACGATTAGAATATGACTTTGTGTCTTTCTTGGTCGGGGAAAAAAAAGGGTTGAAGACTAATGCTGATGACATTATAAAATGAGGGATTATTTTGTTGATTTTATATATTGGCACACTAATCTACTTTACTCTGAGGGCCAAAACCCAAGGTTCAGAAACTTTAACCATAGTGTGACACATTCTCATCAGGTTGCTTTGCCAAAGCAAGGCTGGTCGAAATAATCTCGGTTAAGCTCTTCATATAGGTCAAACTGTAATGTAACCACATGATGAGAAGAACAGACTGAAACTATTTCAGGTTATTTAAAACAACTGCTGAAAATGCATTAGAAGAAACACAGCTTCCTTCTGTCTCTCTTTCATTTTCTGTGTCACATACACACAGACAGCCTGTAAAGCTGTTACCAGAAGCTGTAGGGAGTGTGTGTTCTGTGTGTAAGGAGAGAGTGCGGGGTTATAAACAAATAGAGGGTTTCAATTAGAGACCTTAGACTCCAGGACCAGCTGTGTGTGTGTGCATGTGTGTGTGTGTGAGAGAGAGAGAGCATGACTATGAGAGCATGACATGATTGAATCCAGCTGGTAATGATATTTGCTGGTTTTCCTTTTCTATACAGAGCAGTTCCACAATGTCACAGAAAGCTTGCGCACGCAAGCACACGCACACACCTACACACGCAAGCACACGCACACACCTACACACGCACACACGTACACACACACACACCTGCAAATCTACACACACACACAAACACACACACACACACACACACACGCACACAGACACACAGGGTGTGACTCCATGCTCCCCTGGAGTTAGATTTGGCTTGCTTCATATAACACGATACAAAGAGGGCGCTGTTCATCCAGCTCAAACTGAGCTTGAGTTGAGCTGACTTTCTAGTTGATTGAAGATTGTGAAAGAAGTGTAAAGCTACTAAAATAAAGCCACCGCCAACACATTTTTTTTTCAGGAAGGACAATGAAATGTGACGCAAGAGGTCTTGTGGGAAATGCGGTCCTATTTACACTTTTGTTTCAGTATAGAAGCTACCAATTTTGTTATGACAAAGCTGACACTAGAGGGTTAATGATTGCAGTCACAAAAGTCAAAGGCTTAAACCCTACTAGTGACCTCTAGAGGTTCAAATGTCCATTGCACCTCAAAATACAAAAAGAGAAAAACAAAGTCTGAGAGCTTTGGCAGTAGATGGTTAACAACCTTCGGCCATGAATGTAGACAGGTCCATTTCATGACAATCTGCTCATCAGAAGTCTATATGTTGGCCTTATGATGTCTGGCCTGCTGCCGTGGTTCTGTCATATGCATTGAATGTGTTGTAACTCTGTTATGTTGTTCATTCTGTACACATGACATCTATCACACTTCTGTCCATCCTGATAGAGGATCCTCCTCTGTTGCTCTCTCTAAGGTCTCTTCCTCTTTTCTCCCCGTTAAAGTTTTTTTTTGGGGGAGTTGTTCCTGTTCCGATGTGAGGGTTCCGGGACAGAGGATGTCATATGTGTACAGATTGTAAAGCCCTCCGACGCAAATTTGTAATTTGTGATTTTGGGCTGTACAAAAATAAATTGAATTGAATTGAATATTAGTTTTGAGGGATTTTGTCATAGAGACATGTTGATCAAGTGGAACTTTCAACGTGACCTATCCTATCCCTAGATAGGTCCCTGCAGGGTAAGTAACCATGAAAAAAACAAAAAACAAATTGCATGTCAGTCTGGCCAGTAGGTGTTGTAATATCTTCATCTATCAAAGAGTTGAATGGGCAGATGAAGAGCAGACTATATCCTGCAACATATGGTCTGCTGCCCCAAAGGAGATGTAGAAAATAGTGATGGGCACTTTGATTCATTCTCAGGTCTGACTATATAGCTTCATTCTTCCAAACCCTTTCTTCATGCCTTCTTCACTCCACCGGTAGTTCCTGTGCATGCCATTGCTCATACTGCATGCAATGTCCGAACCTTCCTTTATTTAACTTCTATCCATTCACTAGAACAGCCATGTTGTGAACTCTTCACCTTGGATTCTTCATCCATGTCTGTGTTTGTGTGTGTGTGAGAGAGAGAAAGAGAGGGAGATGTACAATGGCAGGTGGTGAATACAATAATACTGCGACCTTATATCTATTACACACACACACACACATACACACAGGGGCAAGGCCCATATTAAGTTACAATGTAGAAGAAGGCTGAACAAGTATAAGCGGATTACAAATACCTTGAGTGTGCAATATGAAGGAGATAAGACCTGCGAGTGGGATGGTGATGGGGGAGGTTCCGAGAGAGGGAGACAGAGTGAAAGAAAGAGATAGAAAGGGGACGACTCATTCATAAGAAATGGTCCAACTTCCTTTCACACAGCTTGTTTTTTCTCTCCATCCCGTTCTTCTCTCACCCTCAACTTTGTTCTCTCCATTTAGATGATGTGATTAGTTAAAAGCCTGCATCCTCTCATCATGCTGATGTAGCTGGAAGCAGAGGGCTGCACTTGCATGTCCGTGTGCATGTGTGTGAGTGTGTTTGGCAACCTTCCGTTGCTCAAGCCACTGACCTGTCCCCTCTTTCTCTGACGCACACACACGATGGAGGTATGGAGGTATAAAGAGAACTGGGTAGAGCGTTGGAAGTTTGACTTCAAAGATTAACATTGTGACAAATTTACCCAGATGTGATGTAACTCACACTGCGGCAGCCGGCTAAATGGAGCCGCACAGCCGGTGTCACCATATTTATTTTTGTCAAGCCTGTCCAACCTAGCAACAGTAGCTAAGGGGGGTGGGTTTGTAAATGTGACGAGGGCCCTGTGGTTTCACAGATCAGAGTAATGACTTTACTTTGTATTGTTCAAACAGTCAGAGATTGACTTCCTCAGTGGGTTACTAGCTGTTTATTGCTTCCAGGCCAACATGCCACACAAGCCTTTAAAGACAGAACGATAAAGGGTTTTATTGCCCCCTAGTAAGAATGGATGGGCATGTAGGGTTTGCTGATCAATATCTGTGACTGAGTAGTTACTTTGTGTTTAAATAAGAGGCATGCAAAATGTGTTGAACTCAAAACTGTCCAGAGAAATCCACTAAGAATTGTTGGTGTTGTTACGTAATTGTAGTTAATATCTCCTTGTAATTCACATCTAATCACTTGAAGAAATCATTTCAATATGGGGATGATGGCGTACATTTTCAGACAGTCTCAATGTTGAGCTTGGCCGTATAGTACACATCAAATTGACAGAAGTAGTTGTGTCACAAATGACAAAAGCAAGCTAAAGAGAAAATTACAAACCGGTTTACTTGTTCACCTCTGCAAGCCTGACCAATCACTGCATTAAGTGGGTGAGAATGTCAGGTTGTCAGTTTCATAACAGCTCCCTCTGTGTGGGGGGGAGGCGGCTTCGGAAGCTGTTCAACCATCTGACAAACAGATCTGACGAGTGTATTGGCACCTCTCAGATGTTGTGACCTGAAATTCAGCTTGTCACAAAATTTGAGAGTTAATTTATTTGATTTGTGTTGAATGCAACCGAACCAAACTTTTGGCACAGAACTGATAACTAATAGCAACTAGTTAAATGGTTGTAATTGGTTATAATTTAGACTTTGTAGTTCATTATATCCATTTAGTTTACTTTGACCATTTGCACATCATTCACATTGCATTTACACGATAAATGATGGCACACATATCTTGTTTCAGAACATTAGTTGTATTTGTGGTATCCACATTTGGGGATTGTGACTTATAGTTTAGAGATTTGTTCATTTCATAAAGGGACAGTGTGTTGGATTTGGTGGCATCTAGCGGTGAGGTTGCAGATTGTAACCAACTGAATACCCCTCTGCAGAACGTGAGCTGCCACGTGTTAAACTGCGGTAATGCTGTTTGCCTCACTCAGCGGCCATCCTTACCATAACACTACTTTAGGAGCAACGGAAGTCAGAAGATGGCGGTTGGTACAACATTTTACAAAATAGTACAAACATTTTGCCCTCTGTGGCTCAATTTACAGCAGATTCACAAGCATATCAGAGAACTATCTCCGATGTATATCAAGCTCTTCTTTTGTGGAACCAGCTTCCTGTTTCAGTCCGGAGGGCAGACACTCTCACCACATTTAAGATTAGGCTTCAGACGTTCCTTTTTGATAATGCTTATAGTTAGAGCTGGCTCAGGTTTATAGTTAGGGCTGGCTCAGGTTTATAGTTAGAGCTGGCTCAGGTTTATAGTTAGAGCTGGCTCAGTTTTATAGTTAGAGCTGGCTCAGGTTTATAGTTAGAGCTGGCTCAGGTTTATAGTTAGGGCTGGCTCAGGTTTATAGTTAGGGCTGGCTCAGGTTTATAGTTAGGGCTGGCTCAGGTTTATAGTTAGGGCTGGCTCAGGTTTATAGTTAGGGCTGGCTCAGGTTTATAGTTAGGGCTGGCTCAGGTTTATAGTTAGGGCTGGCTCAGGTTTATAGTTAGGGCTGGCTCAGGTTTATAGTTAGAGCTGGTTCAGGTTTATAGTTAGGGCTGGCTCAGGTTTATAGTTAGAGCTGGCTCAGGTTTATAGTTAGAGCTGGCTCAGTTTTATAGTTAGAGCTGGCTCAGGTTTATAGTTAGGGCTGGCTCAGGTTCATAGTTAGGGCTGGCTCAGTTTTATAGTTAGGGCTGGCTCAGGTTTATAGTTAGGGCTGGCTCAGGTTTATAGTTAGGGCTGGCTCAGGTTTATAGTTAGGGCTGGCTCAGGTTTATAGTTAGAGCTGGTTCAGGTTTATAGTTAGAGCTGGTTCAGGTTTATAGTTAGGGCTGGCTCAGGTTTATAGTTAGGGCTGACTCAGGTTTATAGTTAGGGCTGACTCAGGTTTATAGTTAGAGCTGGCTCAGGTTTATAGTTAGGGCTGGCTCAGGTTTATAGTTAGAGCTGGCTCAGGTTCATAGTTAGGGCTGGCTCAGGTTTATAGTTAGGGCTGACTCAGGTTTATAGTTAGGGCTGGCTCAGGTTTATAGTTAGGGCTGGCTCAGGTTCATAGTTAGGGCTGGCTCAGGTTTATAGTTAGAGCTGGCTCAGGTTTATAGTTAGGGCTGACTCAGGTTTATAGTTAGGGCTGACTCAGGTTTATAGTTAGAGCTGGCTCAGGTTTATAGTTAGGGCTGACTCAGGTTTATAGTTAGGGCTGGCTCAGGTTTATAGTTAGGGCTGGCTCAGGTTTATAGTTAGGGCTGGCTCAGGTTTATAGTTAGGGCTGGCTCAGTTTTATAGTTAGGGCTGGCTCAGGTTTATAGTTAGGGCTGGCTCAGGTTTATAGTTAGGGCTGGCTCAGGTTTATAGTTAGGGCTGGCTCAGGTTTATAGTTAGAGCTGGTTCAGGTTTATAGTTAGAGCTGGTTCAGGTTTATAGTTAGGGCTGGCTCAGGTTTATAGTTAGGGCTGACTCAGGTTTATAGTTAGGGCTGACTCAGGTTTATAGTTAGAGCTGGCTCAGGTTTATAGTTAGGGCTGGCTCAGGTTTATAGTTAGAGCTGGCTCAGGTTCATAGTTAGGGCTGGCTCAGGTTTATAGTTAGGGCTGACTCAGGTTTATAGTTAGGGCTGGCTCAGGTTTATAGTTAGGGCTGGCTCAGGTTCATAGTTAGGGCTGGCTCAGGTTTATAGTTAGAGCTGGCTCAGGTTTATAGTTAGGGCTGACTCAGGTTTATAGTTAGGGCTGACTCAGGTTTATAGTTAGAGCTGGCTCAGGTTTATAGTTAGGGCTGACTCAGGTTTATAGTTAGGGCTGGCTCAGGTTTATAGTTAGAGCTGGCTCAGGTTTATATTTAGGGCTGACTCAGGTTTATAGTTAGGACTGGCTCAGGTTTATAGTTAGGGCTGGCTCAGGTTTATATTTAGGGCTGACTCAGGTTTATAGTTAGGGCTGGCTCAGGTTTATAGTTAGGGCTGAGTCAGGTTCATAGTTAGGGCTGGCTCAGGTTTATATTTAGGGCTAGCTCAGGTTTATATTTAGGGCTGGCTCAGGTTTGCCTTGGACCAGCCCCTAGATATGCTCTCCTTCTGTATGAATTCATGTCATTAACGCACATTACTGACTTTGCTTCTCCCCCGGAGTATTTGTGCTTTCTCGCCTCACAGGTTGCCATGGATCCTGGTTATACCTGGACCCTGGTCTGGCCTCCTGCCGTGGTTCTGTCATATGCATTAAATGTGCTGTAACTCTGTTATGTTGTTCATTCTGTACACATGATATCTATCACACTTCTGTCCATCCTGATAGAGGATCCTCCTCTGTTGCTCTCTCTCTAAGGCTTCTTCCTTTTTTTCTCCCTGATAAAAGGTTTTTTTGGGGGAGTTCTTCCCGTAACAATGTGATGGTCCTGGGACAGAGGATGACGTAAAGCCCTCTGAGGCAAATTTGTGATTCATGATTTTGGGCTAAACAAAATAAATTGAATTGAACTACGTTGCCCTTCAGGTAACATAAAAACACAAAAGGGCTGCTCCAGAACCAGTGTTTGTTTTTTCCGTTCTGGGCTACTGTAGAAACATGACGATGCAATGTGGCTGACTCCGTGAAGAGTTTCAGTTTGATAGGTCAGTTTGGTTTGTTTAGTTCTATTTAGTTAAAGTTAAATTGATGTAGCCTGAGTTTAGTTCTGTATAGCTGACCAATTTTACTGACCAAACTTATTTTTCATATTTTGTAAACTGTAATTTTAATTTTGGGGGACATAAACACTCCTTTTGAAAGTCCACCTGTGACTCCTCAGTCCCTCATCAATGGACTATGTCTTTGGTAGCTTCAATGGCAACTTCAAATAACTTGAACTCAACTGTATTGGGCTGGAGTGTAATACTGTGTGTAATACTGTAAACTCTGTGAAAGCCACTGCATCTCTAACCCTTCTGCTGTGCATTACGTTAAAGCTATACAGAGAGAGAATCGGTGAAAGAAAGGGAACAATACTAAGCGTCATCTTAAGCAGGCGGGGAGATAGACAGACTGCCCTGCCCACTCAACAGGCCTGCATACACACATACACACACAATCAGCGAAACAGCCTTTGTTAGTGTCATAATCACATTTAGTAGAAGCCATATGACAGTAGAAATAGCTGCCAAGGACAGACAGACGATGTGGGAGAGTGTGAGTTTGTATGTGACTAAGAGAGATGAAAATGAGGAGAAAACAAGGTTCTGTGTGTGTGTGTGTGTGTGTGCCGGTATGTGAAGTTTCTCAGTAAAATCACCCATATGCTGAGGTCAGCCACACTATCACTAGCTTTCTAGACCCTTCTGTGAAGGCTAGTGTCTGTGTGTGTAAGAGAGAAACAGTAGGAGGTGGGGTGAGACATTCGTAGATTGGTAGTTATTTCTCCATTCACAGTGCAAATTTGTGTTTGTTACAAATGCTCACTTGCTTCCCCATTGGTTGTCAAAAGTGTCAGTTCCAGACTGTTTCCTGTTGGTTTAGGTGTCAATAAAAAACAGTAATGTTAACTGGCTATGGCCCATACTGTAATTCAGAGTGGTTCATCTTAAAATGAATCACACGGGAAGAAAAGGGCCTCTAATAAACACACACACACACACCTGTCCCACCTTTATAATGAACACTTCACTTCCCAACTCCCTCTGTAGTCTATTTAATTATCTCTTTTAGCACGGGCACAATTGATGTACCACCATGGCACTGTAATTGCTGACAATTCACATTGCTCCAAGTGACAGAATGCCTCCGTGGTGACGATGAGGGATTGCATCTCAGTGGTCACCGGGGATGCACCCACACAACTGTAAGGCCATGTCAGCAGAAAAAACACCGCCTTTAACAGTTTTTCATTCTCATGTTAGTCTTCAATGACGCACACATTACATATAAGGAAAGTACAGTGAGAATTTGTGATATTTTTACAATATAAATATAGAGCAAGTCTGTGTAAAAAGCAGTGTCAGTAAGAAGGGCACAGTGGTATTGTTCTCATGATGTAAGAGTGGAAAAGAAGAGAGAGAAGGAAGGAGTGAATGAGGGAAGATAAAGATCGAGAGAGACAAAGAGAGAGCGGCCGAGTGGTAATGTCCTAATGATGTAGTGGCTGTCAGAGCATTTGCTTCAGAGGCCAAATGATCCTGTAAGAACAGCACAGCTATTGATCCAGCTATTACACAGCACCACATACTAATGATTGTGTGTGTGAGAGAGAGAGAGACAGAGAGAGAGAGATAGAGAGAGAGAGAAAGAGAGATGGAATAACAATGTCTACAAAAACAGCCATATACTGTTTTTTATAGACAACAGTCAGGAAGAGAGGAAGAGGAGGTTGAAAGAGCGAATGTGTACAGTGCGTAGGTGTTTTGGCTTATGAGTCTGTGTGTTTGTGACTGTGTACAATTCTGACATGACACTTCATCAATACTCCCATTACAGTGTGACATATTTGAAACCCAATCTAAACCTAATCTGGTTGATATCCGATCTCAGTTCTCACCTTAAATACTTTCAATACCTTCCATCCCACACACACATGCAACCCCCCTCCACACACACACACCCACACACACACACCCATACACATTATACATATATATATATATATATATATATATATATATATACACATTTTACTAAAACAAAGCAGAAGCTTGAGCTTGGGAAGGTTTGACATTTTCTTTGAAAAATGTTCTTTGAAAAATCAATTTATAATCAAAATAGTTACTCATTCATTTCTAATTGATAAATAAACTTTCAGGTCTAGTTTCATGTACGCTTGGACAGCCGAGAGCTTTGAGTGACACAACTAAAAACACTGCATGTGATGTGCTGCATGTCATCTGTACAGAGTGGGTCGTATCTAGAAACCGGTATCTGAACCGGGTACTGTTGTGTTCAAAAGAAGAAGCAGCCCCCCCCCCCCCCCCCCCCCCCCCCCCTTGCTCTCTTTGTTCCATCAGCAAGCAGGGCCAGAATCAAATGGTTCAGGTTCAAATCAAAAGTATTTAATATTCTTAACAGAAGCCAAAACAATTGCTAACTGAATTACACTATCGACAGTAAAACAAACATAATATTCCATGAAATATGAGGCCCCGTTCACACCACAGGACAGAATGGTGTGTCTGTCCCATGATGCGAAGGAGGTCTGAGGATCTTCTGCAATTCGAAGATCCTTTGTCCCTGCTGAGTCTCTCAAAAGTATCATGTTTCACATTTCTCAGCCAATCGATCAGCTCAGTGATTGGCCGAACCCTTCGGACTTCCGTCGGCCATCTTCCTGACCCATTCCTCCCTCCTTGAAGGCTGTGCTCAGAAACCTTTCAGCAACATCCCCCTCTCTCTGATCTTTATTACTTTATGGCGGTGTCATAAATTCTCTGGTTTCTCTCACAGTGCACAATACATTCAGTAACTCCTTTTAGTTTAAACCTTCTACAAGTAAACATATTGTAACACATAATATCCATGCTAGGAGCGCTTTAAAACTTAAATTCCTCACAGTACTCAATAATGTTTCGGGACACGTTTGAACCTCCACCAGTGTCCATATCAACATACTAATGTCCGACCAACGAGCGGATCCTGACATGTTCTACAGTTGATGAGTTCAGCATGTAACTGCTTACAAGAGACAAAGCAAAAGTAGTTTGGTAATACATGCTAAGTGAGTTACTGTATGAATTTTCTGCAGAGAAAGCTTCACCTGTCACCACATGCAAAAGGGACATCATCCACATCATGAGGTGCAGAGAATCTTCTGTAGAATTTATTAGGCTGAACACTCCCTGGTCTCCCTCTCTCCATCCCCCCTGTCTGTCTATATGCCTCGCTCACTCCTTCTGCATCTGCACTTCTGGTAATGGATTCTGCTTAAATGGGTTCTGAGAAACACAAGTGAAGAGCGGACAAAAAGAGGAGGTGAGGTAAGGGAAGGAGAATGGAAGACTTGTTGCTTGTGTCCTGGTAGCATATGATAGAATCATGACAATTGGTAATGTGATAACTTTAACAATTTACAAGATTAGTTTCAATCGATTGATTCTTTGCATCTCCCCCTGAAAGTGGTGCACATCGTTCTTCCCAGGGGTGTAAAATGGTTGAATAGTTACAGTAAACCAGTTGGCCTGTTTTTTCCCCTTGACATTGGGCAACGTCATACGATATGAATTGTTACAACAATTGTTTTTTTCTGAGAATGGAGCTGTTTCAATAACTGTATGTTTACTGTAAATTGAATGTGTTTTAACAGAGAGGGAGGGTGGATGGAAAGAGAGAAATGAGGGGAGGAGGGAGCGAGCAATGCTGTATGGTTAATGATTTAATGTTGGCCACTTGATGGAATGAAGTGTCTTCTCCATGTTAGCGGCGCCAAAGTTAAACCCTCTAGTCAGTTAGTCTGTTATTCATTGATTTCTCTGGTCAGCACTAGATTGCTATTGAATATGACTGGCACCAGGGCTCTGTGTGTGTGTGTGTGTGTGTGTGTGTGAGTGTGTGTGTGTGTGTGGGTGAGTGTGTGTGTAAGTGTATATGTGAGGAGCGTGGATCATGTGAACTCAAGTGCACTTCAGTTGCTGGTGAAACGTATTTTTCTGCATACACGTGACCTCTCCAGTGAGAGACACACACACACCACACACACACACACACACACACACACACACACACACACACACACACTTACACACACACACACACACACACACACACTTACACACACACACACACACACACACACACACACACACACACACACACACACACACACACACACACCTACACGCACACACACACACACACACACAAAATCAACTAGCTCTTGGAAGAGTGTGAAAGACGAGCCGGAAATACATCTGCAGTCTTTGTGCAACATACTCACTGCTATACTCCACACCTTCTTGCTGTGAGAGATGATACATTATTTATTCCTGGTTGCTTTGTATTAACCATACAGCACCCGCTGAGCAAAAACATAACCAGCAGTAATATCTATGTATCAATACCGCAGCATGGATGACAGAAAAATGTCTTCAAATGCATACTGGCAAACGTGCATGTATAATGTCTCTATACTTTCATTATGCACCTTGGTTATTGCAGTGATCTGTCTTCTGCAGCAGTCACATCTGGTGTCTCTTCCTCTACCATGATGTGCGTATGTGTGTGTGTGTTGTACTGTATAACTATCTAATATATGAAGTTCTTTTGCAACAGCATGAGCAAATATGTTGCGAGCATATGAACACTGTGTTAGAGCTACCTGATGTATAGTTTAATAAGCCTGCAATATAAATATTTTAAGGAATACACATTATTCTAAGCAGCACATAGAACTTGTGGGCACTAATACAGGAGCAATACCAAAAGGAATAACTATAATAAAGATATTTAATCAATTCAGTGTCTTGTATGCTTATCATCAGCTAGGAAGTATTTAAACCAGTTTAAGTTCAAAACAATCGACATCAATTCTAGCATATCTTGAATGAAGTGTATGGTAATAATAATCATAATCATGATCATTATAATGATGATCATATTAATATGTGTTATTATTATTCTTGTTCTTATTATTGTGTCAGCCAGTGTTAAAATATCTGTTAAGATTTTCTTTCAAACTCAACCATTTGCCTCCAATTATTCAGAGAAATCTGATTAAAAAAAATTCTAAATGTCAATTTGTTAAAAAGAATATACAGTATATATATACGGAAAATAATATTCTAATGTCTTCACTGTGGTTAGTTTAGTTAAACATACAATATTATACAGTCAATATAGATACAATATACAAACAATAACGTAGATTTGTATTTCCAGGTGACACACACACACACACAAATGCTGTAAGGCATACAACGGTGATGCATTGACACAGAACGTGAGAAGAAGAATGTGTCAGTCGATACAATCGTCTGACAATAGTCAAACACTGTAGTCATTTGTAGCCCATGGTTCTTTTTCTGTTTTTTTTCAACAGCAATTCAGGTATAAATAATATGAATGACTGATGGAGGAGAATTTCAGATACACAACCTGAATGACCATGTCCAACAGAATAAACAACATAGACACTAGAATATATCATTGCCTCGGTGTAGTTCAAACCATGACAGAGCACATGCGCTGTGGCCATTGTTCTTATCCTTTTGAGATGTGATGATTTCTAAAGATTCTGCCAACTTGTGTCCAGTGATTGCTTAACAATAAAAGTACTGAGAAAAAGACAGAATAACTCTAATATCTTGTCTCTTACAGTGCAGGGGCCACTATTACCCGCTTAGAAATGCTAAAAGGAAAGTGGTGAAATGAAAAGGAGTGAGACAAAGAAGATGCTGGATAGGGGGAAAGGAAAGAAAGAAGAAAGATGAGGCTCAAATGACAGAGTGGACTGAGCTATCCATAAAGAGACAGAGAGACATTACGACAGTGATTTTCTCAAAGATAATGCCACACACAGTCCCTCCAGCTGTCACAAAGCTCCTTATTGATGTTGTTTCCAGGTAAGTGTGTAATTCAGCGGTAAAATGAGAGCGTTGTACTTTCAAAGAAACTGACAACAATACTGACTGCAGAGTAAGTAGAGGCTAGATCATCTGTTCTACTTTGGTATTGTGTATGAATGGAATTCATTTTGTCACCATCTGCTTGGGCGATGGATCGCATCCCTGCACCTTTCCAATGAAGCAGCCACTGAACCGACTTGAACCAAACAGAATTGCATTGATAGAATGAGAGCAAGGTATGAACTGATCCATCATTGTCTGTTTTATGTCCCTGTCTTTCTCCATCTGTCTGCCTTCCTGTTTGTTGCTCTGTCAATGGAGAGCGTTCAGGTGACACATCAAACACCCTCTGGCACCCACACTGGAGGTCTGCAGCTGACAGGTGGCAGAGGATATCATTTTATATTTGCTGTATAAATGACAATTTGCAATGTTAGCAACAGAGTGTGACCAAGTCGGGCATGTGCCTACAACTGCATACAGCGCAAGGCCAAAAGTATGTGGGCACCCGGACATTACAACTATACATCATTGTTAAACATCCCATTCCAAAATGATGGGCATTAATCTGCAGCTAGAACAGCCTCCACTCTAACAGTAAGGCTCACCACACTACTTTAGAACCTGGCTGCAGGGATTTGCCCCCATTCAGCCACAGGAGCATTAGTGATCACTGATGTGGAGCGTGCCGTGTACATGGAGGTCTGTCAATTAAATCCCCAAAAATCTCTGAAGGAGTCCCATGTCATGTGCAGCCTCTAAGATTTACAACCATGGTGCATGCTTTGAAAGTGCATAAAAAGTAGCCAGAGTTTGCAATGCAAAATGTGATCAAAAAGACAGACTGTACACAACAACAACACTAAGAGAGAAGTCAATTTAAAAAAGGACTAAAACATCAAATAACAAAGTTTAAGATTATGTTGAGGTTTACCTTTGAAGTTTTGAACCAATACCCATTTGGATTTTGGGTCATATTAGCATGACAACTTTACTGTGCTGATTGTAAAGACAAAGAACACTGAATGTCGTAGGACTATATACTTGTGATACTGTGTGTGTGTTGTCTGTATAACAGCTAAGGTTATAATGTTAAGCTGCTTAGGGATGCCAAATGGATTAAGTGTTTTGTTGACACATAGTAAAGTAATCTGGTTAGCAAAGAGGAGATACACCCCTCTTCCTCTCTATCCGCCTGTCTGCTTCCATCCCCCTGTTCACCCTTTCCTTTGTGTTCTGCCATTTCCATCACATCGTGTCTTTCTCACTATCCCAGTTCATCCCTCTGCACACACCATAAACACACACTTTTAACACACATTTAGATTTAAAGAGATTGAGCAGGGGAGGTCAGCTAATATATGTTAAGCTTCTTAGTATGGCACAAAACTAGACTCTGTCTGTTCCTCCATGTACATATCCATAATGTGTTTGTAATGTATTCCTGTTGGTTGGTTCTTACATGCTGGATCCCTTTGAGTCTTTGAGTGTAGCACATCTTTTAAACACGATGTTACAATCGTGAAATAATCTACACAGTTCTTATGTTAGTTCACAATAAGCAAGACATGTAAAAGACATGACCTACTGTGTATCTGATGGCGTATTCAAGGATAGACACACCTGTTTCAGTGTGTTTAGAACAGAACATGTAAATGTATCTTCCTCTTTCTGTCCCCCTAGTTGAGATCACTGATATCAAGTAACTGGGCACGCAGCAGCTGGGCACCCATGGGTTCAGACACCACAAAAGTGTTTACGTCTGCCAGTGTGTGTGTGCGGGTTTGTGTGTGTGTCCACTGGGGAGCCAGCCAGACGTCTCTGGTCTAATATTTCCTCTCAGGAGAACAAATAATGCAGATAGGCTTCTCCTTTTCCCTCTTCTGCCTTTATTCTCGACTTTCCCTGCCTCTCTTTTGAATGATTCCATCACCATTGAACTGCTTTCCGTTTTCTTCTCCTCTTCCTCCCTAATGTCTTCCTCTCTTCTCCCATTCTTCATGCCCTCCCTGTTATCTATTCTTCCTCCCGCTTCCTCTTGCAACAAAGCGGCAGATAGAATCACAGAAGTTGGTTTAAGTTACTGTACAGACACAAACGCGTGCACAAGCCCGCGCACACACACACACACACACACTTTCTGCTGTGAACCAGGGTCAGTATCAAGGGACGCAGCAACAATAGGTGTCTCAGCGGAGGCAATGTATCGTCTGCTGTTTACAGAGCAATAACTCGACTATCAGCCCCATTCAGAGAATGAAGAGAGGAGAGGGTGAGGAGGCTGCTCAGGGTCTCACCACATACTTTCACTCTCACAGGAGCCTCTCGCCACGACTCAATAATGCATTGATCATAGAGAAGAGCAGTTTATTTTGTGAATGTAAATCTATAGGGTTCAGTCTGTTTGGCTGTTTGGATGCTGACACTCAACAGGCTGGATCAAGAACAAACTGATCTTTACAGGTTTGCTACAATGCATTCACACCAGGGCTCAGAGTACTTTCTTTCCATGTTCAAGCACATTTTTTTTAACCTGAACCAAATAGTTTTTTATTTATTGCTCCATTTAGTGTAATTGTTCTTCTTTCTCGGCTCTTCTGATAGACGGATCTGACCGAAATTTCAGCAAACCTTTGAAGAAATGTATTCATTTCATGTGGGTTTACAAATGAGCACATTTTGTGTTTGAATATGTTAGAATATAGTTTGAGCTGACCTCACCTGTACAATTAATTTACATGGTCATTGCAACATTGTGAGCAGCTTCTAAGCAAAACTAATTTTCTAACTTTCTTTGGTCATGTCACATAATCAACAAGACTTGTTTGATATATGATGTGAAGTAAATTATTGCTGGAAAGTCTTTCTTCATCCCTTTTGGCCACTCCAAGTAGGCCTACTGGTACTGTGTTGTGACTCACTCATTGATAAGTGGACATATTAATCAGGACATCCCCCATCGGTTTGTGGACAGCAGTTTTGAACCCCTGAGTTCTGCATTTTGTGAGCTAATTACAACTAAACGCTGAATAAACTTAAACCTTATTATAATCCTCATTTACATTAGCTACATATATGAAATATTTTACCCATCCTTAGCATATTAGGAGCAGTGGGCTGCTGTGAAGTGCCCGGGGAGCGATTTGGGGTTCAAGGTTTGTTTGGGCTCAAGGACACTTTGGTACAGGACTTGTTGCAGCCAGGGATCAAACCGCCATCCTTGTGGATACCAGACAGCCCCCTCTACCCCATGAGCCATGGCCGCCATGTTTTTAAGCGACTGCAATGTTACAATTAACTGTCATGAAGTGAAAACATACTGTGTAAGGGTTAAAGTTCTGAGATGAAAACACAGACAACCCCCCGATCTGATTAGGTCTTGGTAGCGACCTGTCAATCACAAGGTAGCCACGCCCAGAAGCATACCCTGCTTTATTATCTATTTTAATTCTAAATGGACCATCATTTAGTAAATGAACATCATGCTGTATTGAAGAAGACATCTGAGACCATAAACTCATGTTCACATAGTTTACTGAGGTCATAAATCAAATGAGAAGCAGAGTCATCCAACCTTAAATGAGCCTGAACAGAGCTGCCAGCAGGTGGCTGGCAGTCATGACTCACAAACTTGGCTCGGGTCTTGAGGAGTTGTAACATTGATTCACTCACAAATAAACTAGGCACAAACTGTACTGCTACATTCACTGCTATAACGTCACTGATACCTTCATACTCCCCACCACGCTCTCTCTCTCTCTCTCTCTCTCTCTCTCTCTCTCTCAGACACTCACTAACGTTATGTCAGTACACTGGCGGAAACAGACACACAGCTGACAACCTCATAGCTAAACTTATGTGATGGAGACTTAGGGAAGTTTTTTGTATTTGTCTACTACAATGCATGCAACATATTGGCTGCTAAGTCTCTGGCTGCTAAACATCAATAACGTAACAAACATTTCCATCTGAAGTCCCGATGCCCATACTAGCAGTAGTGACGGGTGGTATAGTCTCTGGGTTTGTGTTTGACCAATCAGGGAAATTCAGTCCTTCAAACTTCCGCCTGATAGTTGCCCGTTCATCACAGAGCGCTGAACTAAAGCTGCAAACTCTAAGGTTCCTGGAAACGTTTTTGCAGTGGAAAGAGGCCAAGATATCAACTTTGTTGATGAGCAATTCTATTCTGACTGATAGTGCTCACGTAGATGTGAGGCAATGGTAATGCCTAGGCAATGGCCTCCAGCTGGTGATTTAACCATTAACTATGGTTCGTTTGTGTAAAGTCATTTCTTTAACCAAAGAGCAGCATTTCTTTATTACACAATGCAATTGCTTTTGCCCAATACAGACCCACCAATGTCTTACTTTGAGAACACATACACAGCGAGGTGCAGACCAGTATGAGCTCCAATGCCCTTAACAATAGAACAAGTGGCTCAACTCTTCTCCAGTCCGGAATGTGTTATCACCAACCTGGACTAGCTTGCCGTCATCAGGGTTAATCCCTACCCCAATAATGACGAGCCACCTCTATCCCCACTGAAGGAACCGGTCTAAACCACAAGGGACCATGTGTTAGCAATTGACCACTTCAACTCCACACTTACGCACACCCTAAAAAAAAATGAGAGGTAGTAACCCCCCCCCACCCCACACACACACACTCACACACACACACACACACACACCTGCATTTTTAAAGAGTCAATTAGCCTTTGAAAACTTGACGACTACTCTCTTTTAGAGATTGGAAGTGTATCCTCCAGCGCACTGACATCCACAGCATAATGTCATTTAATAAAAACATTATCAAACTTAATATAGGAAATATAACGACTCAGCACTTTATCTCACTGTTAATTACAACACCACATCTCTTAATGAAAACCCACTGAGTATGTGTGTTTGTTTAGCTTAACGGAAATACAGCGGATTTGTGTGTGTGTGTGTGATGGTGTGTGTGTGTGTGTGTGTGTGTGTGTGAGCGTCTAAAATCAAAAACAAGTCCTTTATTAAGTATGAAATTCACACCTGTTAAGGAAAACTACCTTGGGGATCTATACATGCACACACATAAAAACACACACACCGGCAGACAAAGAAGTACTTTACAAAGATATTTGAAAACATTTCCTTGCTTACATCTATGTGATGCACACAAACACACACTCAGAAGGTCAAAAAAATAAATGCCGGCTCAGCTAAATTGTGATCATTAATTAAATTAATTAGCAGGAGATTCTTTCATGTGCTGCTGCCTCCCCCAATTCCCTCCACTAAAAAGGACACTGAGTGTGGGTGTACATCAACAGTACGTATCAATATGAGAGATTTAATTCCATGATGTTTGAAACAATAACGCCTATTCACTGACTAATGGGCTATATTATATATTATATGCCGGGTTCAATGTCTAAAAAATACTCCGAGAGCACTTTTTGTTCTTAAGAACAGAATTGATTTGTGTGCTTTATAATTTGCTTCTAATTCACCAGAGCACACACACACACACACACACACACACACACACACACACACACACACACACAAACCGATTGCCTGCCCATCGGGACCAACTTGTGGTTCAGTGTCTTGCTCAAGGACACTCCACCATGTGGGGAGGAAGAGTCAGGGATCAAACCCCCAACTCTGCAATTAGTGGACAACCCACTCTACCTCCTGAGCCACTGCTGCCCCAAACACAAAGGAATACAATAGAAAAAACATAGACTCATGATAATATGTTTGTGGATAGATAGATAGATAGAAGCTGGCACTGGAACATACTGTAATGAACTGTTTTGACCAACACTGAAATCATTAAAGCAAGAGCTCTATGATCAGAACATGCAGTACATCAATGATTATTTTTGCTTCCAATAGTCTCAATATTTGTATAATTGTTCAAATGTTCCCTCAGTAACAAAACAGTAGCATTAACTAACACTGCTGTAGCTGGAGATTCAGCGAGAGCAGAATATTCCCCCTCACAAACACACACACCACAACCAGCACACTCACAGCAGCACATGGAAGTTCCATCTCATGGCTGGTTTCTCTTTTTGTTAGAAAACATGGAGGACAGGGTTTATCAGTAACTGTACCAAGTGAAACGTCTAATTTCTCTCATTAAATAAAGGAGAGTATGCACCAGTCCTATCAAAAATGAGCATAATTCACTATCATATATGCATACTACCGAAGGGCCATGATCAAGGCTGAAGAAAATTGGCTGCCTAAAAAAAAAGTGTTCCAGTGTGTACCTGAGAGGAAGCTGTCAGTTAATAATGCACTAAAAATCTATATTGTAGCTACCGCTCTTCGGTTGAAATAGCATCTTTTAGGTGAGGAGTGGAGCGTAAAGAGGGAAAGAGAACCAGAAAGAGAGAACACGTTTCCATGCCGTCCTACCGTTGTCGCTGTCCGACTTGTTCTCATGCTCGGTGTCGGTAAGAGTCAGCACTGAGTTGGAGCGGCTGGACAGACAGGAACTCCTCCCTGACGATTTACCCAGACCCCCACGGCCCCACAGCCGCATGGCACGCTCTGGTGACATCACAGCCTGACTGTCGGTGTCTATGTCCTGGGCCGTGCCAACTGAGAAGCCGCGGTGTGGGAGGCCCATCTCGGAGCAGAAGGCCAGGCCACGACGCGAAGGTGGCTCGCAGATTCCCAGCTGACGAAGACTGAAATGCTGACCTGAAAGAGAAACAGATGGAGATTTTAAAACTGTGAAACTTACATTTGAATATATTATTATACATTCTAGTGACTAAAAGTGTCTGTTTCCATTATGGCTAATTGCTATAAATATTATGTATGATATGTACTCATGTTTTATAGCAACTTGATTACAAAATAAAAATCTGAAATGTAATGGGCATATACCTAAAATTGTTAGTTCGAAT
The DNA here is from genome assembly GCF_910591455.1 of Pholis gunnellus. Taxonomy (NCBI): domain Eukaryota; kingdom Metazoa; phylum Chordata; class Actinopteri; order Perciformes; family Pholidae; genus Pholis; species Pholis gunnellus. The sequence continues at coordinate 28,213,823 of NC_136531.1, forward strand.
ATGAAGGCAAGTTAAAACTCCATTAGATTCACCTTTTAATACAAATATTTTATTCACACATGAAACCACCTCATAAAAAACGTTTTTTAATTGATTCTACATTGTTAAAATATATTTTGAAAACGTTCTTGTCTCATGTTTCATAGCTCATTTATACACAAAAGAGTTCATTGTCTGGCTCTAAATGAAGTAGTGAAAAAGGTCACGTCTTCAACTTGCTTGTTTTTCCAAACAGTAAACAAAAGATATACAATGTTCAAAAATACACAAATCCTCATATTTGTGAAGCTGGAACCTGATCATGTTTGGCATTTTTGCTTAATAAATTACTTAAATGAATCAATTAACAAAATTGCTCTCAATGATTTCCTGTTGCTCCACTAATGTGTGTAACTAACTGTGTCATACATTGTTGACCCTTTGGCCTAACCATCACAGTGTGTGAGTATGCAGCAGAGAAGGATCTCAATTAAGAAAGGAAATCACACTGACAGCAGCTGCTACATGTACAGAGAGGCTGACTCATGCAGCATCGAAGACCAAAAGCCTTGACCCTGGTTATGGGGCTGAACTAACTGCAGCAATGCTTTTAGAAAGAGCTATAGTTTCAAATACATCTCAAAACTATTTCAAAAGAAAATAGAAGCAGAAAGCCAGAAGACCAACCCGACAGAGATGGTGAATACTTAATGACGAGATCCTTTAAATCCCATTTAGTCATTACAGGAGAAGAGACGGATTAGCAGAGGGATTTCAACTGTGAAGGTGGTGCAGCTCACAGTAGGAGGTACACCATGCACTCCATCATTCATCAAAATGTATGTGGACTGTATTCTCGCAGTTGCTCCGATGTAAATTATATCAAATAATAACATTTCTATTTTTTATTGTTCTATTTTTATTTGAGTAGTTATTGAAGAGTGGCAACTGCACTAGTAGTGGAGAGCGGGTGGTTGTCCTGGCATATGCTGACAATGTTTTTGTAATAATACAAATTATAAAAACATGAACAGGATATAATAAATAATAAAAGAGGAGGGGTCTGGTTTAGATGATCAATGAGTTGGGATTTGGATTTAGGATAAAAAGGAATTGAATTAAAATAAATGTAGGTGTAATGATCAGTTATAAAATGTGCTAAGAAAAGAACTGGAATGACAAGGATATAGAAATAAAACATGAACTATAGCAATCATAAAACTAGATTTTTTTATCTTATCTAAACCGTTCTTCCTGGCAACTGTATTTCCTCTTAAAGAACAGAAATAGATTACATTGCAGTTGATTTTGTATGATAAATCAGGGAAGTCACAAAAATGAATTTACTGTACAACATTAAAACAAGGCCCTGGTGCCACAGATCTGAGTTCAAAACTAAAGAGAGCTTTCTGTAAAAACGATGCATCTGGTTTAAAAGGAAGGCGATGTGGATCAGCGAAGCGCTGAGATGGACCAAAGAGAAAAGGGCCGTACCGTATTACAACCCTGTGTATCTCATCACTCATGTTACACATTATTGATTGGATGATGAATGATACTTCTTCCTTTTTAAAATCTCAAATTATTATTATTAAAAAGTGTAAATCCCTCCACTATTCAAATAGTGGTTTCATGACAAGCCTCTGATTATGACAGCATTAATTGATGCTGGTTATTAATGGGAGGCCTTTATCTCATTTCCATCTACTTCCACAAAAATATGTATTCATAGACATGATAAACTATCATCCCAGGAATAAATGGGAGTTGTTTATATCTTGTTTATGTGATGAAAGATACAAATACAAATGTCATGTGTAAAATCTATACACACACACACATTCACACATATACATGAAAATCTAATATAATTTAGATATAAAATACTTGTTCGCATCATAATGGCATATCGTAATGAGGGAGGCTCAATGAATGCAGGGCTGTAAGCCTTTTTGTGATTACATCTCTCGCAACATTTTTTGTCACAGTTCCCCCCAAAACACCAGGAACACTAATAACTGGTGTTTAAATAGGGTTCTCTTTCTTCCTTTCAAAAAATGCTCCTTTAATAATGGAAAACATGCAGACTGGGTAAAGTAGTTCATGAGTGGATTAAACATTAAGAATACTTTTTACATTAAATGTAATAAGTCAGCAGGAGTAACTCTTTCACATCAACTGGAAATAGGCTGAAATCTGATTCAAATAACACTCGTAATAATCCTTTAAAATATAAATGAAAAGAAGACAAACAAATCATCTGTAAAATCTCAGTATGTGCCTCTTCATCTTTAATCAGCAAATGAAAAGGGAAATTATCAAAGCTTTCCGTAATTAATGGCACAACACGAGATAACGAGTGCTGCCGTTCAATTAAAAGTTATATTAATTTTAAATGAGCTCCAATTAGGCCAGCAGCGAAAATGAAGTAGATAAGATGATTGAGTAATTATATTTTTTTCATTTCTCAAATATTGACGGTGTGTTAATTGGAGCTGGAGAAGAATGAGTGAGTTCTGTGGAGAAGCTTTTTTTCTGTCACTTTCAGTGGTTCATTATACTGTAGCTTTTATCCCACACATCTTTATATTTACATCATTTCAACAGAACTCTCCACTCAACCATCTGACCTGCATCCATCCATAATTAAACCATTGATGTGTTCAGAAACTTAAAAAAATTCACAAATCTGTAAACTAATACAAAAACAAACACCAAATAACAGTATACCAAGCAAATTAGGATTTGCACAGGATTGATAATAATTTCAAGGTGCTGATGGCAAGGCTACCAACAGAACACTGAGTCTTGTTGCTTGAAGTGTGCACAGATAACCAAACAGAGCCGCGGACTCTCACCTTGTCTGTTATAATCATCCTGTTCACGGTGAACCATGTCCTTGTAACCCTTGGTCGTCCCGTACAGTAACCTGTCAAAAACCAAGGACACATGTTGTCAGTTGTGTTCCTATAATAAAAGATAGTCCTTCTGAATGAATACAGTGAAAGTCATTGTGCAGCTTTGTTTTGTCCTTTTGTTGGGTTCAGGTACCCAATCAGTTACATTTACCATTCGGCATCAAACAGGACAGGGTGTGTGGATGTAAAACAATACAGTAAACACAAGGCCAAGTCTGATTTGTCTCTACAGAGAGTGCTAATCATCAATAACAGTATATACATTGCGTATGACCCTGTTTGTATGGAAGGTAATAAGAAACACATATAAAGATAAGGGGCAGAATTGAAATGTTAATTTCAAATTAACATCATCTTCAAAACACATAATTTTAGTAGATTCTATTTTCAAGAATCCAAGGAAGTGGCATACACATTTGTTTTGTCTGTCTGCTATTGTGATGTATAAAGCATGTGCTCCACTGAGTTCTGCTGGATAATCAAGGGTTGTTGTTAAAATATAGCACTCTGGTAATCTGATTTTCATTCACTGAGAATAAAGCACATCTAATGTGGCTCAATCCTTGTCTGCTGTCTGCAATGTTCTGTTCAATATAGTAAACAGACGTGGAAATGTAAAAACGTCAGTAGGAATAATTGTTTCGATCCTCCCTTGTGAAAAAAAACTCAAGCTATCAGCTCTCTTTTGGAATTATCAGAAGAGATGTGACTCTACCAAACCATCTGTGGCTCAAATCATACTTGTAAATATGTGTTTTAGTCTCAAGAGTAGACTTTTGTGTTTCACTGGGGGTGGGCGATATGCCCATGATGCAGTGATGGTATTATATCAAGGTATTACCAATATCAAAAGGGATACTCCACTCAAAACATGATTCTACCTCTTTTCACTCTATTGGCAAAGTAAGAGGACATGTCCATAAGAGTGAAAAAGAGTGAAAAACATATATATATATATATATATATATATATATATATATATATATATATATATAAAGCACGGATGTGTTTATTGAATGAAAATGTGGTATGGGCCTGCATCAGAGTGAGGTTTGGGCCACATATTTCGGTCTGAACCCAACCTGAGTCCCATAGAGTAGTAACCGAGCCTGACCCGAACCAGACAGCCATTCTGTTTTCTACGTATGTCTGAACTGAGACAGCTCCGACGCACTCCGAGCACCAGGGCTCCCAGTTCTAACCTGGTCTGGTCTTGGTGCTGGTCGAAGGCCTTGAGTGTTTCACTGGAGGAGTAGGACTTCTGAGTGGGGACCCGAAGTCCCTGGGAGCCGATAGCACAGTCTTCACTGTCCCCTGATGAACCTAAAAGACATAAATACACACCCATGAGAAGACACACACATATATAGTCACAAAATCACACATGCACTTCAAGGCAAACACCTAAACATCCTCAAAAACATTGTGAAGACATTGCTGCCCAGCCTCTACACTGTGGCTGGGTTATATTATTTACAATTTCCTTTTCTGTTAAATGTATATTCATAGACATATACATCCAGTATTAAGAAGCGCTAAGAGGTGAACACATGTCACTCATGATGAGTTTACTGTGCAATATCATTATTTAGGTTTCAGAATGTTTTGGAGCAATATATCAATACAGCCCCAGTCATTATTCACCCCCAATACAAACATGATTTTCCAAGTGTCTATGCGAGCAGGTACACGCTCTTCTGACGTCTGAACTTTTTATTTATAACAGCAGATGATTCATTTGTTGAGGAGACAGTTTCACTGGCTGCAAGTAAGGTGATTCTCACCTCCTTCATCTGGTCTGCAACACAAAATATAATTCTGTCCGAAGTGCAGGTAAAGCCTGAAAGCCAATATTCTGTGGCTCCTGGGGATCAGCTCCAAAGCTGTAGGTTGCTCTATGGAGGACTGCTTTCTCAGCAGCTGGACTAAGTAGAGCCTCGGGCCAACTGGAGAAATCACCCAGAACCTTTCTCATGTACTACACACGGAAGATCTACTTCTGCCTTCTGGGAAGCACTGCTAGGAATTCACATGTATTTTTTGGTCCCATAACTTTCTTAACACATAACCCACCCACACTGCCTGTTCACACACACTTGACAATGATCTACATTGTGCTTGCACTGTTGATCTTCTATAAGATGTATTTTCCTTTTGAAACAATCTTTAGTCTAATTTCCGTCACCTCCTCTGTCAGATCTGATGACATTTTACTCTTCTAAATAACCAATTAATTTAAACAAAGTGATGTAGCAAGAAATTACACTTTGGACCATCAGGCAGGTTGAAAAGAAAAAGATAATAGTTAAGGGCAGATTATTTGCCTAATAACAAGTTAAAACCAAAAATGAATGCCCGAACTCCTCCCATGCCCGAGGTTTAGCACCCGCGACCACCGCAGCTGCAGTCCTTCTGGCCTGCCGGTACCTCTCAGCTGCTTCAGGAGACCCCTGGGCCAGACAGGCCCTGAAGGCCTCCTTCTTCAGCTTGACGGCTTCCCTCACCTCCGGTGTCCACCACCGGGTTCTCGGGTTGCCGCCACGACAGGCACCGATGACCTTCCGGCCACAGCTCCTAGCGGCCGCGTCCACAATAGAGGCTTTGAACATGGTCCATTCGGATTCCATGTCCCCAACCTCCCTCGGGATGTGTGAGAAGTTCTTCTGGAGGTGGGAGTTAAAGACCTCCCGGACAGGGTCCTCCGCCAGACGTTCCCAGTTCACCCTCACTATACGTTTGGGCTTGCCGGGTCTTTCCAACCGGTTCCCCTGCCATCTGATCCAACTCACCACCAGATGGTGATCAGTTGACAGCTCTGCTCCTCTCTTCACCCGAGTGTCCAAGACATACGACCGCAGATCAGATGATACGATTACAAAGTCGATCATTGATCTCCGGCCTAAGGTGTTCTGGTACCAGGTACACTTATGAACCACCTTATGTTCGAACATGGTGTTCGTTATGGCCAAACCATGGCTAGCACAGAAGTCCAATAACGAAACACCACTCGGGTTCAGATCGGGCAAGCCGTTCCTCCCAATCACCCCCCGCCAGGTTTCTCCGTCATTGCCCACGTGCGCGTTGAAGTCCCCCAGGAGAACTATGGAGTCGGCAGGCGGCGCCCTTTCCAGGACCCCTCCCACCGACTCCAAGAAGGCCGGATACTCTGAACTGCTGTTTGGTGCATAAGCACAAACCACAGTCAGAGCCTTGCTTCCTGCAACCCGTAGGCGCATGGAGGCGACCCTCTCGTTCTCTGGGGAGAACTCCAACACAGCGGCGCTCAGCCGGGGGCTCGTGAGTATCCCCACTCCCACCCGGCACCTCTCACCTTGGGCAACTCCAGAAAAGGACAAAGTCCAACCCTTCTCCAGGAGCTTGGTTCCAGAGCCAGTACTGTGTGTGGAGGTGAGTCCAACTATATCTAGCTGGTATCGCTCCACCTCCTGCACCAGCTCTGGCTCTTTCCCCGCTAGCGAGGTGACGTTCCACGTCCCTAGAGCTAGTCTATGCTACCTGGCCCACCACCTGGTCTGCATTGCACCCGACCCCGATGCTTGTCCCTGCGGGCTGTGGGTCCATAGGGTGCCTGCTCCATGTTGTTTCTTCGGGCTGAGCCTGACCGGGCCCAATGGGTGGAGGCCTGGACGCTCCAGAGGCTCGCCCCGGTTCCCCTGGTCCGGGCGAGGTGGCTGATGACCGTGGGCTGCTTATCATCAGGGTTATTTTGAAATACTCTTAGTCTGGGTTCTCCCCTGAGACCTGTTTGCCTTGGGAGACCCTACCAGGGGCTACACAACATAGCTCCCAGGATCACTGAGCCACTCAAACTCCTCCACCACGTTAAGGTGGCGATTCGATTTTCATATCACAGTAAATTGTATTTCTTTGGGTATTGTACTGTTTGATAGACAAAGAGACCAACATTTTGAAAATGTGATGGCACCTTTCCTTTTTATTCTGACTTTTAATAGACTAAACAATTTAAGGATTTATATATATAAAACAAAACTTGAATTGCAGCTTTTACTTAACTACTGTACTATGACAGGAGTGAAAAATGCCCATGTAGGCAGTTCAGGAACACACCTGGTGGCTGTTTTAGCCAAAAGACATCAAGAGCAAAAGAATTTCAAATATAAAATTCATGCAAGTGCAGTGTTACTTGTGAAGTGACAATTCATCTACATTCATGAGGAGTATACTGTATATATCTACTGTATATATATATTTACATACATGGATATGGACAGATACCTACATTAGTCCATGACAGCCTGAGAAGAAGAATCTATAAGTTTGAACCGCGATAGCTTTGTCTCGTCTCGGGATTGCTGATTGTCAGTTTATGAATTGAGTGACCAGGCCTGCTGGTATTTGTGCCACTCTTTATGCTAAGTTATAAGTAATGAAAAATGAATGCACTCATAATTTTGGTAATAATCCCTCACTGCAAAGGAAAACTGTGGGCAGTACAGGGAAATCTGAAACGGGGAGGTGGTCTGTAAACTGTGATGAATGTTAACAGCTGAACGTTGAAGTAATATTCTCAGTTTTGTTTTTGTTTGTCCAACCTGGTATGTAAATATTACTGATAGCAATGATGGACATGACTAAGGCAACATCCAAACTACTACATTTTTGAGTTTTAAAACAAAAACGTTCTCCGTCCACACAGTGTTTCAGCATCGTTTTCGAGATGATCTCCGTCCAGACTAAAACGCCTGAAAACGAATATCACGTGACTATTCACGTACACTGGGCGTGATGGTGCCGGTGTAAACAGGAAGTAGATTGGTTGCTTAGTTAAAAAAAATACGACAGAGTAATAAAGTGGTCTTTAATAATGAAAGGTCATTTGATACTTAAGATCTTCTCTAAAATCTTCCTCTATAAACTCAAACACACATTTCGTGGAAAGTTTTATTTTTCAGACTTAGTTACAACGCTGCAGGTCTTGCTCTATCTCTCTCTCTCACATCACATTTACTTTAAAATGAACACTTACACATAAAGGTTTACCAGATTATGGGTCCATAAATGTGGTCAACACACGTCTCTCACTCCTTTCCTCTCGGCTTTGTTGTTCAATGGTGGCTGGTGGCTGAAGTCTCTGTCCTACTGGACAACAATCAAAGTCCTCCGTTTTGTGTCCGTCCTCCTCAAAACTGTGACTTCAGAGTCCGCTCCGTAGGTCTGATAACGCCGCTGGACACACCGCTCACTAATCGCTCCAACAACTGCTGCTTCCTCCGCAGAAATGCAGAATTTAACTGAACAACAGCTGCTAGTAAAGACAACAAGGTCAGCAACACCTGTAATCAGTTGTCCATGTTGAATTAACCTGGTAGTCGATCGATTATCAATGTTGTTGTTTATGATTTTCCGGGAAACGGTCACGTGATAGGGGCGTGAGGAATCAGGGAAGGACACGTCATGACTGCTAAGAAACAATCAAGTAGCGAACGCGGGTGTGGAAGTCATCGTTTCCAAACGTATCCGCTTTCGACCGTCCACACGAAGACGTAACCCCGGAGTTTTCAAACGTATCCGTCCTCGGGAGTGTTTTCAAACTTCTGTTTTCGGTGCTCGAAAACGCCGGCATAGTGTGGACGCTCAGTGTAAACGTAACAAAACATATGCGTTTTCAAATGGAAACGGAGTAGTGTGGACGTGGCCTCAATACGACCCATTGATGTAAAAAAACCTGGCTGTGAAAGGTTTGGCGATGCATACTGTACTCAAGGGTGGTAGGTATATGAGGAAAATATTGGTCTTTAATTAAAAATGTGACCTTCCCTTATCACCTCTGTTGTAATGAAAATTATAGACTTTGATAAACACTTGTCAATGGGCGACTCTTAGGAAAATCATAGCTGCAGTAGATATCTTAGTCTTAACTTGAAGCTTTAATATAAAAGAGTAGATGTGTTGATCCCTAAATGTGAGGCCAGCAAAGGATCTCTGAAGACTGAGCCACTGACCGACTCAGCAAATGAATGAATGTAGAAACACATGAATGGGTGACTGAGCTGAGTGAGCTATCTCACCAGTGTACGGCCCCTCCTTGTCCTTGCGGCTCTTGGTGAGTGAGCAGTATGGACGTCGCTCTTTCACTTCCATAGTGCTTCTGCTTGTGCTGCTGGCAAACATACAGGCATGCTGCTGTACAGCTGCAGAGACAGAGAGACAGACAGAGAGTCAGGGTTGTTGGACTGAACCTGCAAACACACACACACACACATAGACAAAGGAGTAATCAATGACAAAGTGAGAACAACAACAAGGCCATTACATTTTAAACTGACATCAGTGCACTGTAATCAACGACAACTCCTACTACAGCAACAGTAACAGTATGTGCGCCTGTGGTGACTTGATTAAAACATAACCATCTACACTGTGTGTATTTCTCTGTGAGCAGCAGCACACTCAGCTGTTTTGTTCATTCCTATTGGTTAACATGGATACCAAAGAGACACATTCTGCGAGCCGTGCACGTACAGTGTGTATATAAAAGGCTTCACACAAATACAGACACAAATGCATAGAGGTTAATTCATATTATACAAACGTCCATTTACGGGATTTGCTGTTTTGTTTGATCAGACATCATGCAGACATTCACATGTAATGTAATTTGTCTCTATTTATTTTGTTCATCAATGGATTGTTCATTATCCCCGCTAGGAGATTATGTATTCAGTTGTGTGTGTGTGTATCTGTGTTGTCTGTCCACTGCTAATCGTGAATATCCTACTACTCAAGGTTGTACCCAAAGTTTGTTCGTTGTCTCCAAAACTATTTCTTCACATCTACAGAAAAAAAAATTGTTCATAATGTGAATGCATGTCACTTGATTGTGCCATCTGGCATTTAAGGTATGTAAACGAAAACCTTGGAGTGTAGTGGAGAGGCAGCACATTCCTGTTCCCTTTGGTTGTATTATACAACACCTAGCAGTAATAGAGGTGGCCTGAATACATATTAAGTCAAAAGAAATGGCTAAAAAGAGGCAAACAGATGCACTTCTCAATGAATGAATTGATTGTTTAAGTAATCTATTTAGCAAAAATGGCCACCATTCTCTTGCTGTATTGATGATTAGCTCCTCCCAGTTGGGCGTGCCTGGAAAAACCTCCAATGGGAGGCGCCCGAGTATCCTAATTAGATGCCTGAACCACCTCAGCTGACTCCTTTCGACGCGAAGGAGTAGCGGCTCAACTCCAAGTTCCCTCCTGATGTCCGAGCTGCTTACCCTATCTCTAAGGCTGAGCCCGGCCACCCTACGGAGGAAACTCATTTCGGCCACTTGTAGCCACGACCTTGTCCTTTCGGTCACGACCCAGAGTTCATGTTGTTTCTTCGGGCTGAGCCTGACCGGGCCCAATGGGTGGAGGCCTGGACGCTCCAGAGGCTCGCCCCGGTTCCCCTGGTCCGGGCGAGGTGGCTGATGACCGTGGGCTGCTTATCATCAGGGTTATTTTGAAATACTCTTAGTCTGGGTTCTCCCCTGAGACCTGTTTGCCTTGGGAGACCCTACCAGGGGCTACACAACATAGCTCCCAGGATCACTGAGCCACTCAAACTCCTCCACCACGTTAAGGTGGCGATTCGATTTTCATATCACAGTAAATTGTATTTCTTTGGGTATTGTACTGTTTGATAGACAAAGAGACCAACATTTTGAAAATGTGATGGCACCTTTCCTTTTTATTCTGACTTTTAATAGACTAAACAATTTAAGGATTTATATATATAAAACAAAACTTGAATTGCAACTTTTACTTAACTACTGTACTATGACAGGAGTGAAAAATGCCCATGTAGGCAGTTCAGGAACACACCTGGTGGCTGTTTTAGCCAAAAGACATCAAGAGCAAAAGAATTTCAAATATAAAATTCATGCAAGTGCAGTGTTACTTGTGAAGTGACAATTCATCTACATTCATGAGGAGTATACTGTATATATCTACTGTATATATATATTTACATACATGGATATGGACAGATACCTACATTAGTCCATGACAGCCTGAGAAGAAGAATCTATAAGTTTGAACCGCGATAGCTTTGTCTCGTCTCGGGATTGCTGATTGTCAGTTTATGAATTGAGTGACCAGGCCTGCTGGTATTTGTGCCACTCTTTATGCTGAGTTATAAGTAATGAGGTAGAATTGATGCTGCGATGGGACAGTAAGCTGATGGGATGGATCCACAGGCTGTCAGCAGTTCTTTGAGTAATGTGCCTCTTTGGAAATTGAGTCGCCAGCTGCTGTGACTGGGGAGTTTTACAGTGAGAGCTTAACATGTGCCTTGGTAGCTGCTCAAACACAAAGAAATAAGTGCTGGCTTTCAAAATGGGTCTGGCTTTCATGCTTTGATGGATAGGTGGACAGAGAATAGAGGGTGAAAGCACACACATAAACCCAAAGGAGAAGAGGAGGTAGACACATGGCAACACGAGCAATAACACCGCTTATAAAAGCCAGGTGTGATAAAATGTACAGCAATACTAATTTTGACTTTAATTCAGACAGAGATAAGAAAGTCAAAGTACTGAGTGAGAAGAGGGTTAGTTTGCAAGAAGAGACATGAAGAGAAGCTGAGAGGGGGGGGGAGTAAAGACAGCCAGTCGTGGTCAGACAGCTTTATAAACCTTTAACTTAATCTGAGACACTGAGCCTTAAATCCCCTACCTTATGTACCTGGATGCATGCATGTGTGTATGTGTGTTTGTTTGTGTGCTTGTGTCATGATGCACTTTGCTGTCCAGACTGCTTGGTTTATGCATTCTATTCTGCTTCAAACTACATCTAGTACCTGCCAGAATTAATGTCTTTTTGTATCATTTTATCTTTAATGACAGCAGGACAAGAAGGACTATCGCTGTTCTGAAGTACAAGCGACCCAAGTCATTCATTTACCATTCTTGCGTCTCTCCATTCAGAGTAACACACCTGAGTTAGCTTACAAAGGGATTGAACCCTAAACATGAGAGCCACCACTTCACCTCACCGACACGCCTTTGGACAGCAGAGAATCAGCAGGAAGCCCGCTCAAACATAACAAGATCATGCCAAGTAAAAAGAAATGCTCACCATCGAGCCACTATGGGGCCAAGTCCTAATGAGATACATGTTATTCATACATTAACTGCTGATCTGCATTGGGGTGGATAATCATGGAGTGCCATGCCGTGATCAGGGGCTGTGTTGGCGGGGGGCCCCTGAATGATTCAGAGGAACAGGAGGCGCTGTATGTATTCATTCGTACAGAGCTGTTGTTTAGTGGTTTCCTTCTCCTCACAAACCAACCTTAACAGTGGAGTTTTGTTTCATGCATACCATAATATAGAATGCACTTTGATGTTACTAAATGAAGCTTAAGCGCAAGTTCAGTCAGGAAGAAACTCATTCATAATCTCGGTCTCTCCGCTCCTTGTAATTACTCAGCTGATTGGGGACGTGCACTTTTAAATAACCAACCAGCTTCTGCACAGTTTCCTTAAGCCAATCACATCGTTGCTGTCAAACTTGAAATAGTGTTCTCCTCTCTGCTGCTGTCAGTTGTCATTTGAGCTTTAAGCAGATGTGACCCTCCTCCACCCCAGTCACCTCCAGTCAGCATCACAGTCATGCTCCTGATTCATCATCAGATTGCAGCAACTCCTTTCACCACCACCACCACCACCAGGGTCTGGACTCCAGGGGGGATTAGGCCTATTGGACCTCAGCATCCCTAGCCTCGGTGATATTACTTCAGGATGTCCAATCGCCAAAGACTTTGCACTTTTCATATTTGATGCATGTATAATAAATCATTGTTAAATTATAAAACGAGTCTCTCCTGATTGAACTGACAGTATCTGATAGGGATGTACCGATACCAGTATCGAGTATCGGTCATGTGCTCGTAATCATAAAGAGACTAAACCAAACCCGATACCACTTCTCGGCAACGTGAAGTTAACCTCTTGTCAGGTGAGGAGGAGCAATGTCAGCAGTTTGGAGATATTTTACATCCCTCGTAAAAGGGATAATTTACCGTGAATTGTCAAGATTAGTGCCTTGCATGTAGGGGTGCTGCGGTTGAAGTGCCTACCAAGGCACCCAGCTGCAAGGATAAAAGATGCCCAGACAGGTTGAATCCATCATTTACTGCCAGCTGCAGTGTATGCACAAAAAGGACAACTGTCCCCAGTTCACCTGTCCGGAAGAGTTGGCAGCCACACTGTTTGTTGCATTGTCGAGGACACATGCAGACACATTCCCAGTAAGTCTCCACTTTATCAGTTAGTTTAGCTGCGAGTGTCCAGCTGAGAGAGAGAGCGAGCGACGAGAAGAATGAATTGATCAGTGATGTCATAGCTGTAAACGTATTAGTGCAGTGTATGTTTAGTCTATTTGGCCATGAATAAATGCTACATCTCCTCAAGACCAGAGCCAACTCCCTGTGTCTTGCATGCTACTTGCTGGTTAAAGTGAAGGGGGCGACGGGGGTGACAAGCCACTCCTCTGAGTTTTGCTCCGCTGTTTTTTTGTTGTTGACATTTTCAATATTTCTTTTAATGGTTTGTCTGACAGCATTTATTGGTCCAAATTCTCATTGCCGGTTGAACAGTAAATTATTTTATTATCAGTAGCAGTAGCCGGGCTCATGGGGAAAGTGCAGCGCATAACTGTCTCTCTGCCCTTGACGTCCATGCATCGCTTGTATATAACTCTTATATCGTACTTATAGAAGTTATAGACACGTTTGCATTCAGTTAAGTTGGACTATGTCGACTGTAATACAAACAGTTCAGTTTGTCAGGTGCAACATTTATGACAGTGTTGGTCAGTCTGTCTGCATGACAATCCCATTTTGCTGCAATAAAAATGATTGAAGTGAGATGAACAGACTGAAAACTTTATGTTATTAGATAAAACATGTTGACAAAGTTTTCCTTTGGGGACATAATTTGCAGTAGAAAAAAGGTAATAAATCGCAATATATGTTATAACAATACTCAGCATTATGCAGTATCGTGATAATATCGTATCGTGACTTAAGCACCGTGATAATATCGTCTCGTGATAATATCGTCTCGTGATAATATCGTCTCGTGATAATATCGTATTGTGACTTAAGTATCGTGATAATATCGTATCGTGGGACCTCTGGTGATTCCCACCCCTAATTTACATGGTTATAGGTTTTACACAATGTCATATTATTGATTGCAGCCATGTTGATGGGAAGTTCTTAAAACATATTTTGAAATGATCTGGTTAGACTGAGTTGTAAATTGTTTTAATCTGATCTGTTTCAAGGGATGAATTTGTGTAATTAAAACTCATTCACAGCAAAGTGAATGAATAAGAAAACAGTGCAGCTCACTTCAGTTAGATTAATTAAAGGAACAGAAAGTTGATCAGTCGACCTTGTAGGACGCAGTTTTATTTAAAGCTGGAAAACATTCCCCTTGCAAACAGGACCTAAAAAGAACAAATTATATTATGTGATGTTTGTTTTGCTGCTCTGGCTGTACATCATATCTAAGTTACTGTAGGGACAAGTTAGATGTCCAGCTTTGGAAATTGTGTCCAGTTGTTCATTTTCCACAAGTCCACAATACAAACCAAAGAAATGTAGATGTGTATTTCATAAAACTGATGAACTTTGTGTTTGTGAATGTGACTGACTGAGTGTTTATTTAGTTATGTATGTTTGGAGGTACGTGTGTGTGTGCGATGGTGTGTTTATGTGCTGTGTGTTTTCATGGGTGACTGAGTGTGAGGATACAGTTTATGTTGGTGGACACGCTCTGTGTACACAAATGGGCTGGAGCATTTTTCTAACCCTTACTGCTGCTGCTGTTAATCACTCTGCTATTCATTTTTATGTTTAGCGAACTACAGGAATTCAAGGGTTCACAAGAATACACACATTACTCGCTCAGTGACATCCCTCCCTATTTCTTTTTCAATCTGCTCAATCTCACTCAATCTTTTATTCATATCCCATCTCTCTTTTCTCTTTCTATTCACAAATAATAAATGATGACTGGAAATTGGAAAGACAGACAGACAGATGTCTTTAACTCCCAGTCTCTCCATAATTGACCTCTGTATCGCAAATTATGTAATACATGGACAAAAAATGTGCACAATTCATTTCTGAATGAATAAATTAAACTTGCAATTCTTCAATACTATGAAGGTTAAGAAAAAAATTATTTGCTGGAGCCCATTGAGAGAGAAGAATGATCCCCTTGTTCCTGCTGGCAGACCAATGATTTGTCATAAGCTCAGCTCTTAAAATATGACCCTTGTGTAGGGCTGATGGGTTTAAAAAAATACAAAGACAGAACCAAAAGCAGTACCCTTAAAGTGATACCGATACCAGAAGAAGCTGTGTGTGTCCCTCTGGCGAGTTAATCGCTCATACAGCAGGTCCTGCTGATAACGCCGTCACCCGACCCACAGCGGCAGGGCCGTGTTGTCAAAGAAGCACCAGTTCCCCCCAGGGAAAAAAATGTTGCTGTTGTTAGCGCTGTTAGCTGCACAGGTGCAGAGCAACTTCCTGATATCTCAAAGGAAGTGTCCAATGGCTACCGCCAGGTGAGGCCACCGCTGTGTGCCTCGAACAAGAGCTGCAAACGATTGTATCAGCCTCTCTCTGAAGAGGTGCTTCTAGTGGAGTGCTCAGAATTAGTGCTGGGCGGTATATATCTGGCGGATTCACGGTATATCACCATATTTTTTTAAGATTCTGGCGGATTCACGGTATATTGCGGTATTTTTTTTTCCTTGACTGAATTTATAGACCTAGGGGTCGGCAACCTGCGGCTCCGGAGCCCCATGCGGCTCTTCGGCCCCTCTGTTGCGGCTCCCTGAGTCCTCCGTCCACACGGTGTTTAAGCATTGTTTTCGAGATGATCTCCGTCCAGACTTAAACGCCTGAAAACAAATATCACGTGACTATTCACGTACACTGGGCATGCAGTGGGTGCCGGTCCTACTGGTTTTCAAACCTACTGGTTTCCTTCCGTGCGTGTGTTGTGTTCGCGTAACAGCAGCAGCTGTTTTCTGCCTCTGTTGCCAGATTATTCACACATTCACAAACATATTGCTGGAGATCTAAAAGCCACATCTCATATATATTGCGGGGATTAGGATTGTATAAATGAGCACTACATCACAGCCACGTATGAAGAAAAACATTGAAGAAAATATATTTATGGAAAGATCACATCAACCTGGATTAGAACCCTGTCGAGCAAAATAGTAATATATTCAAAAACGGCCGTGCTACGCGATCCGCCACATGTATCTTACATCGAAATGCGCCTTTTCTTGTAGCTGCCTGATCATGATTTGGAGACCTCCACCCTCGTTAACCTATCGATGGATAAATCCAAAAGAAGAAAAGTCACGGAGGAAAATAGAGAGTTTAATTCTGCGTGGACGTATTAATTTGCTTTCACTGCCAGCGATGCTGGCTGACCTGAATGCTTGATATGTGGCGAGAAATTTGACATCATATAGCTTTTGCGGCTCCAGACAAATTTTATTTGGTGGAAAATAGGGCAAAATGGCTCTTTGGATAGTTAAGGTTGCCGACCCCTGGGCTAGAGGTTAAAAAGAGATATGAGAACAGCGCTCTCTGCAGAGGCAGCCTAATTAATGGCCACATCTCCAGCTACAACCTGACCATTTGATGATAACTATAGAATATGGAATGTACAGTATTACATATTTGACACATAAAATAACAAGTGTACCCAACTTACACACCAAATCATGTGTTAGGAATGGAAACCAGATTATCATGATGCGATCACTCTGATCTTGCACTATTTGTACTACAATAAGTCTCAAATGCTCCATGTTACATATTGTGTTTCATTGTTTGGCTCTACATATTTCTCATTCTCGCCACATATAGGTAAGCCAGCATCGTTGGTAGTGAAAGCAAATGAATACGTCAACGCAGAATTAACCTCTCTATTTTCCTCCGTGACTTTTCTTTTTTTGGTTTTGTCCATTGATAGTTTACCGAGGGCGGGGGTCTGCAGATCATGATCAGCAAGCTGAAGGGAAAGACGCTAGACAGCGACGTAAGATACATGTGGTGGATCGCGTAGCACGGCCGATTTTGAATATATTACTATTTTGCTCGACAGAGTTCGAATCCAGGTTGATGTGATCTTTCCATAAATATATTTTCTTCAATGTTTTTCTTCATACGTGGCTGTGATGTAGTGCTCACTTATACAATCCTAATCCCCGCAACATATATGAGATGTGGCTTTTAGATCTCCAGCAATATGTTTGTGAATGTGTGACGAATCTGGCAACAGAGGCAGAAAACAGCTGCTGCTGTTAGGCGAACACAACACACGCACGGAAGGAAACCAGTAGGTTTGAAAACCAGTAGGACCGGCACCCACTGCATGCCCAGTGTACGTGAATAGTCACGTGATATTTGTTTTCAGGCGTTTAAGTCTGGACGGAGATCATCTCGAAAACAATGCTTAAACACCGTGTGGACGGAGGACTCAGGGAGCCGCAACAGAGGGGCCGAAGAGCCGCATGGGGCTCCGGAGCCGCAGGTTGCCGACCCCTGGACTAAGAGCAGGAACATGACAGACAACCAAAGACCAGGGCTGCATTGGGAACATTGTTTTCTTTTCAATAGATGAAATCCCTGTTTTAAACAAATCCAATGCAAGCCAGACAAATAAATGTTTATCAATTAATAAGGCAAAAAAAAAGCAAAGCACTGAGTGAAAACAAGTGTCTGGTGTTTTCACTGTGCTGAGAAGAGGGACAAGGGGGGCAAATGAGGGACGAGTATGAGAGGAAAAACTGAAATACAGAGAAGGGGAGGAGGGAAAGGAAGATAAGTGCAAGCAATGATCACTTTGCTGTTGTTTTTCATTAATAAGGGAATTAACAGAGGTTGATCAGGTGCTTCATCAATAATTCAATTGTTAATTAAAAACACTCTGCTTCAATGAACAATGAAGGAAAGCTAATAGGGATTAAAGAGCCAGTTCAAAATTCCTCTTTATTCAAGTATATCAATTAACCTTTAACTGCTGTCAGTAGAAAACCTCATTGCTTTTGATTATTTTTATAATTATTATTATTTTATAATAATATTCTTTATTATTATTTCAAAATACATTTTATTTTTTTGATTATTTTTTTCAAGTAATATTCAATTAGTCCCAAACCCAGAGAATACAGTTCCTACATCATTATTTAAAAGATTTAAGACTGTACAAGGTCAATTTTCCTGAGCTTTCACATTGTGAGTAAAGGCATCAACCAATCATGTTGTTGAGTTATATATATTATACTTATA
Source organism: Pholis gunnellus (assembly GCF_910591455.1). Classification (NCBI taxonomy): domain Eukaryota; kingdom Metazoa; phylum Chordata; class Actinopteri; order Perciformes; family Pholidae; genus Pholis; species Pholis gunnellus. The sequence goes on from NC_136531.1 coordinate 28,232,077, forward strand.
TTTATGAAACAACAACACAGAGGCTCCGGAGTCCGAACCAAGACGGAAAACTTCATTAATCCTTTCAATCTTGACAAAGGCAGCTCAGACCAGGTCTAGTTCTTCCGTTCTTACTTTTTACAATAAAAGCCCTACAATATCATATTCGCAAGAAATACTTTTGCATTTCACTGATTATTTGTAACCCCCTCAGTGTGTAAAGGCATTTACTTCTGCCTGATCAGTTTTATTAGTGTCTCCTAATTAGTGTTATCACTTATATTTACAGGTAAAACAATAAAAATGAAGACTCATTGACTGGGCTTTTGCTGCTTAATGACCGGGTGTTGAATGGAGAAAGTTTCATGGAGTGTTTTGTGATTGGTTGTGAGGATTTGGGGAGGGTTCTGAGGTTGGCTGGATTAATGTGCTGTTTGGTATGATGACGTAATGAGTGGTTGTACGCCGGTGCTGAGTCCACTGAGAGGGGATGGAATTGACATGTGTTAATTGTGTGTATGCGCTTGTTTATGTTGCCTTACACCAATCTATGGTATATGTTAAGGTAGTATTACAATGTACTGAACCGCCAGATTGCTTGTTACACAAAACCATCTGAGAAGCCGTCAACTGAAAGGGCAGGACCTTTCAAAAATCTTGGTGATTGGGTGCACTATCTGTCAATCAAAGTCTTAAGTCAGTCGGGAAAGGAGCGAAAACATCTTTTCCATTGAGCAGAGCCTTTAGTGTCCTTCTTTGTTCTTCTTTCCATGAAGACATACTCTCCAGTCATGATATAATTGATGCTATTGCAGCTACGCTAACCTCTTTAGGAGCCATTGTTGTTGGAATAAACAGTTGTCTCTCTGTGTCGCATCACACTCAACCCTCCCTAAACCACGCCCGTAGCTGCCAGTAGCTCCTCATGGGACGCCTATTGGTCCAGACACAAACCCACTACTTGAAGCCTGATAAGATGGATTTTCTTGTGATCTCGTGATATCGCGACAATCAAGATAATGTAAAAGTTAAGGCAGTCTATTATATACATGCAAAAACATTAAAGCAAAAGCCCATAAAGAAAGGTGTGGAATTGTAAATAAAAGAAAAAGAAGAAAGCATTAAGTAAATAATTTAAATAAACAGAAAGGAAAGGTTCATGTGTAAAAATAAATAGGTTTAGGTCTGACAAACACCACCTCCCTTTCCTTTGCCTCACTCCATTGTTGACTATAAAGTAGGACAAAAAAGCCATAAAAAATATGTTACAAATCTCATGTAACTGTAGCCCTGAGTTATTCACTCAGGAAAGACTGCTGTAGAGTACATACACATGATTTATAGTAACACTTATATACTCTGTGCTATGCCTTCAATTCATTCTATGCCTACAGCTAGAAGTAAAATCCAGGTGCAGAAAGAGAGGATTTAATTCTATTGAATACAATTAAGCTGAGAAGGCAATGAATGTGAAACATTAGGAGACAATAGCTTTGCATCAACTCTATCCAGAGGCACCCTTATAATGTTTGTTTTTGATATGTCACAGTTTTCTACCACTGAAAGGCCGAACATTGACTCTGATTTACTGATATGAATAAGAAACATTACAGAGACATTTCAGCAGGACACTGAATGTGTTGGACGTGAACTTTTTAGCCTGGAAATGACGCCCACAGGAAATCCCAACACGGACGCCACTCGGCCAGGTGATAGACGCTTTTAACGCTATTCTTTTAACGATCATTGGATTGTTTTTATCCTTCTGTATTTTAAGTTTCTCTTGTTCGACCGCACTTTTAAACTTTTATTCTTGGACTACAAACACCGGTAGACACCAGCATTCTGCCACTTCGCCCGGACGGTCCTGCAGCCGAGGAGTGTAGCCAGTCCTCCAAACCCGAGCTGGTAGCAGCTGCTCTAGATCTGAGCACAACACCGCCTGAGCCGGCAGCAGTTCGCACTGGAGTCAGGATCAAGGCCCCGGCCCATAGCTTCACTCCAAAGCCAGCATATCCATGGCCCAAACCATCCTGGACAGAAGTGGTGTGCCGCGGCCGCCAGAAAGATCCAGCTGGGGTTTCTCTGGAACCTCCGTTAACCATCTCCAACCGCTTCACGATCCTGTCGGATAATACTCCAACCAGCTCAAACTCCATCTCGGCTGTGACCGTTCCGGCCGCATCTGCGTCTATTCCACCTGTGGCCAGCGTTGATCGGACGACTCGCCGCACCGTACGTTGCTGAAGGAGGATGTAATCAGACGCTCAGGAGGCCTTCACCCCTGCTCATCGGCGCGGACGGAGGTAACTCAACTTCCATTGTCCTCTCCAACCAGTCCACACGCTTCTCGTCCCCTTTTCCTCACAACTACATTAATTATTGGGGATTCAATAACCAGGAACATCCACTTCATAAACGCTCTCACTCACTGTTTGCCCGGAGCAGCATCCCCGTCATCCTGGATAAACTCCTGCATCTACTGCCTTCACTTCCGACCTCAATTAAGATAATTGCAGTTCATGTGGGGTCAAATGACCAGTGGTTGGCCGTCAGGGCCAGCTAAGCCTTCTCTGCTGGCCTAAACAGAATCACAAAGTTATAGCTATTTTATAATTTAATCATTTTTCACAAATACACAACATGTATTATAATTTTTTTCCCATTAGCTTATTTTCTCATTGCACAGCTCCTGTCTTCCTCTGTTGCTCTGCTTCCAGCCTGCAGCACTGCTTCCAGCACAGCTTGTTTTAAAGAGAGCTTTTATCCAATCAGATTCAGCCCCTATGTCTCTATGTAAGAAGAGAGGCCTGATGCCCGCTAGAGAGCCTTTGTAGTTTAAGTATATGGGGACGATATTGTTGATTGTCATAGTCTTCAACCAATCAGATCTTTAGTTTGACATGTTGGGCATATTCTTTGACGTGCCACTGCTACCCAGGTAGCCTCCTAAGTATGTCTGCATTAACGTGCGCCGTGATTGGTCAGTGGGCCAGCGTGACTTTTGTCAAACAGAAAGCTAGCTAGCAGATGTTAGTATTTAGCAGTGGTGGGCCGTCAGGGCTTGCAAAGCCTTCTCTGCTGGCCTAAACAGAATCACAAAGTTATAGCTATTTCATAATTTAATATTTTTTCTTAAAAACACTACATGTATCATAATTTATATGATGATGATATGATAATAAGATAAGTGATACAATTGATCTTATTTTCTCATTGCACAGCTACTGTCTTCCTCAGTTGCTCTGCTTCCAGTGCAGTTTGTTTTAAGTAGAGCTTTTATCCAATCAGATTTCACCTCTGTGTCTCTAGGTAAGAAGAGAGGCCCCAGGCCTGCAGACTCACCAGTGAATCCATGTGCAGGTTAAGTGAATGGGGACAATATTGTTGATTGGCATAGTGTTCAACCAATCAGATCTTTAGTTTGAGATTCTTGGACGCGCCAGAGCGGCCTGCAGGCCTACAACTACGTCAGCATTAGCAGCAGCGCTGCAGTGAGATTCTGTGCTGTGATTGGTCAGTGGGCGAGCACGTGACTATTTTGAAACGAAATTTACAGAAGAGGCCTAGTCGAGCAGTAAGAGTTCATATTGAAATATATGAATGAAATTATGATTTTTTTGCATTTTGCTTGGTGTAGATTTTTTTTTAATTTTACCTAGCTTTGTTTTTTAACACTCAAAGGCTGACACTGGAAGATGAACGGATTTGTGAGTTGGGATTTAACCGTGGGATTAAACTCATTGTCAACAAAGAAAAGAGGATGTGATCAGCATTTGGTAAGTCAACTGGTTTGTTTTTCTACATCTAATATCTGAATGGCCCTTGAGTGTGTAGCAGAATGCGTCTTACTGCTGTTGTTTTTCCGTTAAGCTAGTTAGCCTAGCCTCCCAGAACACTTGCGGGGCACAGCTGTTTTTGTTCCGGTTCAGAGGTCACACAGACCGCTGTCTCTTAGTGAGTGCAAACATTATATTTCCTACAATTTAAGCTTCTGCATTTTCCAAATGCACTAGTATTATTCAAACGTTTTGTTCGGTTTGTAAGCCTCGTACCGAACGGTTTAGTACAAATACGTAACGTTATATAGTTACAGCCCAAGAGACGAATAATAACCCTAGCTGTGGCGCCATCATGTGGTTATATGGTGGTATTTCAGCAGTGAAGGCCCAGGTATAAAATGCACGGCCCGCCACTGGTATTTAGTAAGAGTTCAAGTTGAAACATATGTAAGAGAAGTTATGAAATTTTTAGCGTTTTGCTTGGTGTAGATTCTTTTATTGTTTTACCTAGCTTTATTTTTTGAACACTCAATGGCTGAAGGAGGAGGATAAATGGATTTACGAGTTACTGACTTTGTTAACAAAGAAAGGAGGATGGACTTTGTCTTTAAGTGAAGGCAGCTTTGGTAAGTCAACTGCTTTTTTTTTTTTTTTACATCTGCAGTAGCGTTACTACTGTGTTCATTTATCTATTGTGTAGTTTTTATGAATAATATGAATGGCAGTGTTGCTGGATTGATTTGTTGCTTTGTTGTCATATAAATATATGTGACTGGTTCTTGTGAGTTTGTCATTGTGTTAATTACATTGATTTGGACTATATGCATTATAGATAGATAGATATAAACTTTATTCATCCCCAGGAGTAAATTAGTTTGTAGAACCAGCAATTTACAGAGTAAAATAAAATATTACATATGAAAATGCACAATATACACAGTACAATAAAATAACAGAGCAGATATTACATTTGAAGAAATAGAATAATAGAAAATAAGATCAAATAGAATAAAAAATAAAAATGCTAAAAATGCACAATGTATACAATGAATTAGAATGGTATTATCCGTTATTTACGAAGCATCCTGTCATGCGCAGGGTTATTGTCTGGACAATTGAATCCGTTTGGGCTGTTGTTTTCTTTTTACAAAGCAAGCATGATGGTCTGGAGAAATGGGGATTGTGTGGCGATTGCTTTAGCCCTGTCTGAATCAGTAGGGAATAGCTAAACGCTGCGGGGAGAGTTCGTAGATTGTGTGCCGCAGTTGTTTCCCCGCTAAGCTAGTTAGCTTAACTTCCCTGAAGTGCGGGGCCTCAGCTGTTTTTTGTTATTGTTCCGGGTTCAAAAGGTCACAGCCCGTTGTCTGTTACGTGAGCACAGTCCACCAAAAACATTATATTTCCCACAATTTAAGCTTCTGCATTTTCCAAATGCACTAGTATTATTCAAAAGTATTGTTCGGTTCGTAAGCCTCATACCGAATGGTTTAATATGAATAAGTGTAGTTACACCCCTAGAAACAAATAATAACCGTAGCTTGCGCATCATAATGAGATTATTAGGAGCTTTACAGACTTTTGTCACTGATTTTATGGATACTCTGGATTCTTTTAACCTCACTCAGGCTATACAGGAGCCTACTCACTCATAGGGTGACCAAGTTATTTACTGTGGTCTCAGCCCTGATAACTTTGAGACAAAGGATATCGATAATGTGGTTTTATTTCATCCTCAACCATTAATTCACACTTCACGCCGGGTTTTTAACTCTATGTCTGCGAGCATGTCTTCTGAGCATTTTTCCACAGCTTTTTTAACTGCTTTTAATACTTTAGAATTTAGAGGAGCTGGTCTCTTTTGATCAAACCTGTCAGACTGTCCTGGACTCTGTGTTCCCCTTTAAAGACAAAGGGCCAAATATAACACTCCAGCCCTGGCTAAATGAAACCACCCATGATTTAAAGAGAGACTGTAGGAGAAAGGAACGAAAATGGAAAAAAACATTTCTACATGTATTTTACGAGAGTTAGAAAAATGCAAGGAGGAATTATCAAACGGCAGTTAAGGGTCCCAGAAATGTCTTCTTCTCCAACTTAATTTTAGCAAATCAGTCGAATCCGAGAATTTTATTTAAGATAATCGACTCTGTGGTCACCCCCTTCTGCTGTCATTTTACTGATGCCTCACACGAGATGTATGAGCAGTTTTTAAACAAGTCAAGGACATCAGGCAACAAATTACCCCCCCCCCCCCCCCCCAGACCGTGTTTTACATGTCAGGAGGGGTATTCCTAGTTATTTTAGCAATTTTAAACCTGTTTCGCTGTCTTTTTTAGCTGAAATCATATCCCGTATAAAATCAACAACGTGCAGTATTGATTCAATACTAAGTACATTTCAAAGAGGTTATTAACACAGTTGGTCCCAGTATTTTATTGATTATTAACAGTTCATTAGCATCAGGAACTGTTCCAACTGCTGTGGTCCAACCTCTTTTAAAGAAACCCAATCTTGATTCTTCTGTACTTCGCAATTTTAGACCCATTTCTAAACTTACGTTTCTATCAAAAGTTTTAAAGAAAGTGGTTTCAACCCAGCTTTTAGCTGTCATGTGTCTTAATAACGTTTTCGAGAAGTTTCAGTCAGGTTTTAGAGCTTTACATAGCAAAGAAACCGCCTTCCTCAAGGTATCCAATGATCTCCTTTTAGCAGCCGACAGAGAGGAGAGCTCCATTTTAATTAGTTTAGACCTAAGTGCAGCCTTTGACACAATAGACCAAATCAACACTTTTAAAACCTGGGTTGGCATCAAGGACACTGCACTTAGTTGGTTTTATTCTTACCGTTTAGATAGAACCCACTCGGTCACCATAATTACTCATCCTCTAGATCTCACATTACCTGTGGTGTACCACAAGGTTCAATTTTAGGTCCAATTTTATTTTCCATATACATGCTCCCACATATCATCCAACGTCATAATGTTTCTTTTCATTGTTCCGCAGACGACACACATATACCTTCCCTTGAGACCTGATGACCCCAGAAGCCTAGCTGCTGTTTTAGACTGTCTTAATGATATCAACTGTTGGATGGCACAACATTTTCTTCAACTCAATAACTCAACATCAGAAATCACAATATTTAGTCCCCCAAACCCTATCGCTCCCATTAAAAATGACCTTGGCCCCCTGACATTAACATAAAGTCTACTGCCAGAAACTTAGGAGTAGTTTTTGATTGAGATTCAAGCTTCAAACCACAAGTCACAAAAGTTGTCTAGTCCTGTTTTCTACAAATTAGAACCATCGCCAAAATCAAAAGAATCCTCTCTCATCCTGACCTGCAAAAAGTAATTAATGCATTCATCTTTTCAAGACTTGATTACTGTAACTCCCTTATTTCTGGCATCAACTAAAAGTCACTCTCTCGCCTCCAACTAGTTCAGAATGTAGCAGCTCGGCTTCTCCCTGGTTCTAACAGACGACATCACATCACCCCAATCATGGCCTCTCTTCACTGGCGCCCTGTACGTTTTACAATCGATTTTAAGATTGTACTCAGTGTGTCCCCCCCCCCCCCCCTTGAAGGTTACTTTTGTTTAATTGTATTTTCTACCCCGCACAGCTTCTTATCACCCTCTATGTACCAACGTACATTTATAACAAATACCACACATATTAGAGTTTTTAAAGTGTTTTTGTTTGTAATATGTATAGTAAACATATCATTAATCACTGCTGAGAATTTAACAAACGTAAAAAAAACATGACATAGATAGGTTTGCAGTTTTCAAGGTGTATATTTCAAATTCAAATCTCTTACACACTTGAAGATAAAGTTGTGAACACTGGCTGAATATCTATTATCAGAATCATCATAACTGTATTTTAACTGCTACTGTGTAAAGGGAATACTGCTGTTAAAAAGCACCATATTTGTTTAAAGTGTTTGCAAACCAAATGTTATTGCACTTTTGTTCATATAGCAGTACTTTTAAAATACAAGTGCACATAACAATCGATTAATCGCAAAAAAAACATACGCTTAATCGCGATTAAAAATTGTAAACGTTGCCCAGCACTACTTAACACATTTTTACAGATTGGCTTTTATGTGATGTCGTCGCTTTCCTGTTCTAACTCTGTTTTCTTTTCATTTGTTGATTTTACTAAATTATTTTACTAAATGCAGTTGCACTCGATAGTTCGCCCCCTATTGCGGGTTGGGTTTGTTGGTGGGATTCACAGGCTTTTGGATTATTTTCGGTGAACGGAGCAGTTTGAGTGGCTGGGCACAGCTGGTGTTGCAGGTACCATTAGACCCGGGGTGATCCCTCGGGGGCGCTGTCATCAGGGCCTGGTGTCTGGCTGTGCGTCGCGTTTGCATTGGGTCGTGGCAGTGGAGGGGTGCTCTGCCGGGTACTGGAGGTGCTTGTCATGGGGGGGTTGAGTGGTTTTGGGACTGCGGTGTTCATTGGTGGTGGCACTTTGTGTTTTGTGGCAATTTGGGTTGTCCTTGTTTGGGTTGTTGTTGGGAGCGGCTGGGGGTTTGTAGATTTTGCGGATGGACCTGATTGGGGGTTGAAACATTTTGAGTGCAACTGTGTATGTATACAAATATCCATATACATACATACTGCATACATACACGTATGTATGCAGTATGTATGTATATGGATATTTGTGTGTATGTATGTATGTATGTATGTATGTATGTATGTGTATATATATATTTCTATTTTTTTATTTGATCCATTTTAACGTATCCATTGGTCTCACTGAGCTTTCTGTTGTTACTATTGCCTTGTTTTTTCTGCTTTGACTGTCAAAGCACTTTGTGAACTTTAAAGGCACTATATAAATAAAGTTATTATTATCATTAAGGTAGGAAAGCAGAATGGAATAATTTTTTTTTATCTCTCATTGAAATTCTGCGATTCTTTAGGATTTATTCTTTGCTTTTACAACCAATGACAGTGGGACCAACAATCTGCTCAACCTCTCTGAAAACCAAGGACAATGTGAATTTTATACAATTTATATTAATTTGTTTGTATTTAGAGCTGTAACCGAAAGAAACAATTTTGAGGAGAGGGATAGACTCCAATAGTACAAACAACATAGCCTCTACAGAAGGCATAGAAAAAATTCAGCTCTATACTGCTTTGCTGCTACTTCAATGCTTTTCTAAACTAATCACTACTTACTATACTATACGGTCAGTTGGTTGACAAAAATCACCCAAGTAAACACGTGTTCCCACTTAGCTCTGTTGCGTTATGTAGCCGTTAGGGAGGTTTTGAGATACCTGCTGCTAAACCTCCTGCCCTAGTCAAAAAGAAAACCAAAGCAAAGCTCCGCTGCTAGCCAGAGGAGGAGTTGTTGACCGTCAACTCTCCGCCTCCAGCCGGGTGCTCCGACTGCAAGTCAAAGTTGGCAGCGAAGCCATAACTATCTGTCTGACGACGGCTGGTTGCTGCTGGATGCCCCACTGGAGACTGAGCAGGGGGAGTTTCTGGTGATTTTTAATTGATATAGCACAAATTGCGACCCAGTGGCGCCAATGACAAGCATTAAGAATAACTTTATAGAAAGAGCCAATCTTCTTGCCGATGGTCTGGACTTTAATCCCTGGATCTGTGTGATCATGACAATGTTGAATAGAGATGTATGGCATAAATGGAAATCTTCAGTGTGCATCACCAGAAACGAAGCAGTGAAAAACTATTAAACCCAATAACGTTGAAAGGTCTGCAGGTGCTCAACCACTACCAGTGCTAGTAGGAACACACGCAGACGTACTTATTTAAACCCAGAACGTGACATTTTTCTGGAAGCGTTTCACTACGCTAACCACGTGTTACAGTATCATTATAGTGGTTGCTGCCCAAGTGGCAAAAACATGACTATGGGATGAGACCATATTGATGCAGTAGTTGGCCAGGATTTTGCCTCTGCGCTCCATCCACACTATAAATTTCAGTAGATCACCCAGCATGTTGTAACCAGATGATAGCTAATCATTCAGTCGGGGTTAGCTTTCTCACAATGATCCTGTCACTCGGAACTGACAACAGCCTCAGGGGTATGTATGTCTGTTTGTATGTCAAAGAGTAAAGCTGTCTCATCACGGTCACCCTTAAAACAGCTCGAGGGAATATACACACCCGTGTGCACAGAGACACACACACTCGCACACACACTGTCACTGTCCATCTAAGAGGCCTTTGGGCAACACTTGTCCCCTATTCCTTGTCGTGACCATCTGCACACACACAGCATGCCAGTTAACTCCGGAGAGAATGCAGTGACTGCGGAAGTAATGGAGGAGATTGACAGATTGATTGACAGATACTACATTTTGACCAAATGATCTTCAAATGATCTATCACTGATATCTCAAGTTGAAGCTGCTAATAGCAGAAGCTGGCAGCTGATATTTAGCATCATTGAGTTTGATCAGTTCAGCCCCTAATAGCCGACCACAAACAAAACCAACTATTCAGCCAATCACCTGACAGTTCAAGTTTGAGTCTCATGCCGAGTCTCATGTCAGAAATACCAGTAAAATGTTTATATCGACATATTGTAACGATGCTAGCTAGCACAGCTATACATATGACGAACAATACAGTAAGCACCCTAGCAACAACAAAAAAGGTTATTTCTAAAACATCTATATAACCAATGCTACCAATCAAAGCCACCAGTATGTAACTTTGAATCCAAGGTACTCTCATGAATACATTTTAAAACATCACTGATGTTGACTTAAAACTTTTGCTGACCATGTGATCTAAATTGAGGTAATCCAAAAGTAACAAAAAGTAACCAAGTTGTGTTATTTTCAAACTGTATCGGGATACATTTGGGGGAAACTTTGTTTCAAGGCTGATTTAACTGGCCCCTATGTCATTGTCCCAATCTGGCCCCTGTGGTCTAAAGTGTCTACCAGTCACCCATGTGCCCCGGTGTAAGAGCCTGCATTTACCCAGAAGAAGGAAATAGACTTGCTTCTCTTTTCCCCTTCTTTCTTCCCACTTTATCCCACTTCCCCTCCTCAGCTGATAATTGCTGCCCACTTCTCCCCACTCACTCGTTTGATTTACACTGTAACTCTAATGCAAAAGGCTGACGATGCACATTTACTCTGTTGCAGAATTGTCTTGACAAGTAGTTTCTATGCCTGAGAGAATCATAGTCAGACTCATATCTACAAGCTTAAGGTGCTGATCTACTCCCATTAAAAAGTTGAAGAGTACCACATAAAGTCAGCTATACAGGGCAGTTTGAGCAGCACATAATATGTCAAAAATAAAAGCATGTGGGTATTAACATAAAACATGTCCTTAGGTGATGTGGTTTATTGAAAGGAAGTGACTTGTATGCTGTATCATCTTTCAGTCAGTAACTTACCTCAGGTTTTTTGTCCATCTGTCCCAGCTGTTCACATATTGGCAGAATAATCAAGTCAATCGTACAATGATCTGAAATATTTCACCCATTACGTTTTCCTTCTTATTTTTTTTCTTCATCCATCACTCCCTCACCCCTCCTGCTCCATTTCATTCCCCTTTTTCGCTCTGCTGCTTGTCTCATTCTTTCTCTGGTTCCTTCCTGTTCATGTTAATCTCCCTCTCCTATCTGTCTTCTTATTTACTTCTCTCTCTCTGTCCCACGTTATCTCTCCTGAGTTTCAATGAGTTCACAATTCCAAATCTGTTGAGATAATCTCTCTCTCACTCTCCCTCCCTTCATTCTCTACCTTTCCCTTTCCCCCACTTAATCTCCCTCTCTTCTCTCAGATTAAAAAAGAGAGGGGGATGAGAAAAATAAAGACAGTTGCAGGGATAGAGTTGTCTGTGAGAGAAAAACACAGTCACACTGAGATTTACAGAGAATAAATGGACAGGGAAGTAGGCTACTTGATACTCAGGCACAGAAGACCACAAAGCAACAAAATATAGGTAATGAAGAAATGAGAGATGTAAAGAGAAAGATTTAAAAAGGTTGTGAGAGAAAGTGTGATGACGCCTTGGCAAGGCATGAGTTATCTCACCAGCCTCTTTTTTTGCTACAGAAACAACACTAATCCATGTATGTATTTGTGAGTGGGGGGGCAGGGTGAGAACAGGGGCAGCCAGAAGCACCAACGCTGGAAGAGGTTGGGGGTTCAGTGTCCGGTTCAAGGACAATCCAACACAGATGGACACATCGCAGGGTTTCACAGGTATCGATTGCTGTTGGCCAATGTGCCCGGGTCAATCACAGGTTACCTGCAGTTCACGTTTGACATTATTTTGTACTGTTCCTGAAATTGGATTTAAAACCACTTTAAAAACCCTACTGCTCTGAAAAAAAACTAAACAAAAAAAGCATCCTGCCAACCTGCAGTGTAGACAGCTGGCTAACGTTTTAAAATGATAAATACATCCATCTAAAATAAGGTTAGGAAATAAATTGTTCAGTGACCCAAATAAACAGAACTTGTGTGCATTGATGCAGACTACGATACATTGCCAGCCATATTCACTTATTTGATAAGCACAATTCATTTAAAATCTCTATAACACCTCTAACATTTTGAAAATTAAAGTTATGTTATATTAATGATGTCTTGTTTGCAACAAATATATATATTGTCCTTGGATTCCTTGAGGTGGCAGCAGTTTGCTGTGCTCTCTATAATAATGTCGTTTTTGATACTAACACGAGACAACAGACAGAAATGTTTAAAACACTACATCCACAGGCTTTAAATGGAAATAGGATCAACTAAGACCAAAACAAATAAATATAAGGGTGAATCCTGCTTAGTCAACACTGAAGAGACAAAAAATAGCAGACAAGAAAAATCACATCTGTGTGCAGCAATGAAAAGATAAATGAAAATAAATACATGTAGAGCGACCCGCTAAACGAGTAAAAGTTTGCTGCATGTCATCCCCCTACTCTCATTCCTCATATTTATGGTTTATTGGCACCTGAGTGAAACTAATATTCAAATGGTGCTAGATAGAAAGTGTATTCATTCTCAAATCCATTAATATTCTGAAAAGCTGGTTTAAACTTTAAGCTCTACATTTGGATGGACACTTTATTATATATGAGTCTCATAAGTAGAAAAAAAAAGTATTTTTTTAGTTTGGGGAAAATACAGGGTGTATTGAAAAAATCCTTATTGATGACAATCCTCAAGGACCGTCAACAACATCAAGGACACTTTGAAAATGCAGACCTCCACCAAGGCCATATGCCCTATCTTGCAGTGTTACAAAATGTTATGGGTTATTTCTTGGCCCATGCTACACCCTTCAACCGAGTTACATAAAAATAGAAGATTTTGTACAAACAAACCAAAAATGTAACCTCCTTGTCCAAGGTAATAGGAATAGCAGGATAAAGTAAACCATTGTGATCCAACTATGTTTCAGTGATGAAAGTATTTGATGAAGAGCTTTGAAAAAGTGAACTCTTTATTGCCTGAGGGCAGAGCTTCCCACAAGCACTATTAGCTGAAATCCGAGGTGGCTGGTGGATACAGTAGCTAACACATAAACAGATACCCTGAGCAGTTGGAGTGAGGGATTTGAGGGAGGGGTGAAGGTCAACTCTTGTTAACAATGAGTCCATTGATTCCAAGTGCCCAGCCTCTTCTCAATCCCTCATTCTCTTCTTTCACCCCATGTTTTCCATCTCTCTTTTCTCTCCTCTTTGTCTTTTCCTCTCCTTTCTTAGTTCCTCTCCTATTAATGGCTTTCATGCTAACTTTTTTACATCAGACACTTCAGATGATATTGGATGGATTTATTATTATTTATTTTGTTAAAGGTTGAATTTCTCCATTCCTGTCACTCCTCAGCCCAGTTTACCATTTTGTTCCCTCTTATTTTGCCTGTTATCGCCCCACCTCCTCCTTCCTGTTCAGGTAGCAGCTTTCAACTGGCCACAACACAAAGGACCAATTGTACATTGTGTGCCTTTATGTGTCAGCATGTCTCAGTGCACCAAGAGATACATTTATGGCATGCATGTTCCTCAACATCTAGCTAACACAGCTTTTATGTATGAGCATCTACAATGGTGGCATGGAGGGGGCAGCTGTAATAAACACAAACCGACTGCAACCGAGGGGCAAAGAAGATGGATAAATACTCAAAGAGAGGAGAGACGAAGAACAGGAGTGAAATGTAAGATGAGGCTTAGGCTGAACACGTCCATCCATTGTGAAATAAAAAATAAACATTTATTGCTATTCTGAATTTAAAAAAAGGGGAGCACTTACATTTAACTGTTTCTATAGATGTCGGTTAAGATGTACAGGTAATGAATTACATCGTGAACCTGCCTGGAATATTCCTGTGTCCTGTGTTTCTTTGTGGTTTTCCCTCTTCTTTCTCTCTCGTCGGCCTTGCTTTGTTTCCTTGTGTTTCTTCCACCAATCAGCTTGCAGCCTGCCCTCGTGTCTGCCCACCTGTGTCTTGTTGTCTGATTAGTTTCTTGTGTATTTATGGTCCTGCCTTTTGTCTGGTGGTTGTCAGTGTGTCTGCTATGTTTCCTGTCTGTATCCCTCGTGCAGTTATCCTTTTTACCTGATCCTGTTTCCCCTGTTTTTGTTTTTTGGATTTTCAGTTAATCACATCAGCCATGTAAGTTTTCTAGTCCTCGTTTCTTTCTTAGTCCTCCTTTTGCCTCTCTTGTTTGTCTGCATTTGGTCCATCCCCTGTTGTCTGTCTGTCAGTCCGTGATACTATTTGAGAATCCCTCAGTCACTGCATGTAGTGGATCTCACAGAAACAACCTGCTTTAACTACATATTTCCTCTGTCCAATTCTAATACTGTCCATGTTCAATGCTGAAAGAGCACATGTTGTCAATACTGATTTGTGACAGGGGTATAAAGAAGTAAACCACAATGGTGTCCTATTTAGTCAGAGGATTTTCTTTCAAAAGTATGGAATCTTTTTTATTTCTAAAACAGATATACATATTTTTATGGATTTGTACCACTGAGGATATCATTTCTGTCTGAAATGTCTTCTGTCTTTTCACATGAAGCTCACACTGATCTCAGCTCAGATGTGGCCCTCTTGAATTCCAACAAGTGGCAGCCCTCTCCAGCCTAACCAGTTCATACTACAGTCTGTTACTTTTTCAGTTTCAAAGTGAAATGGGGGGAAAAACCCACTGAAAATAAAAAAGATGAAATGACTTGATCCGTCAAATTCTTATTTCCTGCCATTGCTGTGATTTTTGCTGTCCGGTTTCTCCCTAAATACCCTGGGGATCTAAATACGACAGACAACCGGTTTAAAGGCTAACATGGTAATGTTGAGGCTTCTGCTTGGATTCTGTCTCAGTTGTAGGTCTTCAAGTCTCGCATAGCCAGACTTCAACTGCAGTTCAGCAGACATCGTATGTGATTCCTCACTGCATGTTGCATCTGGAGTATACAACTGGATGGTAAAGCCTTTAAAGCAGGGGTCACTATTAGGCGGACCGCGGTCCGGATCCGGACACAGACGTCGTTGTATCCGGACCCAGGAGCTAACCCGATAGATAATTGAGAATTATTCAATTTTGACGGAGCGCTTCTATTTTAACTGGCGCAGCTTTTTCGGCCTTTACGGCACCGACTCAGTCAATCAAATTTGAGTATTATGACAAGTTTCCTGACTCAAGTGAGATGTACACACACGGAGGAGAGATGAGGAAAGAGAACGAAGAGCAGGAGAATTACGAGTCAGAAAAGTTATTTCACATGACCTTCTCCAAAAAGAGAAAAGTGTTCAGAGAGCCCAGGGAGCCCAGAGTCTTTAACCAAGAAGGAACAGACTCTTATAGGTTCATTCTTCACATAGACAGTTTAAAACCAGTGTGTCTCATATGTTCAGAGACTGTGATGATTATTAAAAGTGGTATACGAAGCTCAACTCTTTTGAGCAAACGTACCCACTCTCGGGATCACCTCTCTGCTATATGCAGACGATGTGGTCCTGTTGGCCTCCTCGGATCGTGACCTCCAGCATTCATTGGGGCGGTTTGCAGCTGAGTGTGAAGCGGCGGGGATGAGAGTTAGCACCTCCAAATCCGAGGCCATGGTGCTCTGCCGGAAACCGGTGGATTGCTCCCTCCAGGTGGGGACGGAGTGCCTACCTCAAGTGAAGGAGTTTAAGTATCTCGGGGTCTTGTTCACGAGTGAGGGTAAGATGGAGCGGGAGATCGACAGGCGGATCGGTGCGGCTGCAGCAGTAAAGCAGGAGCTGCACCGGACCGTCTTGGTGAAGAGAGAGCTGAGCCGGAAGGCAAAGCTCTCAATTTACTGGTCGGTCTACGTTCCTACCCTCACCTATGGTCACGAACTCTGGGTCGTGACCGAAAGGACAAGGTCGCGGGTACAAGCGGCCGAAATGAGTTTCCTCCGTAGGGTGGCCGGGCTCAGCCTTAGAGATAGGGTAAGGAGCTCGGACATCAGGAGGGAACTTGGAGTCGAGCCGCTACTCCTTCGCATCGAAAGGAGTCAGCTGAGGTGGTTCGGGCATCTGATTAGGATGCCTTCTGGACGCCTCCCACTGGAGGTTTTCCGGGCACGTCCAACTGGGAGGAGACCCCGGGGAAGACCCAGAACACGCTGGAGGGATTATATCTCCCAGCTGGCCTGGGAACGCCTCGGGATCCCCCAGTATGAGCTGGAAAATGTTGCGGGCGAGAGGGAAGTCTGGGTCAGCCTGCTTGGCCTGCTGCCACCGCGACCCGACCCCGGATAAGCGGAGGAAAATGGATGGATGGATGGACCATAATGGTACAGTCCTAAATGAGAAAAGAGTTCATCTATATACTTTGGCTCAAATAAATACAGACGGCCATTGATTTCATAGACCTCATCCACAGTATCAAACTCATCTAATCATTCAGCCATGGCACTGAAAACCCTTTAGAAACATGAAGCTATGCCTCACGTTTCAACCGCAACACGTCACCTTGCGAGATTTCAGAACGAGGCTTCTCCTTTATGAGACTCTTCCTACAGTATTAGCGCTGTCACTCAATACTAGTTGTCCCCACTAGTCACTTACATACAAACACATGGGGAAATAGGATCCAGGTGGAAAATAAACAAGTTCAGATTTAACTATTTGGAGCAGCTATTGTTGTTTATAACTGATGGCCAATTCATGAC
This sequence comes from Pholis gunnellus, assembly GCF_910591455.1. Lineage (NCBI taxonomy): Eukaryota > Metazoa > Chordata > Actinopteri > Perciformes > Pholidae > Pholis > Pholis gunnellus. Next base: position 28,249,020 of record NC_136531.1, read on the forward strand.
TGTTACGGTGCTGTGATTTCTGGCAGCTACACTGACTTGGAATGAAGTCTCCCATCCATTGATGTTTGAGTGAATTCAATGACAAAAAGCAATTCTCCGATTGAGGTCAAAGACCTCTGAGGATAGAGGGCGCAAAGCTTCCACGGAGGGTTTTCTTCACCTCTTTATTAATGTTTCTATGTAGGTTTGTGTGAAGAATTATTTAGATAATAGATTAGTATTGAAAGATCCGTTGACCACACAGAGGGTCTTAATACCAATGTTAATGAGGTCATTTGTTATGTGGTTGTAGAAGAACCCATTTTAACCCTTTTTATTCAATTTGAAACACACTGTTGAATGTATGCCCCAAAATGATTAACCATGAATGGCCACAGTAGAAAGTCACCGTGATGATGGGACATTCTGTTTCTTTGCCACAGGAAAAGGCACATTCCCATTCTCTGTGCAAAAACCTGACACCTCACGAAACCAAATTCAGTCTCCAGTAGAGACCATGATTTGACCACATTTAGACACATCATACATTTTGCAATATTATGGTCTAATTATGATTCAGGTCAAATTGTAAATGTGGGAATCCCTGACTCCGCTAGTCGCATGTCGATGTGGCCTTGAGCAAGACACTTAACCCCAAAATTGCTCCCGTAGCTGTGCCTACGGTGTGTGAATGATAGTTTTGATGGGCCGGTGGCACCTTGCATGGTAGCCCTGTCATCAGTGTATGAATGAATGATGACATGTAGTGTTGAAGAGCTTTCTATGGTCGCAAAGCGCTATACAAGTACAGTCCATTTACCATTTGTGGAACAAAACACAGTATTAGATGGTATCAGTTAAGGAGTATGTTTTTCATATACATGACACAATTACACTCGTTATTGTTAGAAGCTGGGCTCATTGTCTTGTTCAGTATTTAATGTATAGACATACAGACTGAACTATTTTAAAGGCTTTAAATCTTTAATAATCTGTTTATTCACCAATCAACAGTTACAGTTCAACAGTTTTGTTCCTATGCTGTGTTCTGCTTGCTCTAATAATACAATATAGCTTGTGTTAGTCATTTTAATAGATTTGTGTCAGGAATATTAGCAGTCGGTAGATGTGAGAAGTCCTCCTTATTAAACTGAACTCCTAAACTGAAAAAACAAAAACAAAAGAGAGAAACATGTTCAAGACATGTCATTTATTTCAAATGAAGGTTTTGTTCAGAAAGTTCAGGGTTTGGTTTTAGTGAACAGTGTCGTTTGTTGTTTTTGGCAAAGCTCATCGCTGAGGTTTAAAAGAAACTGCTCTGAACTTGTGTTACATATCGTGTTTAGGTTTCCCCTTGACCGGGTACATGTCAGGATGAAGAAAGACGTGTAAAAACAGTACGGCAGACGCAATGTCTGCAAATGTCAACCAAACTGGAAATCTCAGGATGCCAATCACTTTAAACAGTATTATGCGTCGACAATGTTCAGTGGTTCACTTGGCCTTTAAGTATGACTGTGGATCAGAAATAGATGTCCCATAGATCAAGGTTCTTTTGCCTTGACTAAAGAAGAGAACAGTCCATTGAAGCTGGGGATGAAACGGAGAAAATATCAACCACTGATTGTGAATATTTGAAAAATGGGATAAGGAACAATACAAATACTGACCCAGAGTCAGTAGCAGGCACTGCAAACCAAACTGTCATATATGAGCTGTTTTCATTTGTATTTTGTCATGTGTTGTGTCAAACTAGATGTGGGAAACTGTAAGGCACATTTTGAGTGGAAATATCTCCAGTTGCTTGCAGAGGGTTTATAGAATGAGTATCTGAGTAGATGATCTATGACACCAACTATATACTTATTCAAACAAACTTCCACAAGACAGGTTTCCACAAACCTTCACATACACTCGCATTGACACTTCATTATTAGTGACCAAAGTCACACTGTGCCCTTCACACTGTGCCCTTCACCGGTGATGCAAACATCAAACAATGAATGACCAAGATAAGTTCAAGTTGTTTTTTTTATTGTCATATACATATACGAACTCCTGCATTTAACCCATCCCTAGCTTATAGGGAGCAGTGGGCTGCTGAGAAGCGCCCGGGGAACAGTTAGAGGTTCAGTGTCTTGCTCAGGGACACTTCGGCACAGTGTAGCAGCCAAGGATCGGACCGCCAACCTTGTGGTTAGCGGACAACCCTCTATGACCCCATTGAGCTAAATAAAAACATATACATTGGTACCTTTTAGACTTATCTATCACACTGCACCTTTCATGAAGCATCTTTTAAATCTTAATCTTTCTATGAAATAGCTTTTTATCCATAGTTTTAACAACAACTAATTTTTGTGTTTCCCACCAAGTCAAATATACCAATCATCTTAACTTCACCTGTTTACAATTACATGCAAATTATTTTCATGGGATTCATATAAATTACAGCGTATTACTTTTCGTAGGTATAGCTACAAACAGTGTATGAGAACAGGCTGGTTAGGGCTAGGCTGCATCTGTTGGTCTTACAACTGAAGTGCAAAAGAAGAATGGTTCCCAAAGGTAGGCAGAGCAGGGAAACCGGTAGCACCTGGTGGAGTGGGCTCTGACTAAAGAGGTAGACAAAGAGGCAGGAGGAGATGGTGCAGGTGTCACCATGATTCTTCCTTAACAGTGTATTCAGCAAAGCAAACATGAAACCACTCAGGCTTGCTTGTTGCTCCCTACCCATGACCCCTTTTGCACTGCTTAAAGGCTTCAAAGACTAGAAAGCCAAAGGGGAAATTAAGGATTCCAACAGAGAAGTGAATCAACTTTACTGGATATGATAAGGGCTGGCTGTGGCTCAGTCCGAAGGGACTTGACTTGGGAACCACTCGCTGGAGAGGGACCAGTTCACTTCCTAAACACTGCCGAAGTACCCTTGAGCAAGGCTCAGAGTGCCTGCTATGCAGCAGCCGTATCACACTGAAATATCTCCACAACAATGCAAAATTAAAATGAATTACTTTCTCCACGGGTATTTTTTTCTTCTTCTTCTTCTTCTTCTTCTTCCTAGAAGTGTCAGTGGGGTGATAAACATGCAAGAGCAGTAAAAACTGAATTCCGCATGAGCAGAATGAAAGTGGTAGACACAGTTTACTCACAGTCTCAGTGGAGACACAGTTAAAAAAATAAATGGGAGGTAATGGGAGTGAGATAGAATAAGGCAGCAACTGCAAGTGACAGGTTGAACAGAGGAAGACCAGGGACAAGAAAGGAAGATAAAGCACCGCTATGAGGACAGGCGGACTGCGATCCTCATATAGACGTACATGAATATACAAATGTCCAAAACACATTTGCCACATGGCAATATATACATATACATTTTTAAAATTAAGATAACCACCCACAGCATATACAGAAAACAGCCATTCAGATACTCCTGCTTTATAGAGCATGCAACCAGTTTGTAGCTTGTTTGATTCAGCTCTGTGTTTTTTTGATGAGCTCAGCGTTAGTGTTAGAACAGCCAGGGAGCCAAGGCTGACTAAAATGCCACTTTCTGTTATTATTGTCTAAAACGGCAAGAGGCCAGACTGGAAGGTGACCCTTACTCATTTATCCTCTAGAGACTCAAATGATTTGAAGCCCTGGAGGCTGGGAATTTGAGGCCTTGCCAACTCTAATCTAATTTAGTCAGTCAAACTGGAATTGGCAAGTGCCATTGTAACACATGTATAGAAAATGATTCATGACACTGGGACCAAAGACAAACCACAGATATGCACTGTAAAATGACAAAAATACATGTCCAAGTTTGAAACTGAACTAAAAATGTTTGCACAAATCTTTAATCCTGTAACATAAAATCAATAAGATATTTGGTAAATGTTTTTGATTTCTCTGCAGATAGGTTCTGTCACGCAGACAGGGGTCCATCCCCTGCTACCATTTTTGCCCACAGTGTTCTCCTGTGGAAAACTATAGAACATAGAGATAAGAGAAATCCTATTCCATTCAGTGGGAGAGCCCTCGTTGACAGTGTGACTGCTCTCTGCCCCAAGCAAGCACACTCATATTTACTGTGAAAACACATTACGGTAATGGCTTGTCGAAACCATTTTCATAGTTTGTAGATTCCCGTCTCCCTAACGAGTCAAATGTACATGATTTGTTTAACAGTGAAGTTAATGTTCAGGATATAAAGTAGTCCACAAGCAAAGATTACATTGCTGTCGTTTAAATAAGTGCATATATTTTCACTCAGTAGGGTTAGCAGTAGTAACAGCATAGTACAAATTCATGTGTAACAAATTAAAAAAGACAAGTTCAAAGTTCAAACCCAGTTTACTGTCTCACCACACAGCTGGCCAGTCTCGAATGTTGAAAAGGTGTAGCGAGAGGAACTTTCTGGAGCTATCTGAGGGTGCAATAAGCATTTCTAGTGCAGTATACTGGCCCCTTTAGGGGACGGAAGGGTTGAAGTTAAGATGACTGGCTGAGTGAGGGCTGCAGTAAGGCTGGGTTCAGGTTAAGGTAAGAGGGAAACAGTATTGTCTTTTTTGGTTTTGCTCAACGAGTAGCATTGCAGTTTATGCAAAGATTTACTACAAATAGTTACCGGGTCTAAAAAGTCAGTATCAGATTTGATCCATAAAAAACTCACAGATATTTAGATATTTAGTGCTGACCTGAACCAGATTTCTCCACCTATTGTCGGAAAGGGAAATTGGAGATGAATTTGCCCAAAAGATATCTGTTGTGTAGTCAATCCTAAGGACCGGTCCAGCTGATCCAGAATACTGCTGCCATGGGCTGCTTCTGCTAAGATAGCCCCCAGTGGGTCTATTTCCTCCTGTCAGTGGTCTTTTCAAGATGTTGCATAGTTATTGCCTAGCTGTGAGGTCACATCAGTCATTACCCAGGGCTTACTGTACATGGTTATGCAACCATAAACTACTGAAGTTCAGGCTAGACAGCAGAGGTGGTTTTCTGCCAAAGACGGAAGAGGCTGGGTACTTTAAGAGTCTGTTTGTTTGTCGACACATTGTGTACCTGACTGGGACAACTCATGTGAATGCCCCCTCAAGTCAGGACAACAACTCAAAACAGCTAAAAAAACATTTAGTTTTTAGTAACTTTAAAGTCCGTAGAACGCCTTCCCAACGAGGGAAATGTGAATGCATCATTAGGTGCCCTTCTAGTTATTCTTATTATTTGCCTCTAAATTGTTCCCGTGTCAGTGTGTTTGTGCCCAGCACAGACCTGCAGGTTTTCAAGCCGTGCTTGCTGCCTTTCCAAGACTGTTTAGTTTTCGTCAAACTTTCATCTGATATCAAGTGCTTAGGGTTTTTGGCAGTCAGTCGTTTCTTGCAAAAAAAATCTCAAGTCAAGACAGACAAGATAAGTCGTGATGTAACATTTTTGTTCAGTTTCACTCCAACAACACAGACAGCAGGTCCAACAAGATATGCTCCTTCTGTGTAACACACAGTGCTTATAAACTGATCAGCTGTAATTTTCCTCTGATTTAAAACAAAACAAATTGTTATGATTTTATGAGTGTTGTCAACATTTACAAATGATTCTGTGGCACTTCAACTGTTTCAATAAATAATCCGCTACTTGATTTCAAATGTTTCTAATTCCTTTCTGAACAATGCAGGCGTTAATAAATAGAATGTGTGTGTTCAGGGATGCCTAGAGGAGAACAATATAGAACAGGGGTCTGAAACTCATCTTCACTCTGGGCCACATCAGCATCACGGTCGTCCTCAAAGGGCCGGTTGTAAATGTCAGACTGTGTAAATGTAACTACTCCTAACATATTGGTAAATAACTGTCTCTGCATTTGATTATTGTTTATTCAAGTGTTAAAATATTGTACATGCTGTTATATAAATGTAAACATATATGTAATCACATGTCTGTTATTATAACTTAAATCCTTTTAATTTAGGGTTAAGAAACCCACATTCCTCTATCAAACTTTTAACTATTTAACCTCTAAGCCTATTTTGAGGCCTCTGCTCGAAAATTTCATACCCATACTGAAAAGAGCTTTTCTCTCTAACTACAAGGTCTATTTCAATAATTTAAATGGCATAATAACACAAAAGAATGTGAGCTTTGTTAAGATGTGTACATATCAGTGTATATGTTACTGGTTAATGCTGAATGAAGATAACACACAGCAAAAATTTAACATTTTCAGGTTTGCCTGGAAAAAAAAAGCACTTTTATTGTTGATTATCAAAAGCACAATAGAAAAATAGAGGCTTTTGTATGGAAAGTTCGAATTCTCATTTTGAATGCAGCTGCTCCAGGTCTCCCATGCTAATTTGATATACTATATAACTATATATTTCACTTGTTTTATCACTAAAACAATAGTTCAATAGTTCAATCTATCTAATACAGCAGTTTGGCATCATTTTGAGAGCCTGGGCCCTCTATAAACATGTAAAACATGGGTCACCCTCATCTGAGTTCAAGTTTTACAGACTACATATAAACCTTACACAGCCTGTGATTGGCCGATTTGCGCATACGTCCCAGATTTACACCTGGAAGAGTCTGACACGTCTAATGGTATGTTCTTTGAGTTGATTGACAGCATTTTAAGCCTATACAAATACAAAAACATGAGGCTCGCCCCCAAGGGTCAAACCCATTGGCCAAAACTGAAAAGATTACCCCTTTTTCATAGACGCTCGTAGAGACTCCGTTTTTTCACAGAACGGAGAGAGACCGGGAGCACATGGCTGCAAGGATTCCTTTTTTTGGGGGCCGATTTTCATCTAGAAAACCATCTCAAGGTGCGAAGTGTTTCAATTATTTTGCTGTTTGGCTGTGTTGATCTCTGGCAGATGAATTGTAACTTTTTAATGGTTTGACGGAGAAGAATTTGGAAGATATTGTTGGATTCAGTGTGGAGTCCTCATGCTCTTTGATATGCGGGTTTGTCTGTGAAAGTGCCGTAGTTTTTGGCTGGTATCGGTAACGGAGAACATAGCTCTCCGTCACCTGGCGAAAAATAGGTGAAATTGTGGTAGTACTTGTAGTATGTTGTAGTACTTTGTGTATACATATATGTTTTTGAGTGATTACAATAGCTTACATGGTCCATTTTATCAGAATTTCTTCGTTACGTGGGGACATGATATGTCATAAAAAACACTTTTATGTGTTCTCAGAAGTACTTTGTACTACATGTGTACACTCTGTCGCCCCCTCTCTAGGACCAAATTGGGTCCCGTTAGGGGTTAATAAAGAAAATATCAAAGACAAATATCATCAAGCACAACTTATTACAATAACTTTGTTCAAAGCTTAAAATCATTTCAAGGGTGCGTTTGCACAATCCCATGTGAAGTATTTCATGTGTTGTAAAGCCACGTTTAAAGTAGTCTTCAATGTACTCACAATACATTTCCATGTTAAATGTAGGGTAACCAGCCAAAGAGCTGCTTATGACTGTATTTAAGTATCTCATAATTATGACTTTCTATCTTATCATTTTGACTTTCTATCTTATAACTTTGACTTTCTATCTAATAACTATGACTTTCTATCTTATAACTTTGACTTTCTATCTAATAACTATGACTTTCAATCTAATAACTTCAACTTTCTATCTCATAATTATGACTTTCAACGTTGACTTTCTATCTAATAACTTCGACTTTCTATCTCATAATTTTGACTTTCTATCTCATAATTATGACATTCTATCTAATAACTTTGACTTTAAATCTAATAACTTCGACTTTCTATCTCATAATTAGGGCTGCAACTAACGGTTATTTTAATAATCGATTAATCTGTCGATTATTTCTTCGATTAATCGATGAATCGGATAAAAAAACAAAGCATTCATTTCCAACCGAAAAAATCGCGTGGTGCGATAGCCTATCAGCGTTGAGATGTTTCTCCTGTCATCACTGACGTCCTGCTGTTGTTGAATCAGGAAATTAATACTGTAGCAGTCTGTGTTCACCCAGAGCTCTACGATCCCTCGTATCAGTAGAGACCGGACTAAATTATGTGTATAAATGTGTGTGTGTAAACCATATGGTGCAAACAATGAAATAGACGCTGCCGTATTTACGTCTAGATGACGTTATTGTGAGTGTTGATGGAGCTGCTACAATGTTAGCATAGAATAGCACCGATCGATCCGAGCTCCATTGAGAAAACAAGTACAAATGGGCATCATTACGTAGTCCCTTTGTCGGTTTATTGCCGTTAAATCACAGCCAAATCAGTTCATTTTGTGTTCATACAGCTGTGGTAAAAAGCCGACGTGTGGCTCGCTAGACACAGTGAGCTCGATGAAATCCACGGAGCTCCTCCAGACTATGTTATGAACCAGACATGACGGCGTTTAGTTTCCCGTGATATCTGGGACTTCCACAACACGTACTAGGCAGAAATAGAGGTGATTTTTTCCACGGTTGATGGCAGACAGTTGAACGGCTTTCAGGCCGATAAGCGCGATTCACGCGAATAAACACAAATAGTCCCCGGAGAGACCGGCGGCGCGGATGACGCAATTCGCACCGCGTTCATCGCGTTTGGTGTGAACACGGCATTATTGAGTGGCGTAATAATCGCGCGACACAACGAATCGATGATGAAATTCGTTGCCAACTCTTTTAATAATCGATTATCGATTTTATCAATTCATTGTTGCAGCCCTACTCATAATTATGACTTTCTATCTCATAATTTTGACTTTCTATCTCATAATTATGAATTTCTATCTAATAACTTTGACTTTCTATCTAATAACTTCGACTTTCTATCTCTAATTATGACTTTTTATCTCATCATTTTGACTTTCTATCTCATAATTTTGACTATGGGGATATTTTTATTTTCAAGTCTAACTTTAATTTATTTATTTTTTATTACATTCATTTTTTTGCTCGCGGATTTGCCCGCAGGCCTTGAGTTTGACATCCCTGATATAGAGCAATGGAGATTGGGGCAATAGTAGCAGCAAGAACTTCAATCTACTTTCCCCTTGAGTACTCTGTTTTCTGAGTGGAGAAAATACCTTTTGTAGGAAAATAAAAAGAAATGCAGCTGTGGATGTAACTAAATGCTCAAGTACTCATTACATCACATTCGTTGGGCAGACGCTCCAAAAGCAGTTCACATCTTTTTCACATCTTTACTCACACTTACATCCTCAGGACAATTTGTTACTGTTACACACCCTTGCACATCTTTTTTCTATTAAAATACACTTGCCACTCTACTGTTTATTGTTTGTTTGTTTAACATATTTCTTTGTAAATTATGTCTCATATTATTGCTCTGTTTATTGTTATGCATCATTCACCTAGCCAAATTCCTTATATGTGTAACATCCTTGGCAATAAACACTTCTGATTCTGATTTCTCATATTCACATATTTGGAACAATTAGGGTTTGTCCTGCAGCACGGGGGCCCCACAAGGAACCGTGCTAGCTCCATTCCTGTTTACCATCTACATCTCGGACTTTAAATACGACTCTCCCACCTGCCACCTGCAAAAGTTCTCTGACGACTCTGCAATCGTCGGCCTCATTTCTGCCGGCGATGACAGGGAATACAGAGAACTGAACCAGGACTTTATAGGATGGTGCCAGCGGAACCGCCTCCAGATCAACTCTGGTAAAAGCAAAAAGCTGGTGGTGGACTTCCGCTGGGGTAAACGCTCTCCTCCAGTACCAGTGAACATCTAGGGAATGGACATTGAGATCTCATAAGTACCTGGGTGTTCACTTGAACAAATAAACTGGACTGGACTGACCATACACACGCACTCTATAAAAAGGGTCAAAGCAGACTCTATCTGCTGAGGAGACTGAGGTCTTTTGGAGTGCAGGGAGCACTCCTGATGACCTTCTTTGACTCTGTGGTGGCATCAGCCATCTTTTATGGAGTGGTCTGCTGGGGCAGCAGCATCTCTGCAGCCGACGGGAATAGACTGAACAAACTTGTTAAGAAGGCCAGCAGTGTGCTGGGGTGTCCACAGGATACTGTGGAGGTGGCGGTAGACAGGAGGATGATGGCTAAGCTAACCTCCCTGATGAATAACACCTCCCACCCCATGCAGGACGCCCTGGCAGCTCTGTGCAGCTCCTTCAACCACCGGCTGATTCAACCCCGGTGTGTGAAGGAGAAGTACCACAGGTCCTTCCTTCCTGCTGCTGTCAAGCTGCACAACCAGCTGTGCTCCCAGTAGACCACACAACACTAACTAAAAATCTGTGCAATAGAAATACCCTGTCTGTGTCAAGGCCAGCAAGGCCTTCTCTGTTGGCCTAAACAGAATCATAAAGTTATAGCTATAATTTAATATTTTTTGTTAAATACATTACACTAGATGTATTATAATTTATAAAAATATTTTTCCCATTATCTTATTTTCTCATTGCACAGCTACTGTGTTCCTCAGTTGCTCTGCTTCCGGTGCAGCTTGTTTTAAGTAGAGCTTTTATCCAATCAGATTTCACCTCTGTGTCTCTAGGTAAGAAGAGAGGCCCAAGGCCTGCAGACTCACCAGTGAATCCATGTGCAGGTTAAGTGAATGGGGACGATATTGTTGATTGACATAGTCTTCAACCAATCAGATGTTTAGTTTGACATTCTTTGACGCGCCAGAGCGGCTTGCAGGCCTACAGCTACGTCAGCATTAGCAGCAGCAGCGCTGCATGAGATTCAGCGTGTGATTGGTCAGTGGGCGAGCACGTAACTATAGTGAAACAAAACTTACAGCAGAGTCTTAGTCGGAGTAGTAAGAGTAGGTAAGAAGAGAGGCCCGAGGCCTGCAGACTCACAAGTGAATCCATGTGCAGTTTAAGTGAATGGGGACGATAACCATAAAGTGAACAATTACAGTAAATTCTAATCTGTATGTAAGAGAGAGTTCAAAGCCTTTAAATGCATCCGTATATGAACTTGTGTGTATTTGTGTATGCATGTTGGATACATGTTGTTGAGTGTAAAACACCATTATTGTCCTTTGTCATGAATGATGTGCAGTGTTGCTGCGAGAGAGGTCACAGCTTAATGAGCTCAAGTGATTCAAACACACGCTGCTTGTCAAGATAAACTGCTGCTGTGCAATGAGGCATTATATACTCATGAATTTGCTTATTTTTCTGTGTGACAGTCTTATAAAAATGTCTTATTAAGTCATTAGTACAGGTGGACATAGAGTTTGAATGGATCAGTGTTAAATGTTACACTCTCTAAGTAGCTACCCCTTGATGTTGAAAGTTGACTGGACATTAATTACTGTAAACTGCCTTTCTGCACGTCTTTTCCTCTTGTTTTCGGAATCTATATTTAACTGCTTATGCTGTCTAAGCTTTTGCATGAGCTGTGAGTATGTGTGTGTGTGCCTGTGTATTCCTGCTCTTCGAGTAAATCTATTTAAATTTTGGCCTCCAGACATTTCTGTGAAGGGAGGTCATTCTGGGCCTGTCTTCACTTGTTGTATATTTTAAGCTGGCTTCTAGTGGCAGGCTCTGCAGACAAACATGCCCCCCAAACAAATTGCGGGCAACATGTGGACTCAGTGTGTGCCTCTCAAAAATTGAAACATCAATGTCTGCGTCAGGGCTCCTTGTTGATGATTGGTCACTGGTCTGTGGGAACCTTGACCCAATCACTTACTTTTTCTGCCTCCTCCAAAAACAAAAAACATGCAGATAATCACATAACCAATGTTACTATTAAGACCAGAGGAACATAAAAGCCAGTAGAAAAACATAGATGAACTGTCCAGTGGCGACTTACAGTACAGGCGAGTTATGTCAATTGTTGCGCGAGCAGAAGCCAGTTTCCTGCAGAGCTAATCTCTCTCTCTCTCTCTCTCTCTCTCTCTCTCTCTCTCTCTCTCTCTCTCTCTCTCTCTGTCTGTCTGTCTGTCTGTCTGTCTGTCTGTCTGTCTGTCTGTCTGTCTGTCTGTCTGTCTGTCTGTCTGCTTGTGTGTGTGTGTCTGTATGTGTGTCTTGTTTAGACACAACTGCCAATATGTGGAATAAGTTGCCTCCGTAATTTAAAAATCGACAGAACTACTAAAAATAGTGGATGGGCAGATGTTGTAATCTGATGTGTTTTTTGCCAGATTTGCTGACGGCACACAGAGAAAATAGACTGGATGATATCGCTAATTAGCTCTATTACAGTCAGCTACAACATTAAAATGCATCTCACATATATGCATCAATTAGAATAATAATATGATACTATCATAATGGATATTAAAGTGTAAACATTAGCTATACAGACCACTTGTAGTAGCATGGACGGCAGCTGTCAGTGCTGCCACTGTTCAGTTTCCTCTCCTAGTGTACAATATCAGCTATTTAAGATAGAATGTTCCTTCATTTCAAAAGTGGTAGTCACACTGTGCTCAAGATGTCAACAGCAGTACCCCAATTTTTAATAACTGTCTATTACTTACTGGTGAGGTCCCATTTTCATCAACAACATGGCCAAGCAAAAAGGTACATAAACTGGCAGATGTCTTTAATGAGAATGGTCTGAAGTCATTTAATAATATACGTAGTACCTTCAATTTCCTGGGTCATCATTTTTTCTATAGCTACAACTAAGCTCATCACTCAAAACTGTACTCCTTCTTTTCTGTATCTTCTTACAAACCTCTGCATATTGAACGGGTCTGGACTAAAGACCTTGAACACTTGACGGAGAACGTGTCATTGGACTGGAATTACATTTGGAAAACTATAACTGAAACCTCTAAAAATCCTAATCACCAGCAGATCCATCTCAGTTTTCTTCACCGAGCTTACCTCACACCTAGGAACAATTCCTTAATGAAAGTAATTCCATCACCATTTGCAAAGAAGGACTTGATGGTTCTTTTGTGCATATGTTTTGGTTTTGTAAAGATGTAACTCTCTTTTGGAAAATGGTATGCTCCTTTTTGACAAATGTTCTGAACTATGTTGTTCCATGCATCCCAACTGTATTGCTCCTAAATGACATGTCCCTGCTAAAATTATCACAGCAACAAAAATGCACCTTACTAACCAGCCTAACAGCTGCAAAACAATTGCAATGGAGTCCTTCACATACTCCCACAAAATCCCAGCGGTTAGCTAGTTATCTTGATGTTATAAACATGGAACTCTCAGTAGCTAGAATGCATGGAGCTAAAGGAAAAAGGGCATGTATGTGTGTATATTACTTTGTATTTTTCTAATGTATTTATTTATTTATATATATAGATATATCTATATACACATTTTATTATTAATATTATTTGTATTTATTTATGTGTATTTATGTATGTATATGTATGTATGTATGTATATACATATTTATAAATGTTTGTAGTTATATATATGAATGTGTGCGTGTGTGTGTGTGTGTGTATATATATATATATATATATATATATATGTATATATATATATATATATATATATATATATATACATATGTATATATGCATGTATGTATTCATTGTAATGTATGGTTGATTTTTAATGAATATCTTGAAAATCAATAAAAATGTCATCACAAAAAAAAAAGATGTGAACAGCAGGTGAGGACGGGATGCTCACTGTGACTTGATGTGGACCAGTCGCTACATGTGATTAAAAGACTTCAATGTGTTTTAGCTCAATTGTATTCAAACACAGCCGTGACATGCAAGGTAAAGGTGTGTGTTGAGAAGCCAACAGCTGGCAAACTGTAGCAGGGAAATCCAAAGTTAGTCAACTTGTTGACCTTTTTTCCAGTGGAGACTTTGTGTAGTGATAACTTTAATGTGCACACATTTAAGTAGGATATCCTGTAGCTAGCTTGTGTTGAGCCCCTCACCACAAGTTCAAAATGCCCAAATGGAAACAGGATTTACGTATATGGAGATTAGATATTATCCTTGTACAATCTGTGTCCCTCTGACTGGCTCAGTTGGCCTCCTGATACTATGTTCATAATAATAGATTTGATTCCCTGCAGCCCCACATAATGAAATAATGTGCTGTTGAGTTATGTCACTTTAACAGAGAAATGACAGCAGTATTTTCATCTCAAAGAGTTTATAGTCAGTGATGCCCACCATATAAATCTGTCAGAATGAATAGGAATCCTATCACATTATTAGTATAGTCAAAAGGACTAGAGCATTTGGCATCCAGCATTTTGAAAAGATTTCGTAGGTTAACAACTGGAACCATAGTCACATACAGCATCATTTATCATAAAAGAACAACAACTTTGTAATCCCACATTTACTATTCCGAAGTCAAAAAAAAGTCTGCTAATCAGGCTCTGTTGAATGCAGAGCCCCCCCCCCATCCTCTCAGACACACACACACACACACACACACACTGCTGTCCTTCAGCGGAAACAGCTTTTCCTCAAGAGCTGCCTTCCAAAAACACTTGACAAGAACAGAAATTGGCAATTCATTCCTTCATTTTTTTCCTTTTTTTTCACCCATCTAATTTTTTATTGATCGCAATCACTTGTTCCCTGCACATGTTCAAATTGCAGAGCGGGTTTTTGTCTTTTTTCCTCTCCAAGTGCAAGAAGAATAGCCTAATCAAGGCAAATTGGTGCTAATCTTCTCACTCTTTAACGGGAGATTTAGAGAGAGGAGCCGAAAACAATTTCAACAAGAATGAGCAGGATAGGCAGCAGAATATAGTGTACAGGGAATAACTGAGAGGCAGATAGACAATGCCAAGCAGTGATCCAGTGAGAAACACAAGAGACACAGATGGAGAGACAGTGAGAGGCCTCGAGGGCCACCTACCAACTTGTTGAAGGGTCTAGCAGTTGAATGGCACTGGTCCACTGCCAACTTGTGTCATTCCCTTCTGTGCTTGCAAAACTAAGGACAGAAAGACAAGGAAATGTATAAAATCAGAAATAATAACTGACCATCAGCCCTCACCTTCCTGTATGTTTGTCTGTGTGCTTTAAATGACAAATTGTTGCTTTCATGCATTCAAACAGCAACATTTCATGTGAATGAACTTCTAATCTGAAAGCAGACTTTTAAGAAAACACACTGCATGTAATCAATAAAGATTAGATCTGGTCTAGTCAGTGTGGTAAACCTCTGACACATGATGGAGGTATTTTCAGTGCCATAACAGACAATAAGGTCACAATCTCCGACATGCACCATGTCATTGACCGCCACATTAACACAGGTGTGCTTCTCTGTGTGCCGCAGCGGGAGAGCAAACTGTTTTTGGAATGCAGTGAAAAATACTGTTTTTAGAAAGCTAAATGCTAACAATTATTATAATGCATATCAATCTAGTTTATTTTGTATGAAAACATCTTTTTAAAAATAAATTCATAATCTTAGAAAAATCTTGGTCCCCCCCCTACTAATTAGTATAATAGCAATAGTATTAGAGAAA
This sequence comes from Pholis gunnellus, assembly GCF_910591455.1. NCBI lineage: Eukaryota > Metazoa > Chordata > Actinopteri > Perciformes > Pholidae > Pholis > Pholis gunnellus. Next base: position 28,264,406 of record NC_136531.1, read on the forward strand.
CCTGATCTTTATCAGCCACTTTGCAGAAAACGCAGGTTTAAACAGAAATAATAGACATGCCAAAAGAAAAAAACTAAAACATTGCAGCATTTGATTTACACTTGAATGTCAACATAATGAATGACGCGTTGAACTATTCATTACCTCATTGTATACAATTTCTCAAAATTGGCATGAACAGTGATGAAGATTATAGCGGTACTTCTTTTAGCAAAAGAAAGACAGGAGAAAAGAATCTCATCTCATCATATTCACACAATTGCACAATTAAAGTAAGTACAAACAGGATCAATAGGGGGAGTTGTGGGTTCATTGAACTGTTCTTACACTATTAGCAAGAGCTGGTGTGCAAAGAAAGCACTGCTCACTGGATATTGTGCAGATTGCAGGTGAAGTATATCATTGAAACATTTGAAACAATAAATTACTTTGCCGGAAAAATAAATGTTAACACTTTTTATGACGTCTAAAATAATCATAATTTGCTTATTGTATGGTATCATTATAGTTCTAAGCACTCTTATAAGCACATAACCCCCCGATTGCCACTAAGTATTTCTCACATTGCTTATAACACATTTTAAAATGCTTTATAATGTGCTATGATTATCGTGATAAAGAATTATGAATAATTATGTGCGCTTTTACCTATAATTATAAAGGGCCATAAGCAGACTACAACACATCAGTATGTTTATAGTGCATCCATACATGACCCTCCAAGAATTCTTGAGGAATTTGCTTGTTCAAGGTAAACTCAATATAACAGGACCGGTGTTTTTCCTGAAGAAAACATCCCATTTCCTGTGATGAAGAATCATTTTTCCACACTGTCTCATTTGTTTTAACCCTTAAACAATCACTTCTGATGAAAAAAAGAAACGTTAAAAAGAAAAAATGTGTGGAAGACGAGGAAATGGGAATACCAAAATGAGTAAAGGAGCCCTGCATTCAAAAGTGGTCTGTGTCCAGTTTGCTCTTTGTAAGTTCACGAAGAAATGTGGATGAATATTTAATTTTTTCATGAATTTCTACGATGCCTAAATCTGAGAGCACTTGTCTATTCCAAGGTTAAATACATGAGTAGATGGAGATTGTGTTTCACCACAGCAGAGTAAAACGGCCACCAGGATTAGTGTGATGCTGTTTAGGCCAACGAGAGAGACGGCAGGGTGTGGCTGACAGAGAGAGAGAAAGACACTTTTTATAGTGATCAAATTAAAACTCACACAGGCAAAATGCTAGCATGGAGGACAACACACACACATCAGAGACATGAGAGGTCCAACTCTTCAATGTGACATTGAGCTAATCAGATTTGAGGGAGAAGTGTTGGATAAACAAATCCCCCCCAACAGAATCTCTCCCCTACTCTCTCACTAATCAGTAGAAGAGCTTTTAGAGTGCAGGGAGAGATTCATATTTACTCATTAATTCATGTCAACAGCCAAATCTACTCCATGACGATGAATAAACAACTATTTACCCCATAACCACTCTTCACATGGAAAAGCCAACTCTTTCACAAAAGCCACAAAGCGTGATAGCAGCAGGGCACCACCAGCCAAATGAAAGGGATCATGAAATACATTCGGAATACTGTTAATATGCATACAACACATGTGTGTGAGGAGGGTTCAAATCTGAGGCACCATTTCTGTTTGAAAGATTAAAGAAATGCAGTTTGTGTCATGCACATCTGACAAAACCAGCAGCTAGACCATGATCGCTCCAAATGACAAATGATCAATAAGTCCTTTATAGACATTCTTACTTATATTCATTTATATTTTATGTTTGGAAAATAACTCATGTTGTTGCTAGTTTCACGATCAATGTGGCTCAGGTTGAATGCAGTCACACAATCAGATAAACAGGGATAAATACAGATGTTATAGAGAGACATAAAATAATTATAAAAAAAATAAATGCATTAGAATATGTTTCTTTTTGCTGTTCTCCAGCAGTGCTGCTACCACAAAGAGACAAAAGGGCTTTAGATTCAAATCATGCAATCATGCATAAATTGTGGCTCTATCCTGAACAGACACATCGTAAATGGAGAGTCATTATTAAACCTTACTGCTATATATCTCAACAGATAGATGAAGACAGCAATGTTACAGATTCCATGTCCACTGTGGCAAAAGGCAAGGAAATGCCAACAGATTTCCAGTCTGTCACAGGACTCCCTCACACAAGCGGGCACATTTGCATTCACATGTTCACCATGAGATGACTGTCTTTGGTCTGTTGTCCATCTTATGTTGAATCTAATCACAGTATTTCACATAAGCATACCAATGTATGCTCATCAGTAATTTCATCCACGGAACAATCCAACAACAATTTAGTTCCTCGTCAATTAACTGTCATTGTACAACAAAGGTACAAAGGAGACAAAGGAGACATACAGTTGTAGTCCCTTAATACTACATAAGAAAAAACTAATTATAAAAAACTAAAACTAATTATTTGCTGTTTGTTTTTGTTTGTATCTTTAGAAGTCTCTACAGGTGAGCACGAGCGCCAGCGCCAGCGCGAGCACTACTCCTCCAAGACCCGTTTGAGAGGAGAACTTTGGCGGAGAAACTTCAGGCCAAAGAGATGATCCCAGATCAGCCTGACCTCACAATCAGACAGCAGATTAACGTGAAAGGGAAGCAGTACATGCGAAGCTTCTCTACTGTACACCAGAAAGCTTTGGCTAGCTGGATGCAGTCATGCTAATAACTTATTTAGCTTTTTAAAACAACGGGGACAGATCCAGCACGGACAGTTAGGGAGTGAGGGATGAGGAGGTAAGGAAACATGAGAACACCAGGGCACACATGAGAACTCTGTCAAGCTACATATTAGGCAAAGTGAACATCTGTTCTTCTACATAGTTGTCCTCAGTCTCATCTGCTTAACTTGGTCATGGAGGCATCAACATTTAATTGAGATGGTAAATTAACAGTGAAAACTCATCATAGCTTCATTTAACATCAGTATTCAGAATTACTCTTTGGTCACACATGACCTGGACTCTTTAGTCAGACATGACCTGGACTCTTTAGTCCAGGGGTGGCCAACCAGTCAGAGACCAAGAGCCACATTTTTTACTGTGTTACCGCAAAGAGCCACATCATACACATGGGCACACATGAACATCACCCTATCCCTTCCTCACACACACACATACCTTTGCTCAGCCAGATTTATTGTAAATGTCACACACCAATATGATAATGACAGAAATTGACTCCTAAGACCACAGGCCAGTCATTTTCAACAATCCCTCGGGGGGGGGGTGCTGCTGCTCCTTCTTCGTCGGCGGGGAGGGTGGCTGCTGCTGCTGCTGCTGCTGCTGTCACATACGCTGGTGGAGGTGTGCGCGGCGCGTGCGGATCGGGGAGGAGCTCCGCCTTGCGCGATACAACGGATATTTGTAAATTGTCCGACTTTTACATTTTTACTTAAAGCGGGGCTTTCAAACAGTCCGTCTCGGCGTTAAATGGGTCGACGAGGAACGTAATCTGTGGCCGCACATGCGCGTTTGACGAAAATACCGTATTTAACTCAAGCGAAGCGAACACGAACATTAAAAAAACACAAATACAAACTTCGATATGAACGTAAGAGCCGCATGAAACCGGGCAAAGAGCCGCATGCGGCTCGGGAGCCGCGGGTTGGCCACCCCTGCTTTAGTCAGACATGACCTGGACTCTTTGGTCACACATGACCTGGACTCTTTAGTCAGACATGACCTGGACTCTTTGGTCACACATGACCTGGACTCTTTAGTCAGACATGACCTGGACTCTTTGGTCACACATGACCTGGACTCTTTAGTCAGACATGACCTAGACTCTTTGGTCACACATGACCTGGACTCTTTAGTCAGACATGACCTAGACTCTTTGGTCACACATGACCTGGACTCTTTAGTCACACATGACCTGGACTCTTTAGTCAGACATGACCTAGACTCTTTGGTCACACATGACCTGGACTCTTTAGTCACACATGACCTGGACTCTTTGGTCAGACATGACCTAGACTCTTTGGTCACACATGACCTGGACTCTTTAGTCAGACATGACCTAGACTCTTTGGTCACACATGACCTGGACTCTTTAGTCACACATGACCTGGACTCTTTAGTCAGACATGACCTAGACTCTTTGGTCACACATGACCTGGACTCTTTAGTCAGACATGACCTGGACTCTTTAGTCAGACATGACCTGGACTCTTTAGTCAGACATGACCTAGACTCTTTGGTCACACATGACCTAAACTCTTTAGTCACACATGACCTAAACTCTTTGGTCACACATGACCTGGACTCTTTGGTCAGATGGTCTCTTTGGTCAGACATGACCTGAAAAACTGAGGGAGGCATCTTACTTTATTTTGCAACTTTTCACAGAGATAATCATTATCACAAGAAATAATTAAAGATGAATTTACAAGACAAGAGAGGAGGTCCAAAGAGCATTTGGTTGGCACTGCTGGAGTGATAATGAGACACATGTCACCCTGTCACCTTCCCACCTCTTTAACATATGACACCTGCATCACCTTACAGCTCGTCTACACTGCAGCCAAAATAAAAGTCCATCTGTCTATTCATTTCTGCTCATAACTATCTAACTGCACTTCAGCACTCCACGACAAGAAAGTCAAGCTTTTCTGTCTATATACAGTAGATATAATTCTAATATAAATAGTTAATTCCCCAAAAATAAATTAGATATAAATACTACTGCATACATACATGATGATATTTAAGATACAATTTTGTTTCCAAATTTATAAAGACAGTTTGTGTATCATTCAACATGACAATGTCCTTATGCACAAAGTCAGGTCCATAAAGAAAAAGGATTCCCAGACTGGCCTGCACACAGCCAGCATCAGTGGCTGACCTCACCAATGCTCTTGTGACCGAATGGGAGCAAATCCCTGCAAGAATTCCCTTTGAAAGAGAACATCCAAACACAAACTACACAAATAGTGTCTAACTTAAATTTAGACACTTTTATTATATTATACAATTTGTTCTGATTGTATATGTAGTTTTATCCAACTCAATTATTCATGCACTTATTTGCCTATACATCTCCCTGTCAGTAAATCCATTCGTCTGTTCATCAGTGTTCTATATCTTACTTAGCTAGCAGCTTTTTCACTGTGCCAAGGAAGCAGGATAACATTCTGTTCGTAGGAGGGCTGGCTGAGCCACGCTGTTCCTTTTCCATATTTATGACTGAGAGGTGTGCAAGGAATTGCTTCCACACCCCCTCCCACTTTATGTCTTCTTCTTCATCTTCCAACTATCTATCCATCCATCTGTCAGTCCCTCCATAGTACCTGCTGATCTGTGGGTTTTCTTCTCTGCTGAATGTACATTAATGAGTGAGTTGTATCAGTTTGAAACAGCATCCCACCTTGTTCTTTGCGGTCTTTCATGATCTGATAGTAACGTTTTTATTTGGAATCTAGCATCCACAGCAATCCATTCAAGTGAAGTTTTCTCCCTTTGTTTATGGCTTTTTTCTTCTCCATTTTGAATGGACCATAGCCAAGCGGGACCAGCCCTATTAACTGACTGAGTGGTGAAGTTACACCATTGGTCAGAGTGAGTGGTGAAGTTTCACCATTGGTCAGAGTGAGTGATGAAGATACACCATTGGTCAGAGTGAGTGATGAAGTTACACCATTGGTCAGAGTGAGTGGTGAAGTTACATCATTGGTCAGAGTGAGTGGTGAAGTTACACCATTGGTCAGAGTGAGTGATGAAGTTACACCATTGGTCAGAGTGAGTGGTAAAGATACACCATTGGTCAGAGTGAGTGGTAAAGATACACCATTGGTCAGAGTGAGTGGTAAAGATACACCATTGGTCAGAGTGAGTGGTGAAGTTACATCATTGGTCAGAGTGAGTGATGAAGTTACATCATTGGTCAGAGTGAGTGGTAAAGATACACCATTGGTCAGAGTGAGTGATGAAGTTACACCATTGGTCAGAGTGAGTGGTGAAGTTACATCATTGGTCAGAGTGAGTGATGAAGTTACACCATTGGTCAGAGTGAGTGGTGAAGTTACACCATTAGTTGGTCAAGAGAAGCTTTCCCCATGGCCATTCTTTCAAAATAAAAAGGTACAGCAGTGTTTCCACTCTTTTGGTTTTGTAACATGTTGTTGTTGCTGCAATATTATCCATGGAGAAGTAAAGCATAGGTGGTAGGTAAATAGGGTAGGAATTCAATAGGTAAGTTAGGTAGACCATATTACAATGTGCATAATATCTGGACCAGGAAAATTATGTTGCCAAAATGGATATAATTGCATTGATGCAGTTAGGTTATTATTTATGTATTGTAGTTACATTGTAACATTACATTGTTACACTACGTTGTGATATTATTATTGTAACACAAACTTTCTAACTTTAACCAAGTTGTTTTGTTGCCTAAACCTAACCAATCGTTTAGCAACATGCGGCATTATGCGTTGCATTTTATTGACTTGGTTGTACAATGTGTAGTTATATCTTGAAAACTGTGTTTTAAATGTGATGTGTATACCCGATGGCATTTTTATGTAAAAACAGTTAAGCACTAAATACATTTTAGGAAGCCTTAATTAATTAAAACAATTAGACATCATTCTCTATAATTGTCTCTGCCTTTTTGCATGATTAAACGCATGCAATATGTTGCAGCCTAAATGTAATCGGTACATTAAGATGTATTGTAGATTATATGGAAGTTTTCTTAAGAATATTGCTTTATTCTAGAACAGTTGGCGTTGTGGGATACTTTATATGCATACAAAGATGGTTATTAGAAAGTTTGGTTTTCTCTCGTGATTGGTTTCAGGGTTAATGACCAATCAAAAGAGAAGGAAAACAAACAAGAACACACCCTACATATTATCAAAGCTAGTGATGTCTATGAAAAACAAAACTCTTTACATAATGAGATGGTAAGCTGAAACACATCTTCTCAATCATATACAACCGACAAACAGTAAAGTTATAATGATACCATTTCACCCTTTGATGAATATCATCTCTTATATGAGATATCATCTGGCTATCCTTTGCTGTATGCTTTGACTCACACAGTATAGGAGACTCAAACAACTTAAAGAAAATGATAAATAAACACATTTGGGCAGGAGGGAGACTGCACCGGCTGCCCTGGAAGCTACATAATTTCAATTGTAAAATAAATATCCCAATAATGTGAGCATGTAAGATGCTTATGATAGAGAGAGAGAGAGATAATGCAATTAAAGAAAGAAAGGTCAGTACACTCTCTTATCATTAAAAAGCACACCAATGATAAACACACAAGATCAGGGGTGAATGGTGCTCTCGTGTGGGATACAAGACACTTCTCACCCTCAACTGTCACCATCTTTGCTGAGTAGCAAAAGGGGAGGGGCCACTAATATTTTTCAAACTGTACAGTAAATCCAGGGAAGCCATGAAAGTTTCACTGTGAATTGTTTGATCACTATTAATGTGTATATATTTTAAGTTTCCCATTTGTTTACACTGATAATAGAATAAATAGCAAACCAGTCAAGTCGCAGTTTACATCCATGTCTGTCCAAAATGTCATCACTTCATCATTATATCCTATTAGACATTTGTGTGAAATTGTCAAAATTAGCATATGTATTCTTGAGTTATGGCCAGAAATTTGATTTGATCATTTGATAAAAAAATTACAACAATGTATTCAAACTAAAAACAAGTTTTAAGGAAACAATTTTAATTCAGTTCTGGAATTATTTTGAATAAACTATTTATTTAAATGTTTCACTTAATTTTTTATATTAAAGGTCTTGTATTTTTTTCCCCTTTCACTTTCAAACTTTTGGCCCTGATCTGGCGTGGGGGGTGTGGCATCAACTGAGAGGGGCGTGTAATCATGAGTGACAGCATAACAAAGAAGGCTGAGGACCTTCCTCAACTACGTTGCCTTCAGGAAACGTAGGTACGGCGAGAATTATGAGTCAACACTTTCTATACAACATATTCACGTGAATGCAGTGAGAAAAAAAACTGCAAGATGGCGCCAGCTATACTGAAGGAAACTTCGAGGGAACGAGCTGATTGGTCTTCCCGCCCCTATACCCAGGTTGGACGACCGATACGCATGTTAGGACCGCTACGAGCCTCCCCCAGAGTTTCCCCTGGCATAGTTTACCATCTTTAGGGTCTTATCGCACGGGCTCACGGTCCACCTCCCCAACGTTGCGGGCAAGACAGGTGGTGATCCCGACCCCGTGGGGCCGGGATCCCACCTCAGCCGGCGCGCTGGCCCTCACTTTCATTGCGCCACGAGGTTTGCTTCACCCTCTGACTCACGCGTGCATTGCCGACAAGGAGCACTGAGGACAGTTGTGCCGGGAGAAGGGGAAAAAAAGATTTGAAAATGAAAAAATAAGATCTGAATCTCAAAAATACAAGACCTCAAATATCAAAATATATATGAAAGTGAAAAATGAATTCCAGAACTGAATCAAAGTTGTATTTAACCCCTAAAAACCTTTTCTTTCACTTATTTTTATTTTGAATACATTTTTCAAAGTTTAAGACCAACTTGGCTTGGATTTGGCTCCATTGAAAAGGAGCTTGGCAAAATCCAGAGGCCTGCAATACGAAGCGAGTTTTAACATACCCAGGGTATGTTGTTGTTATCTGGATTAACTAACCACTAACTACCACGATCATGCTAAGCAGTCCTACGAAAATGGATAGCAAATCAGCGAGTCAACCCAGGGTTTCTCAATGTGGCTATGAACATGTTCACATAAAATCAGAACTCACTGCCCCATCTAGGGCATGAGTAGATCTATAATGACATTTGTGTATTGCGATAAATGAATGTGTTGTTGAAGATGTATTCTTATAGAGTAGAAAAGATTATACTTTATACATCAACATACGGCACAGGAAGCTGATTCAAATAAGTGAGTATATGATATTTCACGAGTGAGGGTAAGATGGAGCGGGAGATCGACAGGCGGATCGGTGCGGCTGCAGCAGTAAAGCAGGCGCTGCACCGGACCGTCTTGGTGTCACCTATGGTCTCGTGACCATAGGTGAGGGTAGGAACGTAGACTGACCAGTAAATTTCTAATATTGCAGCGGATGGGTTTACGTTGACGTTACTTGAAAGCCCAGTGCATCGCATGCAGACGCTGAAGGGTGCCTGGTGTGTCGGTAGTTAGACGCCGAGGGACATGACAGAACGTTGGTATTTGACGCCCTGGGAAGGAGACTGTGCTGGATAGACGGAATAACAGCCTGTGGCATCATTCATCCTCTGCTCTGTCCTCCCTCTGCTGCTGAAGAGACTTTGAGTTTTGTCTTGTCTAACAAAGTACAATGTTACAGATGTCTCTGCTTGTTTATATAATCTGAAGTTTGAACAATTCACAACTTTGTTTTTGAGGGATGTAGAAACTGAAGGAGAACCAGGCACGTTGATACAAAGCTAATAGACAACAATTAAATGACATAAATTAACTTCTAATGACAAATTACATGAAAGGCAACACACACACACACTCGCTCTCTATCTACTTCCAAATGTTCTGTGTCTAATTGACATAAAGAACAGTCTTGTTGAAGGCTTGAAATCTTGACATTTAACATGAAACCCATATCCCTCTAATTTCTGTGTTGGGTCAGTAGAAAAGTACACTCTTCTTCCTCTGTATCTCCCTTTGTCTCTCTGGCTAGTTCGAAGGGGCATCTCCTTGTGGAAGTTGATTATGATAATAGACAGTGATTGTCATGTATAAAAAAAAACTCAGCTATAATTGTTCATCAATGAGCAATGATTTCTGACTTGATTTCAAATGCCTAGTGTGTGCACGTATGTGTGCGTGAGTGTGTGTGTGCATGTCTCACACACTGACAGATAAGTTGTGAAAGAATGAGACCAGCCACTGGTGGAAATTTGAACGAATCTTTGATGTCATTTTAGAGACAGACTGACCAAATAAATGGAACTAGAAAAAGCATAAAAGATGCCTGGTATGAAAGTGATGTGATGATGCATTGGTTTGGGCCATAAAACGAGATTATCAGTCGACATGATTATATTCAGTGTGTTATATTCAGTCTCTATTTTGTCTTGCCTTCTCTATGTTTCACTACATTGTTGTCGCGTATCAAAGAAGTAACATGCTAGCATAAGTCTGATTTGTGATATTGTGGATATATTCTGCAATTTTATGGTGCTGTTAGACTGCAAGTCTGCCACCAACTTCATCCACAAAGTGCAGCTGGACCAAAACTATCATGATGAGCAATCAACCCTCAATCATTACAAGGACAGTTACTAACAGCTGATTGATCTGGTTTACTGATCTCAGCAAGCCCTTGTGTGAAATAGCACCTTTTTGTAAAATAGCGCTTAATGCCTATGCATGTGCATCTCCAGTCAATAGATAGTTATACCTGTGTGCGTCTCTATCTTCAGCTTTTAAAGGACGATCGTTTTGTATATTGTTGTTTTTCTTAAAGCAATTTCATCACTTGGTGGATTTCAATATCGCCAACCCTAATGCTGCTGTTATTTTGGTGTAAAACTGGAAACATGCTGTCATTGCTCGAACATGCTTCATTTTTGTTATGTTATTAAAATTGTATTGAGTGCACATTATATTGCAACTGCAGCCCTGACTGACTATAACACATGCATTCTAGTGTTGTTCTACCTGCTGCTTACATTTGATTACATTTCTTTCATTTTTCATTTGATTTAGTTGCCTTGGTTACCATGTTTACTTTGTTCTGACCCCAACACACATACAGACAGACAGACAAACACACACACACACACTTACACTCACACACACAGCTATACAGAAGCCTATAGAAGTACTACACACAAACATGCTCCCTAATGCACACACTGACTCACAGACACTCAACCTGTGCAGAGAGAGGCGACTATGTAATGGCATCCAAGCAACAGCTGCATATGACCTCACATGACCCTTCAGGTTGTCATGGCAGCGTCAGCCGTGTTCCCACAACAACACCACACTGTTCCATTACTGAGCAACATCATTTATTTATGAAACCTTCACTTTACAGGTTTACTGTGTGTGTGTGTGTGTGTGTGTGTGTGAATTTCTGTCTCCAGAAACATGACAGAATGTGGATATTTTTGTTTGTGCATACTTGTGCGTGTGTATGTGTTCGATGCATGAGGTTGTGTGCCTACATGCTAAGGCTTGCAGCCAGGCTGAGATTCCTGTGTGATGCATTCATAGATAGATAGGTAGACAGGTGAGGAGGGAGGGAGGCCAGTAGCAGAACAAAGCTATTTCTATCTTTGTCATTTATGCACTTCAGAGCCTTCGCCTGATTGGGACAGCTTACCCCGAGCAAAAACATGAATGTTGAGAAGGACCTTCACAAGTAAATACATACATACACATAGTTGTAAAAGGTTTTCCACCAGCTATAGGAGAAAACAATTGTATTTGAAAATATAGTGGACATATTTAGACCTCAGAAGAGGTGGTGGGGTGGCAATGGTTTTGTCATAGCACATGCATTACAATACATATTCTAAACATAGCAGCACATAATCTGACATTCACCTGGGCATTGCAGTTATTCTATAATGAATAATAGAATTATTAGGAAAACATGATGTGATAACACAATCATAACTAATTGCTGAGCTGATATTTGAACATGACTATGTTGCCATTTTGGTTTCACTTAAACTTTAAATACCTTGAAGGACTTGGCCGTTAGTGCTGATTCATATTAAAGCAATGATATATCATACGACACAAAATGTGACCTGGCCTACCTGAGATATTATATACGATGAGTCTGTGTGCGATAACCTTGTGTGTGTCTGCTCCCTGTCACTAGCTTAGGCGCCTGCAGTCTGAAGGAAAGCATCTGGTTTCAGCATCTGGACACACACACACACACACACACACACACACACACATTGGAAGTATGTTTGATAGAGTCAGTGAGCGGACACCAAGAAGGTTATCTGTGATCAGAGCCTGCAGTTATGGCACGCACGCACGCACACACGCACGCCACACACACACACACACACACACACACACACTTTTGTTTCTCTCTGTCTTTTACAGAGCATGATAAAACAGTAGATATATAGTGTGGCATCAGCAACCTCCACAACTTGATAATCCAGACAGATGTTGTCCATGTCTTCACTGACTTCCATTCCCTAACATGTGCTAAGATGTATCTCTGTGGGGATTACACACTGTCCCTTAAAGAGAAACGTTAGACATTTTCAACCAGCTTTGTATAATTACAATGTGGGTAGAAGGGGTGTGTATCTTTCCCTCTCAAGATGATTCAATACGCAACTCCATAAATGGTCTGCAGCAACGTACAATAACAACAGAGTTCACCATGTATGATTCAATATAGTGGTTGTACTCAGCTAGCTGCTATAGGGAGTGCAGCAGAGGGACACTTGGTGGTCTAAACCAAGCCCCAAGGAAGCCCTGCCAGGCTTTGAAACAAATTTAACCTAGTGGCCAAACTGTGGAATTACAACTTTTGGGTGTGTCACGTCTTACCACTGGGCACAAAAACATTTTTCCCATAGACTTGCAGTGCGAAAGAGACATCTGTAAATCAGCAGATCATAAAAAAATAAAATAAAACTTCCCAATACTAACACTTGAATAGCCCTAACTTAAATCAGTAGATCCTAAAAGTTACAAAATGCTCAAATAGCATTCCTCCATTCATGTGAATGAGTCCGAGAACAAGGCTTGCTCTTTGGGCATCCAAAGCTGTATCCAGTTTTCTTCAAACATCCATGATATAAGCTAACAATGTACATTTATTAGCTCTTGCAAACGTTAACGCAACAAGCCAAAGAAGGTAGCCAAAACTCTTGTGTAGTGCTAGACATAGTGTAATGTTGGGATCAGACATTCTGGGCTACTTATATGAGCCAGAATACAGTAAGGAGGAATAACAGCGTGTGGAGGAGTAAGAGGCTGCCACAGCTGAGAGTCAAGTTCCATCAACACTCTCAAGCCTCACCTCCTTCCTTCAGTCCTCATCTGGTTGTCAATTGAGGTTAGCTGGCAGTGGGTTAATGGCATTGTGGACGCCAAATATTTTCCAACAGAATCAAATTTACAGGTAATACGAAAATGTATTTCACATTGGTGTAAAGTCAAACGTTTGAGTCTCAAGAGTTTCCTCAGTTCAGACCGAGGAAAGTCAAAAAATATTCAAAATAATTCAAGCATGTTAAGTGCTATACAACATAAAAAGGTAAAAAATGTTTGTCAGCAATTATATACAGTACATGTTTTCTGTGCACTAACAAACTTGGTCTCAGAGTGTGTCTTTGGGACATTACAGTAAGTGAACAGGTCTTAGCTTGGCTTATTGAATGAAGGCTGGGCCACGGTCTTGAGCTTTGGGGGATGAAAAGCAGGGTATCAACACAGGTGATTTATGGTTGCCCTTTGGGTATGCCAGCGAGTGCACCATATGGTGCAAACCATAATATCATATCAATATTATTATTATAGTGATCAACAACTTGTATGGATCAAAAGGCTTCGGAAACATTCATTCTTATACAAATGCTGTTGAAATTAATTCACTCATAGTAATCAAGAAGTCCGCTTTAAGTGTACTTTTTTTTTTTTTTTCATATATGACAACATATGGGAAAACATTTTAGAACTACTGTGATTCTACTGTGTTTACTTTACTCCCTCGATACTTTGCCCCGTTGTAACCCGTCTGCTTCCGCCTTGCTGCCTGAGGCTGGTGCTGCATGCACACTGAGATCATGACGGGAAAAACATCATCAGAAAGATGGTGTTTCTCAGACTATCTGGTGAAATCGACTCAAAGAACAAGACACCGTCGTGGCTGATTGTGATGGAGACAGAGCACCATCCTTGAAACAGCTGAAGCTGAGATTGAATCAGCTGGACTTTGTTTTGAATCAGTCAATAACATTCAGGAAATAGAGAAGCTGTCTGTTTCATTACTTTATATTCATGCAATTGAGATACAATTGACAGATAGATGCTAATCTGCATGATAAATAAAATAAAGTAAAGGAGAAAAACTCGCAGTAAGAAGTTTCCACTGTATACATCCAATTGCCTGTATGTGTGGATGTGATTGTGTGTCTTTATGTGTTGGACCTGTGAAAAGACAGACAGACTTCCTGACGGCCTGGGGACAGAACCTGTTTCTTAGTCTCTCTTGGTTGGACTACAACTACAATTGCCAACCACAGCTTGTCCCTCCCACCAGCTCCACAGTAGAACGTCACTGTTCACTGCTCGGCTTGTGAGCTCTAAGCCCTCTGCTGTAAATTAATATGAAGTTATTTGTTTTTGTATTCTAAACACGACCTTATGTGATAAACAATAGAGACACTAAAGGGTTAATGATGAAGTCACGTAGAGGTAGAAGTGGAAGGTAATACTACGTTACTGTATGATAAGCTTATTCATGACCTTTTGGAAAAGCAAAAAGAGGATATTCATTTAATGCAGGGGTCTCAAACTCAAGGCCCGCCACGTCATTCTATGTGGCCCGCGAATCCGCCAGAAAAAGAAAAAAATTAAAAGTTAGACTTGATGATAAAAATATCCCCATAGTCAAAATTATGAGATAGAAAGTCGAAGTTATGAGATACTTAACCACACAGTCATAGAAGCAGCTCATCATAGGTTACATTTAACATATAAATGTATTGTGAGTACATTGAAGACTACTTTAAACGTGGCTTTACAACACATGAAATACTTCACGTGGATTGTGCAAACACACCCTTGAAAGGATTTTAAGCTTTGAACAAAGTTATTGTCATAACATGTGTTTGATATTTGTCTTTGCTATTTTCTTTAAACGTTTGATAGAGTAATGTGGGTTTCTTAACCCTAAATTAAAAGGATTTAAATTATAATAACAGAAATGTGCTTAAATATATTTTTACATTTATATAACTGCATGTACAATATGTTTACACTTGAATAAATAATAATCAAATGCATAGACAGTTATTTACCAATATGTTAGGAGTAGTTACATTTACACATTCTGACATTTACAACCGGCCCTTTGAGGACGACCGTGATGCTGATGTGGCCCAGAGTGAAGATGAGTTTGAGACCCCTGGTGTAGCCTTTTGGACCCTAAGCCTTTTTTAGGCCTTTTCTCGAAAATTGTAACCCATACAAAAGAGACTACAATTCTGTAACTACAAGGTCTATTTTAAAAATGTTGATGCTTGAATAACACTAACACGATTGTGAGATTTGATGAGATGAGTAAATATTGTGTATATGTTACTGGTTAATAGTAGCTGAACACAGCAAACACAGCAAACAGGGAAAATTCCCAAGTTCGTCTGAAGAAAAAGCACTGTAATTTATTAAATGAGGCCCTGGCTAGCCTAAAAACATTCCCAATTCATAGCACAAAGGGTGCAGGTGCCTCACAAAAAGATTTGGTGTAAATAAAGTGAAGCAAACCCCAATTATAGGTGTTTATCTAAACAAAAACATGCAAAATTCTCATTTTATATACTTTATAATTATATATTTCACTTTATTTGTCACTCATATTGTACAATCTATCCTAACAGAGCTGTTTGGCATCATTTTGGCATAGATAGATTAAAAATCTCGTAAACCCCAAATGGGGCTCGCTCGGGTCCAAGGGCGATGTATGTATTCGAAGAGCGTTTTTGTTCATTCGGAGAATCATCAGATTCACCACTAATATACAGAGGGATAGGGTGTGTGTGGGCTGTCCTTGACTATACAAATATGTGTTACCTGATTTTCTACCTATCTGGTGGTTTAATCTAAAAATCAGTCAAATTATTTCTCCAGTATTACGGTCAGGGCTGAGGTTAAGATATTGGAGGAAGAAAACGCAGACTGAAAGAGTGAGAAAAGAAGATAATCTCAAATGACGAATTACGACCCTGACAATGTGCAAATCAGAACACTGCTGGTAACTTCTACGTGAGTCTTTAGGTGTGACTGGACCTAATTAGTTAACAGTAATACAAGACACACGTGAAGTATTTGGTCCACCACGGAAAAAAAACTACTGAGTCATTTTTAACAGTCAACATTATTGCCCTCATATAGCAAGATTTTGACTAGAGTATTGATACGAACTCACACATTTTATGTAGCACGAACATAACGTAAACACTCGTGGTAGGACTTGTACTACCTCTGCTACTGATGTAGTTTCACAGTGGCATGCGTGAAGTGTTAGTTGTGGGTGCACAGATGAGTGGATGTGTATCTGTGTCCCTCCCTGCAGGAAACCACAGGGGCCGATGATAAGCCCTCGCGGAGCAATTTGAGCCTATGAAGATGTACTAGTGGGAAGCTGAGAGCTAATTAGAGCAGCAGAGGAGTGAGTAGACTGTTCCTCTGAATAGGGTCGGATCCAAATATCTATGATTCATTTATTAGGGCTTGGGACCCAAAGTTTTGGCGCCCTGCTTTCGGTAGGTTCCAACCTGACAAGCTCATAAATATGGTTCAATGAGCATCAAGTCTGTTGGGGCCATGTGCTTGGCTTCACCATGCGCTTTGAAACAAAGGAATTGGATTTGGGTAGGGTGCATCCAAACCCCCACCAGAAAGTATTTCACACTCACCTGTGAAATCCTCACCCAAACGCAACACTGCAATCTAATTGGCCGAGGGCCACAGACACCCCAGGACCCCCTGCGGCTCAGCCCTTGTTTCCACAAAATTGTCTTTCCCCCCCACCTCTAGGACAGTCCATCTGATTCAGTTCGCAAGTAAGGAGGCAAGAACGCAACGTTGCTGTTTGAAAATAAAATCCTAGGTTAAACAGTTTTATATTTGCTGGACGAATAGACTTGCTTTGTTTTGTTTTTGTTTAACTTCCTGAGAAAGGGAGAAGTGGACAATTTTCCTGCAGAAGTGAAGAAACGAATTCTTCAGAGAGAGAGAGAGAAGCACATTTCTCCTCTCCACCCAAGCCGCCTTTGTTCCAGCCGTAAGGAACGAAACATTCCCTTACTGAGCCGAAGGAAGTATCTCTGACATAGAGAGTTTTTAATCACCGCGCCGCCTGAGTTCCATCGGACGACCAACCGATCAGACCACGGAATCTACTTATAGTGAGGCAAGGAGTCTGAGCAGATTTAGGTTATTAGGGCCCGAGCACCGACGTAGTCGGAGCGGAGGACCTATTGTTTTTCTAATGCTTATTATTATTATTTGTAAGGTTTTTTCGCAAAAAGGAGGTGCTTGGGATACTGGCAGAACTTTGAAATTTTGCATGCAAGCCAGAATTTGTGAAAATTTTAATCTGATTGGGTTGTCCAGCTGCGTTATGAAATGTTGGCTCGCTAGCGCCCCCTATTGAGTAGCCCCAACATTGGGTTTCACCTAGCTGTATGAAATTTGGTAGGTATGTGGAACGTGATGGGGCGTACAAAAAAATCCTCTTGGAATTTTCCACTAAACCAAACAGGAAGTCGGTCATTTTGAAGTGTATGACGTTTTTGGACCATTTCAAGGCATCATACTTTAACGAACTCCTCCTAGAGATTTAACCCGATCGACTTGAGATTTGTTCAGTATGCTCTTGAGACCTTGGCATTTAAACGTTACTCAAAGATCAAAAAGTTATCGTACTATGTATCCGTGGCGTGGCGGCAAAACAACACCATTCGCCACGAAAAAGGAAGTTGTTGTAACTCGGCCGTACATTGTCTAATCTACTCCAAATCTCTCATATGTCATAACATCCTCACTCAGAACATATCTATATGACAATTTTGAATGATAGTAAGAGCGCCACCTATTGGCAACTGGAAGTTGCACGTTTTGTACTTTGACATCCTGCTCCTCACAGACTAATCAGATCCCTCTCAAATGTTGGCAAGAACACCTTAAGACCTTGATAATGCTTCATTGTGAAGATTGTAAGAAGTTGTTGGAGGGCGGTGACGTGGCGGCTCGGCGAATTTCGATCCTTCGCCATGAACGAATAAACTGATGTAACTTGACTCCACATCATCAGATCTTTACCAGATTTCACATGTTTGATTAGACTCCAGGCCTGAAGAAATCTGCAGGCCAATTTTTAATCATAGTCATAGCGCCACCTACTGGTAACAGTAAGTTAAAGTCTTTATACTTTGGCTTGTTTCTCTTAGTAGGTAAATCAGATCAACATCAAACTACTTCCACACAAATGTAAGAAGTTCATAATGCCAGTTCATGAAGCTTTTGATGTTTCGTGACCTTCGTGAAAAACGAAGGTTATTTTGAGAGGCTAAAAAAGCTTGAAACATAAGCAAACTCTGCACGCAGATTACAAGCCCAAAATGTAGTTATATAATATGATTTTATTCATTCAGAGTGGCAAATCGGCTCAATAGCGCCCCCTACAACATTTCGACGAAGCAGCCCTCGCACTACGTTTCACATAGATTTACAAAATTTGGTGGGCACATGTATCACATGTGGACTTAAATAAAAGTCTCTTGGGACCATGCTCTAAACCCAACCGGAAGTCACCCATTTTGAATTTATTTTTAATTTCTAGTGTCGTTTTTGTCATTTCCAGGCGCTGCACTTTAACGAACTCCTCCTAGGGAAATAATCGAATCAACTTCAAAATTGGTCAGTACAATCTAAAGACCTTTGTGATGAAAAGTTACTCAAAGCTTGTTGTTTCGTGAAAAGCTGTTACCGTGGCAATGCATTCTTCGCCATGAAAAATGAAGGTGTTTTTGAGGGGCCAAAAATGCTCAAAACATAACGAAACTTGTCACACACATTTAAAACCGTGAATGTAGTTGTCTGATGTGATTTTAATGCTTCAGAGAGGCAAGTCGGCTCGATGGCGCCCCCTACAATATTTAGACGATTCAGCCCTCGCAGTACGTCACACCTAGATGTATACAATTTGGGAAGTAGGTGTATCACATATAGACTTAAAAAAAGGTCTTAGGGTTCTAAGCTCTAAACCCAACCAGAAGTCAGCCATTTTGAATTTTATATGAATTTCTAGTGTCGTTTGTGCAATTTACAGGCGCCTTACTTTAACGAACTCCTCCTAGGGAATTTATCCGATCAACTTAGAATTTGGTCAGAACAATCTCAAGACCTTAGTGATTAAAAGTTACTAAAAGCTTGAGGTTTCATTGAACGACATGGATTTGGTGTGGCAGCCATTTTACATGGTTCAACATCATCCATCAAGCTGTTGTAACTCTACTGTACTTTGTCAAAACTGTCCCAAACTTGACATGGTTGTGACGGTCATGACTTTAGGACTTCTGCATGCCAATATTAACTCATAGTCATAGCGCCACCTACTGATAAGCACGGACGTAAGCAGGATTCTATAATTACAGCGGACCAAACACTGAACTTATTAAAAGGGTTTGTGGGCACACCATGAGAAAAAGACTTCTTTGATCTAAATATGTGCAAATGAAGATGCTTGGAGAGCAAAAGTTAGATAACAGTGGGTTTTCAAACCATGTCAGTCGACATTAGTATAAATGATCTGTCCAGAGATTCTACATGAGAATCAGGTTAAATATTACAATGAATGCTTCACACTACAATCTAAAGTTACAGAAGAGTTTAAAATGAAAACAGTGTTAAATTAAAGTGTTCAAGTGAAAGCAAATGATACTACTGTTTTCTTAACTTTCATGTAAGTCCAAATACAATCAGCAGGACACTGCAGGGAGTTGAACCCCATCCCAGTAAACTGACAGTCTGATATATTACCAACATTGAAGCGCATTCACGCACATTCATTTGCTTGATGATCTTAACAGGCTTACATTTATGATTGTATTGGATGTACCCTCAACACATTTGAGGCTTGAGACCTGGCAACACGATCTTGCTACGCTGCTGGTCGACGCAGGAAATATAATCTAACTCGTGCATGCATTGTATGATGGTCACGGAAATGCACGGCCGCGTCAACCAGAGTCCTGCCAGTACCCTCGACGTGCGTGAACGTGCGAGGCCACGTGCCCGACCAATGCTGCTCGCAGCTTTAATTGTGTTTGTTATCTTGTTTGTGTTGCTTAAGTTACTGTGTCATTTTTAGAACGTGGTGTGTATGCTCAATAATCGCCGAGATTAATGATCAAGATCATTAATGTTGTGTAGAAGTTACCGTGTATTTCATACTGCTGCAACTGCGTTGAGATGATTCACCCCTAGCGGAGGCGGAAGTTGTTTCTAATCACTTGAAAGGTCAGAGCCGCGGCTGGGCGACTCAAAGATCGTCAGTTGTGTTTCTGTAGACGAGAGAACAATCTTCCGTACTCCAGCGCGGCGGGGAGGATTTATTTTGTTTTGTTTGCTTTCTTTCTTCTTTTACTAACACACACACACATAGCTTTAAGCTAATGTAGCTCCGGGGTAGAGCTAACTGCTTCAGGCACATGTAGATAGCGCAACCTCTCTTTTGTCTATCGCCATGTTAGAGTCCCACTATTACACTTTCACTCTGAAAGTGTAATAGTACTTTGACTGTGAGTGAATACTAATTATGAGACTTAGTTTGTAGTTTGGTTATTGGTCCCTGTACGCAGGGTGGTGCCCTGTTTATTATTAATAATCGTTAATCATTTTACTGACATTAATTCTATTGATGTCAATAATTTAGTTTTATATATGCTGATAACTCAAACACGCTCTTTTTCATTCCCAACAAGTCCCAGGATGCAGCTCAAAGTATCACAGCGCAAAGATTTTTTTCTTTTCTTACGAATTGAGGTAGCAGGATAAGTGAAGCCTTGCTCTTCGTTCCCTACTCTCTGTTTTGTCCTGTGAGAGGTGCAGAGCAGTTTGAAGGGCATGTGATGCGTGTGTTGCGTGTCCATGTGTACATGTCATTTGACATGATATCTCAAATCTATACAAAGTCATGGCCAATAAGGATGTGACGTCTTTTGTTGGTCCATTTATAAAAGACCATCTGCATCCACTTTTCTTGAGCATCTAACAATGACTATTGACAGTCTCAATGGATTTTGTGAGTGAGCATACATCTTCTAGGAAAATCTCCTGAATGTTAGCCGAGCTGTTGAATTCCTGCCGTGCCGCTCTCGCAGTGAATTTAATTGAAACAGTGGGCAGATTCTACTTTGTTCAGTGTGTCAATGTCAATCTTATTTTATGCCTCGTCCTAACTAAACTTTAGACTGGCAAAAGAAGTGAAATCCAGATCTACTGAAAGCTGCCTTGCTTTTTTATAGAGGAGAAGCTAGCAGTTCCACACCGGATCACCTCATCTCCAAGGACAAAACTATCAAATAAGGACCTTTCCTTACATGCTTCATGCAGAACACATTATGTGTTAGCCTGTAAACATTTTCAGTGGGACCATGCTCACAGAGAGACAGAAAAAAAAGCCTTAGCAGTGAACCTTTATGAACACATGTGGAGGGGTTAGGGCAGTGATTTTCAACTGCTGTGCCGCGGCACACCAGTGTGCTGTGAGAGATCACCAGGTGTGCCGTGGGAAAATGTCCAATTTTACTTAAAAAAATATTATTTAGTTGTTGCAAATACTTCGCCATTGTTGAGCGTCTGAGCTGCAATATAGTGACTGGTTAAGTAACAATACTCTTCCATGCCAGTGGGTGGCAGTAGGTAGCGCAATAATGACTGTTAATTTAAAACAGTAGAATTAAATGACACGCGGGAGAGGTTGTGGTGACAAGACGAACAGCGATGGAGAAATATTTGAAAAGGAAAAATGCAGACTCTGAACTGGGCCCTGGACAAAATAACCCAGATGGAAAGCCTCGTAAGGATCAACACATTGAGAGACTTGTCATTAAATTGTCAGCATATAACCGGCCCTCGGTACAACGGGCCGCCAGAAAATATCATGTTTATCATAACTGGCCCGCCGCACCACAGAGCTCCGGGACGAAACGTGGCGATGTGAGCTGGCTTTTTGTGCAACATAACGAAGCATCTCACTGCGCTAAACTTCCAGCTTCAGGGACGTGTGTGATCAGACATGTGTGATGCAGTAAAAGTCTCCACCGCTGTGTTCTCGACTGCGCATTTTGCTGATAACTGGGCGCACTTAGTACGGAGTTCACTCGGCGATTTGCCGACTCTCTGTGATTGAGTTTGACACCATTGCATAGATGCTGTATTGTGCTAACATGTGTCATTTTGTAATGTTTTTGGTTGTTGGTGTACCGCGGGATCTTTTTAATGTAAAAAGTGTGCCGCGGCTCAGAAAAGGTTGAAAAACACTGGGTTAGGGTATGCCCAGCTGGCATTTCACTGCACATCATTTCTATCACCTTCACCTATCATGCTTCCATCCATCTATCCACCCATGAAAACCAAAGCAGGGCTCCAGCTATGCTTCGTTGGGCTAAAAGGCTACAATGTTGTTGCTGACAGCCCCCAGTTCAAGCTGTCACTACACTTCAGGGCCGAATGGTTGCTACTTAAAGATACCAACACCATAGTGCTCCCTTTGGGAATTGATTGAAATGAACCCCTGATGGTCTGTCAAAGTTGAAAATATTCTGTCACAAAAAACAACAAAGAATGTGCAAAAAGGAATCTATTCATCCAAATTACTGGAGGTTTTCGTTTCAGATAAGTAAACAGGGGAGGGTTGGGTTACAGGATGTACTGTCTCTTACTAATTGTTAAAAACTGATGAGTAGTTACAATTAACACAAACAAATACATCTTTTTAAATTTTGTGTGTGGTTCTTACATGATGAAATTGAATGGACTAATTGCAACAAATTGGCATAATATTCAATCGGAAGACACATTTTCAAAAACATCTGCAAATCCACCAACTAAAGCCACGTGAAACGCTGTTTGCCCAAGTTCAGTTTAACAACGAAGTGATCTGTCACTCCACTGACCTTGGCAGAAATGGCATAGATTGGAGCCAGGACAGGTACAAGAGCACAAGAGTACAAGAAAATGGATAGTGTCAAACACAAATGCCATTGAGTCTGTGTTTCCACTGCTGCAGCACTGCAATTGCATTCACACAACAATACAGATCCATGTGTTTTTCTGCCTGGCCCCTGGCTCAGCATTTGGCATGCTGGTGCCTCTTGTGGTCCTTTTTCAAACACATACATATGGAGACGCACAGAGAGAAGCAAACATAGATTTCCTCAATTGCCAGTATCTTGTGGTATAACTACATTAGGGACAAGGAGACTGAAGAAGAGAGACATGAAGTGATAGATGGATGGAACTAAAGTAAAATATTGTGACAAGTCAATTCCACCCACTCGCGGGGAACAATGAAGCAAAGAAAAACTCTATTTGTAACAGTGTGTTTAGCCACACAAACACTCACTGGTGCCACCTCACCAGTAATGTTTCACTTCAATATCAAAACCAGCTTTCACCTAATCCACCTGGAACCAAAACCCAAACATGTATAAGTTATGAGAGGAGAAATGTGATGGGAAACAAAACAAGTAGACACTCTTCAAGAGAATCTGAGGACAGGAGAGGTTTTTGTAATGCACGCACACACACACACACACACACACACATACACACACACACACACACACACACACACACACACACACACGCGCGCGCGCGCTCTATCATTACACACAGTCTCTCACACTCAAACCAACCAAACACATTATTATGTATTCAAAGTCATCTAGGAGCAACCAAACCATTACACATGCTAATTGTTGATGTGTTTCATTAAATTGCACACACACACACACACACACACACACACACAATCACACACAATCACACACACACACACACACACACACACACACACACACACACAGACAGACAGGCACACATATGGTTTATATTTATTTTCCATTATGGACATTAAGAATGCTTCACTTACCAAGGTGATCAGGAAACATGACATCAACCAGATCAGAACTGCTTTCTTTGATCAGTGCACACATCTGCTGATTTTGCCTATCCATCCCATTATAATGTAACACATTTTTACATTTCATTGTCTTTACCTGCTGATTTCTATATAATGCCATTCGTAAGATTGTACTAAAAATATCGACAGTGACAAGTTTATTATTTCACTTTTTCATCATTAAACTCAAAATGGCATGATTGTTCTTTGATTGTAATTGAAGTTGCTTGAAATGTTTGGTAGTCAATGATTCCCACAAGTTCTCTAAGCATTAACCAGGATGTTGTTTTTTAGGCAAATACAATGAATACATTAAAGTCTACAGCACAAGGCAGTTAAAAGCCATTTGTTTTAGTTTTGCCATTTAACACACCTCTTCTGTCTTTCAATCTTTCTCTGAATCCCTCCGTTTCCCCACTCTCTGCTTATTCTTTCCCGCCCTCCATCTGTTACTCTCGAACATTCTTTCTTTATCTTTTCCTCACTTGCACTCTTTGTGAAAGAGTGACGGAAGACCTTGGTTTCCCATCCCGTCTGTGTCTGTGTGTGTGTGTGTCTGTGTGTGTGTCTGTGTGTGTGTGTGTGTGTCAGAGTAAAGACAGTAAGGATCCCTGGCTGTGCACTAACTCACAAACAACTCTGTAGGGTGTGTGTATCCTAAATGATGTGTTCGTCTCTGTTACTCGCGTCTCAGTTGTGAGATCTATCATCAAAGAGTGAGAGGCTTGCGGCTAGCAGGGGGAGAAGAGGGAGAGGCAGAGTGGGAGCAAACAGACAGAACGCCATCTTCACTTCTCACTGAGACCATCTAAAAAGGCCACATGGATACGAGAAAAAGGACAGGGCAAATCAGGACATGGAGGTTCAAGTGAAGTCAGCAAGATGGAGAGCACAGAATAGACAGTAAGGACAGCTGTTGATAAGAAACAAACATATTGGGAGCTTCATCCTATCTTCCAGTTTTCCATAAGCGTCGGCTACTTTATTCTATTCATTTTTTATTCTAATAAAATAGTTTTGAATAACATGATGCGATGCCTTATGATTACTAGCCTCCACTTCAAAACAATGCATGCATGATAATCTTTATGTATCAGTCCGCTCCCCACGTGCTCTATATGAATGTTTGTGAGCGCTCAGCTGAGAGGTTGTGACCAGTCAAGTAGAGAGCGGAGAGTCGGATTCATTGTTTGACAAATATTAGCAAAATAATTGATGATAAAAATACATTACCAATAGCAATGATTACACAGACAGGGGACATCCTAGTTACACAGGATATACTTTGAAAAATAGGGGACGCTGTCAAAGTGACAGGAGGAAAAATGTAGGTTATGCCTCATGCTCACACTGTCATTTTAAACTTTGAAATATCCTAAAGAATATCAATAAAGTGAGTGGAGGTGTCAAAAAAGAAATACAAGGTAATAAATAGGGTGTAATGATTAAACTGGCAATATTTTTGATAAGTCAGGAATGGCATTTGCTGTGTGGGCTAAAAGGCACAAGAAAGCTAATTCTGTTCTCCAATAATTCCCCACATGTTTACTATCGGGTAGGCTAAATAATTAAGATTAGTGTATATGATGGAATAGTGGCATTAGAATGTTACAGATCAAAATATTCTCCCCTAGCTGGCTACTTTGTCCCACATGGCTGGATACTCTGAATCCCAAAGCCCTGCTCTTCTTAGTCCAGTATGAAGAAAAAGACATCACCTAAAGTACATCGTCTGTATATGATTATAATTATAATTATAATTATGTGCAATGCTTCAGCTGTAATTTTTAACCCTAGTCATGTTTGACAAAGTAATGTTTTGAATATCTGTGAAGAAGCCTTGGATTGTCAAATATGATATGCTCCTGCTTAACATTACACAGCCATCAATTGCACCTGCAGCTATAAACCATGGCAATACTGCAACAATGAACAGAGCAAAGAAACACCCAGTCACTCACTTCTGCCCACTGACAACTTCCCCTTTCACAAGAAAATTACCACACATCAATTACAAATTCAATCAATGCAATTAGCAATTAGCCTCCTAATTAGCAATTAAGTATACAATTACATCAACAATATGCTAACGAGACCTTGCTAATAGCTAGCTGGATTGTCATCAACAAAGGGCTTTGATTGCTGGAGTCTGCGAGGGCCTTGGGCGGCTCTTGTTCTCTGTAATGAATGGCGGTGAATGAAATGAACATCAGTATATCTACATGGAATCAAACACAGTCAAGTTCAAGAGGACCAGCAAGGACACAAAGCAGCAAATGAACACTTGAGAGTAATCTATTTAATCTATACTCTCTCTCACTGTCAAGTGTGGAAACAAGGTCTAAGTGGTCACTCTTTAAGGGCCACGACAGCACAGCACAGTAGGTATTGTGCAGCGCAAGAAAAGATGCACATATACAGTATATGCACATGTACGGTAAAAAAGGTAACAAGATAGAAATATGTTAATTGCACATTTCTCATTAAGCAAAGAAAAGTTCAAAGATAGTCAAACCCCCAGTTACAAATAACAAATATATTCGTCAGAGAAAGCAAAAAGATGGTTCATTAAACTCAACTCATCCAGAAAAGTGTGCAGCCCAACACAAGTGAACTGTGAAACACCATTCAATATGTGAAATGTCCAGAAAGCAGCAGTTTGTGTTTCCTCTGATGAATCATGTCTCACTGCAAGATGAATTGACTCTTAGCTGTGCATTCATCCAGTTACTCACGATAGAAAGGAGGTAATAATTACAGGAAGGCATCGGACGGAAATCAAATGATCTTGTCAGAAGAATACAGTGAACTAAACATGAGTGTAGGAATTGTTAAATGTTACTTCTTAAGTCAACTCACATGCCCTATGTCCTAAAATCGTATGTTTTCTTGCCCCATGGATATGTCTTACATACATGTGTCACCATACAAACATTAATAAATAACAGGAGCTGTACTTAAAATATCTAACAAGTGTAAGTCAATGACACCCGTGCTAAGCCTGGACACCAGAGTGACACATTCCATATTGCATCAACATAGCCGTACAAAATAAAATGTAAGCTAATACTGTTCTATATTTGAATGCACTGAAAGAGTGTTTGGATTAGTGGATCATACGGATCATAAAACTCACGGTTCAGATCGGATCACGGATCAGAATCACAGATCGGATCAGCACAAAAGAAAAAAGGGAGCAAATCAAACCTTTAGATCCCTGATCACGTTTTCTTTACCACCGATACTAATTGATGATCATTGATGATCCATATTGGCAGGTACAGATCACTTTGTTTGATTATAGCAGCTGGCCTACAAGGATCTATATAGGATCTGTATATATTTTGTGCAACAGTTAAAAAAATAATTTTAACTGCTCTGAAGTCTGTAAAACATCAAAAATTCTAAATGTTATACTTTTTATTTTTAGTTATAGTCATCTACAGTGTTTATTTTTCTTCACAAAAACACACAATTCAAATGATTAGGAAATAAAACATCGTATTTTTATTAGGGGTGGGAATCACCAGAGGTCCCGCGATACGATATTATCACGATACGATATTATCACGATACTACAATATTATCACGATACTGCGATATGCTGAGTATTGCGATAACATACATTGCAATTTATTACTTTTTTCAACTTCAACTTATGTCCTCAAAGGAAAACTGTGTCAACATGTTTTATCTAATAAGATAAAGTTTTCAGTCTGTTCATCTCACTTCAATCATTTTTATTGCAGCAAAATGAGATTGTCAAGCAGACAGACTGACCAACACTGTCATAAAAACCTGTCATAAACGTTGCACCTGACAAACTGAACTTTTTGTATTACAGTCTACACAGTCCAACTTAATTGAACGTAAACGTGTCTATAACTTCTATAAGTACGATATGAGAGTTATATAACTCAGTATAACTTGCGATGTGTAGACATCGAGGGCAGACAGACAGTTATGCGCTGCACTCTCCCCATGAGCCTGGCTGCTGTTGGCAGATTTAACGCCCGTTGTGAGGCCAGATTGAGCGGGTGAGCAAAACACTTCACATGCAGGAATCCCACTAACTGATCCAATATTCTTATGCTGCATTTTGCAGGTCTGTCATGTTTGCCCCGGTGTGACTTACATGTACTGCTCTAGTTTGGAGAAAACGTGAGTCAGCAGTCGCCAGCAGACAACAGATATTGTGCTGTTATAGTCACATAGGAATCCACTGCGCTTGACGTCCAGTCCACGCATCGTAAGTTAATGCAACTCTTTCTGCTGTACTCAAAGACTCCACAACTTTAAGCTTCACTTCTCTGTAGAGCTTGGGCACGGCTGTGTTGGTGAAAAAACGTTGTGACGGAGTTATATCCATGTGTCATATTCATGTGTCATATTCATGTCCTTCTTCCCTTCCTTGTTAAAAAATCCAAAATAAGTCCAGACGTCTGATTTAAAAGCGGACGGCGTATTTCTGATTTCTTTCTCTGATGTCTCCATCTTTGTTTTGACCAATCACACTGACCCGTGACCTCTGCTGACCTCACCAGAAAACAACTCAGCGCCATCTAGTGGACTGAAAAAGCAATTGATTTTATTTTTCTAGTACCAAAAAGTGTATAGTTTATAGAATAAAAGATCGATACTTGGCTTCTGTGTATCGATACAATATCGCCACGCAAAATATCGCGATACTATGCTGTATCG
Organism: Pholis gunnellus; assembly: GCF_910591455.1. NCBI lineage: Eukaryota > Metazoa > Chordata > Actinopteri > Perciformes > Pholidae > Pholis > Pholis gunnellus. The sequence continues at coordinate 28,293,081 of NC_136531.1, forward strand.
ATTTTTGCCCCCACCCCTAATTTTTATGTATTAAAACAAATCTAGTCACTAGTAGTTTTAATGATTTATTATAAGCTTCTTAGAGCTAGTGTAAACCGCTCCTAATTCATCTAATATCTATTCATTTCTGTGAAAAACATCTCCTTCAAACAACTGGATTTAATCAAGTTTCTCACCAACATTACATTTTACGAGATCACACTGAACAGAGCCTGAAGGCATCATAATGTAAATAAACGGAACCTTCGTTCGTTGTCCGTTAGCGATACTGCTAATGTTAAACTAGCTCTCCTCCTGTTGATTTAAACACGTATTAGTTGTTTACAATGTAACATTATCAGAGATCAGAGACTAGAAACACATAAATGATGTCCTGATCACATATTACTGAATATTGACTGATAACGATCGTCAGTGAACTTTATTTCACACTGTGATGGTTACTGTTAAACTGTGGAATTAATCCGCGGAACCGTGAGGGGGGGGTCCGTACGGATCAAAGATCGACAGTGGTCCATTACACCACTAGTTTGGATATATGTTTATGTGAGTGTGTTATTTTGTCTATGTGTGCCGGTCTGAATGTGTCTCAGCACCGTGTGTGACTTAGATAAGATAATAAGATAATGTCTTTTTATTGTCATATACATATACACATAAACGAAATTGACCTCTGCATTTAACCCATCCCTAGTTTATAGGGAGCAGTGGGCTGCTGAGAAGCGCCCGGGGAGCAGTTAGGGCTTCAGTGTCTTGCTCAGGGACACTTCGACACATGACACGTCCCAGCCAAGGATCGAACCGTCGACCCTCTTAATTAACCCAGTGTGCCACAGTAACTTTCTTCAGTTTAGCATCAATGGAAGATTATTCATTTATTTACCAAACCCTGTTCCTGTTGCTTTCAGGAAAACAGAACAAGGGCAGGTTGTGGTCTGGGCAGAACCAGACCAAATATGCAGTACAATAAAATGACAAAGAACAGATCATGTGTGTGTGTGTGTGTGTGTCTGTGTGTGTGTGTGTGTGTGTGTGTGTGTGTGCGTAGGTGTGTGTGTGTGTGTTAAAAAACGAGTGAGACAGAAATAGGGCCGTGATTAACACCTAACTAGAGGATTCTTCATTTTTTCTCCAATATTTCCAGGCCATTTTATTGGTCTTTATTGTCCCATAGGAACCACCTCCCTACAGTTAAAGCCACTTGATTGGCTTTTATGCTCCCTCAGGGGCCTAATTTAGGAAGTGAAGAGAGAAAAGTGGATGAGAGGGTAATGGTCAACCTTTAGAAATTCAATCAAAATCTCTTAGGAAGGACCTTAAAGTAAAGGAAGGAGCAGACAACTTGGTCATCTATTTTATAGTTTATGCTGTTGTGTCATAAAGAACAAAGGAAACATTTTTATTTAACATCAAAACTCTCCGTTTTTTATTGTGCTCATCTTTCTTGCTTTTAAAACTTGCCGACCAGTGATTAGACTCCGAGTCCTTGAGGTGTCTATAAACCTTGACAGATCCTTAAATAAATGGAAGCGTTTGAAATCTTAAATAACATACAGATACACAATACAGTTATGATTCTGATAATAGATATTCAGCCGGTGTTCACAACTTTATCTTCATGTGTGTAATAAATGCAATTTGAAATATACACCTTCAAAACTGCAAACCTATCTATGTCATGTTTTTTATGTTTGTTAAATTCTCAGTAGCAATAACGAAATGATATGCTTATTATACATATTCCAAACAAAAACACTTTAAAAACTAAAAAAAAATAATTTAAATGAATCATTTATTTTTAGCTTTTTTGGTATTTTGGTCAGACACTATGCAACGCTGATTACCGTAATATGTGTGGTATTTGTTATAAATGTACGTTGGTACATAGAGGGTGATAAGAAGCTGTACGTGGAGGGACTTAGGACCCAGGGGAATGTAGGTGAAGGAAACAGGAAGAGACGCCACACAAACAGCTGTTAACCGTTCCCTGCCGGCCGGCAAAAAAAGAAAACTGCGTTAATGCACGATAAAATAATTGTCAGCGTTAATTAATTAATGCGTTAACGCGATAATAACGCGTTAACTTGCCCAGCACTAATAAAAACCATACATTTCAATGACAACATGTGTGTATGGTTACACCATGTGCTTGAGTCTGCAACATGCGAGTGTGTGTGTTTGTGAAATGTAAAATGTCAAGGTACCCTATTGGGACTTGAGTGGGAGAGAAGAGTAGATCGACCAAACACGAAAAACTGTCGATGTGGACATTATTCCAAAATCACTTTGTGTGCGTGTGCGTGAGTGTGTTTGTGTGTGTTTGTGCATGTGTAAGTCAGAGCATACTGTGCTGTTTAGATCGCTGTGGGACTTCTTAGTGTTTTGGTCAGACAACATCATATATCATGGTGTTTTTTATAAAAAAAAAGAGCTGTCTGAGAAAGAGCAGGAGGGGGGAGGGGGGGGTGGGAAAAAAGAGAGAGCAAGACAACAAGGAGGAGCTTGCTCAGAATATTGCAGTTCAACAGATGTGAGGAAAAAAGGCCTCCTGTCTTTGATATTTGTTTTCATATCTCTAATGCCTCATTCAAAAACACAAACAGTTGGAAATAAAAAGGAATATTGCAATGGAGAAAAATTGTTCTGCAGATGTCCTTCACAAAGTAAACATTTTAGCTGTGTTCATATTGTTTTATCACTGTTGCAATATTTATTACTAGGGGCTTGCTTGATCCGTTCTGATGTTTACTGTCATTACCACCAATGTTTTCTAAACAGATCTGTGTAGGTCATGACTATTTCCACACTAGAACATGCAAAAGCGGGTGCTGGCAGCAATAATAAGAGATGGTTAGCTATCATCGTCAGCAAAAATTATACGGCAATTTCTATGGCTCATTCATGTCAAATATCTACATGATTACTATATCTATAATAATCATGAATCTCATCACTAAAAAGCTGTCTAGGATGATAGTATGTATTGTATATTGATAGTATCGAGAGAGAGATAGAGAGAGAGAGAGAGAGAGAGAGAGAGAGAGAGAGAGAGAGCTTGATTTGAGAAACAATTTTGATACTTATTATTATTAATCCATTATTTATACAGAGGGACCTAATGATTCATCTCATTAAAAAATATGTTTCCTAACAGATTTTCATATATTTCCATAGATCACATGTATGGTAATCCATTTGATAAAATCTCTCATAAAGTGCAATCTAAATTCACATTGGAAAGACTTTTTCAGATTTCCAACAGTGCTTGAAAGAATCATGTGTGACAAATGCTTCCATCAGAAAAAAACCCAAATCTAAGTTCAAAATAGTGACATTTCATCATTCCACATGTTTCATTTAAAATCTCACCAAAATTGAATGTAGGAATCTTTCAATCATTGTTCCTACATGAAACTGCTCGAAACAAAGTCTGTCGCTTATCGTGAGGAAACAGGTCATGGTTTATGGAAAGAGTTTTTCAAATGTATTTTTGGGCACTTTGAGCACCACAAGGCAGACATCACTACCGCTGGTATCTCCAACACTCTGCAACTCACACCGAAACAATCTAAGTTGATAAACTGCACTACGGGTAAGAGGAAAAACATGTGTTCTGGATTTTGGGGTGAACATTCCCTTTAAAGCCTGCAATTGCCAAGCATATATACATAATTGCATTACAAACATATGCCTCCTCAAAAGTTATGAAATAATGGCAATAACTCTGCACTGCAAAACATGCAAATAAACAGACACAAAAAACCCACATAAAAAAAAAAATCATCCTCCCCTCCTTTCTTTCACCAGCTCTGTGTACAGGACAGTCGTGATAAGCTGCAGCTTTTAGCCGGCTGACAGAGTAAAGCATGAATGAAATGAAAATTGAATAATGTGCTCCAGCTGTGTGTGTTGGGTGTTTGTGGCTTCATACGCTACTTCCTGGGAATCCACCAACTCCCTGTGCAACAAATGAGAGCCAATACGGTCCTAAGAGCTCAACTCAGCCAGTTGTCTTCTGGACTGAGTGGGCTGTGTGCACACGCATGCACGCACAAACACACACACACACACACACACACACACACACGCTCACTGGCCTATTTGGCAACCGTTGCTCTCTGCAAGCCCTTGCAGCAGACAAAGCATGTGTGTTTGCAGTCATCTTTGACATCTTTATCTGTGCTGGCAGGTGTGTTGCAGAGGGGAGTCGTTCTAGACCGTACAGCTGTTCACAGCGCTAAAAACAAAACAGCATAACATGTCAATAAGAAATGCAATAAAGTAGTGAGGATCCTACTGGTTCCATTATGCGTGGGTAAAAAAACTTCCAATTAGTTTTGGAATTATGTCCCAAACTAAAAATAAACACAAAACTGCAAGCAAGCGTAAGAGAAAAGCACCTAAACTCTTTGCAATGACTTGTCTATGTCATTGCCTGATGTCATGATATCAATACTTCAATACCCAATACATTTGAAACTGATGAAAGCCGCCCTCTAAACAAGAGGAACCACTGCCTCAACTGGGCTGTATGTTCATATACTTGAAGAGCAATACAAACGTAATGAAAATAAGAATAAGAATTATTTAACTACATCACACACCAAGTACAAAAGGAACAACAAATTAAGTAACTCAAAGTTTGACTTTAAAATAACTACGACTGAGCTTTTGCTGCATGAAGGAAATTTTGAATAAACACGTATCAGACAGAGAAGTATTAGATAGATTACCTATGAAATGGCTTACTACAGTAAGTAGTACTTTTACTTTCTTATACAATATTTGTCAATGCTGTCATTGTTCACCCCAAAGAAAAATATATCTGTTTGCCACAGGAGCGACAGAAAGGTTTAAGCCACGCCTCTGGCAAGAAGCAGAAAATGAACAGGAGAGGACACATGATGTGGTCCACTGAACACATGTTCAACCTACACCTTACCATTCATACAAGTCTTTAGCTTTCACTAGTCACAGACTCAAGTCTGCACCTGGAGCTCCATTCAAAAGCACTGCCAAACCACTGTGACCCAAAATTGACAGCAGAGGTGAGATGTGAGCGGTGTGTACAGTAAGTACTACAGGTTGACCCATCTGTGAAATGTACACCGCCTCAGTCAAGGCATTACACCTATCCTCACAAGCAGCTGTCCTTTCTCCCAAGAAACTGAGAGCACTGACACCTGCCATACTGTTTTCCCCAAGATCATATACTGTATAATATAGTAATTGGTAACATGCATTTTTCAATACTGAGTTCATTTTTTCAAAACTCTTTCACAGCCAGCACAACAGAGGTCAATGTGGAATCAACTGTGGATCACTTCATTGCTGTGACACAAAATGTATTCAATGACCACATCTTTAAAAGCCGTGAACCGATTTCTCACTCAAATTCAACCACCAGAACTCTAATACTGTTGTAAAAACATAATACAACATTACTGTAAATTAGACTGCAATTTGACACATTGTGCTGCATCTTCATCTTCAAAGACATTAAAAAATGTGTGGATTGATACATTTGTAAAGATAGAAAAATGTGACGGTTTAGTGACATACGTCTACAGATACGGTATGAAATGCGGGCTGTGTGAATTGGCTGCAGAAGCTTCATTTTATTTTCTTCTTGCGAGCTCATTTTTGTAGAGCAAACGCTGCGTTCTCACTGGACATGGAAGAAACTTCCATAGAAGCGCTGCCCCTGTCCTTCCATCGACCATGTGAACCTGTTGGACTGTTCACTCAGGACACCGGGCCCGCCGAGCTCCACGGCCAGCTCCCGGTCTGAGACAGTTCATCTTAGTTTTGCCGTCTGGTCTATTTTCTCTGTCTGACACAAATTAATCTGGCAAGAAAACACACTGATAATCTACTTTAAACAATATGAATGAGATATTATGATGGATTTATTTGATTCAGATGAATGATAAAATATGCATGCTTGACAACACTTATTTTCCTCCCCCTCTCCCTGCTGTTCTCCTGGAGTTTCAATCCCCCACACACGTAAAACAGCCTATTGTCACTGTTTCTTTAGTTATGTAGGCTACTTATTTCACATATGTGTTATTTGTGTCTAGACAGTGAGTGAGTTTGTGAGACACAAACAGACAGACAGAGATACGTTTTACTGTTAATACTTTTATATTTTGAATTAAGTAACATTTTGACTATTACTTGTAATAGTCAAAATATACCTAAAGTAATACCTCAGTATTTCTACACTGAGGTATTACTTTTACTGAAGTACAAGATCTGATTAGGCTTTTTCTTCTTCCACTACTGTGCTCTAGTAAACCATTTAATCATAAACACATTGGTTGTGTAGATATGAATGGTGACACTGCACGAAAGTCAAAATCACAAAGTATTATAAACAAGTCGGGATCTGTGTTCCATGACGGGCCGGTCGGGTTGCTGACATCGCTGCAGACACCCAGCACTGTGGACCCTAATACCGATGGGAAGCATGTTTTTGATTGAGAACGTGCACATTTCAGGCCCTGGACCCTGTTTCTGTGCTAACCACAGAGTCATCTTGATGTCCAGCCACTGTGTTCTCTAAAAGAGAAGGGAAACACCTGTACTGGGTTCACACTGACATCGAGATAAAAAATGATTTGCACTATTAGATTGCGAGAAGTGGGGAAAATCCACAAATGAACCCAGGTTACATTTAGCCAGAACCAGCTGATCTCCGCCTCTCTTTTGTCCACCACATACTTCCTTAACTCAAATATAATCAGTGTTCCACAAGAAATATAAATTCAACAGTTCTAACCACGACAGAATAAAGTCAAAAAAAGGAAATGGAATGTCCTAATACCATCCATTCCGGCAGCCCCTGATTTTCACTGCCCCTATGTGTACTTCAGTTTTGTCTACCATATTTTCAACCATAGTCTACTGTTTCCAGTTTCTGCTCAGACAATTACAAAGCTACAACATCTGTCCTTACTGACAGAGGGCCCTATTTTGTGGAGGACCAGTGCAAGGAGCGCCCCAACGCTGGTATTTTCCTGACACATAGTCCCTTATGTGTTGCAGTTTTTGGTGCAGGAGGAGAGTTAAATAGGGTCTTAGACGTTTCACAAATCAAATCTGGTCCAACGTCACTCTACTGCCTCTTTCGTGATTCTTTCAACCAGAGCAAAATAAATGCTCGGAGCAAATAGTTAGCGATAAAGGAATGACTAAAACATAAATATGTTCAAATTTTACAATATGATGTAAAAATGTACAACCTGAGATAGAGCATTCTTTAGACTGAAAAAGCATCACATTGATGTGGTAATAGTAATGGCGTCATCAAATATGTTTTAACATTTATTTATTTTTATTAATTGTATTAATGCACGGTAAATAAATGTTTAATGTTATATATTCCAGACAACATTCCTTTCCATTTGTTGAGCTGTTGGAGCAAAGCATCATTCTGATTGGCAGAGCTATTTCAGAGCAATTTTAGTTTACTGAGAGTGTATTTATTGATCACTACACACACAATAGCAGCATAATCCGTGCGCCCAGGACCTGCAGCTTTGCACTTGTCGTTGCCCTTTTGTGCTCAAAAAGGCCCGTAAAGTAAAAAAGGTATGGATATAACTTCCAGGTCATCCGTTTTCTAAATGGTAGCTTTGGAGGAAAGGTATACTTTCTGTAAAATATGCTGTTGTGCTGTTACGTATAACCCCCTTCACTTTCAATAATTAATTAAATAGGGTATGCATGCTTGCACACTTGGATTCATCTGACTGACTCAGCACTATTCATCTGAGAGAACAAAGGCCTCTGGGAAAAAGCTAAGCCTGGAAACAGTTATAATTGATCAATTACCCTTTGATCCCTCAAAAAGGCCAAGTGCAGAAGTGATTATGGTCCATATCAAGCTATAGCATGTTGCTAGTTTATTATCCGCTATTCCACTGCAATGTACTAGCTGAGCTATCACTGCTAAACTACCTGACTGGCATCACTAACAGTAACTTTGCAAAGAGCAAGAGCCTAGTGCCTCACCTAGGGTCTGATATATGCCAAAACAGCAGTGGCGGGCCATCAGGGCCTGCAAATCCTTCTCTGCTGGCCTAAACAGAATCACAAAGTTATAGCTATTTTATAATTTAATATTTTTTCTTAAATACACTACATGTATCATAATTTATAAAAATATTTTTTCCATTATCTTATTTTCTCATTGCACAGCTACTGTCTTCCTCAGTTGCTCTGCTTCCAGTGCAGCTTGTTTTAAGTAGAGCTTTTATCCAATCAGATTTCACCTCTGTGTCTCTAGGTAAGAAGAGAGGCCCCAGGCCTGCAGACTCACCAGTGAATCCATGTGCAGGTTAAGTGAATGGGGACGATATTGTTGATTGGCATAGTGTTCAACCAATCAGATCTTTAGTTTAACATTCTGTGACGCACCAGAGCAGCCTGCAGGCCTACAACTACATCAGCAGCAGCGCTGCAGTGAGATTCTGTGCTGTGATTGGTCAGTGCGCGAGCACGTGACTGTCATGAAACGAAACTTAACAGCAGAGGCTTAGTCAAGAGTTAATATTGAAAGATATGAATGAAATTATGATATTTTTTGCATTTTTGCTTGGTGTAGACCTTTTTTTTTTTTACCTAGCTTTGTTTTTTAACACTCAATGGCTGAAGGAGGAGAAACGGATTTGTGAGTTGGGATTTAACCGTGGGATTAAACTCTTTGTCAACAAAGAAAAGAGGTTGCGATCAGCATTTGGTAAGTCAACTGGTTCGTTTTTTTACATCTAATATCTGAATGGCCCTTGAGTATGTAGCAGAATGCGTGTTGCTGCTGTTGTTTTGCCGTTAAGCTAGTTAGCCTAGCCTCCCAGAACACTCCCGGAGCATCAGCTGTTTTTTGTTGTGGTTCTTTTTGTTCCGGTTCAGAGGTCACACAGACCGTTGTCACCTAGTGAGCGCAGGAAACATTATATTTCCCACAATTTAAGCTTCTGTATTTTCCAAATGCACTAGTATTATTCAAACGTATTGTTCGGTTTGTAAGCCTCGTACCAAACGGTTTAATACACTTAACGTAACGTTATATAGTTACAGCCCAAGAAACAAATAATAACCCTAGCTGTGGCGCCATCATGTGGTTATACGGTGGTATTTCAGCAGTGAAGGCCCAGGTATAAAATGCACGGCCCGCCACTGCAAAACAGACACACTGTCTTCTGTCACTGGGGGCTCTAACCTTCACTGTGTCCACCAACTCTCTGAGTACGGGTCAATGTAAGCCCACATCCGCTGACAGACTGGGATTGACCTGCCTCACCTGCCATCTGGAACTCCCTCATGGGATTGTCATTCATTTTCCAACTCTAATAGAAAACAGCTGAAAAGCAATATTAGGCCACAAACGTTAACAGTACGCTGAGACCGTTTGGGTTTTATAAGGCATAGAACTCTATCGAAATAAAAACGACACGCCTTTCAGCCAAAGGCTTTTCCTAAATGTGTTTCTATGATGCTTTCGGAACCCTAAAAGGGACTCAAATAAATCTGATCTCTACCTACGACCATGTTCATATAGATCATGACAGGGATTGTCAGAACAGCAGAAAGACCTTACGCACCTGCGAGGGTTAAAGTAGTTAATTAAATGTAAAACCTCATAGAGGACCCACCATGAGCATTTACCTACACCCAGCATGCACCTGTAGGTCACCCAACATCGTGGATGTGCTTGTTTTGGGTTACTTAACATGCCTTCCAGGTGGTGCATTAACTAAGGTAGATGCAATCTTTTGTTACCTATGACGAGGTTATCCTAATCTCAAATATAGATTAAGAAATATTGACTTGGAATAATTACTTCTGTCTGATTAGTTTTTTGCAAGATTTATAAATATGCAAATATATGTTATCCTAAAAGGTTTAACTGCAAGACACAAGATGTAATCTCCCTCATTAATGTGTATTCACAGTGTGTGCAATTGAGGCTTTATTACATTACAATTGTGTAAGTTGCATGTTGGAGCACAATTGGCTTCCAAACTATATTGCTATGTCATAAATCCTGCTTCTACGTCCACGTCTTAAACTGGATTCAAAGTGACCAGTGACTGAAGAGAGGGAATAATAGACAAAACACGTTGTGACTAAAAACACGTACTACCGATAAATGGACGGCATCAATAGTTTTATTCTTTTCCAATTTACCTTTCCTTCAGCCATTCTCACTCACTCTCTCTCTCACACACACACACACACACACACACACACACACACACACACACACACACAGATGGCAGCATTGGGATTGTTAGTTATCAACAATAAAATTTAAATAATATCCAATACATTTCAGCATTTACAAAAATGAAAGAGTGTAAAAGATTTCATATTAAGTTTAGTATTAATAATTTCTTTCATTATTTCACAAATTGTTGGTTAATTTATATTATTATTTATTTACAAAATGTATCCACATATATTTCAATTTCACAATGTCTTCTCTTGCTATTTACTTGAAATAATGTTTCATGTTGGGGTGGATTTTCTTTCAGTTAATTTTCTGCAATTGCTAAAACAAAATGTCTGAAAATAGGGCCCTCTTTGTTAAAAATCTACACACAAAAAACAAAAACATTGACACAAAATACTAATACCTCTCAAAATAAGTTTACAACATCTAGAGTCTTTGACATTTTCAATTGGAGCATTCTGTAAGTATAGAGGAAGACCATGAATGTCACGGGGAAGACAATTTAGTTTATTGTCAATGCTCATACATCAATTACTTTAACTTAAGACAACATTAACATATTAACTATATTGCACTTGAAGCTAAATTCCGTAAATTGCAATAACCGTACAAACCTGAATTGATAATGTTCAAGCTCTGATTTCTAAGAGATCTAACTGGTTAATGGTGTTTTCACAGGTGCATTCTGGGTGCAGGTAATTGATAATCGAGTGTGTCATTTCAACAGCAGCGTTCAGCAAACAACACACAGGCTTTTAGTTTTCAATGATGTGTCTAATGTAGACAAGTGTGTAGACATGTGTATTTATTTGTAAAAAAAGTATTCAAAGTTAAAATGTGTAAAAGTGTAAAGAAGACAATATGCTTATGGTTTAGCATACCTGGTCAATTGATAGACTAGAGGAGTTAGAGGTTAAGTACCATTTTTTATGTCTTGGCAATTGCAAAATGAAAAGGACAAAAAAAAGCTCTTATGTCTTGGACTGAAGCGAAGCCACAGTGTGGCTTAATTCCATATCAAAGACGCAGTGGGAGAGCGAGAATGAGGTTAAAGGTGATACACGTTGAAGAGGAAGTGACGTGTTCTCTGCTACATGCATTTGCACATGGAAATGTATGTGTCAATGGGCTGGAGCATGCTGGGATTTTAGACACGCACAGTACATACACACACTAGTGTTTAAGCCTGACTGAGCACCAATGAGCATGCTTTTAATGTAACCAACCAGCCAGCAAGAGGTACACACAACCAATGTGCTGAAACACACTGCCTTCCTGTGTGTGTGTGTGTGTGTGTGTGTGTGTGTGTGTGTGTGTGTGTGTGTGTGTGTGTGTGTGTGTGTGTGTGTGTGTGTGTGTGTGTGTGTGTGTGTGTGTGTGTAGAAATGCTAATGTACCAGTCAGCCAGTAAGAGACCCACAATTTCAATGTAGGGTGGCAATGACCTTTTAACACACTAATAAACACACACGTTTGTGTTTCTTTGCTGGATGGCTGGTTACATAAAGAGCACTGTTTTTGTTGTGTGTACACATGTACATATTACTATGCACAAATAGCTCCAGAATGCTTTTTGTGGCTACAATGCTTTACTAGAGCCTCATCTAGTAGAGAGGGTGCCCCATGTACTAAGACTGTGTCCTTACCACAGAGACCTGGGTTCAAATCCGACCTGTAGTCCTTTGCTGCATGTCGTCCCCTCTCTCTCCCCTAGTCTATCTGTCTCGGCCAGGGGTCGGCAACCTTTATTCCAAAGAGCCATTTTGCCCTATTTTCCTATTTTTTACAATATGTCTGGAGCCGCAAAAGCTATTTGATATCACAGCTTATAAAGTTGTATCTATAGTTATATTATACATAGAAAAACTATAGTGTGTTGTATTTATGAAAATATAGAACAAGAATAAAGACTATTCTTGACATTGTATTGCTATTTTACCTGTTATAACAATATTAAACTCTTATGGAGAGGAGAAGAAAACTTTCTCAGTTTGCTGCAGCAGTTGAGAAATCACTCTTTTTCGCTCATCTCCAGCGTGATACTTTTCAGCAAATGCTGTGTGTTTGTTCTGGAAGTGTTCATATCAAGCATACAGGTAAGCCAGCATCGTTGGCACTGAAAGCAAATGAATACGTCCACGCAGAATGAAACTCTATTTTCCTCCGTGACTTTTCTTTTTTTGATTTATCCATTGATAGTTTACCGAGGGCGGCGGTCTGAAAATCATGATTAGCCACCTGCAGGTAAGGCGCCTGACAGCGACTTAATAGGATGTGATGCACATTTTAGTTGACAAAATATTAAAACATTTTTTATTTTCAGTGACACAGTATCACCTCAAACTCCAAGATAAGAGGTGTTCCCTTTGAAAGATTGTCCACAAAGCATACAGTAAATTAAAAATAACCGTTATTTATTTCTCTGTTATTTTTTGTCAAAGCCTCATGTCCACACTACTACGTTTCCATTTTAAACATATGTTTCGCTACGTTTACACTGAGCGTCCACACTACACCGGAGTTTCGGAGCACCGAGTTACCTCATCGTGTGGAAGCTCGTAAACGCATAAGTTTAGAAACGATGACGTAGACACACACGTTCGGTACTTGATTGGTTCTTAGCAGTCACGACGTGTCCTTCCCTGATTCATCACGCCCATAATACCCAGAACATCACAAACAATAACAACAGCCTTGATAATTGATCGACTACCGGGTTAATTCAACATGGACTGATTACAGGTGTTGCTGACCTTGTTGTCTTTACTAGCAGCTGTTGTTCAGTTAAATTCTGCCTTACAGACCTACGGAGCGGACTCTGAAGTCACGTTAGCGGCTTTGAGGAGGACGGACACAAAACGGAGGACTTTGATTGTTGTCCAGTACGACAGAGACTTCAGCCACCAGCAGAGCTACGAGTGAGAACAGACAACAACAAAGCCGAGAGGAAACGAGTGAGAGACGTGTGTTGACCACATTTATGGACCCATAATCTAGTCAGCTTCTATGTATAAGTGTTCATTTTAAAGTAAATGTGATGTGAGAGAGAGAGATAGAGCAAGACCTGCAGTGTTGTAGCTAAGTCTGAAAAATATAACGTCAAACTTTCCACGAAATGTGTCTGTTTGAGTTTATAGAGGAAGATTTTAGAGAAGATATTAAGTATCAAACACGACCTGTCATATTTTTTTAACTAAGCCATCTACTTCCTGTTTACACCGGCACCCACCCGCATGCCCAATGTACGTGAATAGTCACATAATATTCGTTTTCAGGCGTTTTAGTCTGGACGGAGATCATTTCTAAAACGATGCTGAAACACTCCCACAAACTGCTGACCTGCTGCATGCACACAGCTCTGTCAGGGGAGTGTCAGGTCAAATGTTGCTTCCCATAACTCCACTGTGTTAATGTTAACTTGTTTTACACTGTTTTACTAATATTACTAGTATTAAAGCTTTTAATTATTTCCATTTGATTTTTCAGTTTTTGTTGTTTTCACGGTCCACACTTAAGTACTTTGAACTGCACTAACCTCTTTGAAAGGCGCTATACATATAAAGACTGACTGACTGATTGGTTGAATAATTGGTTAGTTAATTAATTGACTAATGGCTTAATTAATTATTTGATGAATTGATTCATTTATTAATTGGTTGATTGCTGATCCGACACCAAATCCACAAACAACAATTATGATAGGCATCCAAATCAACACATGAAAGCAGCCAATGAGCTATGATACATTAGAAAAACAGCCTTTGGATGCAAATTAAATTTGGTTTTATGTTATGTTTTATGTATATTCACTGCAGCATTAGACATTCCAGTGGCAATTTAGCAGTTCTCAAAATTGTGTTGCTTCCAGGTGAGCTCGGTTCTCTCTTTTTGGGAATGCTAAGCCCTGACTCCCCTGTAATTTGAATACCAATGTGAATTAATTCACACATAGACTATATAAATACGTTTACAGTGGGCACCGGGACGTGGGTTTGTTGGGGACTGGAGCAAGGCTAAAGAAGATGTGGTTGATGGAGAGTGTCGGCACAACACAGCCAGAGTAACTTTGAAGGACGTGGTTTCTCAGCAGCTTACAGTAAACCAATATCCCATGCTCAATAACTCCACTGTAGTTTAGCCCTTGGGCTGCATGTAAACACTGACGTTTAACCCAAAGAACACTTGATCAAGATGTTTCCATAGACTTACTGGACGTGCTAATTAATGTGTGCTATTAGCAGCAAAGCCTCACTCACAATGCTGCATATATTTAACAGTTAGGCACATATCTGTTACACAAGCGGTATTATGAGTAACAACAGTACAGCAGATTTTCTTATATTTATTATTCTTATTTTATAAATTAGATAAAAGTGGAAATTCTAAAAATACTAATTGTTATTTTGAGATGTGTATGCTCTTGCGCACAGCAAATTATAGATTGTGAGGTTCAATTCTGCAGTCTTATCGCTTATGTGTTTTAAAGAGTTGACTTGAGTTATTGGAGTAATACAAGAGCATGAAGGATGACGGCAGGAATTTCCCTGAGAGGTGCCAAGTGAAAGTCAGCGAGGGCACATTAGAACGACCAATCCACGGGGCTGGAGAGCTCCTGAAGGACGCAATCAAAGAAAGAAGGTGAGCTCAGTCTTCAACCACATTCAACACTGAGTCTTGCAAAAGCTCTGCGTTGGAAGCAGATTTCTAAAAAATAATATTTAGAACTTTTTTTTTCTTCTTCTTGTTATATAGAAATGTGTAATGCCACTTGGTAAACTAAACTAAACTAAAAAGAGTGAAATAAATATGCATAGCACGTATTAAAATAGGTAAACTATTTGTAGACATGATTCAACATATTCTACTGCAACTATATGCAGTAAGATATGTGCACAATTATAAAAAACTGATATTGGTTCCGTTATCTGTACTTTTTTACATTTTTGTGTAGGCTAATTTATTAGCACACTGAAGCGTGCATCTCCGCTGCTGTCTGTGCGTGCACGCACACACACACACACACACACACACAGCAAAGTCAGCGAACAGATCTGAGAGGCCTGAGTAGAGACAGTGAGGTAAACCAGGTGAGTCCAAGATAAATACATCAACTACGATTGTTACTGTAAGTACAATAAAACATTAGTGAGTAAAAAGACAATACTTATCAATACACCTGTTCAAAGAGCATAAACCTGATGTAAACATGTACAAAAGTGATATTTCACTCTGCTTTGTCCGCAGTCGCTATGTTTACACAGGCACAACGCTCTAGCTTGGCTTATAGCGATTTGTTACGATCAAGCTAAAAGAAAAGCTCTCTGTGTGTAGTAGTTTGCCACATATCTTAAAATTCGGCAAAGTCTTGTTAACTTCTCTGCTGGCTGAGACAAAGCCGCCGTCCTCTGTCTTACTGTATGGCAGTGATTCACATTAGCAGAGGAGGAGTGACTGATACTGACTGATGTCTGTGTTCTTCATTCTTTCTAAACTTCACTAAAGTATTATTCATTTTATTCACAATTAAGATTTGTTTCAAGTGAGATATCACGTTTATTTAGTTACTTTGCTGT
Organism: Pholis gunnellus; assembly: GCF_910591455.1. Taxonomy (NCBI): domain Eukaryota; kingdom Metazoa; phylum Chordata; class Actinopteri; order Perciformes; family Pholidae; genus Pholis; species Pholis gunnellus. Next base: position 28,308,894 of record NC_136531.1, read on the forward strand.
TGTAAACATTACTGTTGCTGCTCTCGAATGGGTGTATTTAAAATACGAAAATAAATTGAGAACAGGATTATATTTCTATTTGTTTTTATTATTTTTTTAAAGCAGATTTTTGCCATTCAAAAACAACCGACGAGTATCGATAAAGAACCTAGATATAAATTTACAAAAAAAATAAACCGCGCACCAACAAAATGAACAGGATAGAATTCAAGTGTAAACCCTTTTAATGCAGCACCCAATTATCAAAACATATATATATATATATATATATATATATATATATATATATGTATATATATATATATATATAGCAGTTTATAATGCATATAGTATGTGAACATTAGGGCTTTTTTGGTTTTGTATTATCTTTAAACACAGGCGAAGCGTTCACAATAGGACCTGATCCAACCAATTTGTGTGGACACACAGCGTCTTGGATAAATGTACAATCCCACTCTATTGTGGCCCAATTCTAGTTGGAACACGTATCTGATATAATTATTTGTGTAGAGAAGAAAAAAAATACTTTAAAAAAAATCTGCTGAGGATATCCTCTGTCGTATTTAAATATGATATATTTATGAATACAATATTCAAATTTGAACATTTCAAGCAGATTTCCAACCCGAACAACATAGACACACAGGTATTAGCCATTATAAACTGACGGTTAACAACTAGTGTATTTTGTCAGGAGAGGTTCAGATGTGTCCCTTTTCCTTCTGAAGTTTTCCAGTCATGAACGAGTGCACAGCACGGTCCCACTGACTCAAGCTGAGGCAGTGAAGCTGCAAGAAGTTACTACAAGTATCATCTTCATCCTGACGTTGTATCTGTAACCTACAGTAGTCCTGCTATATTCATGTAATGTCATTTATATTTCTATCAGGCAACAGCAGCCCATTAGTAAATCATTTAACAAAGTTTTACTTACAAATACGTGATTAAGGTAAACTTGGTTTTACTGTAAAAATGCCCCTAACAAAGCAAACATAAACATATAGTGTACTTTTTTACACTGTTAACACATATTCTGTAATGTTTGTGTACAGTTGCCTAATGGCCTGTGGAGAGCCACGCTGGGGAAGTAATAAAGACAAAAAGACACACACACACACACACACATACATATCTATCTACAAAGATATGTGTATATGTGTATGTACATACATACATATTTTAACAATAAATAAATATATGTGTATATATACATACATACACCCCATAAAAACCCTTTAACTGGAAAAGATGGAAGACACCTCAGGAAGAGGCACAGAGGAGGGATCTCTCTCCCTGGACGGATGGATGCAGTTGTTGCCTTGTGTACAGAATAGACCAAATGAGTGAATAGAATGTAAAAACATATGAATAATATAAAAATAAATGTATTAGGTGGTTACAGCAGGGTTGAAAAAATCAAACCTGTCCACCATCAGTGGTAACCTGTTCAAAGTTGCATTTAGTGGAATAAATACCTTGAATAAGCTTTCAGCATTTTACTCACACACACAGACGTTACCTTTACATGACATGAAAATGTACTGACTTCCAATTCTTTATACAATGTGCTGAATAAAACGGTGTTATGAAATCATTGCCAATTAAGAGCAATTATGTCACCTACTAGAAAAGTCCTCCCAAATGTGACATAACGCTGCTGTGTAATGGAAGCGATGAGCAAATACAACACGCCTCTGGTGACCTGGACGTTATGAGGGAGAGCAGTTCAGAGGCAGCTGTACGCCACGAGGTTGTTGTTGTTTTTTTACTGTGTCGCCTGCATTGCCTTGTACTCTGGAGGCTACAGACACTCAAGCCTGTGACAGGTGAATGAATACCAGGGCTGCAGAAAAAGCTTGGGAATGCGTCTAGAGGTCCTAGGACAGGTCTAGAACAAGGGGCATGGTCTAGCTGCAGGCTACGCTGCAGAACAGCCAGATACAAATGTATTACGTCGAATGAAATATGTCTTGATTAACAATATGGTCGATACTCTCTAATTAATGCTTAATTAATCCATTTAGCTACATTACAATTTCAACTTTCACAAACTGAGGACTTATTTACCAAATCACAAAATAGAAGCATGGCGGCAGCAAGTGCCTGACAGATCTGGTAAAGCTTCCCTAACGAAATTCTGACAAAACTAAAACATTTCAAGTCTACTGGATTTTCAGTGAAGATTTAGGCTTAGTAACACGAACGCACGAACGCAGGCACGCACGCACACACACACACACACACACACACACAGGCTCTGCTGTTGGACAAAGGGCCCATTTATGAAGCTCCAGGTAGCTTTCATCAGCTGGATCTTCAGTCTGAGCACTCCCTGGACAATACACACACTCACACACACAGACACATACACACTATGGATACATTTTCAGTTTGAGGGCTCTCATGGTAATTATTGAAAACACACACACTGACACACACACACACAGTTGAAACAGCCCACAAGGTACATATGGACACAGAAAGACACACACAGCATACTTTCAAGTCCTTACAGAAGCATACAAAGACACAGGCTCACGCACAGACACACACCATCTTACAAAAATACACAAAAGGACATCACTGTAGCCCAGTGTTCTCATCCAGTGACAAGTGTGTTTATTTGCTTGTAGGTTGCTGCTGGACCCCGTGCCCGTCTCCTGCTCGTCGACAGCGTTAGCATATCCACAACACACACTCGCACATGTGCATACATGTACAGTAGAAACTGTGTCTGTTTTTCCTCTGTATGCACAACTCAAACTAATATAAATGTAATCCAATCATAATGGCGTGCATGTAAGCACCCACACACCCATATGCACACATAAAATAAAGGACACATTCTATTAAAACACACTGGTACGAAAACTCCCCTAAAAGTGTCTTTCGCTTGTTGCTTTTATCCTTTTATCATGTTTGCTTTTCTACATTGATGTTGTTAGAATTAACTGGAGATTAACCAGTTACATATAAAAAATAGCAATTACATTTATTTGAGTAAGTAATAAAAATAATAGATATAAAGCCCATTTCCAGAGGACTGCCTGGGTCCGCCTATTAAAAGTGTACACAGTACACATAACAGAATTGTGTGATTGTGGTGTTAAGATGTCTGCAGTGCTTGAGTGCTACTGGGAAGCTCAAACATGCAGCACTTCAAGTCCAGCGGGACACAAAGCGTCCATGCTGCTTTTCTTTAGAGAAAGAAATCAAGATGACTCATATATGTACTCCGTAATTATACTTCTACTTTCCTTAAAGAGAAAAAAATAAGCTTATTAGAGTAGTTTCAAAATAGGAACTTGATTTATTGGAGCTAAAATGTCCGTGATTTAAAACTTCCCACAGCTACCTGAACATAGCAAAACATGCAGATCGCTCAAATCAAATTGTGCAAGAACAGAGTAAGTGTCAAAGTAAAACCGGGCAAGATGAGACGTGTTACCTAGGGCAGGGAAAATGTTCACAATGCTCTAAGTTCTTTAACATAACCACATTAATTCTGTTACAAATTAAAGAAGCATGAATTGGTATGTACTGTTTAAATAGAATACATACACTTTAGCGTCTACCCGTTAGTCATATGCTCTATTAAACCTGAAACTGTCACATGCAATTTAAACAAGATATTTTCATCACCCTTCCTCATGCATAATACCAAATATGTGTAACACTTCTGCTTGTTAAGTTTAGTGAGGGGGCTGCCTGAGCCATCTGTAAAACCGCCAGCGGTGTACAGTACACTTCCGCAGCGCTACAGTGTCTGTGCAAGTACCATTCTCTTCATTTTACCTTCCTCCTCAGCCTGTGCGTTACCACTGATGAATGGTCTATATCGTTGGACTATTCTTGTCAACAGTACAGATTGGAACAAGCAAACTATGCTATGCTATTTAAGGTACCACTGAATATCCATTTAACTGATATGGCCTCACTTGACTCCACAGCGCGCCCTCATTGCTGTGCAGAGGCTGTAGTTCAGATGTGATGACAAGACTCTGAGAGACTTTCACTAAAGAGTACCATGAGCTCAGACAATTGCACCAGTTTGCTGTAATGCAGCCACAAAAAAGGAAAGGCAATGCATGCAGTATATGACAATATTGTGAAGTCTATATCATACAAACATAAACAAATGTTCTCAATCAACATAATATCCAGTCTCATATCACTGTATCAATATAAATATATCTCGCAGCGCTCCAATAAATCTCTGCATGTAAGTAAATCACACTTTGTATGAGCAGCAGTTACACAGCGCTTCTGCTTCTATACAAGTGGACCACGCAGTCATTTTAGCACCTTTCTTGACCCAACTTCTTTCACAAATCAATACCTTTATTTATTTTTACCATTTTCATACCATCAGTGACACACGGAGTGCAGACACCGCCAGCATAAAAACAATGGGGTTATGTAATATGAAGATAGTTTTTAATAAAAACCTTTTACTTTACTCAAGGTCGCAGTTATCACACACTTTACCTTTGCAGCACTCTACTGACGGCCACACTGAGCAACGCCGCTGCAATGTTCATGAAGCTACAGCCCATGCCAGATTTTCCATGAAACTTAACTTCACTATTGTATATTCCAAAGCATAATAACTGAATGGGACAACAATTACTATCTGTCAAAGAGTGCAGTGGGGGGGCCGAGCACATGTGCTCTCTAATACTTAAACAAGAGGAAATGTTGAGCACTTCACTGGAATACGAAGTCAAAGCAGCAGATAAGTTCACAAAAGGAATGACTAAAAATACTAAATAAAGCACACATTTGTAAAAACTACAGAGTGTACCAACACCTATGTCTATTTCACATGAAGGTAGTTAAGGACATCACAGGACCTACATGGGTTAACTGAGCGAAAATAGCTGCTAGAAATGATAGAGACATGAAAGATAAGAAGTACGAGGAGAGAAAGCAGCTGAGAGTCTAACCTGCCCGTTCATTCATCACTACAGTTTGAATACACACACACACACACACACACACACACACACACACACACAAAAGCCTCGAACAGGGTTTATTCCTCAAAATGTACCACAGGCTATGCAGGCAGGCTCCTCTGGGCTCTTATTTGTAGTCATTACCAGAACAGAGGTTACACTGATACAACTGTAATAATCTGTTATTTTATATTCCATGGGTATGTCAAAGTATGTGCAGGAACACTTGGATGAGGAACAGTTTAATTTCGGTCTTATTTAATTCACAAGAAATCGGCCCAATTACAGACTACAGGAGAATGGCAGTTGGAATAATAGCTTCCACTCTCACCTCTATTACAGTATCTCTCCAGCGCTCAAATTCACGAATAAAATCGCAATTGAATATCTTCCCATACAGATATTTAATTAAATGAATTTTTTTTTTTAATAATGAATGGTGTTTTAAATATGGAAAACATCTGAGAAAACACACAGACGCAGAGAAAAATATCCCCACATCCTCAGTGCTTTACTGAACTTGGGTTCCTTTCTTTTTCTTTCTTTTGTTCAGCCCTCTCCTCCTCACGCCCCTCCGTTCACACTACGAGAAGCACGCAGCACTGTGAACTTCAGCGCCTGTATTTGTCAACGCTTTCGTTAGGTCGTCTCGCGGTCGGTCCGTGCTATTTTACGGTTACATGTTGACTGTGAAACACGTCATGAACGGACCAAATCTCAACTACGTAGAGAACGCCATGTTCTAAAAACGGTCAATTGAATTAACTCTGGCTTAACGGCAACGTGCATAGTGAATTAAGATTCAAACATGTCATACATGTGTGATGAAGAGGTCAATATTTGGGATATAATTCAAGAAGAAGCGCTAAACCTTTTGAAATAAAATCAACTTTTAGAACAGCTTCTCATTGATGACTTGTCCGAACATCTAGTTGAAACGTTTCATACCAGGCCAACCAATTACAATAGTACTAAACAAGTGGCGTTTGCTTGCATTTATTGTTGCCGAATTGAAGAGCCTTAATTGTATTTTAATGCTCTGGAAAACCTGCATTGTGTGGAACGTTTCGACATTCCAAGCCGCACGACCTACCATTTTATAACGGAGAGAAGGCATGTGTCGATACGACACTAGCGTTAAGTGAAGCTCGCTTTGCTCCATGCAATTCAAACAAACATAGCGTGTTCTGTTCGTGTCACTTCCCGCTTTGTTTCTTTAACTGTAGTCATGTTCGTGGTTGTCGGGGCTGTCCTACCTGTTCGTCCGCGTGAAAGGGACCCTCCTCTCCCAGCTTACGACCAGAACCACCGTTGTGTAGCCGGTTATTTTCTTCGACTTTTTTCCACAAAAAAACTTCTTCGTCTTGTTCAGCTTGTCGTCGTTAATCTTAAGAGTGAAAGTGACAAAGGAAAAACTAGAAAAAGCTCTTTCAGAACATCATATTCATCCGCACAGTCCTTTTCACTACTTTACTCACGTTTCTAGAAGGTTTATTCCAAATCAACGTCACACACATTCGAAACACGGATAAAGTGTTTTTCTTTCTTCTCCCGAGGACTGAGTGATTTTAAATTGTGGGTTATGTTTTCTTCAAATGCACCGTTGCATGCACCAGCCGGAGAGGCTCGAGGACCCTGTTTCCGAGGCTGCACGGCGCGCGCGTCTGTCAGAACGACGCACACGTGAAATGAAGTGTCGGCTGTGAAGACAGATGAAATGATCGATTCTCCTGTCTCCCCAGCTTGAAACTACAATTAAACTAACAGTGAGTCAGTTAAACGCTGACGTTTCTTTCGTCCATAACGTCCTTTTTTTTCCGAAAACAAATCACTCAGGTGTTGAAACACCTTTCCCCTTTGCGCTCTACTCTTTCCTCGCGCTGTCCCGGCCGTCCAGCGCAAGCGACGGCTACAGTAAGAACCGTCTCTGCAGCACAGGAGCGGGAGAAGAGATGGAGAGAGAAGGAGCGAGAGAGCGCGCTCCGGTAAAACGGAGAAATAACACTGTCCTCTGTTACTGCTGCCCTCTGCGAGTGAGAGCCGGCGCGAGCTCATCTCCTCTCGGTAAAAGATGATGATACGCCAAGCGAGGCAGAAACTGAATGCTGGGGATCCCCTGCTGCGTCCAATCCTGACGTCTCTACTGGTGTGCGCGTGTGCTGCTAGGGACTGCGCGTGTGTGTGTACACATAAATGATCGGTATGGGGTGGGGGGGGGGGGGGTCAGCCAGTCGTGCCTTTGAACTGTGTGCCCTGGATGTGACAGGTGATGGCGGAAAGCGAGCTCTGCACGAGGACGTAGTAAGACACCCGGTTGATGAGGTGTTTATTTCCGCTTTCACTCGGAGCAGCAGTATAATACTTATGGAAAAGAACAAAGCTGAGCATACAGCCACACTACTTCATACAATCGAGATTTAAATATTAAAATGTATATATGTTTATTAAATGATTGTATGTTCTGATCCCGTTTTGATTTTATATTATTGTAATATATTATTGTAATAAGAACTCGTCTCCTCAAAGCGACTTGGTGATCCTACATACTTCCAAAAGGCTGTCCAGATATTATGATTGCAATTACTAAAGGCTTTGGCGACTTCTCATAATTATTTTCATCCCTTTTAGACTCGCACATCATATTGTGATGGATACACTAAATAGAAAACCTAACATTGCAATGTCATGTCACCTCTAATCCATGAAGTAAGTGTGCCCTGTCACAGTGTGTTCAGAGCTGTACAGTGTTCTTTTTTCCCAGATAGTATTCAGCTTCTGAGAGCCAGGGTGAACAAATGAAGTGAACACAGTAAGTAACCTAAATGCATACACCATAATTCAACCTAAATGCATGAAAAAGTTGTTTTTTTCTGCATAAAGACAGTTTCCCGTTTCAGTGATTTTGTTTCTACAACGGGGGACTACTGCTACAATGACACAGTCAACTAAGAAGAGACAATGTTTAACAGAAATATAACTGTGAGTCATGTATTAAATATGTAAACATGCACAATTACCATTTTAACTGATCAATGAGGGACACATTCTGTATGGCATTTTCTGGGTACTAAGCAAACAGTATAATGATCTAAGTAGAGAGTCGGCGAGTCGACTAAAACTAAAAATCCATGTGGAGCAATCAGCTTGTGTGTAATTTACGGTGCCTTGGGTTGTTCATTTTGTGCCATATAAAGGTCGAACAAGAAAGCTCTCTCAGTGTGTTGCCTTCAATGAATACCTGAGTTGCTCAAGCATTGCTTTCTACCTGCAATCATCATTGAGATCAGCATGATTCGGAAATATATTCACAAGAATCCGTTTTAAAGTGACATGCTCGTTGGCCATAACAAAAGGTGGCACATGCAAGGTATAGAACAGCTATTTATTAGGAAAAAAACAATGGGAAAGAAAACAGCAAGGTGCCGAATAATGCACAGTTAGAGGTGTATGAATGTGCATTTGTGCAGTGACCAAAGTAGTGTGTATGTTAATGCAAACAAAACCAAATAATAAAAGTGTGGTGCATTTTAGAGAGAGCACATCTGGGCAGTCAGGCAAGACTAAAATGGGAATAGTGCTGCGGCCATCACAGCCTCCAGAAAATAATTATTCCAAAGAAAGCTAATTTGTCGGACAAAAGATAATTCTATTTTTTTATTAAAAAAATGTAGATTGTAATATTGCTTGGAACTTAATCTTTTTCTAACTATAAAATATAATTTGTACTAAAGTTTTAGAAAAAGAAAAACACAGTTCCACCTTTTTGTATCTCCCCATAAAACAAATATTGTTTAATAGTACAACCCTACTTCAATATTGTCTGAGTTTGTCTGAGTCAGGGAATTATTAAATGTTTTATTTTGTAATACAATCCAATAGAGCAGTGCTGTAATAAATACTGTGTGAAGTTTCTACTGTGTCGGAGGAGCTCATTCAGCTCTGCCGTGAGAGTGGACTTGAACATGTGAACTGCATCAGTGCATCTCCTCCCCTTCATGCGCTCCTTGTGTGGCTGCAGCTAATTGGTGTGCAAGTTACAGTGCGAGAGAGAAAACAGGAGATAAACATGGAAAATATAATATGGATTTTACAGAGTTTCTATGCCTTTGGATTGCCTGTGTGCGTGAATGAAAACCACATAAGTGCATATCGTATCTGCCCATGTGTTCACGTGTGGAAGTGTATGACCACATGGTAGAGCTGAGTGCTCTCATTAAGCGCTCCAAAGTCAATGTAACATATTTTAGTTGGTACAGCTTTACAGCTAAAAGGCGTTGATTGAAATATTACAGAGACATTTGCCCTTGTCCAGCTAAATTATTTTTCATTCAGCAATACCTTGTTTGCACAGCTAGCTTTGCAGTATTGTAGAGCAGAGTGATATATTAAGTTATTTCATTAAAATGTATTTAATTGTCTGAAGTGATTTCACTTCAGTGTTGTTATGAGTGTTTTCTTCCCCTGTTTAAGATATAAAACTGTCTCTGACAGGATTATAAACACTGCATTTTATACCTGGGCCTTCAGTGCTGTCCTGCAGTTGAAACACCACCTAATAACCTCATGATGGCGCCAACATTTTGGGAAATATAATGTTTTCGGTGGACTGAGCTCACGTAGGAGACACTGGGCTGTGACCTATCAACCCGGAACAAAAAAAAAAGAAAACAGCTGAGGCCTCCGCACTTCTAGGAGTCTAGGCTAAACTAGCTTAACAAACAATAACTCTGCGCATGATGGTATGCTTCGTAATTAACGGACAATGCACATAGTCCAAATCTAAATAATTAACACAATGACAACAACAAACTCACAAGAACCAGTCACATATATTCATATGACAACAGAGCATGACAAATCAATCCAGCAGACCTGCAGCGGAACACGCATTCTGCTACACACTCGAGGGCCATTCAGATATTAGATGTAAAAAAACAAACGCAGTTGACTTACCAAATGCTGTTCACTTAAAGACAAACTCCATCCTCCTTTCTTTGTTGACAAAGAGTTTAATCCCACTGTTAAATCCCAATTTACAAATCTGTTTCTCCTCCTTCAGCCATTGAGTGTTAAAAAACAAAGCTAGGTAAATAAAATAATAATCTACACCAAGCAAAATGCGAACAAAATGTCATAATTTCTTCCATATCTTTCAATTTGAACTCGTACTACACCGAGTAAGCCTCTGATGGCTATTTTAAGTTTCGTTTCACAATAGTCACGTGCTCGCCCACTGACCAATCACAGCGCACGCTGCACCTCACTGCAGAGCTGCACCTGAAAACTGAGCTGCCCGTTAATGCTGACATACTTGTAGGCCAGCTAGCAGGCTCTGACACGTCAAAGAATACAGCCAACATGTCAAACTAAAGATCTGATTGGTTGAACACTATGACAATCAACAATATCGTCCCCATTCACTTAAACTGCACATGGATTCACTGGTGAGTCTGCAGGCCTGGGGCCTCTCTTCTTAGAGACACAGAGGTGAAATCTGATTGGATAAAAGCTCTACTTAAAACAAGCTGCACTGGAAGCAGAGCAACTGAGGAAGACAGTAGCTGTGCAATGAGAAAATAAGATAGTGGGAAAAATATTTTTATAAATTATGATACATGTAGTGTATTTCAGAAAAATTATTAAATTATAAAATAGCTATAACTTTGTGATTCTGTTTAGGCCAGCAGAGAAGGCCTTGAAGGCCCACCACTGCTATATAGGAAAGATGACATTGAGGACAAGCTGAGAAGATGGATATGTGGGATATGCAACATATTTAAATGAAAGAAAAAAATAATCTATGGTAACATATGCAGAGTAACCAATGTTTAATTTGAGTCTTTGCAATTAGCTTCACTTGTGATGCAGATGAGGATCAATATAAACAGTACACAGTGTTTATTTCATATTATAAAAGCCTTTCGTGCACTTCTGACAGTGTGCACTTTTTTATTCACTGCATATACTACTTTAGACATATAGACATTTTTTCTGAGGTTTTGGCTTGTACACAACACAAATGTGTGGAGAAGCACAGACAGTACAGGCTTCTGATAGGATGTCAGTAATAGCCTCTGAATTGAATGGTGTGAAAGCAAAAATAAGAGTGTTATATCACAAGACATCCATATGCATGACAATATACGCCATCTTTTCAACACCCTGTCTAATATAAACTTAGCACTGCGTGGATTCAGCCAGGTCAACCTTTATGGATGAGGCAGGTCTTTTTTTTCTCTTATTATCAACAGCTCCCATTGAAACAAATAATGTGTTAGTCTGTCGCTCAATACCTCCCTCATCTGCGTTCTAGCCCATCTGTTCCTCCTGAACATGTACAGTACATCTTCAAAAACGGCTTACAAATATAAAGTTTTATATAGTTTCCGTCATTTCTTCATAACAGATGGGCCCAGTGGGTATTATTATATCATTCAAACAGAAAGAAATAGTGCATTTCTTAGGGACTATTTTCAGACTGCGGATTAATAGATATTTGGTGCTCTAGTGAGTATTTGTGGCAACAGGACATTTTATGTGGGATTGAGTCAAATGAACTACAGTGTGTGTGTGTTCATGGTGATGAAGGAACATGTCAGCTGGTGCTCATTGATGTGTGTTTAATAGTTGTAGATATATCAGGCTCTGATAAACACACACACACACACAATACATTTTTTTGCAATTGCTAAAACCCAATTTCTAAAGCGGCCATCTTTGTGGACACTATACATTAAAAAACAAAAAAATGTACACAAACTAAATATTACATCTCTTGCAAAGGTAAACACTTAATTCAAAACTATAAAAACCCGTTAAAAAAACATGCCCACACACATTCATACACATCTGATGGGAGAGTCTGCCATGCAAGGTGCCAGATGCTCATCAGGATCTAAACTAATGCACATTCTGTTCGGGAATTCATTCATCTGTCCAAGGACACTTTGACACGGGGACTGGAAGAGCTGGGGATTGAACCCCCGACTAGTGAAAAAGTTTCCCCTTGCGGGATTAATAAAGTACCTATCTATCTATCTATCTAGAAAACGGCTTGCTCTGCCTCTGAGTCACAGCTGACAACCTTTAACTAGAATTAGGCCCTCGTACAAAATACAACAAATGATGACCACTGAGCCACAATGCTGCCCAATTTCAGAGTCATGCTTCACTTTCAGAGGATGGGTTCATACATTTTCTAGTTTGTCTAGTTGATTACAGCAAGAAAACCCTCAATGTTCATATGGGCACATGACAACTGTTTTAAGACAGACTAAAAAACATAACCTATCCTTTAATCAATGACCTCTAGATTGACTTGTTCATGCAATTTGAGTTGCGAGAGGTTGCAATTAACACCATCATTTAATGATTTGCCTCAACTTTATTTTGGTGGCTGTTTTTCACACTTGATGTTCCTCGTAAAAACTAAGATTAATTTTATCTGTCCGTACACAGCCAAGGACGTGTTCAAACTGATGTTACTTGATGTGGAAATTGAAAATTCAAGCAAAAGTCCAAGGATGGGGTTAGAGCTCCACTGGGGACCTTTGCTTCATATCTCTTTCCTTAAATTATTGTCATCTTTCCTACTTGCACTCTCTATTAGAGGAATAAAATGCTTAAAAAATAATAATAACAAAAAGAGACCAAGGATACTGTTTCTCAATGTAAAATTACCATCAACTTGTGGCCTAGGAGTCAAATCCAACTTCTGAAAGAAACATCATCATCTCTTTAAAATGAAACTCATTTTGATCCATACATTATGCCTGTCTCAAGTGATTTGTGAGCGCAGTTGACACACAGATTGCAAATGGTGGCACGGTCAAATCTCACAGATGCCTGTCAGCTTCAAATTGTTGATACAGTTGCAAGTCCTACATGGCTCTCTGATTCTCATCCTCATAGTTGCAAGAAGCAAGTAGTTTGTTTTAATTAGTGACGAAGTGTAAAAATAAAGGAGACAGAAAAATATCTCATGTTACAAATCCCAGCTTGCATGTTGCAAATGAAACAGGCCCCAGGATGGGATCAGACACAGAGCCTTCAATAGGTATTCATATTTACTTATTTACTTACTTATTTACTTCTTTAAGTCTATAATGCCATTTGTATTGGTATGCCGTTCGTAGATCCCAGATTCTTTTAATGAAATTGACAGCCTTTGGCCTCTAATTTGACCACATCAATTGCCCTGACGCTGTACACATTTTAAGAAGAAATGGTCTGAACAAGAATGGACTGACAATAAGACTCAAACAGACCACAGTTTTCAATATAATCGGCTCACATCTTCTCTGCTGTGGTTTTCTTAAAAACATATGTGCTTAAATTTCTTATTTGCAACAAACAATATATTTAGAGCCAAACATTATGCCGATAGTATGTTTTCTATTACCATAAGGAGGAAATATTGTTAATCAACGTAACTGGCAAGTGGATGGGTTAAACAAACTTTCACTCAAGGGACCAGTGTTTCTGTCTCGTGTGAAACCAAAAGTTGAGTTATTTTTACTGACGCCGTTATGTCATGTGATGCTACGTCACTGAGTATCATGACATAGGGTCTGTAGCTTATATTAATCAACAAGTGTACTTATTTTAAGCCCAAAAAGAGTTTTCTTCTGTAACCCTAACCAAGTTTGTTTTTGCGTAAAGCTAATCAAAACCGTTTTACAACAATAACCCTGTGTTTCAACTTTAAATGCAACCATCTGAGTCAACATTTTTTTTTAAAAAGGCTGCCGGGGACTTCTGCCCAAGCAACAAAATATGACGACTAGGGATGAGATCACGTTGCAGTGAAATATTCCCTGACAACTTATTTTATTCACTTTCCACCAAAATATCAGATCTCCCAGTACAATATCCACTCGTAGTAACTGCAGCATTATAGTTTGTATGTTGTGCATGCTTATAGTGCATGTGAAGCGTAGTAGCCACCCTACAGTACCCCCTTCAGTTCAACACTGTGAGCTCTGCCAGCACGTTTGCCATAGTTTGTACTGTTAGCGCTGTTATCAGCGCTGTTGAGTGGCAATCAAAATCTTTAGGCACGGGCAGCACTTGGTTACGGTGGGAAAAGGTCATGGATTAATACAAAATAAGTCTGCAGTGATTTAAGATGCAACATGTTGAATCATATTTATTGGAAACCACAATCTTCCCTTAACACCAAGCCTAGCTGTATGTTGAGTCTGTATGTGAACCCCCGGACTCATAGTGGTTTCATAGTCCTACGCTTTGAACAGTTTAGGACGTAAAAGTAGGGCTTCAAACATACTCAAACATAATCACTGCCCAGATGGTCAGAAATAAAAAAATGTTGTCACCAAAACCTTGAGTAATTGAATTGTAAAAGTCCATCTAGTCCTAAGTCATTCCTAGGAGACAGGGTTGCTTAAGTCAAGGTCTGGCTAGTTCACTTCGGTGAGCTTCATTTTATTGGATTGATTTGATTGAAGTTTGATGCAACATAGCTCCACACTGAAAACTGGCATATCATGAGTGTGTCTAAATCTGTAAAATAGATATGGCAATTATTTTGACTGCATTACACTGATGAGAGATCATGTGATGCTGTGCACCCAAGCTGGTAATGTTGGGTCTGGTAATACCATCAGGTCTGGTAGACAATGAGTACCATATCATCATTTTTACATATCTGGCAGAAACAAAAAGATGGTGTTGGAGAGAGCTGTTGGAGCACATTCCTACGGACAACCAAACCAACGCCATGATCTGCAAAGAGCCCAGTGGAATCGGTAGTCCCAACAACACTCTCGTATTGCAAGGAGTTATTTGATGCAGTTTTAATGATAATGTTACAAATGTTACAATGACTATGTTATGACAAATACATTTTAATATTTCGCTACTTCAAACATATTTGATATTAAGTTTAGATGTAATTACACAATGTAACAACCCGGTCCCCCTGGTGATGTATGGGTCAAACAGATTTCATCCAAGAGACTGCTGTGCCTGTCCTGTGCAAAAGTCGCTAGTCATGTGAATCACTTGTCACTCTGTAGTCACATAAGTAGTCTGTTTCTAAACCTAGTAGTTTTGTTGCCTGAACCTAACTTCCTGTGCAGACTGAAGTTTATTTTGAAAAGACACGATGCATGTGTCAAGTGAAAACTGGCTCGCCGTCCCTGACTGACACTAGAGGAGTACTTAGAGTGTCAGTTTGCAGAGCTCCAGGCTCTGTGCCACCTCCAACGTTAGGACCCATCTCCAGGACCCTTGAAAAATCACATGCGTTTATCACGCTTCCTTATCAATAAAAACATTTACATCCATCCATCCATCAATTATGAGTAACCGCTTATCCTTTTCAGGGTCGCGGGGGAGCTGGAGCCGATCTCAGCTGACATCGGGTGAAGGCAGGGTTCACCCTGGACAGTTTACCAGACTATCACAGAACGTGGGTTCTCACAAGCTATTGTATCCTGAAGATCATCTCTGGCCTACATATTTTCTGACATCAATTCCTTCTCCAAGCTCTGGACCAGACAGGGTCCAACAGAGGAGGTGGGCCAGAGCCTGGAGCTCTTCAGCTAGACCCTTTTCAAACATTTATTGGAATCATCTACTTTTCATAAAAAATATAAAAAAGCTTTTTTTGCACCACAGAATAAGGCAGTACTCCAATTCAGATGTTATAATTGGTTGCTTATAGGACCACTCTGCAGATCACAGTCCCATTAATAGCTGAAAATTCCAAACTTGACATGATGTTACAGCTGGTTTTGTCCAGTACAACTTTAAACCTGATCTCCCTGTCAAGATGGTACTATCTCTGTACAAATATGACAATTAAACCGTGCTATGAGCTGTTTTAGTGTAACTTGAACATGGTACAACACAAAAAAAACCTTGTCCAAAAGAAGTACTACTTGTTAGTCTTTTCCACAGCAAATATTTCATATGTCATCAGAGGAAAAGCACTAAGGTAACAAATAACATAGATGAGTGCTCGAATCCATTTAGATTTGGAAGTGACCTAACTGAATGGAATACAGACTTTATTCATGCTAGTAGTTACACCTTTGACAGTTAATCAAGTAAAAGCGCTTTAACACTACTTGTCGTCATTCACCCAATCACACACTGATGACAGCGGCTACCATGCAAGGTGCCAACTGCCCATCAGGACTATCTAAGGATTCTTACCCAATCATACACCGATGGCACATCGGGAGCAATTTGGGGGTCAGTGTCTTGCCCAAGGGCACATTGGCATGGACTAGAGGAGCCGGGAATCGAACTGCCGATCTTCTGATTGAGAGACAACCCGCTCTACCTTTTAACACACAGTCGCTCATGGCCCTTGGTATGTGTTTGCTGATAAACACTTGGGTAGTTAGATCAGAATACTCTTGATAAACATTTCAATAACACAACTAAAACTGATGTACACTAACTATTATACTCTTTCTCTCTCTCTATATGTATATAGTATTATCATGTCTTCATAGAATCAATCTTACCTTGGCTTAAATCACATCATTATAAGATTATTAGTGACTTACACGCTGCCTGAGCAGCACTCTCCCACCAGGTTCATGGACTGGAAACATCACAGGCCACTCTACTAGAGCCCTGCACAGGCCAGGTCCACTCCAGTCAAATTCGCCTAAAACGCCTTTCCAAGGCATACCCAAAGTAAATTGAAAGCTGTTCTTGAACCGTTTGGAGTACATGCATGGAGTCAGAATCACTTTAACTGTCACGGTTTAGGCTTTGCCCCCTTTGTGTCTCTGTCTCTGTCTCTGTGTCTCTGTCTCTGTAGCTCCGCCCCTGGTCTCCTCCCGGCTCCCACCTGTGTCTCTGTCTGTTTCTTGATTTGCTTCATTCACTACACCTGTGCCCAATCACCTGCCCCTGGGTTTTCCCTCTGTCAACCCCTCTTATTTAAACTCCCCTGCTTCCCTGTTTTGTGGGATCGTTTAGTTGCTTCCCTGTGTGTGCGCCGTGTTCCAAGTTTGTTCCCGCCACGTCCCAGGGTTCGGACTTTGTCTTTTTGGACGTTGCCTTTTACTTCAGTTTGTATTTTTCGCGCTCCCTGTTGGAGTTGTTTTTGGTTCCTGTTTTTGTGCAAGTAAACAACCTTGCCTTCCACCTCGTCTCCATTGTCTGCGCTTGAGTCTTTGCTCTACCCCTGCACCACATCCCAGGACATTAACTGCCTAAAGCATGAAGCCTTAGCTAGTCCAAGTTCAAATTTGATAACAACACCACAGGAAATGAATATTTTACACATGGTTTTTCTAAGACTATGTTTAGGCATTTTCCAAAAAAGCCCATTTGGAGATCCATGGTAACCATGGTCACATACCTAGGCTGTGTAAAAATGTGTATTCATAATTCAAACTAAAGCTTATTTATGTTGAAATACAGTAATCTATAAGTTATTTCGCCATTATTCACTTTCCTAAAGTCTCCAAAACTCTCAAAAACCACACGTTGCATTTTACGCACGGACACAGGGAGCAGACTCTCGCGGTTACGCAATGACTTCCATGTTGTGGCTTAAATCCAACCCCTGAAGCTGTATATCGTCATGTTTTAAATTTCATTGGCTATACGAAGCGTCAGTCATCAGAACGATCGGTTGCAATTGGCTCAGTCTATACACAAAAGAAGAGGGGCAGGCACTGTCCTTCAACGCGGACTATCGTTGGCTATAGTAGGCTGTAGACAGGACATGGAAGCTCCTATTGGGTCAAGTGAGGTGTCAATCGAAAGGTCAGAGTGCAGCCGCCATTTTGAGACCCAGAGACCGGCAATGTTTACATGCAAACTGGAGTTATGTTGGAAAATACATAAAAAATTAGGCATATCTGCCGGCTAATTTGAAATGATGCAACTGTGGGTATTTATTGACGTAATAATGTGTTTTGGACTAAATATTTTACTGGATTGGATCGTCTGGACCTTTGGCAATGTAACAAGAATATCATGGATGGGTGGATTACTGTGAGGCTTCATAGGTGAGTTGCCTCAATTTTGTAATTGTTTGTTTGTTTGTTTGTTTGTTTGTTGGTGGTCTGACAGAGGCGTTGAGTGTACCTGCTGTTGTGATTGTATCTTGAAATGGTTTGCATAAATCAAATCACAAGAATGGTTCCTCCTCTGCTGCATGCGATACTGACATTGGATAGCTGTTTACAGTGTGTCTGTGTACAGTATGCTGTATCTCTCACTGTGGAATAAACTGCAGTGATTTTACTCACTAACACTTAATGAAAACTCATATCGTACTCGGTGATATATGCACAGTGTTAGAAGATTGAAAACTATTGTCCATCTCTTCTACATTTCTTTAACACTACTTTAAATGATTTCACAGATGATGATCATTTCATCAGCTGCTCCACAGCTGACCACGAGTGTCAGTAGTTCGGTCTCTCCTCTGCGCTCCGGGGTGCAGACAGCGCTGATGAAATATTAAGCAAAATTTGATTTGAGGTTTGAGTTGGTTTATATATTTTACAATAGAAATGTGCTCATAGTAGGCTACAAGCACTAATAACAATGCTGGTTTGACCGTTTAAAAGTGCAAAGTAACGTGTAATATGAAGTGAAATTAAATGTGAGAGGCATCATTATACCTGTAATGATGTAGAGTTTAAAGCAATAAAAACTATAGCCAATTACTAATTGTATCCATTGCTACGAAAGCTCATAATATTATAAAACCACAACCAATTACTTATCAAAGCAAGATGGACCCACCATGTGTCTGATGAGAATCAAATTAATACAAACCTCTAATCGTGGCAAAGATTTAACATATTTCACTTTAAGTTTTTATAGTTTCTGTTTATTTGTTCCTTTTTTCCTCCTTTCTTTCTTTATGCATTCTGTAATAGTATGACGTATGTATTTTATTTGGCACTTTGAAATACTGACAATAAAATGTGTGTTTATCATGATGTAAGTGTGCAAACTGTGTTCTAGCCTTGATAATATAATATGAACGTATATCAAATATTACTCATTCACATTACAACTTTTATTTTCTTTATTGAAATACACAACTCCCATTTACTTATGCATGCAGACACACGTGTCCAAAAAGGGAGACACCCACTGACACGCCACAATCTGACTCACTGACACACTGACACGCCACATCTGGGGACATTTCCGAAGGAAAATCATGCAGATTTATTCCTCCTATGGGTTAAAAAAGAGAGAGCCCTGGGGAGAGAAAGAGAGAGACACTGAAGAAGGTGAAAATGAATACCAGGGAGTAAGTGATCAAAACAGAGTGAATGAAAAAACGGAGGGACAAAAAGAGGGTAAGGCTGTTGTACAGGACTTTTTGCCTGTGAGGAGCTGTCTGTGGACACGAATACCCTGGAGGCCCTTTGACACACAGTCACACACACACACAAACACACACACACACACACAAAAGAGCATGGTCTGTGGTCAGGCTGTGTGCTGTGTACCATAAAGCGAAAGGACAGGTGTGTATTCAAGCGAAACCTCTCTCTGTGTCACTGTCAGTGTGTTTGTTTGTGTGTGTGTGTGTGTGTGTGTGTGGACTGTGTGTGTGTGTGTTTGTGTGTGTGTGTGTGCACGTGATAAGTGTAGTTTTGACTAAGGGTTATGCTCATATGTACATTCACTGCCAATGTGCATCCAACAATGGGCATGAGTCGCCCTTTCTCAGCCTCACAAAAACACAAACATGCACACACACGCACACAAACACACACACACAGACGTATGGCAAAGCTTTGTCATAGTGTCAGTAATCTATGGCCTATCTAATGTGATAGAAAACACACTCTTTCTGTGACAAACTTGCACCCATGTTTTCAGAAGCCAATGTCATCACTCTTTTGGTGCATTTTTCTGTCGTCTTTCCATCTCCGTCTAACTAATGTTATTTGTATCTGCTACGACACTAAACATGAAGTCTTCATCAGTATTTGTATCTGCTACGACACTAAACATGAAGTCTTCATCAGTATTTGTATCTGCTACGACACTAAACATGAAGTCTTCATCAGTATTTGTATCTGCTACGAGACTAAACATGAAGTCTTCATCAGTATTTGTATCTGCTACGACACTAAACATGAAGTCTTCATCAGTATTTGTATCTGCTACGACACTAAACATGAAGTCTTCATCAGTATTTGTATCTGCTACGACACTAAACATGAAGTCTTCATCAGTATTTGTATCTGCTACGACACTAAACATGAAGTCTTCATCAGTATTTGTATCTGCTACGACACTAAACATGAAGTCTTCATCAGTATTTGTATCTGCTACGACACTAAACATGAAGTCTTCATCAGTGTTTCAGACATTTCTACATCAGGTCTCCTTTGTGTATTTGTATTTGCTACAACATTTCACCATTACGTCATTGTCGGGTGATTTGCGACATTACATTTCTATCAAGTATTTGTACCCGCTACAATGTTTCGACATCACATTTTAATATGCCATTTTCATCTGCTATGATCTATCGATATTCCGCCTTCAATTGGTATTTGTATCTGCTAAGATGTTTCTACATTACGTCTTACCTTCTATGACGTTTGACAATATTTTTTCCATCAGATATTTCTACTTTCTATAATGTTTCTAGATTGAATCTTCATTGGGTTTATATAGTTTCATACATATACATAATCCCTGATGAATATCAAACACTGTAGCTGTACTCAATACATATTTTTCGGGGCATCATTTCAGTATGTAGTTTTAATTGGTAGCAACTAAAACAACATACAGTATATAAGTAAAAACATCATGTTTTAGCATGAGGCCCTTGGAGAAAAGGGAATTGAAAATAAGTATGTGTGTGCTTGCATCTCCTTTACAGGCTTAACACAGGAAATCAACTCCGACGGTCCTCACACATCTTTTGTCAAATATTGTTCACTGTCTAACCACTGAGTGTCTAACCCGAACCTCAGAGCCCAATAGTGCTCACTGCAATGTGTGTTCATTAACATCTGTGTTCTGAAGGGTCCCTTTTAAGGAAGAAACAGTTTACATTACACGTCTAAACACAGCAAAAAAGAAAGATGGACCCTTTTCTTTGTTTTTGTCTCTCTTTTAGGGAGAAATTGATTGTGTGATCTTCTACATGTCTGTAAGATGACGACACACACACACACACACACACACACACACACACACACACACACACACAGTGTTGGGTTCAAGCGGTTAGGTGGCTTGAAGGAATGTTCCACAAAAAATGGTCTTACATACAGCTATGAAAATACGTTTGAAACCACTTGGGGAAGTCCCTGTGTCAGGGCGGTTTCCCATGTACCTATGTACATATACACACATCATGCACAAATCCCACTCAAAGATCAGTTTACTAATGGCTACACGTTAAGTGCCAGATGAACTTGACTGGACTTGCCTTAAGGGGGGCTTAAATGTGTTTTCTTAGCAGAGTGTGTGTGTGTGCGTGTGTGTGTTGCTCTTTTTCAGACATAGAGGTCACAGAGGTTTTCTGTCTTTCTTTCTTATACCACACATAAGGGTGCAATCCTCCCTATCCTGTCCATTTTGATCCTGATGCATTTTGCTAGGGGTTTTCCGTGTAGTATTTTCTGCACATTGGGATACACTTTCTATACAGACACATTGTGGGTGACAGTCCATTCGTTTCCTAAAAGCTGAATGAGCAGAGAGACTTGGCCAATACACTGTTGGTCAACCAGTTTGTATTCTGTAGTCTTTTGATGTTCACAGTTTTGAAAATTGACTTTTCAATATTGATTATGTGTAAGGTAAGGTGAGGCATGCAATACATCCAGCTATTTATATTGGACGCTGGCCATTGATTTCAGCTCAGGTGTATGTATCAGGTATTGGCGGATATGAAAAGTATCTGTTTGCTGTGGTTAAGGCTGGTGCCATGTATTTTAGAGGTAATTAATACCAACAAATACTAAAGATGCATATTTACTGTCACATTAGCAACATGAAAAGAAAGACAAAACATCTTTTAAAAGTTAATCAAATTCAGAAGTTGCCCACATGAGACACAGAGAGTCCTGGGAATACCTGACTGGGAAGTGTCAATAGAAAGGTTTGGTTTCCAACATAAGCTGTGATTGCTATATAAGCTTTTATCCAAAAGTGGGATATAACACACCCTATAATCAACCCCTGGTAAAATGTGCCAGATTGTGAAGTTGGATACCTACTACTATACTAAACTTGTGATGATTAGGCAAATTGCGGATTACCTTTACCTATTTATCATAGTAACACGAGTACATTAATGGTTAATCAGAATGTTGTCAATGGTTTATTTGCTGTTGACATCATACTTGATAATGTTTATATTTTATGTTATTTCATCATTAGTTTGTAATATGAAATAAGTATTTTGTACATTATATATTGTGTCATAGCTGATGAGACAATAGCAATTACATTCTGATTACATTAGTAAATTATTTAACCAGTCTATTCTTGCACACATAACATTTTATATTCTACATTGAGTATTTGTAATGATGACTTACTGATTTGTAAAATTTAAAGAAATTGTTTGAAAAACATCTATAAACATTGCAGAACTACAGAAAATAGACACTAATTATGAACCATCGACAGAGTGTGAACTATCTATCATACAATTCATACATGCTTTACAAAGTTTAATAAGGTATTCTTATAATTATACATTACTACTTTATAACATATCGATCCATGTAATGTTTAGAGTTGTTTGACAAATCATTTATTTAACTTTTAAAGCCCTCGCCTAATCCCTTAGAAAAAATGACTAAAATAACTAAATACCCAAAATGAATCAGGAATAGCTCCTCCATCATAAGGCGTATATGCTTACATCTCATCTCCTTTGAAAGGTAAGATGCTAAAGAATATGAATTCATTGTAAGTACATTAAACTAAATTACCATTCCAGAGAAAATGGAAAAGCAATGAAGGAAAAAAATAATATTTGTATAAAATCTCAATTTCAGTGACAATATCACCATTACAATCAAGATCCCATAGACCCCAATGCAACTGAATGTCTTCTCCTACTCTTTGACTTGAAATGTAACTTGACAAAAAGACAATTACAGAAAACACAATATACAGTTATAAAGATACATGCACTAGTATCTGATCATGTTTTGGCGCGTTTATTGTTTACATGTTGACTAATTACTGGGAGTTTTCCTTTAAACACTATTTATATCCTTATAACCATGTTACAAATAACAAAATTCTCCCAGAAACATTGAAATAGTAGTAAACACAATGCATATCAATCTTCCAATGACTGGTGAGCTCCATGGTATACAGGCAGATAAACAGTGCTTTATATGGTATCCACAGATATGGATAGATGATACAGAAACAATGATATATAGTTTGTTGCTGTCTGTTGCCGTCTGGTGGCTGTATCTAACCTTTAAGAGCCAAGCGTCGGCTGAATGCAAAAGTATTCTTTCAGGCAAAATGGCACTTTGCTCCTATCCCAGCTGATCTGTGTTGCTGTCTGGTGGATTACAATTGCTGCATACATGTTAGTAACTAAATCTGCCGTTTTTGGGGGCAAAAATGAAACTGTCCTTATAATATATAACATAGAAATACTTTGACCAGACAGCGGCTGCTGTGTGTTTTGATGCAAGGTGCGTACAGTTGCATCAGAAAGTTATTCCAAGCTATTCCAAGCATGATATCGTAGACTGATGAAGAAATGATTCTTTTGATCACAACTTGTACAAAGTTTATTATCTGTACTAAATACTTCATGATAAGACCTAGTTTGGACAACATATGATTGGTTTATGAATTCTGAAAGATGAAGACATGTTTTCAAAACACTAACAGTCATATGTTCTATGTGTTAACTCTATAGTTGCAAAATTTGAGTGTGTAACCGTTTAGCAAAAGTATTTTTCCTTATAAAATGAATTCTCTTAATATTTTTTTTTCCTCTCGAAATTATGATTTTATTCTCATTACATTGCATTTCCCCCCAGAAGTGGCCCTGATATACTATATATAATACTATAATGTAACTAGCAGTCCCCCAAAATGCTATTCTTGGAGTCCTCATAGTATAAGTGTTGTTATGTTCAAAAGCCTTCGCCTGGTTAGCATGTACAGTTCAGAATGTCAAGGGATCACAGCAATCAGTAGGATTCAGCCTCTGAAGACTATGAACATCCACAGAAAATGCAATACAAACACTGGTATTTGATGTCACAACTTAACCAGAGGGATGTCCAAATGAAGGGGCTATATAATCTGGTGAACACAAATGTGATTAATACAATCAGATTTTGATTATTTATTCTCAGAAAAATTGAGTTCTTAAAAAATGTGTCCGGAAAGATGTACTAAAGAGAAGTCCTCAGCTGAAACCATTCATAAATATTCATACTAAATTTGATTATGCTTGCACATTTGCTTGATCAAATGCTCCCTTGCATCTTGCTGTGCCCTGAGGTCTTGCTTCCAGCAGGGGGACAAAGGGGGCTACAAATTTTAAATTTAGGATTCAACAAAAGAAAGAAATCACAGCCAGTTCAATTATAAGGTCCATGAAACAGCCTAGCAAACACAGCAAAAGAGCCTTATTTCTATTTAGACGGTGGCTTTGGGACACAGGATGGAAGGGCAAGAGAATGAAACAGTGTGGAGGAAAAAAGTGAATCGTTGGTAAACACTATTTACATGAAATATGGCCAATATCCAGCAGTCAGGTTTTGCCTTTCAGGGCAGAGTGTATGCGTGTGTCTGGGGAGAAAACTATCCAAGCTTGGGGATCCACACTAAGTCCTGCTGACTGGGCACTTTTACATGGAAAATAAAAGGGGATGGGAGACGGAAAGATTGAGCCATTTACACACACACACGAACACACGCACACACGCGCACACACGCACGCGCGCACGCGCGCACACACGCGCACACGCGCACGCACGCACACGCGCACGCACGCGCGCGCACACACACACATATATGCACATATGTCTACGTACAAAAACAGCTTATTGTTCTCCAAGGCAGTTCATCTCCTCCATCACCAGCTTTATGTTGTCAGGTGCACTAGTTTCTTTCATCATGATGGCAGTTATACTGTTTCTCCACATGCCGCTGCTGCAATTCTGTGTTATTACAGAAAAAGCGTCTCCAACTCTGCCCAAACAGAAGCAAGAAAATCACTTTTTATGTCACTGACATAGCAATTTTGGAATACTAATGTCAGTGAACAGACTGTATTATTCAGGAGGAAATCTACATGGAGACAAAACGTTCATTTAAAGATCATTGCCTACAGTTGCAATTGCATGCAAAAATCACAATATGTGTACTGGGCTCCACATTTTGCAGTAATATCTCTTCAGTTCTGGAAAGGTAAACTCTTCTGACCCTAATAGCGTGCACGAAGCTTTAAAAATAGGTGTATCATAATGTCTTGTACAAAGTGACTATTCGTTTGGCCTTATTTATAGCTGGGCTAAAGAAATTTAAATGCAATTTGACTAAAGACTTTTTCTCTTTAATGATATAACTTTGTGTGTACGAAACCCAACATAGTCTTGAATATTTAGTTTGCAAACCGGCAAATAGAATATGTAAATAAGGCAGCTTTGGAGCTGTCAGTAGGCTTTCTTTTTCACGTATCACAGAGCTAAAGCAACAGAGTCTTTACTGGACACAGAGATACAATTGTAATTAATTTCCTCATATTGCTGGAAATGAATAAAAATTAAAAACTTCCAAACTTTTTTTTTTGGCGGGGGGGGGGGGGGGTTATATCCGTTTATGCATGTTATCTGTACTTTTGCACATTACCTAGGATTTATATATATTTTTGTAATCTGTTCATGTAACAATGTTGCAATGCTGCCCTTTTGAACAGATCTCACTTGAAAAATAGATTTGAATCTCACTGAGACTATTATATAGTTAAAGAAACAGAAAAGAAAAGTTGCAAATATGTCTGTGTAATTGAAACTTCAGATAATGCTTCAATAGGAGTGCGACTGGTTGTGGTATGTAGAAATGGTTCATCCTGCTCTGATGGGGATTTTGTGGATTTTTTTTAGCTCACACACGTTCTCACTGAGTGACTAGTGACAGGGTTTTATTTGTCAAAGCCACCTTTATTTGACCTCTGTGTCCATGTTCACCTTCAGAGAAGTCCTCAGAATGATGGCTTACTGATTTATATAGTTGTTTGCCTTTGGGCCATAGTGGTGTGTGGTTTGTTTTTCCTTTGAAAAAGCTTCAGTGCACATGAAGGATGTCTTTTACGCTGGGGTTTGTTTAGAAAGGAAGAGTGAAGTGTAGTTGTTTGAAGAGATGTTTTAGCATTTAGGTTAAAACAAAGCTCTATTTTGTTGTCAGTGACAGTAGATATAAGCACTGTTTCAACAGCATTTCAATGTTTATATTTCTGCATTTAGCAGGCTTAATGAAAAGCCTGCTACATAGAGGCAATCATGCGAATGTAAACTACAGTATAATGATCCAAAACTATGCATACAAAACAATGGCCAAATGAGAAACCATTTGCTACACACAACTCAACTTTTAGACATCTAAACATTCTAAGATTACACTCTTGCTTATATATTGTCTGAGACCTAAAGCCTTGCATAAACTCAAGAAGTTCAAGATTACAGGAAATGTATACTGCCATCATTAACATAAATTGGTTCAGTGCTGTAACCCTTTTGAAAAAAGCCCATTTTGGTCACTGATCCGCATGCGTTGTCCTAATAGCGGATGATGTAGGCATGATCTGCTACAAGCCTCAAGCAGAGATGAGGAGTTGGATACACAGACAGGAGTGAAAGAAACGCCTCTTTCTAGCTCCACCATTTAAAAAAATTATCAAACATGAAGTTTTCAGCCGCAATGCCCCAACAAAAATCTGTTTTTCACATATGCAGCAGGAATCCCCAACATATGTAAACTAACTTTGATGTATATAATCTGCTGACTTTCTCTTTAAATTAATATGCAACCTGGTCTCCTAAATATGACTGATACAATGAAATTGTAGATTATGATAAGAGGTATACATACTTGATGTATCATGAATATGTTTCTAATTATAGTTAGTCCATATAGGAATGAGGTTAGGGTGGATGGATGGGTCAAAAAAACACAGGGCCTTCACCCAGACTGCTGTTCATGTTCACCACTGTGTGGTACCAAAAGTCAACTAAACTAAAGTTAAGTTATGTCACAAATTAAATTATGTTAAGCCAACTGTGATGTTCTACTAAACCTAACCAGTCTTGTTGCATTTTTGTTTTGTTTTGTTTCCATTCACAGCATTAATCAATACTGCAACCATAATCTGGGAGAAAATATTTTCCTCAAAATGTTATTGAGAATGTTTAGTTGGATGGAAAGGTCAGTTTTAGGTGACCGGGTTATAACATGAGATATGCAGTGAACACTTTCCAAAATGAACAGACTTCCATCCATTTCCAAATACAAAATTCTGTAACACTTTATAATAACTACACGCTATGAAGCATTAGTTAAGTATGAGTAAACACTTAATTAATCATTTATAAAGCATTGTTCCTACATTAACGCTCATTATTATGCAATGTATAACAACAGTTATAAATGTTTTATTCTTGATTAATAAGCTCATCTATTATGTGTTTCATGATTGTGTTTTCATACTTTATAAATGATAGATTCAGGTAGTTACTAGTCATTAGTTAAGTATTTTGTGTGACCTCATCTAAAGTGAGGACTATCTCTGCCTTACAAAGCATTTATTAATGACATTGAAAGGCCATCAGTGCCTCAAAACCCACAGGGTCTAGCTCCAGTAACGGAACAATAGAACAGTTTTTGAAATATCCTCCCAATATAATATTGTATAGTTAAAAATGAATTTATAAACCAAAATTATGTTCAGATGCACCACCATTATCATGTAAGGGTGTGATCTACATTTAGTAGGTGATTTCTGTTCAAACAAGAAAAACACGAGGATCACGACATCAAAGCCTCTTCTAAAGGTGCTAACATGCCTCCCAGCGACACTGACACAGCACGGAGAAAACTGCAACATTATATGGTGATTACTTTGACGAAAGGTTAATGAGTTATGAACACAGCTTTCCACAAATCCTACACTGTAACAAATTGCTGTAAAAATACAAGAAATTCTCAACAGCAAGGTACTGTTCTTCGTAAATACAGTTGAATACAGTTAAATCCAGCAAAAGTTGAGGCCTTGGAAGAAAAAAAAAATTAACAGCAGCTACTGTCCAATCTTGCAGTATACTACAGTATTTTTTCCTTTTTCAGTTGACTAAGCCCGCCCCTTACTCTTCAACAGCACACGGCATCAAGTATCTACTGCTTAGTTAGCACATAGTCAACCTAAAGAAAATGAACAGAAAGCTTTAGATATTATAGACCGGTGATTTTATTCAGGATGGAAGAATAATAATAAGAGGGAATTTGAGAAGACGATTTTCAACGGACTGTGACCGAAGCACCGAAGCAGACCGAGCACCACCTGCTGCTTCAGCTCGCCTACAAACACGCAGCGGACACCGTCCATCCTGCCCCTGTGGCTCACTGAACAAGGTAATTTAGATGTTATCAAAGTTAGCATGACGGTGTTCAGTCATTTTGTGTTGAATCTACATTGTATTGTACTGATTTTTTGCCGATAACGTGACTTGTTGCATGCTAACATGCTAACGAGCGGTGCTTGCAGGACAGCGACTGCTGCAGTAGCTCACGCGGTTCACTGTGCATACGTGGTGACCCGTGTGTTAGAAAAGAATGGCATGCGATCTACCGGCACTGCCGGTCGATCGCGATCGACGTATTGGGCACCCCTGCTCTTGATTGACAACATATCGTTATTTTTTTTGTTGTACCGCGTTACCAGCGAGAGTTATTTCATTTTCATAGATACCTGATTGAATTTCTCAGCAATTGAATCAACAAGCTGAGTTAATATATATATATATTTGATATGATTTCAGAACATTAACTATAATTGTTGTCTGCATTAGTTGCTGGTGACGCTGCTTGATAAGCATTGAAGCCACGTCGTCTGTGAAGGCATCCAGCCAAGCTTCATCACGTTGCTGCTACGGTTTTCTCCAGCTACGATGTGTTCAACTTGCAATACCAAGAGGAAGCTGCAAGGACACTGGAGTTTGTTCAAAGGTAAATCTTCTGCAGTCTTAAATATTATTTGGATATTTTTCTGAAGGTTAATATGTTGCAACATGATTGAGCTTGTAGCCTTGATGTGAGAACGTGTAGAACAAAAATCAGACCTTGTATGTTCACATTTTTTGCTTATATGAAATATTCACACATATGTTAGATGAAAATAAGATTATTCTCTCATTGTTAGTAGACACAGAGGTCAGAATACTTGTAATTTGTATTTGTTTATTCCAATGGGGTTCAGTATTAAGTGTGAATACTCTTTACATACCACACCTAATATATATATATGCTTTCTCTGTTATTTAGGCGCTTCATTGGTCTCAACCTGGAAAGGGGGACAAAGGCCAACCAGGGGAAGGTGGTGTCCAGAAAGACAGGGAAGCTGGTCCAGAAGAAGGCAGGAGCTGTCAATCCCCATGTGGCCACCCTCATAAAAAACCTCCTGGACTTTGAGTGTGGCTTTATGTAGTCCACAGCACATCTCCACATAGGAGGAAGGAGAGGTAGCCCACACTGCTGGTGTTCTTTTTTCCTTTTAAGGTAACACGTTTCAAAATTGCATTCTGTTCAGTTCTATCGAGTTGTCTCAAACGTGCAGTTCCAGATTTGTTCTTTTACTTGCTTTCTATTACACTAATGACCATAACTAAATAAAAAAGTGATACTGAAGGCGGGGTACATTTAGTAAACTATAAGAGTTGTATATAGATTGTTGCGAATCTGTTTAACATGATACAGTGTTCTGGTCTGATTGTATTGTACAATAACGTAATTACTGACAATGTTTTTTGTTCTAATTTACTTTAATGAATACAATTTTATATGGTGCTTTTAATATTTGTATTTTGCAAAAATGTGATCACTGTAAAATTGTCAGTTATTGAATGTGTTTGACACTGCATTGGCTTTAATAAAAGCTTTTTAATGTAAGGCCATCTCTTGTTTGAGTCGTTTCTATGCTCGCAATTTTCAGGGGTTTTATTTTGAAATGTAACATTTTAAATCATTAGCTTCTAGCAGTGTCATACTGTAAATACATTCTACGGTAATGAACTGTTCATGCATTTTCTATACAGCACTGTACTGTCATACTTTTTTACAGTATGAAACCGTTGTTGTACATTACAGTAGGTATGCTGTAGAATTACAGTTAGAAGCTGGAGCCTGTAGCTGCCAGCTCTTTACTGTAATTTAACGGGGAAATTTGTTACAGTGTACTCTTCTCTTTTGTGAACTGCAATTACACTCAACAAAATGTCGAAATGTGTCAGCATGTGTTGGTCTTTGGCACATCCTCTACTTGCAGGGTTGTGCATTAAACATTAGCTCCTCACATTCCTCAGCTTACACATTTTTCAGATCGGACAGCTGTATTATGCTATTTTATATTAAGAACAAGTCAGTATGTCTAAATAACTTTTTTTTCCCTTTTGCTTTTGATCGTTATGTTTTTGAATCACCTTTCTGTCACAAGCTCTGTCTAAACAGACTTACTTAAATGATTCATCCTTTAGTATGACATTGGTCTGCTATTGTCTTTATTTTTATTTTTCCCCCAGACACCTAAACAATTAATTCAAATCAATTATGTTTAGCTTGAAACATATTTTCTCCCGGATTAGTAAGCAGTTTTAAACAGTTTGGAACACTTGGTTTACTTATAAATTGAAAAAACAAAAACACTACAAACTACATGGTTATGTTTAGGTAACAAAACTATTTGGTTATGTTTGGAGAACAAAACTACTTGGTTATGTTTAGGTAACACAACTACGCGATTATGATTAGAAAACTAAACTACTTGGTTATGTTTATAAGATAAAACTAATTGGTTATGTTTAGAAAACTAAACGATTTGGTTATGTTTACAGAACAAAACTACTAGGTTATGTTTCGAAAAAACAAAACTACTTGAGACTACAGAGAACAATTACAGCAGTGGTGGGCCATCAGGGCCTGCAAAGCCTTCTCTGCTGGCCTAAACAGAATCACAAAGTTATAGCCATTTTATAATTGAATCATTTTTCTTAAATACACTACATGTATTATAATTTATAAAAATATTTTTCCCATTATCTTATTTTCTCATTGCACAGCTACTGTGTTCCTCAGTTACTCTGCTTCCAGTGCAGCTTGTTTTAAGTAGAGCTTTTATCCAATCAGATTTCACCTCTGTGTCTCTAGGTAAGAGGAGAGGCCCCAGGCCTGCAGACTCACCAGTGCCTCCATGTGCAGTTTAAGTGAATGGGGACGATATTGTTGATTGGCATAGTCTTCAACCAATCAGATCTTTAGTTTAACATTCTTGGACGCGCCAGAGCGGCCTGCGGGCCTACAACTACGTCAGCATTAGCAGCAGCGCTGCAGTGAGATTCTGTGCTGTGATTGGTCAGTGGGCGAGCATGTTACTGTCGTGAAACTAAACTTAACAGCAGAGGCTTAGTCAAGAGTTCATATTGAAAGATATGAATGAAAATATGATATTTTTTGCATTTTGTTTGGTGTAGACTTTTTTTTTTTTACCTAGCTTTGTTTTTTAACACTCAATGGCTGAAGGAGGAGAAACGGATTTCTGAGTTGGGATTTAACCGTGGGATTAAACTCTTTGTCAACAAAGAAAAGAGGATGTGATCAGCATTTGGTAAGTCAACTGGTTTGTTTTTTTACATCTAATATCTGAATGGCCCTTGAGTGTGTAGCAGAATGCGTGTTGCTGCTGTTGTTTTTCCGTTAAGCTAGTTAGCCTAGCCTCCTGGAACACTTGCAGAGCATCAGCTGTTTTTGTTCTGGTTCAGAGGTCACACAGACTGTTGTCTCCTAGTGAGCTCAGAAAACATATTATTTCCTACAATTTAAGCTTCTGCATTTTCCAAATGTACTAGTATTATTCAAACGTTTTGTTCGGTTTGTAAGCCTCGTACCAAACGGTTTAATACACTTAACGTAACGTTATATAGTTACAGCCCAAGAAACGAATAATAACCCTAACTGTGGCGCCATCATGTGGTTATAAGGTGGTATTTCAGCATTGAAGGCCCAGGTATAAAATGCACGGCCCGCCACTGAATTACATATAACTTTATTTTGTCCTGTGACATGTGAAGTGGATAGTTTGAAGAATGTATAGGTATTTTGTCTGTGAAGTGCATTGAAACAGGTTCTGACGAAGCACAATTGAAATAAATAGATTTTTACTGCCAATGATGCCATAAGCAAAAGATGACTCTTTCCGGTAAACATTTTGTATTTTTCAATAATTGCAGAGATCCTTTATAATTTTATGGTAGACGCTATTACTACCCAGGTGGCAGAAGTCGGTAATACTAATTGCAACATCATTTACTTGGCCTGGTGTGAGTAGCTAAATAGCTGCCGTGTGACTATTCTTACCCGGGTGAAAATAGACACTTTTAAAAGTGAACCTACTGTAATTTGGTGAAGTTGAAGCTTCCATGATAGTACTAGTATTATCCTATTGCAAGACAGAACATTGATATTGTAAAATTCTGCAACACTGTGTATTAGGGTTATAGCAAAGAACAATGGTTTATTAATGGTTTATAATTAGAGGAAGCAACTCAATTTGGTTAACAGGAAAAGATGCTGGTTAAAGCTATCTGCAGGACAACATTGTTTTTCAGTGTCCTCTAAATTAGACACAACCATTACAAAAACGATTCATATGACTATGTCTTGTCTGCCACCTTTACACAGTTATAGGTTTTATTTTAGGGTTAGGTACAAATACTATTGGTGAAGTTTGGGGAAAGATGGTCATGGATAAAAGAAAGCAAGTCACATGCTTTGTCTGACATCCTTAGGTGATAGGGAAAGATCACAGTGAGAGCCATGCTACACACACACTTTTTTAGAATTGGAGCTGAATGTTGCCATTGGATGTTTATTTGTGTTTATTCTTTGGTACACTGGGCTTTAGTGCAGCTACAGTCAATTACCCTTTTTGGTTTCTCTCCGAAGTGAGACAGAAAACAGAAAAATAATTTTCAGCACAAACTTAGGGTTCGGTTTTGCTCATCAGTAAGTGACATTCATGAATGAATCACATATTCAGGAAATGTCATTTCCCTTTGTGAACATACTTCAATAAACAATGATGTGGGAAGATAATGTATTGGTGTCTCTATATGTGGTCCCCACATAATGCCAATGTAGTGTCAGTTGGCCTTTAAAAAAAAGCCTATGACCCATTTCTTGGTCCTGACCCATCATTAAAGGCCTACAGCAATGAGGACAGTGAGAACAGGATAGAATTGCCTTGAATATTTAAGTGGAAAAGAGGGCTATCCTCTGTGTGATATATTGAATCCCAAGCCAAGCCATTTGACGGTTCCAGTATTTGAAGAAACACAGGAGGGGGCCGCTTGAAAATCCCCTACTGTGGCGGCTCTTTAAACTTTCTCAGCCTGGGACAGAAATGGAATAAATTTTGCATCTCCCATGAACTCAAGCTCATTAGGACGCTCTCTTGTTATGGTGGGACCCACCAAAAACAGGGGCCATGACCCACTTTTGGGGTCTCCACTTATAATATGAAGAAATATTTCAGAGTGTCTATTAAGTATGCATTTGGTACTGGTACAGGAACTTCTAATTTCTTCTTAATCAGCCTTTTCAAATATGAATAGGTTGCTTCAAAGATTTTACAGAAGTATAGCAGCAAATGTTACATTATTGCAACTAATACATAATAATTAGTAGGTGTTAAAAGCATACTTTCCACATTCTAAAATAAATAGCATCACTGCTGATAACTGGAAAAATGATCTTATGTATATATATCCATTTCCATATATTTGCATTAGTTTTTATATAAAATGGAATACATCTATTTATACAATGGTTTTATTAGTATGTGTTAAATGTGGATCTGTTTGAACTCTGAGCTCACCAAAGTACGTTCCCAACAATGGTTTGTTGTAATGGCAAAAAGCGTACAAAAAATAGTTTAACAATGTTAAGCATAACAACCATTCCATTAACATGGATTCATTTTTGGAAGGTGATTCTTTAAATAGGCTGATTATCATGCCATATTTTCATGGAGGTCTATCTTTGTCAAAACATCTTTAAAAGTATGAAGGAATGTTGATTTGTAATGACAAATCCTGAAACATTAGACACTGCTGTCAGCATTCAATAGGACAACTTTTATTTGGATTAAAGCAGATTCACTTTTTCGCTTTGTCCTTCGCTCCTCAGAACTGTATAAATAACAGAGCAATTTGCTTTGGGATTTACAGGTGGCACATGGGATTTCAATAGGTAGTTTTGGAGTTAGCAGTTCACTGTGTCTGATTTATCAGAAACGAATGAAGGGATACTGCATGAATCCGTATAGTCCAATGCAGACAATCTGAGTCTACTGTACTATGATATACAGTTTCCAGGTGTGCTGTCTGCGAATGATGGGCTATGTCTGTGCACTCTACCTACACTGTATGTATGATGTATGACTATATGGAAGTACAAGAGCATCCTGATTGCCAGTTTATGTGTGAGCAAATGCAATAGTGTGTGTGTGTGTGTGTGTGTGTGTGTGTGTGTGTGTGTGTGTGTTTGCAGACCACTCCTGTGTTTAGGTAGGAGGTGGAGGAATTCTGATGTATGACACAGGGAAGGGAACGTTGAGATTGACAGGCCAGACTGTATTGTGACGGCTGGGTCCTTAGGGTCCTTCAGAAAAGGCCATGTCTCCAACACGCTGGGGTGATTTCCATAGCTATTGGACCAGTCATAATATTTGAGACACTTTTGGGAGCAATTCTTTGATTAAAAGAACAGTTTGTGAGAGAGCGAGGGACAGCAAGAAAGGGAAGAGGACTGTCTCTCTGTGTGGTCGCACTAAGAACAAAAGAGAGGAACACAGATGTTGAGGAAAAAAAGAGGCTGATCTGACCTTTTCCAGTCAATGCCAGCTTCTATAAGGAAGATTCTATGAGGCCTCCAAACCATACACATGATAATAGACCTCCATTATCATGCTCATCCACATCTATTTGCATCAACTCCACTCAGTGGCAGATCCATTTAGACCTTGAGTTTAACTTCATGGCAGGTTGCGTCCTCAAAACAGAAACAAATGAGGCATCTCAGACAGCACATTTGGCCTTGGATGGCTCATATAATAACAGCGTTCAACATCTGACTAGATGTCTCTGATGTAAAGAAACCTAAAAATAAGTTTAAAGCTTCAGTGAGAAAGTTAATATAGCTATGGACTGCTTGGATATGCCTGGGTGGTTGTGATCAGTTTACACACACTATTATTGTAAGACAGCTTCTCATTCAGTAAGTGGCAGAGGCTGTGAGTGAGATATAAAGACTGATGTTTAATGACGTGTGCCTGAGCTGCTCATCTGAAATGGATTTCATCCAGTGTATAAGATTCCCCATTTTACATTCTTCAGTCAAAACCCCCCCAAAAAATGTTTCAAGGAGGTCATAAATGCAGAGTAGAAACGAGGATACTGTGGCATGTCAACAGCCCCCCACTATCCACCACTGTCCTAAGGTGTAGCAAACCCCAGCCAGACAATGGTGAAGCGTACTGATGTTCCAGAGGCCTTTGTTCATGTTCAACTGTCAGCCTTATTTTGATGAGCATGAATTTACTTTTCTCTCCTTCACAACCAATCTCCAGAAAACACTGTAAGAGCTACGGAACCGATAAAACATAAATGAGCTCTTACGAGTATAAACATTCATTAAATGACATTCAACTATACATGTGGGCATTAATCAAAACATTTTCTCACATATATCCTTCTTAAAAAGCACATGTAAAGACTGAAATCTAGCATTAGCATAACATTACAGCATAGCAATTTAGCCATTTCTTTTAAGCCAACATTAGCATCTTGTTACAACAATAATACATTTGACCAGGTTAATTAAGATTATATGTCACTAAACATGGTCATAAAGCACAATAAAACACACAATACCTTGTTCCCATTCCAGCTAAGTGCTTAACCGTCAATAAAGTAACTCTTATTGCAGAGGAATATCTTACTAACACTTTTTCCGCGAGTACACACCGTCAATTATTGTACTTTTTTCATGCAAAGTCAAGATACTACTCTCAGACGAAATTTGCATTTACTTCCGGTTTTGCAAGAAGGGCTTAATAAAAAAAGGACCCGGAACATAAAAAAGAACTTACAAAATATAGGCTTCCTGGAAATTGTTACATCATTTACAGTAGGAAGGCATTTTACTGAATCTCTATCCAACATTGAATCTGCAAAAAAAAAAAGACCCCTAATGGAAGTTCAACTAACAACTTTTATAAGTGATTAAATTCAGAACTGGAAGAATCAATTGCGATATTTACCATTTTGACATTAAAGGTGCCCTGTTTTCTGGTTAACAAACTTGTTAACTCATGTTATGATAACTTTCATTACCACTCACCAAAATTGATGTGTGTCTATCATTGAGGTGATAGCATACTGAATTCACTTCTGTCATATAAAAAGCCATTTTTTTTAACAACTTCAGTCCTATATAGTTTATTAGATTGCAGTCTTCTTCTTCCCTGCTTTCGTTGGTGCATTTCTCCATCTCTTGGTGCATTACCTCTACCTGTAGGTCAGTGGAATAGTGTGAAATCATTGGCAGGGCTGTGTATTGTGTCATCCGAATGCTTATGCATGCATGTCCTCATATATGCATGATACAAACAAAACTGGGTCCTACTCATAGATAAACAGTTCCATAGCTCATCTGGAGATCAAAACTCCACAGACGTGTGACATTATACCTCTCTCTCCCTCCCCCAAGCCACAGTCCAACAGATGCCCCCTGACTTTTTCTTCTGTCCCAGTCCCCCTGTCCTGGCCTGCTGTAATTCCTTTCCCTCTAGTCGCGGACATCTGACCTGGAGTATATAACCAAGGGGCAACCTCTGGGTCTGAAAAGGTAAGCCAGTGCAAGTTTAAGTGCCTTAAACCTGCATTCCTTCTAATGGCCAGCAGGGGTCTAAAACGTGGTTACAAAAAGAAGTATGATTGTATAGAGGTTTATAAGAAATGACCCTACTTCTCACTTATATATCTCAGTTAACATTGTAAACATGAGTTTATGTCTCAATGTCTAGTTTCTTCAACAGTCTTGTTCTTTGTCTCCAATACAGCATAATGTTTATTTATTAAAATGCGCATCCCAATTAATGTCACAGTTAACGTGAATTATGGATGCACCATGCTAATAAAGCTAGCTGGCTAGATATATAGTGTTAACTGCTAACAGTACCTGGCTCTGCTGGGCAACACTTCTCCCCAGCTCTACTCTCTCTTCCAAATATGGTCACTTCTGGTTCCAAAATGGTGAACTCAAGGCTTCAAAACAGCAGTCCACAAAACAATGTGTGATGTCACCGTGACCACGTCCACTTCTTATATACAGTCTATGTATATAACCAGCCCTTATCCACTCTGTCCTGGCAAGATTGTTATTGTTGCTTTGTGCTTTCTGCCTTTGCATTCCTGTCTCTATATTCTGCAATCAGTAACCTGTAATCTTTACCTGAACCCTGCAACCTGTATTTGGAAACTTGTATCTGTACCTGCCTGCCTGTCTGCACCTTTTATGCTGCCCAAGTCTGGTTACCTGTGGATTATCACTTCCTTCTGTTTGGACTTTCTGCCCATGCGCCTAAGCTTTTGAAACCTCACTTGTGTCTATTTATAATTGAACCATCCTTGTCTGTCTCGACTGTCTGCATTTGGATCCTTCCGCCTTGAGCACACACCTGCATGAAAAGTTCATAACCTGTTGATACAACTTACTGATTTGCGCAGCATAAGCTTTAAAAGTACATCTGACACATTGACACAAATTAAAAAGACAACAGCCAAAAGTTAATTTTCACTAATTAATTAATGTTAATTAGTGAAACTGATATAATCTGCCACCGCCATGGTTTGACATTTGAACTGTCATAAGTGATGGTCAGGGCTGTCTATAAAATTGGAAGCTACTCGAATCGTTTGTTAATTGCTTTGCTAATAAAAGGCTCGTTGAGATGAGTCAGTCCTGCATAGAATTGATCACTGGCGATCGCCTCACAATGCATGCCGGTTAGATTTGTGTCCGACTTGATCTCGACTTGCTCTGACATCATGCACACGTGGTCAACGATAACCTCAAGAGAGCGAGGCGCTGCATGAACTACAACACCCAATGCATGATGGGAAACGCCTGGCTGTCGCCAGATCAAAGAGCTGATTGGCTCTTAGATTTGACAACAAACACCACGTTTTGTAGAAAATCATAATTTTCTGTGTAATTGTGCTCGATTGTTGGCTGTTAGTCTCATGTTGAACAACGAAGGTTTAATCTAAAAACATATCTTGTGTGATTAATAATAATAAAGCTTATTTATTCAACACATATCACAACGAGCATCAAAGTGTTTCACAGGCAGACATAAAAGAACAAACGATAGCATACAATGCAGATACACGCACATGTCCACATAAATATATATTTACAAACATGAATAAATCCAAACGTGGTCTGCAAACTAAAAGCACCCTACAAACAGGATGTAACTCTTTTTTTGTCTTCCTGTTTATTCTTTGAA
The DNA here is from genome assembly GCF_910591455.1 of Pholis gunnellus. Classification (NCBI taxonomy): domain Eukaryota; kingdom Metazoa; phylum Chordata; class Actinopteri; order Perciformes; family Pholidae; genus Pholis; species Pholis gunnellus. The sequence continues at coordinate 28,347,672 of NC_136531.1, forward strand.
GGCGGATGAAAACTGTCCGAGTTTTTTTAACGCCTGCTCTCGTCCACTTTCCAGGTGAGGCACAGTTCTTCTCGAACGAGCCTAATTTGAGGATGTATATATTTGATAAGAACTTCGCAAACTGGCAATCAAAGCCCAACGTTGGCATTAGATAGTCAGTAAAACAAAAAATAAATAAAGTTTGAATCATGTTATTGCTGAAAGAAAAGAGTCTGATATTGATCCTATTGAGCTTAAATTGCGTCGCCTGTCTTCTACTGCTGATGAACCTATGGAGCTGCCAAACCCCACAGAGTGTGACCAATGCAGCAAAGTTCAGGCAGCCAGAAAGTTATCGTCAGGGTAACTCAGTCAGGAAATAAATGATCAAGACATACAGATGCATCATTTTCCCAGAATATGATGAAAACTAGGATAACACACTAGGGTACATATAAACACACTCAATGCTCACAGTTAGTTCTTAATAGCGTCTTGGTGTCACACTGTGTATGTCTGCTTCATTGGGTTTCTTTCAGTGTTTTGGATCGATCGAGTGTTTGCATCACAAGTTCTGATTGTTGGTTGACCTTGAATGACCTTTCCGAACAATGAAAAAAAGGGTATCTCACTTTTGTGGGTGGAGGTAGCTACTGTTTAAGGAGAACTGTGGCCATGAGGTTTAATGTCACTGGCTCTCCCATCTGTTAAACACTGATATTAATGTGACCCTGATTTAATCTCAAACTAAAAGAGTCCAGTCTGTCAGACAAACAAAGACACATAATTAATTGACATATTGTGGTGTTTCATGAGTCATCGTGAGAACTTATATTATTAAATCAAATAGTATAAATTCATGATGCAAAAAAATCATGATCCAAATTCAAAACATTTGGCTATTAAAAGAATAAATTAAAGAAATGCTCTTCAATGAATTATCACATTTACCTTCTCTTACTGCTGCTCCTATAACAAAGCCCTGTTGCCTTCTTTTTTGGAGGGAAAAAGTTCTATGCAGCTATATTGTGAGGACTTGCAATTGGAACCAATTCCCACACTTTCACTTTACAAAAGTGCTCTCAAGCTCTCAGACAAATGACAGGAACAGCAATTTCCACACAGATCATTTCAATTTCCCTGCAATACACATTATAGTGAAAACACTCGTCAACAAGCAATTCACCATCACACTTCCCTCAGACTTTTGGCTTTTGTGTCATTCTTTTGCATTCCTGCCAAAGGGTTTCATTGTGTGTCTACACTCAATTTGAACCTGAATATTCAGGATCTGCATCAAAAAAACCTTTATGGAGGGTTAACGACCCATCTGTTGAAAACAGCGATAATTAAATCAACTGAATAATAAAAAAAATAAGCAAATATTTAATATAATAAAACATGAAAAATTGTTGCAATTCAGCATGGATCAAACTCATTTTATAGAACTGCCGTAGTGCCATCAGTTTCATAAATGATGTTACAAGACTTCCCCTACTGTGTGTAACAATGGATTTAAAAATGACAACTGATCAGCTTTGAGTGCAACCAATACGGAACTAATATACACAATGGTCCTTGCTGAGCAATTTGCAAAACCGTATTAGAGAGAGAAAATGAGAGAGAGAGAGAGAGAATAAGATAGAGAGAGAGAATTAGAGAGAATGAGAGAGAGAGATAAGACAGACAGAGAGAAAGAGAGAGATAGAGAGAGAGAGCTGTGAGAGTTTTAACAGAGTGCTGTTAAAATTGAAAACAAACAAACTGAATTCTTCACCCAGAAAAGAGGTGTTCGTCAGGGTTGCAATTTTAAGTCCGACTTTATTTAATGCAGTGGTAGGCCGTTCATTTTATACCTGGGCCTTCACTGCTGAAATACCACCGTATAACCACATGATGGCGCCACAGCTAGGGTTATTATTCGTTTCTTGGGCTGTAACTATATAACGTTACGTTAAGTGTATTAAACCGTTTGGTACGAGGCTTACAAACCGAACAAAACGTTTGAATAATACTAGTACATTTGGAAAATGCAGAAGCTTAAATTGTAGGAAATATAATGTTTGCACTCACTAGGAGACAACAGTCTGTGTGACCTCTGAACCGGAAAACAAAAACAGCTGGGGCTCCGCAAGTGTTCCGGGAGGCTAGGCTAACTAGCTTAACGGCAAAACAACAGCAGTAAGAAGCATTCTGCTACACACTCAAGGGCCATTCAGATATTAGATGTGAAAAAAACGAACCAGTTGACTTACCAAATGCTGATCACATCCTCTTTTCTTGTTGACAAAGAGTTTAATCCTATGGTTAAATCCCAACTCACAAATCTGTTTATCTTACAGTTTCAGCCATTGAGTGTTAAAAAACAAAGCTAGGTACAAAAAAAAAAAATCTACACCGAGCAAAATGCAAAAAATATCATAATTTCAACCATATCTTTCAATTTTAAATCTTACTACTCGACTAAGACTCTGCTGTAAGTTTTGTTTCACTATAGTCACGTGCTCGCCCACTGACCAATCACACGCTGAATCTCATGCAGCGCTGCTGCTGCTAATGCTGATGTAGCTGTAGGCCTGCAGGCCGCTCTGGCGCGTCAAAGAATGTCAAACTAAAGATCTGATTGGTTGAACACTATGTCAATCAACAATATCGTCCCCATTCACTTAACCTGCACATGGATTCACTTGTGAGTCTGCAGGCCTGGGGCCTCTCTTCTTACCCATAGACACAGAGGTGAAATCTGATTGGATAAAAGCTCTACTTAAAACAAGCTGCACTGGAAGCAGAGCAACTGAGGAAGACAGTAGCTGTGCAATGAGAAGATAAGATAATGGGAAAAATATTTTTATAAATTATGATACATGTAATGTATTTAAGAAAAATTATGAAATTATAAAATAGCTATAACTTTGTGATTCTGTTTAGGCCAGCAGAGAAGGCTTTGCAGGCCCTGACGGCCCACCACTGATTCAATTAATGTGTATATAAATGAACTTGCTGTTCCTGGGCTCTCCCTCCTAGATAGAGAGGTGAAGTGTCTGTTTTATGCCGATGACCTGGTTCTACTGTCTCCTACTGAACCAGGACTACAGCAACAGCTGGACAGAGTAGAAAAGTTCTGTCACAACTGGGCCCTGGCAGTAAGTATGAAGAAAACTAATGTCAGGATTTTTCAAAAACGCCCCAGATGTCAGGAGAACAAATACCAGTTTACCATTAATAATAACATCATTGAACATAGTATGAGTTATAACTACCTTTGTATGACCATAACAGCATCAGGGAGTTTCAACATGGCAGTGAATGCACTAAAGGAAAACGCTCAAAGAGCTCTAAATGCAATTAAGAGAACATTTTATAATTTTCAAATCCCAATTCAAATCTGGCTTAAAATATTGAACAGTGTCATCCAGCCCATTGCGCTATACAGTAGTGAAGTATGGGGTCCACTCAGTCATAGTTATACCCCATGGACAAACATCCAACAGAATCTTTACATGCAGAATTCTGCAGATACATTTTACACAGAAACACACCAACAAACGCATGTAGAGCAGAACTAGGCAGATACCCACTGATAATAACATTCAAAAGAGAGCACTCACATTCTTCAATCACCTTAAATCCAGCCCCCTAGACACCCTCCACTCCAAAGCCCTCCAAACCCAAGAGCTGAGCCCAGAGAAGAGTCCCCTATGTCAGCTGGTGCTGAGACTAACTGCCTCCTCTCAGACACACTGGGACCAGTCTCACAACAACACTGCTCTCCAAACACCAATCAGATTAAAACACATTATAACGCCATGTAAAGAAACCCATCTGGAACACTGGCAAGAAGAAACTAAAAGCCAAAGTAGATTAGAATGTTATCTGATGAATAATCAGTATATGTCTCTACTGTCAGAGATAGAAAGCAGAGACAGATCCTCACCAAGTACAGGCTCAGCGACCACACACTGGAAATCTAAAGGAAGACACAAAACATCATGGCAACCAAAAGAAAATAGAATATGTGGTCACTGTGGGACAGGTGAGGCTGAGACAGAGACGCACTTCCTCCTAAAATGCGAAACATTCAGTCAAATTAGGAACATTTACTTAAAAAAATTCAATTCTGTAATTTCAGATTTAAAAGAATTTAGTGACATCTCAAAATTCAAAATACTCCTAGGAGAAGGGGATAGGGCACACCTTGCTGTTCAATATGTATTAACATGCCACAACCTGAGGGACAGTGAGTGACCCACACACACACTGTATGTATATATATATATATCCATCCATCCATTTTCCTCCGCTTATCCGGGGTCGGGTCGCGGTTATATATATATAGATATAAAATTAATAATCAATCTAGATGTTATTAATGTTATTGTGTATTATGTTATTGTGTATTAATATTATTGTATGTTTAATTTGTTTGATGCTTTGGCAATACTGTTTCTAAACTTTCATGCCAATAAAGCAAAATTGAATGGAATTGAGAGCTCTAACAGATGGAAATCTCATGTCATCCTTGTTTGTGAACACCAGACATGTACAGCGTTTTTGTGAATATTGTAGACCAAGCTTAATTCAGAGAAGCTTTTCAGGATGTGCAGTGGACCTGTAAGCTTCATAAATACATTTGTTGATTTGAGGTATCAGAGGTTAGAGCTGGTTCTGTTCAGGCTGAAGGGAGGAAATGGCTTGCTGAGATTCTGAATTGGTGGAGCTTGGGGGTGATTCACAGCCTGGATGGAAGCACTATAGAAAGGTTTTAATAAATGTGGGAGGAAGTTGGTTCATGGCGGCCTGGTTTCATTTGATCCAGGTTTCTCGCCAGTATTATTAATTGGGATGTTTGTATGAAAAAGGCTAGTTGGATTCGAAAGTTTTTTATGGAAATATTTCAAGGGTTGGGCAAGCTTTTGCAAATTATGGACATATTTCTTTTGCGATTTGCAGTTCCACTGTAAGCATTCAATCTGAATTTGAATCTATAAGAGCAGAACCACAAGAAAGTAGCTGAAGGTCGAAGCAAGGATTGACATTTACACTGCAGGGAATCTACTCATTCTCCCCCTTTGTCCTTCTCATAGCAATAAAGACATTATGAAATTTGTAGCCCTTTTTCAGAAGATAATTATCTTTTAATTGCTGTTCTTTTTGTCCTTTTTCAACCTCGTCCTTTTCTTCTTCTTTTACACTTTGTTAAATCTCTCTGTGACAAAAGGTCAGAGTGCACCGAGTGTGATGCCGCCACTGCGTGCGGGTGTATGAGATGAACAGATCTATAATCACGCAGCTCATGCTCTCTGTGTGTGTCATTTGCCATGGTAACTGGTAGTCAAATGGAATGGCATGCAGTCAGACAGAAGCTGGAACAAGAGAGCAGAGAAAAGATGAAGGGAAATGGAGAGGACAGAAGAAAAGGTAAGACCTGGACAGCTGATAAACCTGTCGCCTTGTCAGGGTCAAGTGAGTACCCTTTTCTCTCCTCGCTCCTTCTTAATAGAATCATTGTAGAAGTGGTAAAGAGAGAGAAAAAACAGATCTGCGTGAAGGAATGTGTGTGTTTCAGAGAGTGACGTCCAGGTGTGTGTGCCACAACAAGTAAAGCTATGCATCTTTGTTTGTGTGTGCGACTGTGTGAGGATCTCTCTCTCCGTCTGGGTCAAGCGTCGTCTCTCTCAGCGTGCGGTCTTGACGCCGCATCCCACTCCCTACCCATAATCCTTTTCTCCCCAGGCGCTTCACTCTCCCGCAACTCACCCCCACGCTGAGATGAAGTTATCACACTACGCACACTACCCTTGCACTACCCCTGTGTGTATGTTTGTGTGTGCGTGTCTTTGTGTGGTGTTGTGTATTTTCCCAAACCTCACCCATTATGTCTTGCTCTGCTCTTTCTGTGCAGAGGTTCTGCAGACGGACACGCCTGTTTACTGCATAATAAGACAGAGCTGCTACAAACACCATTCTATTCACAGAAACTAATAGGAAAAGAGAGCCTATGAATACTCTTGCTGTCTGCTTTTCACACTCTCTCTCACACACACACACACACACACACACACAGAGGGAGAGAGAGAAAGTGAGAGAGCATTTTTGTGAGAAGATACACAATGAATCAAATACAATCTGTACACAACGCATGGTGTTTCCTCCCATTCGGGTGAATTAGCTGTAGGTGTAATTGTGGTTTCCTGTCCATTTGTGTTAGCCCTGTGAAAGACTAACCAAGTTCTATCCTGCTTTTTGTCCAGCCTCCTGTGTCCCTAGGAGAGTCTTTACACTCAGTATCTTGCTATTCAGAATATAAAGTGTGTCCGGCGGATGGTGCTAGAAGAAAGGCCATGAGGTCATTAACGTTTTATTGTACCACCCACTGTTTTGCCGTTAGGATACTAGCGTTACATAGAACTTTCTCCAACTGCCAGTACTACTCACATCTTTTCTGTCATTGTGGTTGTTGATGTGATTTTTATCGTCATGTCAAAAAGAAAAAAGAATCCAGGTACGTACACAGCAGAATGTACCAAACCTGAACAACACTGCCGTGTCTGCAGCCATTCTAGCGCTGCTCTGAGGCTTGGCTTAGGCACAGTTGAGCTAAATGTTGCACAATGACATGCAAACATGGCAGTATTTACCATGGTCACCATCTTAGTTAACATGTGTTTGCTAATTAGCACCAAACACAAAGTACAGCTTAGGCTGATGTAATGTCAGCAGTATGTATCGAGTCATAAACCTAAGTGAAATGCGGAATTTTGACCTGACGATGGTGAAGGGATCACCAAACCAACATTTTTACTAAATTTCTAATAGTTGTTGGGGCAGATGTCAACCAAAATGATTTATATTGCCCAATATCCCAAATCTCAATATGCCTCAAGGGTCTTTACAATCTGTACAACACCTTCGGTCCTTTGACCGAAAGTTTTAACAAACTACCCAAAGTCCATCTACCACAAACAGTGTTTGGCGAACATGATTGTGTTGAGTAAATTACATGTCAATCCACCCATTCGATTTATCATGTTTTTATTTACAGGTCTTCATTTAATTTTTGGCCTGATGTGGCCAAAGTTGTTTGTATTTATTTAAACCAATCACAATCATCTTGGGCGGCGCTAAGCGCTATCTATTTTGCCTTAGCAAGCGTAGATAGCTGAAGAGGAGGAGAATGCCGGCTGAAATTGGTGGCCAATGGCAAGCTACTACCACAGTCTACATTTGATCATTAAACTGACCAACACTGCAGTTCTTAGTCCATGTTGCTACATGAGAATGGAAAACATTTTTAAATCAAATATACCGATCAAGAAAGTGTGAATGGACACATAATTCTTCACAAGTTCAGTTCTTCAGAGGATTGCTGGTAAGAAACAAAGTAAGCAAGTCAGACAGAAAGAACCTGGGAGGAAACAAACATACCTAAGGAAACAAAGATAAGAATAGAATTTCTGAGAGGAACTCTGTGGAGATTTGCTGTGAATGCCAAATGTCACCTCTGCATCTCCAAAGCTTTAGTTTGTCCTAGTTTGGTTTGAGATGCAAAATGCAGCACTTAAAAGCTGCATCAAGCTCATTTTTACCTGAACAAAACACAATTTTTCTGACACTGAACTACAAAGTAGGGCTGCAACAATAAAGAGAGGCCCATCCTGACTAATTGAGATGCCACAGATCAATTCTATTTCCTCAAACACTTGTGTTGATATGGACACTGGTGGGTAATTTCATAACTTTAAATAAAAGCAGTCAAAACTTCCTTAACATCAGTGAGTGTGGGCTCCATCCAAACACTAGCCATGTTGCAGAGCAATGCGTCCATTGAATCCCTATGCACATAGGAGCCATCTTACCAATGCCTGAAGGTGCCAAGGTGCCGGAAAGTGAATGTGATGATCACTGCTCTTCTGGAACGTTGACGCCCGTCGACCATACTGAATAGGACAGTGTGATAACATGCATCAAGAGGCCAGTGTATGGCCTTAAATATGAAACAATCAGTGCGGGTGTTTTGACACTGCCGTATGCTGCCGTTGTGTGTTTTCCTAGTTAGGCGCACACATATCGCCTATTAACAAAGCATCTTCACAGAGGGAATGTGTACTCCTTTGCATTAGGTTGGCTGAGGAGCTGCTTGGTTTATTAACTGCAGCAGTTTGGATAGCCTAACATGCACCTGTAGATCTGTTTTTTTAGAAGGGTAATAAGGTCTTCCCACCTACATACAGTAGAGTGTTGCAAACAACCAAGCTGTGGATCAGCCTGCAAATTCAATTGATGCATCTGCACTATCAGATCTGCCTTGGAATGAGAAATAAAAATGAGAAAGGAGCTTTGCTTTTATAGTTTACGGGTGCTTTAATATTTTTTGTTCATTCTAAGAATGGAGCAGTGATTCCTGCCACAGTACAAAACACAAGTCAGTATCAGAGTCAGCATTCCCAGTATTGGTAAACTTTGATATTGGCTTTAACATTGGAGAGCCAGTTGACTCTCATCGCCCAACATACATCTGAACGAATAGGAGCTCTTACATGGCCACAATTGGTGATTTTTGGACAAGAGAGAGAAGAATCAGTAGAGAAGAAAGAAACCCAGGTCAGGAAAGAAGGAACACAGAGAGTTCTTTACACCTGAGAGTCTCTGATATAACAAATTCTTCAGAGGTTTGGATAACAGGTGCCAAATGTCAGCAGCTCCATCTCCACAGAGCTGCAGTTGGCCTAGTTTGTCTTGAGATGCAGCTGTATGCTCTGTCATAGCGATGGCAAATAAGCACCAGAGGGGGTTCTGACACACACAGACACACACACACACACACACACACACACACACACACACACACACACACACACACACACACACACACACACACACACACACACAGATACACACACACACACTCAGATACATATGCATCACCAACACACACTTACGATAGACCTGTGTTCACGCAAGCTTTTCCAGCTACACAAGGAAATGTTATTCCAAGTCAAACATGGGCATATGTGCAAGCATGTACACAAACACACACACACAGACACACACACACACACACCAACACACACACACACACACACACACAGAGTATGCACAGTGTGATGCCGTACCCGGAGTGAGGAGTAAAAAATAGGACAGCGTGGATACACACCACCCTTGGTTGTTGGAGGGGATAACTGTCAAAAAGTTCTATTCTCTCTCTTGCTTTCTGTATTTCTCTTTCTCTCACTTCTTTTCCTTTTATGTAGTTTCCACACACATTTTAGAAACTGTGCTTTCAACATGAAGAACTCAAGTTGATTCTTCAGAACGCCTATATATATATATATATATATATATATATATATATATATATAGGCAAAAGTCAAAAGACAAAAGTATACTTTTGCTTTTCTCTCCTCTTCGTCTCAATTAAAAGGCTGGCTTTAAATCAAATATCGAAAATATTTGTTTATTACTGTTTAGTGGTAGAACTTTGAAACAAATGACCATTCATTTTTAGTGCAACTACTAGAAAATAGAAGTTATAGTGTAAGTGGTTAGCATAGATATATGTCAGTATATTTTAATATTAACACATGGATTGTCTAAGTCAAGGCAAACTCTTGTATGTGAACCCTAAATAGATGACTGCTATGTGTTATTACTGTTTGTATTATTATGTGTCACCAAAGAACAAGTCTTTCATTTTGTAGAATGTATTTATGTATGTAACAGTATCTGAATACTTCTATGTGTTTGCCTGCCATGCAGGTGTATTTTTTTTGTGTAAATTCTGAATGCTCAAAGGCAGTTAGTTAGGTACGTGGTATGTAAGTGAGGCATGTATGTCATGCTGTTCATTTCATTGTCCAGCTTTTAGTGTCAGTGTTTCTAGTGTAGGGAGCCAAAAAGTGTAAATCCATCAATAAGGTTTTTCTCATAGTTTGTTGGCCTAGAACAATAATAACTGCAGCGAAATGACCACATATTGACACCTAGTTGGTTCCATTCTCAAATGTTTAGTACACTGGTCAGTCAGTAAAATTATTAACAATATGTTTATTATAGTAGATTTACGATATTATTGTTACACAACTATAAAGGCTACACTGATGATCCTATATTCAAATTACAATGATTTCAGTGGATTTAAAACACAAACAGAGTTTGTACATTTCCTTCAAACAAACAATGTCATTTTTATCTCAATTAGTTTTTAATCTTTGCAATAATTTGTTCTATAAAATGAGGTGTATTCTATGCCATGTGAATTTCAATATATATATTTTGTTAAAATATTCTCAATCTATGAACAAAGGAATTTGATTGGCTTGTAATCACTGATATATAAACATCTCAACCACTTAGAATAAATTAACTTAAAAAGTTCAACCGTCCAACATGACAACTACTCAGTATTGTTAAGCAGGCCGTCTTGAATGATTGGCCCTTTATTTTATCTTCAACAGGGGGCCGCACCTCTAATCCCTCACGGTGAAGGGCGCTCTGTGACCGTCATGCCAGAGGAGTGTGAGGCGTTTCCCCTTGCTCCCTGCTCTGCCATCGTAACCAGTATGCCAATGCTTGTTTAACAGAAATGCCAGTCTAGTGAGCTGAAACCAATCAAGTGAACCATAATCAGTTTATGGACTTAACGTAGCAGAAGGGGCTGCAGAAAACCCTGCTTTGTGATTGGGTTAGCTCTCCAAGCCACGGCGCTGTTTGGCTGACCTGCCTCTGCAAGCAGCATTTCAATTGGTTCCTCACCTAGTGTGGTTTTCCAAGTCATGTTGTTGTATGAGCTCCTTCAAGGCAAACCTCTGTCGAAATGTTTTCATCCCAAGCATGAAGGCTTTCCCATGGCAACATTTGACAGCCAATGAACATGCATTAGTGCGATGACATCACTTCCTGTTTTAAACAAAGGGCTCAAATTAACCATGGCCATCGTAGTACCCAATCGAATCATGACGTCTTGCGGAGGACCAATTTTGCAACAGCAGATGCAGCGATTCACAGCGATATCTGTATTGTAGTGTAACTGATGTTTTCACACGCCATTTTACAAAATAAATCTGTGTCTCATGGTGTGTGTGTGCCATGTGGTCAGATGAGGCACTGTCAATTTTATTCCATATTTATGCTGTGTGGGAGCTGAGTTTGAACTTCACGGATGCTTTATTTAATGCATATCTGCATAATTAATACATTAACTAACAAAATCACAGTGTTGTTGTACCTTTGACACTGAACTATAGAGTCAGCGCTCCACTGTCTGTTTTCATTTTAGTTCGACTCCTAATGCAATTAACTGAAGACTGAACAATTTCATCCTAGTCTGATTATGAAATATTCATATTTATGGGTAAAAAAAGGCTTAAAGCTAAAAAAAATGTTTTAATCTTACCGGTAAGTTATGTCCGTAAGAAGTCAGGCAGCGTGTCTTTGTCCGCGGATATTCTTCGCAAACACCCACATCTGGATGATAGAGAACGACAAAGAGAGAAAGACATGACAACAAATTTGACTTGAAGGATCAGAAAGCGATAGGATTTAATAAATCATGATCCCTAAAACAATAAGAAGAAAACCACGGCAATACATTTGTGTTCATTAAAAGCCAAGAGAAAGCCAAAGCATATTAAAAATGTAAAGTTTACTCCGTTCCTTTTCAATCAGCAAATCACATTCCCCGGACGCAAAGAACCGAACCGGATTGGTCTAAATAATAAAGGCCTTCACCTCTCCCTCCAGTAAAACTGCTTCAAAAAAGAATTTGTGTGGGAACTGAGGAGTGGAGAAGGATAAGACCAAAAGCTTTCCATCCACAGGTTTTGAAAGGACGAGGGCTTCAACAAAGCACAGATGACGTGACGAGCAAGGCAAGGTAGGCTTAAAGCGGCGCCTTAATGTACCCTCTTCTGTCGGTCTGCTTTGTAATGTGTATTGTGCCTCCGCCTTCATAAGCCATCATGTTTCCAAGCCCTTACAAAATGAACGGTCATGGGAAACTCAGTAGGCAGCACACGGACTCCACAGGGAAACCCAGCTCTCCTGGACCCCCCATGGACGAGCAGTGTCTCTCTGTCTGGTTCTGTTCCATGGCAGAGTGTCGTGCCTGGGGCAGCCAGTTCATGTATGAACAGTGAGGTAGGTGCTGCTTGGATAGCAGGCCGTTTATGATCAGCAGGTTATGATATTGTGTGATGTGTGATCCTCCATAACTCAGTCTGTGTGTAATGTTGCTCCATACCACTGTCCTCTCTTTTCTTATTTCACCATTTTGGTACACCAAATCTGACTTGAACAGTCCTGTAGAAAACTCATAACTCATAACTTTCTTGTATAGTGAGTCCACATATTTCACAGTTTGTGGAAGTATTATGACATAAAAGTGTTGTCAGAAAAATGTGTACAAATAATAATGTTATTCTGTGGAAATAACCGTGGAAAAAAAGTAGTATTTTATCAGATTTATATGACTTTCTAATTACTTTCCCAATCCATTTTATGAAGGACAGATACAGTATATCTAGATTCAGAATTGTTTTAATATTTTTATCTGACACTACAATTCCTTGTTTGCTGTGAAACATGGATTAATGTGTTTAGTGAATTGAAAGAGATTAAAGGATATCCAACTCACTGGTGTCTCGGCATCTGAATGAAACAGTCTGAAGATGAAAACGTCTCCAGTCTTTGAACTGTGAAGATGTTCTGATGGTTATTACCATACCATGTGAAGGCAGCATCGCAGTGTCATGTTACTTGACATAGTCCTGAAACATGTTATATACTTGATACTACTTAATATATTTTTTTCAGTGTACTCTATCCACTGTAGGAGTTACACAGTTTGACCCCCTACACAGCCAGCCAGTGTCTCTCTGACAAATGTCATTACATGCCTTAGCCTCTCTGCAGTCAGCCATTTTGGGTCACAGAGGCAAACCCCCCTAGTTCCGCAGCTCCTTTCTGGTCTAGTATTATTCTAAGGCTTCCACTCACTCTGCAGGCGACCCATTGTGTCCCGGTCCCTGAATGAAGTTTGAAGCATTGAACCCCTATGGCCTTGAAATGTCCTCCTGTCCAACCCTTTTCCATGCCATCTTGTCCCCCACTAGGCAGCCATTTTGCACTAAATGGAGGAGACGCAGCTGAAGCCTCCAGAGTCATTGTCACTTACAATATTGCTTATTTCATTCTGCTATATTGCCAAGTTATTCAGAGCAAGGCAATTCACATTTGAGTGTGCATCTGTGGACCTTTAAAATGATAAATATCTGGCTGTGTACTGCTGTATATTTTACTTGTATTAATTTAAAGAAAACAGTAAATAAAGAGAACTTTGTGTTACAAATGTTGAAATGTTTCCAGTTTGTAAAATATCGTAATCCCCCTCTGCGGTTCTTAAGACCACCTCTATTGCATTTTTGTGTTGTTTTAATAAGGTGTGCCTGGATCCTAATATCAGAGACCCGAAACTGGGACCAGAGAAGGGCCGTGTTGTTAAAAATATTTGTATACTGTAACATGTGTAAAGGCTCCACACTGGTGCTAGTACTGTACCTTTTTAGAGTGAGACAATTGATTCAAAAAGACACAATGCTCACCTTCACTCATATTCACATTACTAATAAAACTAAGATGAAACAATTCCTACAAATCATGCGCAAATAAAGTAAAGAATAAAGACTTCCATTAATGCCTTCAAGTTAATAGACACTATTTTTTAAACAAAGCATCTCTAAATACAGCCTAATGTACCACGTTATAGAGTCCATCATATTGTATAATTATTGTACATGCATCATATTGCAAAAAATTGCGGAGTAGTGGCATAAAAAGTACAACATTTCCCTGTGAAGTAGTAGCATATGGATGTAGTACATAAAGGACCTGAGAAAAGAGCGATGGTTCAAAGATGGGAGGATGGACTGATGCACGGATGGACGGAGACATGATAAAACAGGTGAGTTGAGGTCAGGAGATACCATCCACATACACAAAGGAATGTGTGTGTTCACTGTATTCTGAGTGTTTGTGTTTCTGAGACCACCTGCAAGGACAGACAGGGCCAGTGTTGGTGGAGGTGGTTGTGGTGTGGGCATCTACACACAGACACATGTTCACACACACAGACCCCCTGCCAGTACAGAAGAAGGTGAAGGAGACTCTGTGCTGGTTGATAAGCAACAGCAGCACAACTCCCGGGGAAGTTGTGCTTTCTAAAAAAAAAACACAGTCTTAATTTGTGCGTGCTAAGTCTGGACCCAGAGTCTATTCCCAGCAGGGAACCACAAATACCTAAAGACTGGGCTCAGATCCATATCTGAAACTGTACTTTTATGAAGAGTCACACAAAATCACTGTGGTCCTGCGGGTACCATTGAAAAAATATATTGTCTTGCTATGAAATGCTGTTTCTTATATAGTGCAATTATATTACTTCTAAATTATCAAGGAACATTTTTTGTCTCCTTGTTCACAGTACAAATGTCATTATGCAAGCAGCCATTAAAGGCATACTATGTATGAAATGTAGCTTACTGTTTGTAAACAACATTCAAAGTTGGCCCCTCCTCCTCCGGCAACGGACACCAGAAGACACGCCCCCTTAACATAGAAGCCAGAACACAGCTCAGTGTACCGGCATCACACAGCAGAAATTGAAAGCCAACCCCATGTTCTTGTTTGAGAAGGAGCGTTGTCCATTTGTCGCAGGTGAAAATGAGCACGTCATGACTTAAACTGAACAGGTGTAAGACAACTTTAAATGTCACTGTGAACAGCTCCTGTGAGAGGCAAAAATATACGGAGCCCGGCAGGTATCAATAGTAACATTTTTGATAATTTGAGTGCATGAATTATTCATTAGTACCCTTGCATCATTTTGACAAACATGCACTTTTTACCCCTTAAATTATTACTTTTGTACCATCGCCTGACTTGCATTGCTCCCTTAAACTACTTACAATTTTGACTTCAATTTGATTCATCCCCTCATAGTAGACTATTAACAGTAGGGACTTGAGGTTGTGTGCTGTTAACTTCTGCAGACATCAGATCAGCTGAGTTGGCAAATACAAATTTGAAAGGCACACTGAGCTAATCAATTCCATTAAAGATGTTGCATATGTTGCAGTATCTATCAACAAATCAGACAATTTTCCTGAAAATCTATGTTGACTGTGAATTTATAAATGTGCTTGTTTCAAAATGGGATCTGTCAGTAAAGAATTAGACCAGGCCTATTTCTTCCCTTCATCTAGCTTTTTGCAGTAAACATTCATTGTCTTTCTGATGACATTATAGTTCTCAAACCAAATGAATTTGTGTGAGCCTGTTTACCTTTTTGTAATATTTATGAGATGTTGTGGAACAACAAATCAGCTTTTCTGCAGTGCAAGGACTCTCTTAAACCTTCGTGTGTTTGAAGGGCTTAATTTATTTGCAGTCATGATGACTGCACTGTGTACCTTTGGCACACAGTCTCTCACATATCATTTTAGCCCAAAATGTTACTTCTGATGGGCCTTGATACCCTACAAACCCATAGTAGTTCTCGACAAGCATATCCATCTTTACAAAGCCTTTGCCCTCATTGGCAATCTTAGCTTTTTAATGAATCTCAACCACAACTCTAAACACCAGGCAAGGCGACTTTTACCAGGTCAAGCCATCCTGTCTTGTTTGTCTCAGTTTTACCTCCCCCTCATCCATTTAGTTCCCTACCTCATCCCTTCCTTTGTCCATGCCTATTCACATTCATTCAACCTCTTCTCCATCTTTTCATCATCTCTTATTCAATCCTGTACATAACTCTCCTATCTCTCTATTTCCACAGATTGTCTGGGCAAGGCAAGTTTATTTGTAGAGCACATTTCAACAACAAGGTGATTCAAAGTGCTTCACATAAAACCATTAAAAGCATCAAAACATAAGGCAAAAGAAAAGGATATGTAAAAACAATTAAGAACATTCATTGAAACATTAAAAACAGTCATTAAAACACTAAAAAGCAGTGTAAGAAATAAAATACAGTAGTAAAATGCAGAAATGCAGAAATTGATTAATATCCTTGAATGTGGTTCAATTAAAGGCAGCAGCAAACAGGAAAGTCTTGAATCTTGATGTAAAGGAGCTGAGGGTCTCAGCAGACCTGTGGCTTTCTGGGACTTTGTTCCAGAAATGTGGAGCAGAACAACTGAACGCTGCTTCTCCATGTTTAGTTCTGACTCTGGGAACAGGAAGTAGACCGGTCCAGATGACCTAAGGGGTCGGGATGGTTCATAAGGTAGCAGCAGATCAGAGATGTATTTTGGCCCTAAACCATTCAGTGCTTTATAAACCAACAGCAGGGTTTTAAAGTCAATTCTTTGTTGGACAGGAAGCAATCAGCATTTTGCCTTGTGCGATAGGATTTACTGTACTGTCACAATGTATGACTTTGTATTATCCGTATTACTGTAATACAGAACTATTATAAGTATGTGGAAATAAGCATTTCATTCTGTAATTTTATAATAATTAGTTATTGTTTGACAATATTATGTTATTATCAACATTTCATCCACAAATGCAGCAATGTTTCATTCTAAATTTTGTTTAAATTCTAAACTTTACAGAAGTTTGATTTATATTTTTCTGCACCCACATTCTGCAAAGACCCGCCCTACTCTGCCTCTGATTGGCTAGTACACGTTGCCTTCTTCGCAGAATTACTTTTTTCAAAAGTTTATTGCTGATGAACAAGATTGGTAGGAGGTTGGTAGGGTTCATGATTTCAACTCAGATGTGGTTGTTTTCATAATGATGGCAGCTTTTTGTATAGTGCGCTGAATTATTATTACAATGTCCTGATTATAGGAGAAACTGTTTTTTTTAAATGTTGTTATGCACGTTGCCTATATGGATGGAAAATTATAGATCTGCTTGAAATTTAGTTTTTGATGTGGTGTCAGGACTTCACCTCTGTAGACATTTTTTAAAGAATCCTTTAGATCATCATGCTATAGGAAGATGTTTTATGAATAAAGTTGAGTTGGGTAGTATATAATTTAAATTTCCATTATACAGGATTAATTGTAATGTCTCATATGGTGTGTATATATATATATAGAGAGAGAGAGAACCCACGGTGGGAGAGCATGTGCGATTTCAATCTGGGCCCTCTTGATGTGACAGTGCCAGCCACTACACCATTGTGCAGCCCCATTTAAGGAACATTGATACTTTATTTTACTGTGCTCTGAAAACAGCCTCCTACAGGAATGCTGGTTGTTGTGTGTATGAAAAGATACACTCGCTTGTGTAAAGATACACACAGGAATGTTCCATTATTCTGGCACACTTCATGAAAAGGAAATTGGATTGGTTAGGAAGTAGGCTCTCTACAGCACATGCACATTACATAAAGACTCCCAAACACTGTAAACAATTTCAAATCTAGATGACAACATTAAATGAAATTGCAATATCAAGTGGAAAGTGCTGTGCTCTTGTGTTGATGGAAATATATTCATAAAATCTTAAAGGCTGTTGTATGTAGTGCATCCATTAATATTAATTAAATCTTCCAATAGTCTTTTCATAGAGCAGATGTAACCTGCAGATACTTTATTTGTTGAAAATATGTGATGTTCTAAATACTTTTTGCTTTCTGTTTTGTTTTCTCTAGCACCTCTTGGATGATTAAAAGTAGATAGTAAAGCTAAAATAGTCATGATATCTAGCAAAGGGCCCAGAGCTTGAAGTAAAGGGTATTTCAATAAGAAACTGGGAGAGAGAGTAACAGATGGGGGTGAGGTTTTCCCTGGGAAAACAACAGCATTGGTTCCTTGCTAAAAAGAACTGTTCTTATGAAGCAGTAAAAAGTACTGCAAATGTGGATGTCCTGGTGGAAGGCTGAGCAAACAAAGTTTGCCTTTGTTGAGTGGTCTTGTGACTGCTGAAGATGTTATTTTATTACAAATCCATACCACAAATGTACTAAATAATTTCAGTTGTATAGACTGCAAAGTTTCACATAGGACACTAACAGTGGCTTCCTGGGTGAATGTCCTGTGTTTGAGCTTCCTATCCACCCAACTTAAGTGGTTTATGTGGACTTTATACTACATCAGTTGCTCTGACCATCTAATAATAAAGTGGATCGGTTTACATTGGAGTTAGTTGAAAGCCTGGTGTGTTGCATATAGACGTTAAAGGGTTCTTTGTTGCATTGGTATTAGACGCCAGGGAGCACTGACCAAGCAGAGGTATCTCATTGAGCACTTCCTTCATTGGTCATCCTAAAAAAAAGTAAGCATGTTCCTGGGGTTTACTATCCATATTCTAGGATAAATTGTCATTAGAAATGTTCATACTTTTATAAAGTTGAACAGCGGACAATTTGTTATCAGAAAACTGCAGCTCCCCTAAAAATGTACTAATGCTGCAGTTTGTGAACTCACGTCATTGGAAATTTGTTTTTGTTTTTTGTTTTTTTTATCTTTGAAAAACATTCTTCGAAAGTAATTTAACAGAAAACCTTGAACTTCCACAGTGTTCAGTCTCCTCTGTGCAGCAATATCATTTTTGCTACAAGAAAAACGAGAGTAGTTCTATCCTTCTTAACCTCTATTGTGCAGGCTATTTATTACTATCAATCATCACTGGCCAAAAGTCAGTGCATGATTTGATAAATGAAAGGAACTAATCTTTATGTACTCGGCCCTTTCATTTCTTTCAGACAGGCCAACACCACGAAACCTGATTGACTGTAAATTGAGCAGTATGAGCTGATATTAAAAACAGTTCCTGTACCAAATGTAAAAAAAGGTTGACGCAGAGACTTAACTAAAACCAAACGACATCTCAAAATCTAATCTCCTCCTGATACTTGGCCAGAGGAATAGATTGATATATTAGCTGTTAGCTTTACCCTATCTACTCATGAGGGACTTGGGGCTAACTCATGTAAGAGCCCGCCCCCCCAGATATATGTTGCAAACCCCTTCCTGAGTAAATGATCTTTCTCTTGGGCAAACATCAGGTAGGACAGAGGAATTGGAAAGTGAAAGGGCTGGCAATTGGAACAAAATAAAAGAGGGAAGAAAGACGAGAAGCAAGAAAAGAGAGAAAGTGAGAGAGAAAGTAACAGGGAAAGACAAATAAATCAGGAGAGAATGAAAGCAGAGCAGATTGAAACAAATGGAGCAGAATGCGAGCTGGGAGTTTCTAATTCTCCCACGTCTCTGTCTCACTCACACACCTGGTAGCAATTGAAAAGTAACCTTATTACCTACAATAACTCTCTCTCTTTCTCTCACTCTCATGCATGCACACAAAGAGTCATACAACTAGACACCCACAGCAACACACACACACACACACACACACACGCAGCCTATTAGTCAGGATAACAAGGCCTATTTATGACCAACATCACACTTACTCCATTTCACTTTAATAGCTCGATGTATTCCAGAGCAAATTGGTCATGTCACAGACACACCAGCTAACACAACTGTAAGCAAGAGCACACATACAGCCACCCACACACATTTTTGAGTTAAAGCACAACCAAATGTGTGGCTGCACACACGAATGTTTTAGGAAACAATTGCGAGGGATGGAATCACTGAAACATCTTTTTGTTTTCAGTTTTACCTGATGTGTTAAAAGTAATTTTTAGAAGATTAAATTGGTAGAAATATAATACTGAAAGGTACATAAAGTCATGAAAAATAAAACTCAAACAAGATGAAATATGAAACTATTAACTCCTTCCAGGAGTGTCAACGTACATGTGAGACCTTTTCAAAATAAATGGTTAAAAACAAAGTTTCCCTTTGACATCGATTGGAAACCAGTGAAATGCACCAAGGCTAAAGCTGCTGAGCACAACTACAAAGGTTAATAGAGGTTGCTTCAGTTCTCAATAAGATATTGTAAAACCCCACATCTTATCACTGTGCTTCAAAATGAAACACTTTCTATAAAAGGGGATTTTCTGGGGTGTAGCAAATCTCAGTAGTTGTTGTGAATTTATTGTTTTGTGGTGTAATGGCATAACGAAAACTAAGACCATTCATATTTAGTTTAATATTTCCCAAGAGTAACCACTGACTTTTGAGAAAAAAACTAAACAAAAGTGAAAGAGCCACTTTGCTGTGCTTCTGTATTTTAACCACATATTTTCTCGCTTACACCTTGTGGCATTAGCCAGTTTAAGTTTTATGTTCAGTGGTTTGGAGGTATTGGGCCCTGACATATCTGACTCCAATTCAATATAGAGGAAAATAAAATGTTGTTTGTGATGCACAAACTAATTAGAAATAGTTAACTTGTCTCTCCAGAAACAAGGCTTTGGTTACTGTGGCAACCCGTTCTCAGTCCAAACTCATCAAATCAACCGCTTGGTCAGTGGCCCTTGGCGTCTGATACTGACGCACCAGGGCCCCCTTTAGTGTCTGTATGCGAGGCACCAGGCTTGGTAAATGGACTTGTACTTGTATTACACCTTTCTACTGTAGTCTCCCGACCACTCAAAGCACTTTAACACTACATATCTACATATATCATTTACCCATTCACACCCAGTCATACACTGATGGCAGGGGCTACCTGCCCAATAGGACTAACCAATCATTCACACCCATTCATACAACAATGGCACAGCCTTCGAAAGCTATTTGGGGTTAAGTGTCTTGCCCAAGGAGGATCTGGGGATAAAACCCCCGATCTTTTAGTCGACTTAGTACAAAGAGCAAGAAAGTCCACTAAGAGCAGGGAGGGGAGGTTGTCTAACAAGTAGAGGACTTTCACCCAGCAGACTGAAGTTAGTGTCCCGTGTGAAACCAATTCAATGTTAACTTATTTTGCTGTAGTTTTGTTAGGTAACTTTCAGACTTTACATCACAAATGTACATATTTGAAACCATCCACAATCTTTTCCTAAGCCCTAACACACAGTATTGTTGCATAAGTAAACCTAAAAACCAAATAAACCTATGTTGGAATATATATTTTTGATGTAGCAAGTGGAAACTGACACACGGTCCCTGACACGTCCAAAACTGACGCTAGAGGGGAGCTTAGAGCATCATAGTGTCAAGCTTAAGGCCACTGATCAAGCAGCATCATTTGACGAGTTGGGAGTGAGTGTGTTGCTGTGGATAATAAACAAACCTAGCTGTCAACAGCTTTCACTGGAACTGCTTTCCACCGACTCTACCACTCAACCATGCGGTACGTTTTCAGTGATGCCCATGGTGAGGACATCGACAGTCTTAGACACTGTATAACAGGCTATAGTAACTTCTGTGAGGAGAATGCCGTACCCACCAGGACTGTATTACTGTATTACTCCTGAGATAAAGGCCCTCCTCAAGGAAAAGAAGAAGGCAATTAGGTCATGAAACAAGGAGGAGCTGAATACTGTGAAGAGGGAGCTGAGGAGGAGGATTAGGGAAGAGAAAAACAGATATAGGATGAAAATGGACGATCAGTTGTAGCAGAAGAACATCAGTAGGGGCTGAAGGGGCTTCAAAACCATGTCTGGCCACAAGGGGCCCAACTCCCAGCCTCTGGGAAAAGTGGGTGAATGATATGAACTCTTTGTTCAACAGATTTGATTAGTCATCCTCCCCTCCCCCTATCCAGTCCTCCCTGCTGATGCAACCCCCATTGTCTGCACCCCCTGTATATTGCCCCACCTCCACCCCCCTTCCCACAACATTCAGCTCCCTTCCACCCTGCACATACACTGCACTTCCGGTCCAATGCCCTAACCCCCCACTAACAACCTCCAGCACACATCCCCCACCCCCCCAACTTGTCCCTCACAATAAACCAATTGAAGACAGAACTGAAGAAGTTCAAGGCAAGAAAGGCTGCGGGTCAGGATGGTATCAACTCGGGGCTTCTCTAGTCCTGCGCAGATCAGCTGTGTGAGGTAGTGGAGTATATCTTTAACCTGAGCCTGAAGCTGGGGAGAATGCTACACAGCTGTGGAAAACATCCTGCGTGGTACCAGTGAACATCCAGGGAATGAACAGTACCTGGGTGTTCACCTGAACAATTAACTGGATTGAACAGAAAACACAAACACACTATTCAAAAAGGGTCAGAGCAGACTCTATCTGCTGAGGAGACTGAGGTCTTTTGGAGTGCAGGGAGCACTCCTCAGGACCTTTTTAACTCTGTGGTGGCATCAGCCATCTTTTAGGGAGTGGTCTGCTGGGGCAGCAGCATCTCGACTGCCGACTGGAAGAGACTAAACAGACTGGTTAAGAAGGTCAGCTGTGTCCTGGGATGCCCACTGGATCCAGTGGAAGTGGTGGAAGAGAGGAGAATGATGGTTAAGCTATCATACCTGATGGATAACATCTCCCACCCCATGCAGGACACATTAACAGCACTGTGCAGCTCCTTCAGTGACGGACTGCTTCACGCGATGTGTGAAGAAGGGATACTGCAGGTCCTTCCTTCCTGCCGCTGTCAGACTGCACAACCAAAACTGCTCCCAATAGACCACACACACCATATAAAAACCCGGCAAATTACTCATTCCTTCGTTAGTGTGCAATATCAGTATCAATAGCAAGGTATTTATGTGCAATATAAATACTCTACAATATAAACACTTCATACTTCCGTCCTCATATGTGCAACAATGCACTCAATCTGATTATATTGTATTTTTTGCTTTTGTTGTTTTTTTGCAATTTACTTATTTATTGTACCTTCACTGTTTGACTATTTATTGTACTTGTTTTACTTTTTGTTTTGTTTTCTACTCATGTCTCTTGTTGCACTGTCCACTTTGCTGATGCAATCCTGCAAATGTCCCCGCTGTGGGACATCAGGGTTTCTACTGACCCAAAGCTGACATGCAAAGGAGTAATGGACATAATATTTTTTTTTTTTTTTTTGTATGTTTGTTTCATTTGCCAAAATGGTCTCCATCTTTAGATATGTGCTTTTTAATGATACAGCACAATTTTAGAATTCATATAAAATAATTTCACTGAGTGCTATGGACCTAACTTTACCAATCACAAGAGAACATGGGCTTTTCATTCAGCCAAGGACAGTATGTGATGATGAAACACCATCAGGATTTCTGTCCGTCCACTTGGACATGTGATGATCATTACACACACAAATCACATAAAATGAGCCAGTGGTTGCAGCACAGTGGCTTGCTTCTGGGGGCCAGTTTGAAGCTACCAGCTGCAGCAGTTGGCTGAATAGTAAGTGAGGGGTGAAAGCTAGATGGTCTGCATGGAAAGGTGACTTCACGGATTCCCAGCACAGAGCAAAAATGTCCAGACGATTGCTGTCGATTCTGTCCCAAGCGACTTGGAGAAATAGAATAGACATAAGTCTGAAACAGGAGTCATTTTCAAAACCGTAAGGGATTTTTAAGTTTCATCCAGATGGCTGTGTGTAATGTGCACTACAACTTTAAAGTCAGGCGCATATGGCTGCTACAGATATGTCATATTTTACATAGTCTGTTGAAAAACATGAACCTGGAGGAAAATTCTGATGGGGTGATTTGAAGCCTGGATTTGGTTTATGATCTATGACAGTTGGAGCCAGATTACTCTGTAAGCCTGGTAACAGCTGAGGTGGGACAAGGAAGAGGCAACATCTAGGGTCAGACTTGAAATCAGCATTGTTCCACTGACATGACTCATTACATCACAACACATCTGGACTCAGCCCACACACAAACATCCAGGTATCTGTTGAGTTAGAGTTGTATGGAATTTGTTACTTTGCTTTCGTATGGTGTTTTTGTTTTATTTACTCAAACATACTGCAAACTGCTTTGCCAGCAGTAATCATTTAACCACTGTCAGGAAATCACCTGGAAGTGCAGTTTTGCTTTTAAATGTTAAACTTTGTTAATATATAATGAATAAAAAACAGCATTCAAACTCTGTAGACTGGAAAGGGAATGGCTGGTCAAACTAGACCAACACCACCTTTTAGCTCTGTTTGAAAAAATATGTAACCTTGAGGTTTTCATATTTAGCCTTTTAACCTCTTAGCCTATTTTGAGGCCTCGGCTCGAAAATTTCATACCCATACTCAAAGGGGCTTATCTCTCTAACTACAAGGTCTATTTGAATAATTTCAATGGAATTATAACACTAGTGATAGTTTGTTAATATGTGTACATATCAGTGTATATGTTACTGGTAAATGCTGAATGAATATAACACAGCTCAAATTGAAAATGTTCAGGTTCGCCTGAAAAAAAAAGCACTTTTATTGATTTGAAATGATGTAGACGAAGGCTTAAACTCTCCCAAATCATATCACAACATGTCAGCAGTCCTTTTAAAAAAAAAATTGGCTTTGATAAAGTGAAGCAGGCTACAGATATCGATGTTTCTGTACAGGTCAGCCGAGGTCAGCCGACGTCAATTCTGATTTTGGAAGCAGTACTTTCAGACGTTTTTTTTACTTTTATATACTATATAACTATATATTTTACTTCTTTTTTCACTAATAGTGTTCAATCTATCTAATACAGCAGTTTGGCATCATTTTGAGAGCCTGGGCTCTATAATAACCTGTAAAACAGGGCTCATTTTCGTCTCAATTTCAGTTTTACAGAATGCAATTGAACCTCACACAGCCTGTGATTGGCCGATTTGCGCATGTGACACAGATTTGAATCCGGAAGAGTGTGAGGAGTATAATGAGTTGATTGACAGAATTTTAAGCCTATAAAAATACAAAACTATGAGGCTCCCCCCCAAGGGTCAAACCCATTGGCCAAAACTGTAAACATTACAATTTCCTCATAGACGCTCCCAGAGACTCCGTTTTTTCACACAACGAAGCAGAGACACCGGGAGCTAATGGCTGCATGGATACATTTTTTTTTTGGCGATTTTCATCTAGAAAATCATCTCAAGGTGCAAATCGTTTACAAGTTTCTGCTGTTAGGCTGTGTGTTGATCTGTGGCTTATGGAGTGTAACTTTTTAATGGTTTGAAGGAGAAGAATTTGGAAGATATGGTTGGATTCAGTGTGGAGTCCTCGTACTCTTTGATATGCGCTTTGTCTGTGAAAGTGCCGTAGGTCGCGGCTGGGATCGGTAACGGAGAACATTGCTTGCCTTCTCCTGGCGAAAAATAGGTGAAATTGTGGTAGTACTTGTAGTATCTTGAAGTACTTTGTGTATATATATGTTTTTGAGTGATTCAAATAAGTTACATGGTCCATTTTATCAGAATTTCTTCATCACGTAGGTTTTTGAAATATCATAAAATATCATTTAATTCGTTCTCAGAAGTGATTGGTACTACATGTGTACACTCTGTCGCCCCCCAGATAAAAACAAACTGTTTCCCTGTCCCCATTCCACATTTTGTGCTGTTCATGTACAAAATAATTGGATTTGCTTGGCAAGTCCATTTGTGGCTGTGCAGTGGCATTAAGTCATTGTAGACAATAGCACGAGTTACAAACTGCCAATGTCTCTTCTAATGATTCTACCATCGGCATTGCCATATTTAGTCATTTCCATATTCAGTCATTGCCACACATTACAATATGGTATATATTTCTTAGTGCTTTAACTCTTTCACACAAATAACAAAACTGCATATTGTTTGTTGATATTTAAATTAACATTCAATAAAGATGATTTGTCCTGGTCAGAAGTAGGGTTTTTGAGTGCTTTCTGTTAGTTTATACTACTTTAAATAGTCCAAAGTCTCATGGTCTCTGAGCTGCAATGTTTATTACCCCCAACAAAATGAAACTGTTTTATAAAACAATTAATGTATTTGCTATTCTTTAAGACTATTCGGTACTGGGGTCAAAAATATCTGATTTGTCCCTCAAGTCGTGAGAAAGTTGACGAAGTGATTAAATGGGAAGAGTTCAACCTCTGGGAAGCAAGTGCATGTGAATATGATTCGATAATGAGACACCTTGTTTTTGGTTTTAACTGATACTGAATGGAATATACAGGAATAAAGGGAATGCTATGAGAAATGTTAAAGAATCAAATAAGTCAGCTCTGCTAGGATTCATGTTCTCCAAAAGTCAGGGCAGTAGTACCAAATGTTATGCCAATCTGGCTTTTAAATGTGGAGCCACTTTGCTTTAGAACTAAATGTTTGAACAATGGATGGATGGATGGACCCACTGGCCAACAGCAGCACCCTTTTAATTGACATACAGTAGCATCACAATTCTTAAGGCCCTGAGTCTTTATCATTAACGTTTTTCTGACTTCAATGTACTGTATTCGTATATAGTTACATTATAGCTTCTCATGACACCAATCTCACAGGACTGTGATACCATAGAGCCATGATACACACTTACACAAACACACAAGGGCGTGTTTTGCCATTCATTTTTTTAGGCTAAGCATTTTCAAGCTTATATCTCATATAACCATCTGTTCAGCACATTTCAATTGTTATTCCTCATGTTAGTCCAGCCTACTTTTATTGCATAGCGCCAGTATTTATCATTTGTTTTGTTTAAATACCAAGCCAAACATAAACAGCCATAAATCTTCTATGAAAAACACAGCACATATGTCCCAGGGGACTCAATGTTTCAGGTCTCCATGGGAGAGCTGTTCACAATGCCTGACTGTAAATGGCAAATTCCCCTGAAACACTTTGTCCCATTTTAACAACGATGCTCTGGTCTTACTTTCATTTCAAGGCAGAGGGAATTTTGCATTGTTGTCTTAATTTTAGTTTAAAGAATAAGTCAGACACAAACAGCCTTCGTCCCCACACAGGACATTTGAGAATGTTATCACGCATACAGATACACACTTACAAACAAGTCCACTGGCATGTACATCCAAACACACACACGCAGTCGGTAACCTGACAGACTATTTGAAGGTTTTGACCATAACCAATGTTAAATCTGACAAGGGACTTGTCGACGGCGAGGTGATTGCCAGTGAAGTGCTTTCCAGTGGTTAAGGGGTGCTTTGGGTCACAGCACTTTCAGTCTCTAATGCAGTCTGAAGAGGTCATCCAATAAAATGGCACCCTTAATCCCACCTACACTAAAACATACAGCACAAGGGCAAGTAAGACTTTGCCATTTGTTTTGACCTTCTTTTGAATGTAGAATCAAACTAGTACAACACATAAAACAACCAATGTTATGCAAATGTAAAGACATACCATTTCTACATGATGAATTCCAAGCTAAATGTCTTTCATGTCTCTATTAACAACTTGTTTCAGGTGATCTACATGTCTTCTCACACCTGTCCTGGTTGACTGTTCCAATAATGTCAGTTCAAAATAGATCCAACACACTGGAAAAGACAAAATGTCACATTACAGTAGTATTTAATCATATTAAAACCACTTAAGATATGCCCATTAGCACTACACCTAGGTAGCTGGTCGAATAGCTTCAAGTGTTTAAGCCAATTATAACACTTGGCCAGTCACTACATTTGTTCAGAGGCCTTTCAACGGCATACCCGACCAACTTTTTTTAGGAGGCTGTAGTGAACCATTTCATTCGCATATCTTGAGAGTAATTTGACGGTATCTGTCTGGAAACTGTGCTGCAAGTACAACACACCTAAACTTTGGCAACCTCTAAGAACATTAAACAGAATAGTGTACAAATTAAATCAGGATTTATTCCAGAAAATGTGTGCTTTCACTCTTGCATACAGAACACCCACATGCACACACACAAACACTCTGATTCTGATTCATGGATAAGCATGCACCTGCACTTAACTAGCTAATATATATGCAGCTCCCGGAAACAGATGACAGCACATGCTTTGCCAATCTGGGGGACATGAAGAGGCTTTAATGCTAACGCAGCCACATGATGTTGTTGTCTTTCATACAGTCCCTCTCAATGACTCTTAAATACAACAAAAAAGGAGAAGTCATGAAAATCAGTCCCATGTCAAGACTGACATACGTAAGGACCAGTATTGTTCAACGTTGCAGAACACACCTAAAGTAGCTCCTTTTCCAAGCACAGATATTGGTCAAGGATCAGTGTGCAACACATTGGTTCAGAAAAAATATTGACAGCTATGAAGTATGAGAATGACCTTACAACAAGTCGCGCAACAAGGAAAATGAGCCTGGTCAGATATCGATGGAATTTGCTGTGGATATTCACTGGCCTTAGAGAATGACTGAACGCTTCTGTTGACCTTGTCACTTTTCGTCGACAGATATTGACTGCTAAGCAGCTACAA
Organism: Pholis gunnellus; assembly: GCF_910591455.1. Classification (NCBI taxonomy): domain Eukaryota; kingdom Metazoa; phylum Chordata; class Actinopteri; order Perciformes; family Pholidae; genus Pholis; species Pholis gunnellus. Next base: position 28,375,867 of record NC_136531.1, read on the forward strand.
ACACTTCTATAAGCTAATTGAGCACACTTAAGAAGCACTTACAACCAAGGCTTTAAAATCTGAAAAAAGACATGAAAATCATGACAGCTCACTTCCCAAACATGTAAAAGCAAAACTTAAAATGAAAAGCAATCAGCTGAGAAAAAAATGACACCAAAGTAATTAGATATGACAAGAACAATAATGTGAGGGAACCGAAGACAAATGGCAACAAGTCTGTAAACACGTTTGTTTAATGTGTTTACAGACTCACAGTGTGCATTAACAGAGTGGATGCCACATGTTCACAGCCCATGCTTGTGTGTGTTTGTGCAGAGGAATCCTCCAAAGAAGTTCACAGTCAGGACTTCATGTCAGATAGTACTTCAAATGAATGAAGGGTTATTGCTCCTCTCTCCGTGAGTGTGTTTCATTACTCCATTTTGACTTCATTCCTGTTGATGCATGCTTCTTTATCTTTCTGATGTGTGTTTGAAGCAAAACTACATTTTTGAAACTGCAGCTAAGAGAAAACCACTTCATGGAAAGAGCAAGAGACAAAGAAGACAGAAAGATAGAGAGAAAGAGAGAGAGGATGAGAGAGAGAGCTAGAGTTTGAGCAGAAGCAGCCAGAGAAACTAGATCTATCTAAACACACCTGCTTATAATGATTTTCACCAATCTGTCTCTCACTGTGTGTGTGTGTGTGTGTGTGTGTGTGCACTCAAAATATGTTGAAACATAGATGCACAGGAACACATACACACACTCAAAGTATGGTATAGATTAGCGAAGAGCAGACTTTCTAAACATACTCATGTAAACAGAGCAGATTCACTCTCTCACACACACACACACACACACACACACCGCCATTTCAGACTGTCCTCTTAATGGTATAAAGAGCGATATGAACAGAACATTAGTGCATTAGGATATAATGTAAAACACAGAATCATGGTGTATAAACATGTCACTTTCACTTAGAAGTATTGAGACGGATGGAAGTCATTTCAAACATAGGCCTACATCTTCCTTCATACATAATTGACCCTCCGGAAGGAGACGCTGCTTTTCCATCAAGCTGTCAGGAGGCCACACTGTCACTAATTTCACTCCCCAAACGTTAGCGATTTCAGAGAGAATCATACAGAAGAGCTTTGGACAAAACTATGTGTATACAATAATGTGTTTAAACCATAGACTGCTACAAACAGTATAGTCGCTGCCGTATTAATGCCAAGAGGATTTTGTTTTGATTGTTGATGGAGCAGCTACACTGTTAGCACAGTCAAACATCAATCAATCCGTACTCCGTTCACAAAACCAGCATTTTAAAAGTCACTGAGCAACTTCAGATGATGCTATGGACTTAGATAGGATGGCGTTTGATTTCCCAGCGTATCAGGGACTTCCAACAAGTACAAAGCAGCAATAGTGGTTTTTCAGACATTGGTTGATGAAACGTTGGCAGGGCGGACCATGTACATCTAGTGGCCCTACGCAGGATATGGTTGGGGGTTTGGCGCTAGAAGAAAATTCTTGGCAGTCATTTTAATACTAATACAGTGTTTACAGTTCCTGTGGTATAAAGAGAATCAGATGATGCAACTGCTAAATAAATATCCTCACTGAAACACTCAAAGTAAAGGTGCCACTCTTACTTCTATTTAGTTTTTGAGAGTTGACATTTTAAAAATGGCATTAACTGTGTTTGGGAGATTCTAGGACTTGAGGACATTCAGACATACATAACTCTGTAGGGACCCCAGAACAGTGCTGGAATGTAACCAGGTACATTTACTTTAGTACTGTACTTAAGTACAATGTTGAAGTACCTGATGTTTCATTTTATGCTGATTAACAGAAGAGTAGAAGTACTCCACCACATCTCAGAGGGACATGTTAGACTGTTAATGCTCTACATTTATCTGACAGCTTTAATTACCTTACAGATTCAGATCAAAATGCTAGATATTACTAAATCACCTGATAAATGATGTATTATTAAAACTATATGCCATTGTATGAAGAAATTACAATGAGTTCCTTTACAAGCTGCAACATTAAAGTGATGATTACATGAAATTTCATGTTAAGATTGTTTCACTTTTGTTTCATAATGTTACATTCTATCATGTCACTGCCTCCTCACCTCACATGCCCCCTGCTTCTCTCAAGATGCCAAAGTCATCAATTGCTACCAAATTTAGCCAGTTAGCTCCTGTTAGATGATAATATACTGTATATAAAAATATTTCTTAATGAAACAACAAATAACTATCTAAACCTGACAATAACTAAACTTCTTTTGCTTTTAATTAAGTCTTACTTTGCAGAATAACTAACTAGTCATCTTGGAGAAAACCCAGTGCTGACAGTGTTACCTAGCTACTGATGGCTGAGTGTCTTTCTCTGAATAACGTCTTAAGAATCAGAATGCAGCTGAAGTAACTGAATCATCCAGCTGTCATTAGCTGCTGGCAATAACATTACCTCTTCACTTTAATGAAACAATATCACAACCGACCTACTTAACCAGCTAGGCAGGTAGCATATATACAGGACTGTCTCAGAAAATTAGAATATTGTGATAATCCCCATACGTGTGATTTAGTTTACTGAACCAAGCTGAGTGTTTTTCAAGGCTCAGGAAACCCTTGCAGGTGTTTCGAGTTAATTAGACGATTCAAGTGATTAGTTGAATACCCTACTAGTATACTTTTTCATGATATTCTAATATTTAGAGATAGGATATTTGAGTTTTCTTAAGCTGTAAGCCATAATCAGCAATATTAAAAGAATAAAAGGCTTGCAATATTTCAGTTGATTTGTAATGAATCCAGAATGCATGACATTTTTGTTTTTATTGCATTACACAAAATAAAGAACTTTATCACAATATTCTAATTTTCTGAGACAGTCCTGTATATATTAATGAAAGGAGCTGTTGGTTTCTGTGTCTGTGTGTCCTGTGTATCTACAGCAGCTAGTTACCAGATAGTTGCTGTTAGCTAACTGGCTAAAGATGGTAGCAATCGTTTATCTTACTTGTCTTAGCGGAGGGGGAATGAGATGGAGGCTGAAAGAGATTCCACTCATGACAAGTGACATTATTCAAAAAAATCTGCTAATTTGGGGAGAAATGCATGATGCATTATGAAATAGAAACAGACTTTTCAAAAAGGGTATTTTGAAATAAACTAAAAATTACATCATATGATATAAAATATCTGACATATACCACAATACTGCAAATATATGAACAAAAATGTAAAATACAATGTAAAGTGTTCAATTCAATGAACTGACATATGTCAGCAACAACTCATTTTGTTAGTATTAATTATTATTATAATTAAAAACTTTTGAACCCGAGAGTGCCCCAAATGGGGGACTAGAGGGGAGGGCGAAGAGTGTACACATGTAGTACAAATTACTTTTGAGAACGAATGAAATGATATTTTAAAATATTTCAAAAACGTACATGACGAAGAGATTCTGACCAAATGGACCATGTAACTTATTTTAATCACTCAAAAACATATATATACACAAAGTACTTCAAGGTACTACAAGTACTACCACAATTTCACCTATTTTTCGCCAGGAGAAGGCAAGCAATGTTCTCGATCCCAGCCGCAACCTACGGCACTTTCACACACACACTTCATATCCAGGAGCACGAGGAGAACACACTGCATCGAACTATCGCCTCCAAATGATTCTACTTTAAACCGTTATAAAGTTACTATTGATCTGCCACAGATATCAACTCAGCCCATCATCAAACATTGAAACGCTCCGTACCTTTTAGATGTTTCCTGGATGAAAATCCAAAAAAAAATAAATAATGAATCCGTGCTGCCATTTCGAAACCATCTCTCTGCTGTGCTGTTAAAAAAACCGAGTCTCTGACGAGCTTCTATGACGAATGAGTAATAATTTCAGTTTTGGCTAATGGGTTTGACCCATGGGGGCGGATCACAGTTTTTGATTATTTTATTGGCTTAAAATTCTGTAAACAACTCAAAGAACAAACGACTACACTGCCCAGACTCTGCCGGCTTCAAATCTGTGGGAATTGCGCAAATCGGCCGATTACAGGCTGTGTTAGGTTCAAATACATCACGTAAAACTGAAATTCTGACAAGAAATTGGCCATATTTTACAAGTTTTCATATAGCCCAGGCTCTCAAAATGATGCCAAACTTCTGTATTAGATAGATTGAACACTATTAGTGATAAAAGAAGTGAAATATAAAGTTAGATAGTATTTAAAAGTACAATAAAACAGCTATATCGGCTGCTTCCAAAATCAGAATTGAGGTTGGCTGACCTCAGCTGACCTGTACACCGGCATTGATTTCTCAGGCATACTTCACTCTATCAAAGCCAATTTTTTTTTTTTTTAAAAGGACTGCTGACATGTTGTGATATGATTTGAGAGAGTTTAGGCCAGCTTCTGCATCATTTAAAATCAATAAAAGTGCTTTTTAGGCACAAAAAAAGGCGAACCTGAACATTTTCAATTTGAGCTGTGTGTAACATTCGTTTTAGCATTTACCAGTAACATATACAAAGATATGTACACATATTAACAAAGCTCACATTTATTTGTGTTATTTTGCCATTTAAATTATTCAAATAGACCTTGTAGTTAGCGAGATAAGCCCCTTTGCGTAAGGGTAGGACATTTTAGAGCACAGGGCTAAAAATAGGCCTAGTGTTCAATTAAAATGCCTGGAATCATTCATTTGGACATGATTTTTTAAATGATGGCCAATATACAGTTAAAGTCCATTAACAGTCAATAAATAATAACTGTCTTGAATTGCAGCCCAGTCAACTAACTAAGCATTATTACATGCTCTAAATACACTTGAGAGGTGATGATAATGCTTTTAGATGGTTTTGTTTATGTACTTGTAGAATATTCTATTCTCTCCAGTTCCAACTGAGCATGTGCTGTAGCAGCCCTGACACAGCACATGTCCCAGACCTTTCTGTGACCTCGTCTCTCCCTATCCAATATTCACCAACTCTTTCCTCCTCGTGTCTTCTTCCATTCCCTCCTCACTCCCTTCCAAAAAGTCTTTCATATTTCAGTAGGCAAGGATAAACTCTCTAAGGTTAAGTTGCTCTCTTTAAACGGTTCCAAATGTGCATGTCTGCTTTGTGACAGCTGTGTGTGATGCTGACATTCTTACTAGTCAATGCAACGCATATAGATGTTCAACTTGTGAATCTTTCAAATGTATTAATCCTGTTACTGAATTTTATACTTTGATAGCTAATAATGTTTCTAAATCATTTCTCTTTGAAGCACCATTGCTGCCAAGGCTTTTTCTTTTTGTTGATTTTTTAGGGGTGGTCTGTTAAGAGGGTGTGAACATTCTTTTATTTCATGACGTAAATTATTACCAAACCGTCCGCTCAGAATTGGCCATGCAATAATAGGATTGATTTTGAACTGTAGATGACGTTTTAAGTCATTTTCAAGCATGAAATGCATATTTTAATGAATTTGGTGTCAAAGTGTCAAATTTAAAACCATAAGTGATCATTCGTGTTTCATCGCAGTACAGTCATATGATTTAGTTTACAGCAAAAAACAACAACTGTTTAAGTGTGCAGTTACTCTTTAATAAGTGGTCTCCAGAAGACATGCTTATAAGCCTTCATGATACTGTAGCGCTAGTGGTTAAGCTTCCATTCAAGTGTTGGTGCTTCAAAAGACACCTTTACTTTTATTAGGCTGTCGAGTGGGGAAACTATATCAGAAACTTTAGGAAACATGAAGGAATTAAATAATTATACCATCTAGCTTTATTAGAACTAGTTCTTTCTTTGTATATTACATCAACATAAGCTAATTACAAACCTCAATTCAAGCAAATAGCTCAATGCAATATGCCAGCATAATAGCCTGCTTTGTTAATATCAGAGGCAATTAAAGGAGAATATTTCCATCAGTTGACTGAGTGTCTACTTTTTCAAACTCTGCAAATTTAAATATAACAAGCCTGTCTTCGTTGTGGTTTTTTGCCTCCACGTGTGTGTGTGTGTGTGTGTGTAGGTGTGTGTGTGTGTGTGTGTGTGTGTGAAGGCTATATGCTTGCATTAACATTTTGACATTTTTGTTGTTTCTATTTATGTGCTGACAACAACCTGACCTAAATTGTACTCTCTGATCGGGTCCCTGGGAGGCTTGCACAAGTGCATTCTGGGAAACCTCTCACCAACTGACCCTGTCACACCTTTCTGTCACTCCTCAGGAAGTCAATTTGTATGTTTTTGTGTGTGTGTGTGTGTTTCCCTCTTTTACCTTTTCTTTTCTTGTGATCAGTTTTTTCACCTCTGCCGCCCTCCGGCTGTCTGAAACTAACCCCATCAAGTGAAGTGTTGTCGTTATTAATCAGCGTTTTGTACATTGTGTGAGCTTTTTCCAAGGTCAGTCCTGATACTTCTGGTTAGCAAGTATAGCTTTGTAGTTTAATAGTTTACAATGGAACGTGTACAGATAAATATATCTTTCTAAATTGACAGTCCTTTTGATTTTGGTTTCTGGTCTTGTATCATTCCTGTTCTTACTTTTGCTGTGTATTTGATCTGTCTCATAGTGTGTCATTTTGTTTTGGTTTGTGTCGGGGTCCACATTCACGTTATCAGGTTTTACCCTCTGCGTTAAACATGAATAGTGAGTGGGCTTTGAGAATAGAGACATTTCTCATAACAAAATGAAATCAGTAAAATCACATGAAGACATTTAAGTCATGACATGTTTTCTCATGACACCAGCAATATGTTTTATTGATAGGGATGGGTATCGTTTGGGTTTTTTCCGATACCGGTGCTAAAATGATACTTTTAAAACGATACCGGTGCCTAAACGGTGCCTGAACCGATACTTTTTTTATTGCCAAGTCAAATTTAACAATATATTTAACTGTTTAAAGTATACTATACATAATAGTGCTGGGCAACGATTACAATTTTTAATCGCATGGAATTTTTGCGATTAATCTCATTGTTATGGCAAAGTTCAATAATGAATTCAAAGGTAGAGTATTGTGCACTTTTATTTTAAAAGTACTGCTATATGAACAAAAGTGCAATAACATTTGGTTTGCAAACACTTTAAACAAATAAGGTTCTTTTTAACAGCAGTATTCCCTTTACACAGTAGCAGTTATATCTCTTCACTATCTGTGCTCAGTGTGTGACTTCATGTGACCACACTGTCACTAACTGCACTCCCTGCATAACTGTTCTTGGAAAAACAATAATGTGATTTCAGATAGAAGCAGTTTGATGTATATATATATATATCCAGGATGTCAAACTTATTCAGCAGAATAAGTTATTTAGTTACTTATTCAACAGGTTGAATAGATAAAGATAAAAGCATAAACCTACAGATCACAGTGCAAAAGTGTAAAAGTGAAAAGTTCTTATTTCTAGTCTTATTTTGATATAAAGAGTGAAAAAAGTATTTGTCCCTAAAATGAATGAATAATGTTGATAAATAATGGCTATCTCAACATTAATAAAATAATCATGATTATCATTTTGGCAATATTCGTGCAGCACTATCTGAATACATTTCAATGTTTTATTCTCTCCAGCCCTGGCAGAGGCTGTTCTGCCACAGTGGTCCCCCATCATGTAGCAGCACTGACACAGCACATGTCCCAGACCTTTCCATGACCTCGTCTCTCCCTATCTAATATTCACTCACTCCGTCTCTGCATCTCCTTCCTCCTCTCGCTCCCCTCTTTGTGTCTGTCGTGTTCAACCTCCTCCCCTCCTCCCACCAGGTCTTTCATATTTCAGTAGGTTTTAGCAAGGATCAACTCTCTGAGGTTAAGTTGTTCCTTTCAGAGCTCTGTGTTTGCATGTGTGTGTGTGTACTCAGTAGACCAGCATGTCCCAGAGGTTAAGTCGAGTGTTTCAGAAATCAGTAGGAGAGGTGCTTTACTGCTCTATAGTCAGTGCAGTGTGTGTGTGTGTGTGTGTGTGTGTGTGTGTGTGTGTGTGTGTGTGTTTCCCCATCAGCAAATAAATTGTGAAGCATAGGAAGAAAAACAGAGAACAAGCTTATTGAGGCTTTGGACATAAAAAACTGGAAATTCTATTTCTACGCTAGCTCTTTGACCTGGCACCCCATGTGTTTATGTCATTATGGCAACAGCATCATCGCCCAAACAACAGAGCATGTTGTTGATCATAATTGTGGGTAATTGTAGACACGATGCACAAGAATGTCTTCCATATGTTTGCTATGTTCCACTGGCTAACGATGCAATCTTCATATGCATTATAATCTAGTTATTCCCAGTTAGAGGTACATAGTTACATTATCTGTCCATTATTAGTTATTATCTTGTCCATAATAGTCTACTTACATACACAATCATCATTGTTTTTTTTGGAGAAAAACCTAAAGAAAACATCAACATACAACAAAAAATAAAAAAATAAATCATTCAGTCAGACTTGCATTACTTGATTTAAGCATGAAATTCGGGTACTTGCAAACATCATTGCAGCTTGTATGAGATAGTAGAATGGAACACTGCTTCATTTTGCCATATTGCACTAACTGCCTCGGTTTCTATGTTGTCTACTGATGCCAAAAAGTAGCTGCAACCTCAGATTATGCAGACAAATTAGTGTCATCATTTCTAGAACCATCACTGTTTATGGTGAAAGCGCTTTTAAAGTTTTTGAACCCTCATCTTGGTGTCAGCTACAGTCACTTTTAAAACTCTTCTAAAGCTATATAAAACTAATTTATAAGCATTCAAGATTTTAAAGAAGATTAAGGATCATTTGAGCACTGAATGTACAGGTCCTGACGCCGACACAATTTTCTGGTTGGTTACTTTTATATTTTTAGAACAAGACAGAAATCTTGGTTTAGTCATGGACTCAGACCTGCATTGCCAACTTGATCTCACTCCAGACTCGTCAAATTCCGACAGTTGGTCAGTGGCCCTCAGCGTCTGATATAAACCGCGCTTTCGACCTACTCCAATGCAAACCCATCCGTGTCATTATGAGACGGTCAGAGCAACCACTTTATGTATTAATATCATTTCCTTTCTTATTAACATTTGTTGTAGCAGGGTAGAAAGATTCATCAACAATCTAAGAACAGTTGTATTCCTCCATCCAGCTCCATCCCTTTACTCTTCTTCTCTTGTTACCTCTCCATTACTCGATCTCCTTGTCTTCCCTCCCACTCTTTCATATTGGAAGTTTACCCAGTTTCTTCCCTCTCCTCTCCCATTCCCTGTCTGAGTTACCAACAGATAGAAGTGTCCATTTGGGAAACAAACGAGTCCACTAGTGATTTATGCTCAGGTGTCTCGAATCCCCCTCTCTCTTCTCTCTGTCTCCATCTCACACACATGCCCTTTATACCTTTTAGTGACCCATAAATCTGATGGTGATGAACACAAACACACACCCTAAAATGCATCAATTCACACCCACAGACATGCCTGTCCATGTACTGTGTCATTCTGAAGGTAAAAGAACATCTTCCTGCTTCCTTTCTATCTGTCTCTATATATCACTCACTCACTTACACACACATTTCTTTTACCTGGTGACATCAGCCCCTCATCATTAATTTTAATGACCACCAATAACCCATAATACACCGGAGCATGCACGCACACACATCCGCACAGCAACAGGCGCCACAGATCCTGGAGAGCAATTATAGTCTGCACTTTGTTTATTATCCGTTACGAGAGGCAAGGGACTGTGTGTGTGTGTGTGTGTGCGGGGGGGGGGGGGGATTTTGAGAAGATCAGCCCTGTGTTTCCGCTATCCTATCCCTCATTGGCACCTCTCTTTGTCCTGCTTGACACTCCACCATTACAGATGCCCAGCATCAAATTGAGAGTGGATAAGATGAAAACATAGGGAGTTTGTGTGTGTGTTTGTGCATTCACGCACATGGGACTAAAATACAACTCTATTAAGAACCTGATTACAGTACAGTGTGGTTGTAAATGGAGCTAAACCTGCAAAGATTAAGCAGGGATCTTTAGTCAAGGTGCAACTCACCTGATTCATTCTATTTATTCACCATGGATGTGTTGGTGTTGAACTCTTGCACTTACAACATTTATTTTCTACTCATGCTAACATAGTTCTAAGCTAATTTGATATATTTCCAGGGTGCACCGAACTGAAGAAAATTGCACACCCAACCAAACCTCATCCGTCCCAGCCAACGACATGGACCATTATACCTCTGTAACCAACAGCAGCTTTCTGCACTGCCAATGGCTGCAAAAGCCTATGAAGTGGTTCTGGTCAATGACAACAGGTCATGTTCATGCTTAAAAAGCATTCAAAAATGATACTTAGTATATGACAATGCAGTTTAACTCGTTGTTAAACTATTAAAAATAGTCACGTTTAGTTATTAAATATCTTCAACACATTTCTTCAGACATCCTTGTCCGTTGAATCCAGCCTTAACTTTAGGATTTGAAATTAGATATCAAAGTAAAAACTGTGAGAGGAAAGGACTGAGTTGACTCAAAGTCAAGAAAAGAAGGCATCAGAGAAGGTCAAGTTTCAGAGAGGTGTCTCTCACAGTGTGACTTCTCTCATTTTTATCCCGCTGAACAGGTTACAGCTTCTCTCTGTTCTTCCTCACCATGCTATCACCACACAGCTAGAGAAGAGAACGCAGGGAGAGGGGAAAGAAAAACAATCCGAGAAGAATAACAGATATCCAGGGGCTACAAGAACACAGCCAAGTGGAAACAAGAGTATTGAAAGACAGATGGTTGCAAGATGGCACCAGCCACTAATAGAATACATAAGTGGCAGAGGGTGAAGAGGAAGACGAGTGAAGAAATGGACAGTAGAACATATAGTCCGAGAAAGTGTGTGTGAAACACGATGAGACATGAAGCGAGGTAGACAGCAGGGTGGAAGAAAGTGGACAGAGGTAAAAAAAAAAGAGAGAAATGGAAAATACATGAAAAGATAATGTATAATGCTGTCTTCTGTGGCAGCTTGAGACAGATCAAAATATCTGCCTCTTTTGGATTCTTTTCCTCGCATTTCCCTCTCCTCATCTTCTATTCTGTCCTCTCCTGTTCTCTAAACTCCCCTCCAGACATTCAAGTCTGCCTCTTTTCTTTTTCTCAGTTTTAAAACCTCCCTCTCGCTTCTATCCTGCATCACCCCTCGCACCTCAGCGTCCACCTGCTTTCATCACCATAGCTACAGCACAGCCAGTGTTTTATGTTGTCATGGCGACTCAGGTCGAGGCTCAAGCCATATTTAACGAGGTGGAGATGGCATAGTCCTCTGATAATTGTCAGGGGATGCTGAAAAAAGTTCTATTTCAGACTGTCCATGGTAAGGGAAAGGATTATATACATATAGCTCTATAATGCCTCAATGAACCCTCTGATCTACTGGTAACTTTTTATATATATATATATATATATACACTTGATATTGTGGTTTGGGTTAGAAGACCTACAGAAAAGGCTTTACAGTATGGAAGTTACTTAATGTATATAGTTTTCTTGCTGAACATGTTGAGGGCACTATCACTTTTTTAGAATGAATTTAATGAATGATAGAATTGATTCTGAATGTAATGTCTGACATTATGCTGTACTTTTCATGTCCAGTATATTCAAGGAAAACCTCTGTAACAATGCTATAAAAACATCCATGATGTCTACCAGTTTCTTGTAGGAAACATAAAAGGGCTGAGTTGTCAAACTCCAAGTATTTGAACGGTTGATGAAAGGTCATGGTACAGTAAAGTATGCATTTTTCACTGTTTTGAGTCAGGTAGCTTCTTTTAGAATCTTTTCCGAAATATGCATGCAGCTCAGCAGATGAAACGATAAGAAGTCCTCTGAAATAATTAAAACCTGTAAAAAACAGACCTATTTTTTAGGCCTCTGCTCAAAAAATTGCATACCCATCCTAAAAAGAGTATATTTCTGCAACCACATGGTCCATTTGATTACCGTTAGTGTTATAATAAAGGGAACATTTGTGAGATTTGTTCAGATGTGTAACTATCAGTATATATGTTACTGGTGTAAATGAAGATGGGACACAGCACAAATTGAAAAGTTTCAGGTTCGCCTAAAACAAAAGCACTTACAGGATTATTATTTCTTTGTAATGATGCAGCTGCAGGTCTAAACCTCTCCCAAATCATAGCACGATATGTGAAGTCTCTCTGCAAAGATTTACAAATCGGCGCTGTGCCATCGCAAATTCTCGTCACTCTAGTCTCATCGCGTCTGTGCATAGACTTTGTATGTAATCTACTCGTGCGAATAATTCACACCGCGTTTGATGTGAACGCACCATAAGAATGCATCTAAGCAAAACATTACTTTAATGGAATACACACATGTAATTATAGTCATATCTATCATGCTCTAGATGGGAAAGAGAAATTATAAACCTATTCATTTGCTCATTCACACAGACAGCGAGATTGTTTTTGCCAGCTGTGCTTTCTGCTTTGCTGCAACTGTTGCTGTTTGCTTGGATTATGACTTTTACTTCTTCGGATTTGTGAAATATTATTTTGCGATCCACACACCAAGCTTCCATTGGTCAGTAAGCAAATGCATCCATTGTTAATGTATGGATTCTAGCGTGTATTGGCCATAGATCAGGATATGATGGGAGTGTCTTTCTGTCTTTCTTTTGATTTGTCATTTCACAAAATAAAAAAACAATTTAAGTCCGTCAATGATTCTACCTCTCTCCACCATATGCGCTTTTTCTCCTATTCCTGGCACTATTTTGCGTTTCCCTGTCTTTTTGTATTAAACTACCACTCTTTCTCACACTCTCACTCACAAGTCATACACATTTAACACTAAAAGTATTATAATAATGAGCATGAGCATTAACACACCATATTGTGTTTTGAGCAGATTTAATGCGAGTAATAATAAACAAATCAGAGGGTAGCACAACCTAAATAAATGTTGACTCATGAAATCGTTCCATTATGAATATTGGTCCTCATGTACCTTATGTTGTCTTTTAAAATTCTTTGGCTTGTAGATGGTGTGGGTTTGTTATATGGATATTTCTCTTTATATGCATGATAAAAAAATTATCATACTCATCCATGATCGGCAAAGTTGCCTCTATTTAACTTTTGAATATGAAATGCTCTATTTTTCTTAGTGATCGCGATTTATATTGAATACATAAAATACTAACTTAAATTCATGTTTGTAGGATTTGGAGTTCCGGTGGCCACTTTCAATGCAGTAAACATGTCTATGCCCGAGTATGTGGGTTATGACTGGATGGTTAATTAAGGGGCTTTGAGGGAGTTTTCTTGTTACTTAATCTTTCTGTTAATCCGTTTTTTTTCTGTCTCTCTCAGTCTAAATCTCCCTCTCTCCATGCCGTGCTTCAAAGAGCGCCCGTATGTGTATCTGTCGGCCTACCTGCATGCTGTCACATCTGTCTGTGTGCGCGCACGCATGTGCGTCTGCATCTCAAACATAGGCTACCTCGATGACATCCAATGAGCACATCCACAGGTGGTTCTGAAATTTCCATGGTAACTATACTTCCATCTGTCCGTATTCTTTCCTGTGCTCGGCTCACATCAGTCTAATGAGCAGGTGAGATTTCCCTCCTCAAAAAAACCTGATACAGTACTTTTCTAAATACCTGAAAATGTAATTATTTGGTCTTGACGTGTGTTTAAGTAATTGAAAATGTAGCATGTTCACTCAAGGACTAAGAGAAGTGCAATGTTATTATGAATGTCATGCTTGGATTGACTTTTCTATCTAGTATGACTAAGTCTTTACTTCCGCTATTTAACAGAAGTGGAATGCATCGTTTTAGTGACTGTCTTGAAAACATCCAATGAATGTGTCCATCTTGACCAAAGAAACAAAGGTGGTGAAACATGTATTACTACAACATCAACAGTCAACTGCACCACTGCAGAGGTTACTGGCTGCATACACAAACACACATTGGAATCATTCCTTCCACCTCACCTTGGTACAATGTGATGGTTATTTTGGTGTTCCATTTCTTAATCAGCAATGAATAAAACAATCAGAAGGCAAAAGGCCCTGATATAAGTGTAAAATGCAGTCAAAATGAAATGTATGTCAACATTTATTCTGTCAAGGTGTTAGCCAAAGAAATGTTGTCCTTCTGCAGACATAAGTGGGAAAGCAAGCAAGTTCTTAAACCATGAATAAAGGAGTGCTCTACACTTTCTCATCAACGTTTGTTAAAGTAAAGCTTGAGGGATAAAAGTTGTTGACACAAATTAGGGCCACAACCAAGGACAAATTATTATGCTCCTCCAACATAATTGGAATTTTGTGTCATTAGCAGGAAGTTAGCTAATATTTAAGTAAGGCCATCAGAATGACTCTGGCTAAGATTGGGGTAAGGTTTTGGTCGTTTTCGAGCTAAAAAAGAATAAAAAGTCTGTGGAACAAACGTAGATAATATGCTCAGCAGTGGCAAGAAGAGTTGATGATTGTTTAACTTTTCAACCTGCCGTCACGGCTCTCCGTGTTACTATGACAACCACAAAAGCCACAGTGTGGAAAATGATGCCGGGGCTAATTTTACTGGTATCTGATCTACCATATCTACCAAGAAAGAGGGTCCTGGAGCAATATCAGCTTCAAGGTTTCATGTATGTGTTGGCTCTGACTGGATTAGTCCAGTCAGAGCCAACACACATACATGATACTTGTTGGCACACATTGCCATATTAATAGGTGTAGGTGGATAGCAGCAGCCTGTAGTGGTTACTGTAGTGAGAGAGTCATGTACCCATCCCCTTCTGCCATCCATTTAAAATATAGATCATTGGAGTTGCCCAAAGACCGACAAAGCGGTAACTGCTCACTGTCAGAAAGGATCTTAATCATTCATTTGTCCTTGCTTTTCAGTGTTCAATGGAACTCTTCTTCAAAGTTAATCTTAAAGAATTGGGCAAAAAAGAATTTGGCAAGTCAAGGTCCAAGGCTTTTGCAGAACTTGCAACTACATGTTTAGTCTTCCTCAGAGCATCTGTTTTGTGCTCAACTAAAGAATATGGCTAGAGAAGCATCTTGACAGTGCTCAAACACACAAAAAGACCATTTCAACAACATTTAATACAATGTATATTTGATGTGCATGTCATTAGCTGATATCAATTGTAATCTTTTATTTGATCTCATCTGCTCTATGCTCAGTACACAATACTGTGCTTTGATGCAAAAGAAATCGGAAAATTGTTCATGTTCAGTAAGTTTTCTATGCAGGCTTATGGCTGCCTTCCTACAATTGACTTTGTAAAAGAAAAGGCATGTTGATTATGAAACCCATCCTGTAATTTTAGCATTGATTTTGAAATGAGGAGCATGGCTAACATCTAAATCCCATTCAAACAGGGTTGTCGATACAAAGGTATAATACAGAGGTCAAGATATGAGGTGTTCTCGAGCTCCTCTGGAGTGCTCTTGAAGGCATTGGGCCATGAAATGTGAAGTATTCTCAATTACAAATTAGGCTTTTAACTGACACTCTTATCTAGAGCGACTTCACAGCACTCCACAAGGGTAATAGTATTACTATCATACGAGAACTTGGAGCAATAAATTAATCCTGCTGACCTCCACGCTGTGGGAAATATACTTGGGGAATTTGAAGGTTTTTCACTCAGTGACATACGTCGGCATTCCGATTTTCTCAGCTGTCAAGCTTTTTTCTCATAATGTATGGCTCTTCATTTACAATTTGCCAGTAACAGTCAAGAATAAATGTTAAATCTGCTCTGACCAGATTTAGCTGAAATCATTATTTACCTGGCAGTTTTATCTTGTAACTGCACCATTTACATTTGATTTATGAGCCTCTGTGTTAGGGGGTTGTCCCATATTGTCTTTAATGTATCAGGTTTTGAAATCCTGCTGTGGCATTTCCATTATCCGTGTTTACCTGCACACAGCAAGGAAAGCCCTAGCCCTGATGTTCTGCTGTGATTTGTCGAAGCAATTAGACCTTCAATGGAAGTGTGTTCCTCCTTTTAAAGAGCACAAAGCACAGGGCTATGTCAGAAGTTTTATTTCAAAGCAAGATTACAACTGCAGATGCTTGTTTGACGACCGGAACTTGGCATTCAGGCATAATGCAGAATGCTTTAAGAGAGCTCGCTATCACGTGGTTGACCTCCATTGTCACGCAGTTGCTGTGGAGCTGTCAAATGCATGTTGCTCTAAATAGATTATAGGCTCTTCAACCTTAAGTGGTGCTGCAGCGGCTCCATCGTTTTGTGAAAGGATGTTGTCTTTAAATTGCTGCACACGTTTGGTTTTGATCTTTTAATCTTGTAAAATGTGTTGCCTCCAAATCCATTGTGTTGTGTGATTGTGTTTGGAACGAAATTTGATTAGACTGATTAACGTGCGTGGTGGCCACAAAACAGTCTGCATTATTGAGACGCAAACAGGATAGATGTAAATGTTTAAAATGTTGTGTAGGACACGGCAGGGTGACCTCATTGTGTCAGAGCCTGATTGAGTACAGTGAGAGAGAGAGTTGTAGAGTCAGAGATGGTAGAAGGGAACAGCGTAGAGAAAATGATGATTGTTATTCCCAAAGAAGAAACAGTTTCTTGATAAGGACAAGATTAAAGGACAAATGAAAATGAGAGAGAAGGGGAGGTGAGAAAGAGGAGGATTCACACAGTTGTTCATACAGTGTATCATTTATTGTTCTAGTTTTTTGTCATTTCCACGAGGAGATTACGTTTTCAGTCCTACTTTTCACTTGGGAAGAGGTAAAGCAAAAAATCTGATTGGTCGCTCAGACATTTTAAAAGCCTTTTTGTGGTGCATTCACTGGCTACCATGAAAGTCCAACACTAGGGTCACTCAGTGTCGCTAACGGACAGCATTGCATATCGACAATGCATGTCCATCAAAAATTAAGCCATCGCACAATCCAGCACACAATGCTTTATCCACCAAATGCCTTCCACTATCTTGTTTAATTCACTGGTATCCCTCTCTCTCTTGCCATGTTTGCTGGGACGACGTGTCAATATACGCTATTGTATATTGTATATTGTCTAGCGACTCATGAGACGACACAACCCCTTCACTGACATGACAAAATATCAACATCACTTTTAGTTTTGTATGGGACACAAACAGCAGTCTCCGGTGAAAGTCCTGTGTTTGTTTTACCTATCCACCTCCTCTCCCATCGCCTGTCCACATATTACTACATCAGTTGCTCTGAGTGTGTAATAAAAGACACGGGTGTGTTTACATTGGAGTTAATTGCAAGTCCAGTGTATCTCTTACGCCCACTAAAGAGTATCTCCGTGCGTCGGTGTCAGATGCGGAGGGGCACTAACCAAGTTACGATATATGATGCATTGGGAGTGAAAATGGGTTGTCAGCAGAACTTTATGAAATTAAAATCACACCAGTTACAAGTATAAACAGTAAAACACCAAAGTACGACAAAAGGCTCGTTGAGATGAGTCAGTCCTGCGTAGAATTGATCACTGGCGATCGCCTCACAATGCATGCCGGTTAGATTTGTGTCCGACTTGATCTCGACTTGCTCTGACATCATGCACACGTGGTCAACGATAACCTCAAGAGAGCGAGGCGCTGCATGAACTACAACACCCAATGCATGATGGGAAACGCCTGGCTGTCGCCAGATCAAAGAGCTGATTGGCTCTTAGATTTGACAACAAACACCACGTTTTGTAGAAAATCATAATTTTCTGTGTAATTGTGCTCGATTGTTGGCTGTTAGTCTCATGTTGAACAACGAAGGTTTAATCTAAAAACATATCTTGTGTGATTAATAATAATAAAGCTTATTTATTCAACACATATCACAACGAGCATCACAGTGTTTCACAGGCAGACATAAAAGAACAAAGGATAGCATACAATGCAGATACACGCACATGTCCACATAAATATATATTTACAAACATAAATAAATTTGAAGCAGGTCTGTAAACTAAAAGCACCCTACAAACAGGATGTAGCTGGTAGTAACTGTTTCTGTGACTTCCTGTTTATTCTTTGAGGGCGGCTGAAAACTGTCCGACTTGACCGCATATTTTTTTCAACTCCCCCTGCTGCCGCCGCCTGCTCTCATCTACTTTCCAGGCGAGGCGCAGTTAATCTCGAACGAGCCTAGTGTCAGGAACACAATAATAGAGAAGTCTGCAGCAGACATCTGAAAACAGATGCTGTCAAAGGCATGAAATTCATTTAAGTCTGCCATGTGTAAAACTTACCAAAATCTGTCTTTTGGCACTTTAGAGGTAATATCAAAATTGACTACACCTCTCTAATAGATGGATGTCATGATAATATTGATTAAAATTCGTTGGCAGAGAGAGAGCGCGTCACTTTTGTCTTTCAATGTTACATTTTTAAACTGAGTTAATTTCCAACAAAACAATGGGAGCTTGTGGGTTAAGAGCCAACAGTATCATTTTAAATGTATGCTGTTTAGCTGGGTTATGGTCATAATCTCAAACAAATGTATACTAATGTGTTTGTGTATTTCAATAGAGCTTGTTGGAGGTTTTTGATGGAGAATTTTTAAACATTAATCAGTCTTTTTGTGGAATAAGAAAACCCCAAAAACATGCAGAACATAGAGCATACAACCCAAGTAATGAATGAAAATTACATCTTATGCTAATGTTAAAATTACTTAATTGATTCTAGAGAAAATGTGGGAAGAATAAATGCATGGAAAATTTACATTTTATTGCTGCATGGCTTTATTAAAACCAATGAAATTATCTCAATAACGCTGAAATAAAAGAGATAAATGAATACAGATTTACATTTACGGTTTTGGGTGCCTGCCATTCTTAAACCCACGGCCCAGCCTCAGTATTGTTCCCTTGTGTTTCTCTCTCCTGCCGTGTCCCCTGTTCTCTGTGCGTGTGTGTGTGTGTGTGTGTTTTTCTTGTCCTGCCACTCACTCTCCTGGCTCCTGGATCCCTGTTTATCTGCTCACCTGCCATCAATCAGCTCATCACCTCCCAGTCTGCTCACCTGCCACTCATCAGTTCATTGTTCTTTCAGTGTTTCAGTACCGGCTCTTCACACATCTGGTGTCTAGTCGTTGCTTCATTTGCTGCAGGCTTCAATCTGTTCTCTGTGCTTCTTTCCTGGATTGTACTAACTGCCTCTTTCTTGAGCTCAGGATTATCCCTCGTTAGCCTGACAGCCTGCTCGTTTGCCCTCTAACCCCAGTGCGACGCAAGCCTGCCCACGTTGTCCCACTCTGCCCAGCCGGTCCTGCCAGTCCTCTACTCCTTCCTGCCCTCTGCCATCCATCTAAGATGAGCACTTTAAATGAATCACTTAAACTTTGTCTGTCTCCTAGTTGTGTTCTGAACTTGGGTTCACCACTGCAACATTTAAGACGATTAAAATGTAAAACACCTAATTCCATTAAAGACATAAATAAATGAGATAGAGATCAAAGTAAGATATTTTGACTAGCCATACAAATCTGTAAAAAATCGGACTATATTTGAATAAAATAAATTACAAACATTTACACTTAACTTTTAAATTTAACGTTTTAATTATATTTTCTGTAAATTGATTTTCTTCATATTTCTCTCACTGCAATTGTAATTCCAGTGAAAAATACTATATCACTAATGTAATACTAATTATTACATTTGTTTTGCCTAAAATATGATACATTTAAAGATTAAGATAAGAAATATTAGTATAAACATTTCTTTTTCTATAAATTGTGTATAATCATATTGTAATTGATGAGTGTCCTGAGTGTGACCCTGTGCACAACTGGTTGCATTTGTCGTCAAAGAAGAAAAGGAACTTTCTATGACTGAATCTAATATGTAGAATGTTGTATTTACTGGCATTCAACAAACCCTGATAAATTATTACAATCTTCAAAAAATACTGAGCAATTTCCAACTCAAAGAACACCAAACACACTTTACCTGGCAGCATATCTGTGCAGGTGAATGTATCAAAGGGACACAATTAAAAGTGTCATTTCCTCCTGAGTTGGACATTTCTTAATAAATATTGTTTCTGTTACCAGGTAGGGATGGAGGCATTTGAAACGTTCTAACTAGCACCTGCTGGAGGTCAAAAACAATCAAAATAACACATTTAAAATGTCTTTTATAAAAAACGAATGTTTCATTGTGTGTGCGTGCGTGTGTCAATATGTGTGTGCATTCACTCAAACTGTACATGTGTGACCTTCCGTTCACATAATCAGTGTGTGTGTGTGTGTGTGTGTTTGAGTTTTAATCTGTCAGCTGCCTAGTCCTTACAGTCATCAGTTGGGAGTAAATCTAAATCCATATCGACAGCCGGGAGACCAGGACATGATCCATTATTTACACAATCAACCATTTCTCTCGTCTCTGACCCAGAAAGAATGAATTTGTCACTTCTGCTCAGCCCGGGTAGTTAGTGTGAGGAGGGGAAGAGAGGGACAGAGATCCTATAACAAAGAATATGTCACTTCATTGCACAATGCTCTGGTGGCCATTTCTCCCAGGACAAAGTTTGAGGACTTCATACGACTGTTGTTAATGCTAAATATATTTATTTGTGTGTGTCGGAGATTGCAAGTATTTGTTTAGGTCTGTAGCTGTGCATTTATATGTGTTTTTGCAGTCTATTTCCTTCGTTGTATTTGTGTATATATATATGCGCCAAGATTTTTTATTTTTTCCCCGATTCATCAAAGGAATACAGCCAAGGTGGAGCCAGCATGTTTGCATGTGTGTGGACCGACTACTTCAAGAAAATAACTTTTTCCACACCCATACACACACAAATAACTATGAATATATATGAAGAGAAGTAAAGACACACATACCTATGCCTTTAATGCTGTTGAGTAATAATTCCATTGTAATTAGTTAGTCTTAATGCAATGCGTCTGGATGCTGTGCTTGTGTCCTGCCACTTTAGAAATTTTAATTTTAATGTTTGAAATGATTCTGTATAGTTGGCTAATCATTTCAAACTTAAAGCCTGGACAAACCAGACCACCACTATGTATCTGTACTTTGTTCACACATATACACACAATGATCTCCTACTACCCATACACCAACATGCTCTTACAATTTATGCCCATTAAGACAATCACAAACCAATTCCAAAGTCCCTCTAGAAAAAAAACATGATTATCAAACTGAGCGAGTGAACAAACCAAAATAACACCATCATAATACCACTATTTAACTGAGGTATCACACCACTTTCAATTACAAAGCTGCCGCATTTGTTTCCTTCTATTGTCGATGTTGAGCACAACTGAACCCGCATCGAGCCACCATTAAAAACACCAACTGATTAAAAACCATTTAATTTGATAGCCAAAACGGCGGTTCCCCGTTTTCAGACGACCCATCCATCACGACGCCAGACAGACAAATGCAAAAAAACAATTTGACTCCAAATGTTGTAAGCGTTGAATCACGCTGCGAGACATGCTAAAGCTAATTTGCCAGACAAATTAGTTGGCTCGATTCAAACTTCATTGGCGAAGTTATAAAATCTCGTATGGAGAGAAAAGTGCTCCTGCCGTACATTTATAGTAATTGTTTCATCGGAACCCCGCTGTGGGGGGCATTTTAGACGCCCACCCCCATGCCATTTTTTAAACACTGCGACTGTCAAATGGCTTGGCTCAGGATCCCAAACATTACAAAGACAGCTCCTCCATTCCTTTTCACTACTGGAGTCCATCTTCCCTGCGATGCCAACACATGCCGAACTGGTTGTAGTCCAGTATTTTTAGGCTAAAATGCTCCATTAAATCGTGTTCCAACACAAGGTAAAAGTTGGTTTCACATCAGAATTAGTTCTATTCAAAGATCTGTGGGCAACTCGAGAAAGCTGAATAAAACAGAAAAAACATTTTCAGTTAAACTAAACAAACATAGACAGTTGTATTTCAATAGCACAGAGCTTCTAAATGTCAGAAAAAAAGCCTTTCCTATTTTGAGATAAACGTTATGTCTGTGTATGTGTTCCATGTAAAGGCGTTCTGTTTGGAGATGTTGTATGATTGGGTTTCTCTTTCCTGCAAACCCACTAAGATTTGATTTAAGGTTGGACACATCCACGAACGGAATGTTTCAGGATTTCCAAAACACTGGACAGAACAGTCAGTGTATCCTCATAAACCTCTTAAAATATAATAGCCAGTACTGCTCTAAGTGAAACTATGCTAACGTAGTGTAGTCTAGCTTTCCGGCCAAGTGCATAATAGCAAAACAGCATCAATGGTAAAACCAATGATGTTAACTTACTACCGATGCTCGCAGTCCAATTGTTGTTAAGTACTGCAATTTGTTTCAAGCAAAGACAAAATGCTCCTTGAGGACAGAAATGTAAATGCTGTTATTGTCCATTGCCAATATTTAGTCCATCAGCCATTTGTCTCAAACCCAGCTTGCACTCTTTCACTGTCTGGCACCAATTACAAGTTTTTTTTTGGTCTTTTTACCAAATTTGAGAGTCCACATAGTACCAACACTCTTATGCATCCAAGAACATGTCAACTGATGTTACTGTATTTTTCTGTTCTCTAGTCAAACATTCTCAAAGATGTTCATTGTGTTTAAGGTGTGGTGACTGTAGGGGGACAAGTCAGCGCTCTTTGTTCTTTATTGGTGTTCAAACAGACATGGCACGGCATCAGTGCCTGTTCAGGCTCACCCACCTGCTGGAGATTTTGTTCAATTTTAAACCAGAAGTTAACCCAGTTTGGCAGTTTCTGCCTATATATTTAGCAACGAAAATGCTTTGTATATTGGCTGTTAAGGCTGTTCTTCTTCGTCATTTTTGCACTTGGATAGTTTCTCAGCCATTGGAGAACAGCTCTGCCCCCATCTGCCTTATTATGCATCATTTGAAACTTGAGTCTGAGTTAGCAAAGCATTTGCTTTTGCTGGACAGATGTGTTCCTTTTATAATTGTTTAGTCATACTCTCACTGTGATGGCTGCTACCATGGAAACCAATCAGATCCACTTAAATTCCATGACTCCAATTCACACACACGCACACTCCCAAAACTTACTCTCGCACTTACATACCAACATGCATGTTTTTTTTATCTTCTTTTCACCACAGTAAAGAACAAAAGATTTATCTTTCATGCTGTTACAGGTTTCCATTTTAGTGTTCAAGGCTAGGGTGAGCATGTTTTGTTTGGGGTGTGTGTGCGTGTGTGTGCGTGTGTTCACTACACAAACACTGAGGCAGTCCAAAGCCTAAAGCAGCGCTATTGTATCGGCTATTGGATTAACTGAACGCATGCTAATAGACATACTCAAACCCATGCCAAGGGTTTACACTGACAGACGCACACTCTCCCACTTTCTCTCAAACCCATGACACACACACACACACACACACACACACACACACATATACACTGCCAAAAAAACTGATTTCAAGGCTATGTGCTTGGTGAATTGTGTACAGTCTGCTCTCTGATTATGAAATGTTATTCTCTTTACAAGGCCACAATTATTTAGATCAAAAGACTGCCATTATTCCTAAAAAGATTGTACACTCCAAACATCTTGTCTGGATGAATCTACTGTCACAGAACAGGACGCACCTAAACGGACGCCTCTATTCATTCAAACTACGCAATTTATTGGGATTAAAAAATGCACTTTATTATCATTATTCATATTATCATTAGGCCTACATCTATGCTCAGGTTCAAAATACGATATTGTTGGGAGTGATTCCTTTAAATTTAAAATCTCGTCAAGATAAAACAATATCCCACAGTTTGCTGGCAGATGTCAGATGGCCTATTGTAAAAAAGTGGAATTAAGAAATGTATATAATGCAGCACATCCAAAAGAATTCAACATTCTCAAGCAGCTCTTTACATTACAGAAACATGGTGAAGTTTCTTTAAATATGCAGCAAAGCCCTACAATGATCAAGGATGTCATGGTGGGTTTTCACTTGGTATATTAAATCGGTATAAATTGGGTTTGGGACTAAAATAAAAAAATTATTTACCATCTTTTTCTTTTTATCTTGTTCTTTTCTATTTTAGCTGGAGTCTTCAGTACCAACACTGATTAAATTATACATCAAATCATGGAAATTATAGTTCATTATAGTCAATACACACAATACACAAGTAAAAACATGTTTTGTCTTGCATTTTCCCAAAATGTGATAAGAGGTCTGCCTAGAATAATTTGAGCTTCATTACATTTTTTTCTTTATAATACTACTACTACTACTACTACTACTGAGTGTCCTATCACAGAACATTTTCTTCCTGCTGCTGCCACAACATGTTAACATGCACACCACTAATCCAGCCATTATGAGGCAGTAATGTAAGTAACATGGGGCCCATGTAAACTGGACTGATTACTAAATGTGAATGTGATTGTGCTCATATTATAGAAAGAACAATTACAGTAAAACATGTGCAGCACTTAGTTTTTAAGTCACATTATTTAAATACATTTTATTTAGTCTATGGACACGCTAATTCAAACGTTCCAAATTACATTTGTTTCATCACATTTTGCAGCACATGTGCAGCAGTGCAACTGCAACATATCTTCACCATTGTCTGTCTCACGGAACAAAAATGAGTCCATTTGAACCAGTGCAGCTTTAAGTGTGCAGTGAAGCTGGGACAAGTAAGCCAACAGTGCAGTGTGTAGCGTGTAGAGAGTGTAGCTCTCAGATGTCCGGAGCCATTTTTTATGTACTGCAACGAATTGCTGTAAATTTATGGTGGATTTTCAACGGTATCTTACAGTATTTCATAATAACTGTAACATACAGTTACATTTTCATCCCACGCATGTAAATTAACAGTTAATACCGTAAATGAACAGTTAATGCCGTCAATTAACAATAATAGCAGACTACCGTAATTTAACACCATGATACAGTATTTTTTTTGAAGAGGTGGATCCATGCATCTCCATACAAGTTCAGTGAATCACAATCCATCTACATCGTATTTTCTATTGTGGGTTAAGTCTTTGATTATTGCTTGTATTCATACATGCTTCTATCGGTTCAAAATATTGCCTAAGTGAAAATTTGATGCCCAAATGCCATAATGTGCTGGTGTGAACTGCAGAACGCACCATTCCCTCTTAATTGAGAAATAATTGTCAAAAATATGAAAAGTTGATTCATTTATTAGTCACAAGTAATTTGTGTTAAAGTCAAGGCCAACTACTAAATCTTTTATGGCCTATTCACGTCCAGTCTTAAGTCAACAGAATCATGACTCTAGTCGGAATCATGTGAAGCGAGTCCACATCTCTGGTAGATTGACAGGACTCACAGATGTTACCGTTCTGCTGTGATGTGCTGCTTTCACCACGTGTCTGGTGTAGACAAGAAGAGCGTCTCGCACATTGTTTCATGATTACTGATGCTCTGTAGCAGGTGTGTAATCCCAGTGGGAAATGTGAAGATCCCCCCCATAGTTGGTAGACCTGACCCACGAATGACTTCAGTCACATGCCGTAAAACTCAACATAAACCAACCACATCCATGCCTTGAATGCAGCAACTGCTACTAATCTATAATGATCTATAATGCTTAATGGATATCAAATCTGTGTTTAGTTGGGAGTCAGTTTCTTTTATGATTCCTTCTTTATCAAGCCTAAACTCTCTAACAGGAGCAGGCAACCTTAGACACATGTACCAATGGTGGCGATATTTACAGTAGTTTATTGGATTTCTTTTCAATCCAGTCTCAGTCCCAACTTGTCAACTACAGAGCCATTGTTTTGTTGCCTTAACCTAAAGTTCCTGTGAAGATGGAAGTTTATTTTGAGAAGACACGATGCCTGTAACAAGTGGAAACTGACGATAGAGGGGTAGATGGAGCACATCATGCTGTGAAGACCTGTCCTTCTCTGCCTCTGATTGGCTAGCCGCCTCTTGCTCTATAAAAAACAACAATAAATCAAAATAGACACGGTGCTTGCTCCTTCCTCCAGCACACGCCGCCCTCGCCGTCTCTACAACAGCAATGCAGGAAACGTGCCATTTTAAGCAAACTAGGAAGTAACTAGGATACAGAGGTAGAGTACCTCAGGCATCAAGGACCCTGTTTAGCATAAAATGATGAAGCTTGTGCTACCTGTGTTGCTAATTAAACAAACATGAGGTCAACCCGTGGAGCTGGTGCAAGACAATGAACCAATTAGGTGAAGTAGGAGGACATTCAACAATAAAAATACAGACTTAGCCCTTCTGTTTCCCCTCTAGTATGCAGGGATCTCTGGTGTGGCTGTATGAGTTGTTTACTTTGTTAATACTCACTAACATTCGCCACTCCTGCTGATATATACAAGTCTTATTATGCTTCTGACATAGGGAGCCTTGAAGAATCACACTGAGTCCTCCATCCTCATGTGCCCTTTTTGATTTGCTTTTCAACTGATGTTTGTTCAACGGCTAGAAATGGAGGGAAGGTGGAGAGAAAGCGACAACATGCACGGTAAGATGAGAAAGAATGAGAGAAAGGACCACAGATCAAGAAATAAAAGAATCACTGCTGGAGATTTTTTTCAACGGGATTCTCTGACGAGGCCGCGGCTCTAAGGTCAAAGAAGTGCAAAAAGTTTTAAACACCACCGGCTCAGATCCTATATGAATATAATGTAGTGTCGTTTTTAGAATTGTATTAAAATTAACTAGTCACTTTTTAAAGTAGCAAAGCCACAACATCAAGTGTACAGAGAAAAATGGAATGGCCTTCAATATTGTGTCAGTGCAGTGATTATGCTGTTAAGATAGAAACAAATACATTTGACTGCTTAAAACTGCATTTCATCTGTGATTTTCTTTCCTCTCCGGCTGATCTATTCTCTTCTGTACTTGTTCATTCACAGATCATGAACTCAGCCCTACCACACTGGAAACTCATTTACTGTCTCCACAGGCCGTCCGCTCCTCTCACCACTCCAACAACATACAACAACCCCAATCATTTAGAATGACACACTGGGCTCAAGGCTACTGGGCAGCACCTTTTCATTTAACACTGTGTCCCACTGCGAAGGGACACCATGTTCAAAATGCAAAGAAATAATTGGAAAGTATCTATTACGTCATTGCAAAGTAGATCGTGGATCAAGATGGTTCACATCATATCTCCTCCCAACAGTCAACGTAGGTTTCTTTAGTCCATGAGGGGGATCATTTTCTAACCTTAAATCCTAACCATTTCAATCAAATACTATTTCAGCAGGGCAGTGACAAAACGTGGGAATGAGACCAGGCTGGTCGTAAGGGCAAACCAAGAATTACATTTCAATATGTTTCCATCATTACATTCATCATAAATGACAGGTGCCAGATTGACTTCTTTTGTTGCTGTTCTTTGCTCCCACAATCTGGATCCCACAAAAACATTTAAGCGGTGCGGTCCGTAGCTTCCAAATGTTAGAACATATTATATATTTTTCTACATACAGTAAGTATGTAATTTATCCGAGCCTGCCCTCTCAGAGTTTGCTACAGTGCCTGGTATAGCACATTGTGTGTATACGTTGTGTGTATACACAATGTCAGTTTGTACACACACACACACACACAATATAATGTTGTCCTGCACGCTGATTTGGGGTTGCTGTCTGGCTCTTCACCCTGCTCCAGGTGTAACCTCACGTTTAGGCAAGGTGTATAATTATGACAATGACATCGTGACTGCAAATTTTGCTCCAAGATTGATTTTTGCACTTTGCTGTGTAACATAAAACTTAGGTCAAGATCCCCAGTTTCTGAATGGGCATGTTGTCAAACAGCAAGCAAAGTTGTTTTATCATCTCTGTAGTTCAGAATAGCTAGCTACTAATTGCTTAGATGTAAAATACTGCAGTGCTCCCTGCATGTGCACTATGTCCTCTTGTTCTCCCGCTTCTTAGCCATTTCTTGCCCAAGGCTCTTTCTTTAGCATTCATCACCCAAGGGTTGGAAGTGTGAAGCTGTCTTGTGAATTGAAGCATGCTATATTTATTATCTATTTTCACAAATAGAGAAGCAGGACTACATGGGTTAAAAAGGCATTATACTGTTTTAAATGTTTTAATTCCTCAACGGAATCAGTGGAGCTGTGACATTCCAAGGATGTGATGAAGAATAGACATGGTGGCCAGACTTCCTCACCAAATGATGCCCAGGTGCTACTTTAGGCCACCTACTGTATCGGCCCCTTGAATTGACCAAATGCCACCGTGTGTCCTTCCTGCAGGTATTAATGTGAATGCCCCCCCTTCCTCCTTTGTTGTGTGTCTTTCCTTAAATGCCCCCCCCCCTTTTCTCCTTTGTTTCCACGTGTAATCACATTATGCCTGGTCATAGTCCCCCTTACTCTTTTCTTCCAGTATTTACATACAGTCTGAACACTGCTCCCTACATCAAATGCTTCTTCTTCATTTGGTCTCGGTCAACTCACCGGCTCAGATCTGCTCTGTGTCTGTGAGGTCACAACACCACAGCAACTTCTGAACTGGACTTGAATGATTTCCTCAACAGATGACAGTCTCTGTTGTGCTCTCGGTCACTAGCATCTGTCACACGTCAACCTTTGCTGATGCTACAGTTGGTAACTTTAGTAGGAAGACATTTTAGTCATATTTGCTCCTAATGGCATTTACAAGATTCCACCACGTCCAAAGGAAAACAACTAATCAGAGACAATCACTGCTTGTGAACTACGATCAAACTGTCAAACTGGGAAGCGCTGATTAAATATGAATCAATATTCGGTTACAGTATTGCCTATTTATCGCCTCAGATGTTTTCAGAAACATATTCTAGTGTACTTTTTGGCTGCAAAATGACAAAATTGGCTCTGTTCGGTGGGCGGTGCTTAATTTTGGCTTGAGTGTTTTTAACATGGCGACCGGTTCACAAACGTTCTCTGCTGGAATGAGCTTGAGACTCATTTGAGGTCCAGTTGTCTCATGCTTTGTGATGTGCTTTTTAGATGAAGATACAATAGGCACACACACACATCTTCTGTTACAGCCCCATAGAGGGGTTAGTGACTCTTCACACATGCATACAGTGGAGCACAGTAGTATCCTGCAGAGTGGTCATTCACCTCTCACTCATACACACTTGATTCTTGATCTCTACTACTTCTGCCATATCAGAGCTGCATCATGTACACACATGCAGACACACATTACTGATGAAGAATAAAATGTTTTCTCTGATGAATGTGGTCATCACACACACACAAACAGTAGTTACAGGGACATACATCAACTATAGCTGTGAGAGTTTGTGTATTAGTGCCGAACCGTCATGGTACAGGGGTCACGATCTGGGGAAGCAGAATACACGGTTTGTAGATTTATGCACCTCAAGTGAAACCAAAGATCACAAGCGCGAGTTCTGCCCGAAAAACATTGAGCTGTACCATGTGAGCAACATTTGCTGAAGTTAGCACAACAAACGGATTGACTTTGCATTGAGTGCAAATGACAGCCGGAGCTGGAAGACCCGCCTGTGACTTCTCTGTCAGCTACAACAGCAACGGAGAGAGAGTCGTGTATACGACAAGGAAAGTGGTTTCTCTCTAGAAATTCAGAAACTCAAGTAACAAGTAGAAGTTTTTCATCTTTCAGGTCAAGCAGTTGAAACCGATTGGCTGTTCCCACAAAAGATCAGGAAGCTCGGTGCATAACAGTGCTGTGCCACCGCAACACACCACAAACACAACAGTGGCTGAGGCACAAGCAAAAGCAGCAATAATGTACATTTTAAAACTTGGTCCATCATATTCATGTCAAACTGCTATTATGCTCATATGAGAGATGAGATTAGGGACAGTTTATGCAACCTGTAGGTCATTGGGATCATCATCTGAGAACACTATTGCGTCCCCGTTTATAAAACAGAACACTGTCATTAGGTGGCAAATGCAGCAGGAGGAGCTTACTTTCTGGAAGCACTTTTAATGTAACCTCTGACCATAACAATTCGTATTGTATATCCAAAATGATGAATGGAATGGAATACATTCTGGAGAAGTTGTCAAACTCATACATCTCTTGCAAAACTTTGTGGAAAAGTGCCTTAGTAGTACTCTTACACATAGGGTTGGGTTATAGTTGCTTTTGTCAAATCAGCCAATTGTGGCTCGAGATCGCTGGTAGGCGATCCGATCGCCAAGGGGCAGCTGTGTCATATTCCGTTCACCATTAGGCTATTATTTTATCTTAAATATCACAATCCAAATCACGTCCATTGTGATTTGGATTGTGATATTGTGGATAATGATGCTGCCCCATTAATACTTCAGCCATTATACCCTGTGCATCATTGTGCATTACACTTTTTTCCCAGCCTCATCATTGTTTTCTGTATCACACGTCGGATGGACCTCCCTAAAGTCAATAAGAAAAAGCCATCTTATGTTATTCATTCACTACCTTGTATCTCTTCTTCATATGAATGTAGTAACTATTTGGTGTAAATAAAGTGAAGCAAACCCCAGTTATAGGTGTTTATCTAAAAAAAACATGCCAAATTCTCATTTTCTAACCAGAATTTGTAGCTGTTCCATTTTACTTGTATATACTTTATAATTATATATTTCACTATATTTCACTTTATTTATCACTCATATTGTACAATCTATCCTAACAGAGCTGTTTGGCATCATTCTGACCCATTTTGACCCATTTTGACCTCTCATATCTCTCCTGGATGTCTCTGTCTGTTTGTCTGGAGCGCTTGCTCAGGCTCTGCCAGGCGGATCTTGTCATGACACCACTCGTTACAACCAGGTGCTCAAAACGAACACACTCATGTGTTCCATGAAGTGATTGACAGAATTTTCAGCCAATAAAACTCCAAAACCGTGCAGCGGTCAGCCCCCAAGCCCCAAGCCCCCTGTATGATTCGCCACCGGCATTTTGACCACCATGTTGGCTCAGATGAACGGAGAAACGCCATTTTAAGTTCCAAACGTACCTACTTAGCAGACGAACACATTACTAATAAGGAA
Source organism: Pholis gunnellus (assembly GCF_910591455.1). NCBI lineage: Eukaryota > Metazoa > Chordata > Actinopteri > Perciformes > Pholidae > Pholis > Pholis gunnellus. The sequence goes on from NC_136531.1 coordinate 28,406,958, forward strand.
TAATTGCGGATTTCACTGTTTTGGCCCTCAAAACTGACTCAAGGTATGATACAGTTCTAATAATTTCACAGTGTGGGAGTTGTGCTTTCTGTGGCTTGTTGGCTGTAACTCCTGAACGCTTTGACGGAGAGTAATTTGGACGATACCGTTGAACTCTGTGTGGAATGCTAATGTTGTTAGCGGTGTGATATGCCGGGTTAGACGTTATGCCCGAGATTAACGAAGCATTCTCTGAGTTGTTGTCTTGCCGGCTGTGGCGTAAAATGCATGATATTGTGGCGAATCTTCTTAGTTAGTTAGTAGAATAGTTTATAATGGTGTTTGCAGTGTGTAAAATGGTTAACGTGATTACATTAAGGAGACTTTTTTCGATAAAAAAAAAAAAATGTAATTTCTTTTTAAAATTTCTTTATGAACTTTGCTTTCTACGACGCTCTCTTCGGTTAAAAATCTCGCTCTGAACCCCAAATGGGGCTCGCTTGGGTCCAAGAGGACATTGCAAATATGGGTTTATGGTCTCAATCTCTAGTTTCAAGTCTTCTTCAATACAGCATGATGTTCATTTAGTAAATGATGGTCATAGAGAATAGACAATAAAGCAGGTTATGCTTTAGGGCGTGGCTACCTTGTGACTGAGTTTTCCGTGTTTTCATCATAGAACTTAAACCCTTTCAAATTGTGTTTTCAGCTCATGAAAGATGATTGCAACAGTTTGGTCACCTGAAATGTCTTATTCAATTAGTTTGGTTGCAATTAGCTCCACCCTATGGTGTCACTTCTTGTTGCTTCAAAATAGCAGTCCACAAACCAAAGGCTGACGTCCCGGTGACTACGTCCACATCTTATATACAGTCTATGGCATGCAGCAATGTTGGCAGGAATGGTTTCAGGTACTATGCACCTTTTACATAGAATGAACTACACCTGCCCTCAAACTAGAGTCTTACATCCCCTTTGGATATTTTAAAGCTTTAAAATCTAATGTTTTTATGATTCTTGTAAGTTTTCAATTCCTGTTTATTGTGTAGTTGTGATATTTCCGATTTGCTTCTGATTGTGTTCTTGTGAATATTTTTTGTTCTCAGGTCCCTCTTGAAAACAAGATTGGTATCTCAATGGGAAAGCCTGACTAAATAAAGATACCATTTAATTGAATAAATAAAAAATAAAAAAGATGGTCATCTTAAAACTATTTTGAGTGAGAGATGTGAAAGCATATATGGTAAAGATTCACCCAAGTGAGGGTGGGAGAAAGACTAATACTAGAACAAAGGAAAAGAAGATTAGATGCGGCAAGTAGAGTGAGGATATCCCTGTCTTTGCTTAGCAAACAGGTGAGAGCGAAAAAGAGAGTGACAGATTACAGAATGAGATAAAATAAAGAGTCAGAGAGGAGTTCTGCCATCCTACCTTCGCTCAGCAAACACAGCACAGTAGACGAGGGGTTTTAGGAAGGGAGGAATGGAGAGACAGTGAAAGAGAGATACATGGAGGAGAGCAAGAGAAAACAATAAAGCACAAGTGAACAGGAAGACTGAGACGTTTAAGGACAGAATGAGAAATCACTGTGTAAGGGGAGGCAGAGTGACAGTGCTGAGGGCTTGTTGAACAGGCTCCTTTTATGCAGAAGCACGGCTGCCTGACAGACAGATCTGATATGGAGCATTAACACACACACACTATGCACAATACACACTCAACTAGTGATAGGGTGTATTACATATTACAAGCTGTTAAGTCTGCAGTCAGAGCAGATGTTTATTCATGACAAGCACAGGAGGAGAGTGTCAGGGCTTACCTGCTGCTGAGCTTGTGCACACGCACACACACACTGGTTGTGTGTATATGGTTGAGGTATATGTACATGTATAGGGGGATATAGCATGAGGCACAAGGGGAGTCATTGCTTTGTTCAAGGGCACATAAGCAGTAATAACATTTCTTCTTTAGTGTGTTTTTTGTTAAAAAAGATGCAAACATATGAAAATATGTTACAATTTATCAGTAGTGGTAACATTGTATTTCCCACATTGTGGTGCGACTGTGGCTCAGCAGGTAAAGCGTGACGTCCACTAATCGGAAGATCAGAGATTGATCCCGGGCTCCTCCCATCCCCATGTCCATGGGCAAGGCACTGAACTCACACCTATCGGTGTGTGAAGGATCTGAATCAGGTGGCACCTGGCATATTTTCTGCCATCAGTGTATGAATGTGAGTCGGAATGGGTGAATGTGACATGCAGTGTAATGTGCTTTGGGTGGTCGGAAGACTAGACAGGCGCTCTATAAATGCCGGTCCATTTAACATTTACTCACCAAGTTAATTCCTGAGATCTGGTAATGCCGCAAAATTGCAAAAAAAAAAAGAATGATTTTTCAAGAAACATAAGCAATCCGATGAAACGGCTTGTAAACAAACTGTGGTAAACCCAACTTATTTTGAAGAGAGAACGTGTAACTCTCCTGTGCAATGAGGGATCATTACCAACATTGCCAGTGCGCTCACTTTCTGTTTCACCTCAACATTAGGTGGTTATAGTTGCTGTACTGTTAGATAGTACTTGGATTTAGTTTTTTTTAGCATTGTTGCCATGTTTTCAGATCTTAGCTATTACTTTGGTAAGTACTATTTTATCATAACCTGACAGATATACTAAAGTATAATTATCCTATTACACCCTTTAAATTTTGTAGTTGCACTACCAGTATTTCAATCAGAAGACAAGTGAATGATTAGTACATACAAACTTGTCACTTTTTTGGGGGGGGGGGGGGTCAACTGTCCAGCCAGCGTTTCACAGATTGGAGTGACACGAGGAGAAAAGGTGATGTCGTGATCTTCGCAATAAAACAGCTCTGATGTGACGTGTCGGGTCTTGGCCAATCAGTGTTAAGATGTTTAGAGCGTCTTAATTTCCCTCCGTTACAGTTTAAGTTCCATTATGTTCCGTTACCGTTCAGACTTGCTGGGTTAAGTTAACGTCCACTGCATGCGGAACTTTGTGGACTGTTAACATTCATCATTATCGCGATTGAGGAGGAAAAAACGTAACGTGATGAAACATGTTTCAGTTCACGCGGTCACTCGTTAACGTTAAACCGGCTGTTTGTGTAGCACAGCTTGACGCAGGGCTGAGATGTGAAGGAACTGGGCCTGGATAAAGGTGGAGGTGGGTCTGGATAAAGGTGGAGGTGGGCCTGGATAAAGGTGGAGGTGGGCCTGGATAAAGGTGGAGGTGGGCCTGGATAAAGGTGGAGCTGGGTCTGGATAAAGGTGGAGCTGGGTCTGGATAAAGGTGGAGCTGGGCCTGGATAAAGGTGGAGGTGGGTCTGGATAAAGGTGGAGCTGGGCCTGGATAAAGGTGGAGGTGGGTTTGGATAAAGGTGGAGCTGGGTCTGGATAAAGGTGGAGGTGGGTCTGGATAAAGGTGGAGCTGGGCCTGGATAAAGGTGGAGGTGGGTCTGGATAAAGGTGGAGCTGGGTCTGGATAAAGGTGGAGGTGGGCCTGGATAAAGGTGGAGCTAGGCCTGGATAAAGGTGGAGGTGGGTCTGGATAAAGGTGGAGGTGGGTCTGGATAAAGGTGGAGGTGGGTCTGGATAAAGGTGGAGCTAGGCCTGGATAAAGGTGGAGGTGGGCCTGGATAAAGGTGGAGGTGGTGGAGCTGGGCCTGGATAAAGGTGGAGGTGGGTCTGGATAAAGGTGGAGCTGGGCCTGGATAAAGGTGGAGGTGGGCCTGGATAAAGGTGGAGGTGGGTCTGGATAAAGGTGGAGCTGGGCCTGGATAAAGGTGGAGGTGGGCCTGGATAAAGGTGGAGCTGGGCCTGGATAAAGGTGGAGGTGGGTCTGGATAAAGGTGGAGGTGGGCCTGGATAAAGGTGGAGCTGGGCCTGGATAAAGGTGGAGGTGGGTCTGGATAAAGGTGGAGCTGGGTCTGGATAAAGGTGGAGCTGGGCCTGGATAAAGGTGGAGGTGGGTCTGGATAAAGGTGGAGCTGGGCCTGGATAAAGGTGGAGGTGGGTCTGGATAAAGGTGGAGCTGGGCCTGGATAAAGGTGGAGGTGGGTCTGGATAAAGGTGGAGCTGGGCCTGGATAAAGGTGGAGGTGGGTCTGGATAAAGGTGGAGCTGGGTCTGGATAAAGGTGGAGGTGGGTCTGGATAAAGGTGGAGCTGGGTCTGGATAAAGGTGGAGGTGGGTCTGGATAAAGGTGGAGCTGGGCCTGGATAAAGGTGGAGGTGGGTCTGGATAAAGGTGGAGCTGGGCCTGGATAAAGGTGGAGCTGGGTCTGGATAAAGGTGGAGCTGGGCCTGGATAAAGGTGGAGCTGGGCCTGGATAAAGGTGGAGCTGGGTCTGGATAAAGGTGGAGGTGGGTCTGGATAAAGGTGGAGCTGGGCCTGGATAAAGGTGGAGCTGGGTCTGGATAAAGGTGGAGCTGGGCCTGGATAAAGGTGGAGCTGGGCCTGGATAAAGGTGGAGGTCTAAACAGACATGAGTACAGCTTCCTGCTGTCACAGTGTTTTAAACACATTGATAAGGTAGGGTATGCTAAATGCAGCCTCTGCTCCAAGGAGATAAAGTACAGCAACAAGGGCTCACGTGCCCTCTCATCACACTGCAGACACTGTTCACTGTGATGACAACAGACAGAGTACTTCCGGTCCCAACAGTCCCACGTTACTCCCAAGGGCCCTGAAGTAATGACAGAGAGGGTTAAGGTGCCTGCAGGTTGCTAATGCAGAGGTGTGTATAGATTACAAGCTCGCAGTTAAATCACAGCTATTATTTTACTCTTGATAAGATACCTTAGAGTAGATTATCATTTTAATTTAAATAATTGAACTGGAATGCATATTAATTGCAAATAGAAGATAGGCCACAGTTCTAACAGCTTTACAGTAACAGTGGAAGTTCATTAATATTAAGCAATACAGTAACAGGGTTCGATGAAAACGAATCACTTTATTTGTATAGGTGATGGTTCTCGCTACTCTTGCTAGTTTGTTTTTATGACTAAAACTTGACAATGAGACCTCGGTCTCAATGCATTTTGTCTAAATAAAGGTTAATAATAATAGAGCTGAAATACTGATTAATAACTGAATAATAAATTAGTTTTTTGCTTAAAGTAAATGTCTTATCACTTAATTTTCTTCTCAGAGTACACCAGAATGCTACATTTAAAAGCTCATATTTTAAAGCCCCCCCCAAACAGGGTTTCGTGTTTCGGTGCTTGTCACCTTTTTCACCTCATGAGTTTACAGGTATGTTAGTAGTTAACATTTATTATGACAGATGCTGCATTAATGAGTTACACAGAAATTCTTTGGCGCTTGAACTCGACGAGATTTCTGATCGAGTTGTGATTGCCCCCTGAGTGGCAACAATATAAATCCCCCCGTGGAGTCCAGACACTGGTGGTGGTGGTGGCTGATGAGGTTGATAGAATGATGAAGCTGATGAATCTGATGAAGATTGGGCGGAGATGGGGAGGTGAAGGGTTGCGTACTGAAGGTAGAGAGACAATTATATTTAAGAGAGACAGCAGCAAGATGATAGGCTAACGATGTCCTTGTGTCATTGTGCTATTGGCGAGAGAGACCAGCTGATCTAGACAGCTGATCATAATTGACACCCTTGAACAATAACAACAAGGAAATAATGAGTGTGTCTGCATGAGGACTGATAGCAGATGTATGGTAAATAAGCTATGGGCTTAGGCATGCGAGAGTATAGTCTTCCTGTCTGAACTTACACTAGAGCTTCATTTAGCATATGTGTGGCTAGATTACCATGTGGCAAACAGCTGTCTACAGAAACATTGGAGTACTTTTTTAACAGGGCTCTGTGGCACTAAGATATGGGGACGCTCTGACACTTCCCACAATCCACCTGTACATCACATACAAAAGCAGAGTTTTCTCCATCCAAGGACACTAAATTCATTGAAGGTTAACTTGACCCTTAAGTTACTACTACTACTCTGCCACAAAGCGTATTTTTTAAAATGCAAGAGGGGAGTAAGGGATCAATGATTGTACAAGGCGTGCCCTCCTGGCTACATTGGGAGACTAAAACATAGCTTTGCTGCTTTTAAAAGAAAAACCTAGGTCACAGTCTTAGCTTCGCTGGATGAATACCAAAAGAAGGAGAAGCGGACAACTTGCCTGCAGAAGTGAAGAAAACGCATTCTTGAGAGAAAGAGAAGGACAAATTCTCTTTCCAATCAAGTCAACTTTATGCCGGTTATAAGGAAGAAAAATTCCCTTACTGAGCCGTAGAAACTGTCTCTGACACACAGAGTTTATTGCCATGCAGCACGGAGCTCGCGATCCTGAGCGAACCAAAGAACTCAGAAAGACCGTCGGCCACTAAAAGGACCATTAAAAGGCCATCTCAAAGTAAGGCCTTATTTGCTGTCTGGGCTTAGTTAGGTCAAAGTGTGTATATTACTTTGTTTGTTATGTTTAAGTTGCTGTATTGTTATAAAAGTGGTTTGTGTATTCAATAATCGCCGAAATTAACGACCGAGATCGTTAATGTTTTGTAGAAATGACTGTGTATTTTCACACTGCTGCAACTTTGTTGAGCTAGATCAGTCATCGTGAGAGAAGCTGGTTATCGTGACTTTAACATTTAGAAGACCAGAACCGCCGGTTTCTGTGTGATAAGTCACGATCTCTGTATCTTACGGCGATGGGGAGGATCTAAATTGTTTCGGAGGATTTATTTAGTTTTGTTTGCTTTCTCTCTTCTTCTACTCACACACACTTATAGCGTTAAGCTACATGTACTGTATATCTGGGTTGAGCTAACTACTTCTGTCACGATTAGGCTTTGCCTCTGTGTTCTGTGTCTTTGTGTTTCTCTACCCTTCTCACTCTACCTGTCAGTCACTCCCTCAGCCTATTCCCTTCACCTGCCTCTGATTAGTAATCAAGCACTTCCCCCTCATCAGCACAACTCTTCTCACCTGTTCTTCCCCCTACATAAGCTCCTGCCCCTCAGTCACTCCTTACCAGATTCTTGTATTGTCTACCCGCCTGAACAGTTTTTGGGAACCTGCCAGGCCTATGGAGGGCCTCTGAGCATCCAGAGGGCTGACCGGGAACTAAGCCGCTCTGTTACCCCCAAGAAAAGGCAGAGGCAGAGGAAGGGTCAGTCTCCCGTTCCCGCTGAGCCGCAGCGATCCCCCGTTCCCGCTAGGCCACAGCTAACTCCAGCTCCCCGTGTCCTGTCGACGGTCCGAACGACTCCAGCTCCCCATGTCCTGTCGACGGTCCGACCGACTCCAGCTGTCGCCTCAGCGCCGCAGCAGTTCCCGGACCCGGCCACCGCCGCCGCCTCAGCACCGCAGCCTCTCCCGGACCCGGCCGCCGACGTCTCGGCGCCGCAGCGGTTCCCGGACCCGGATGCGTCGCCTCAGTGACTCAGTCACCCCACACTCGGCCGCCGCCGATGAAGTGAGCCTATTCCTAGCAGGCTTTGCCATTTGGATGAGCCACAGCGACCTCCTGCTCTCAGTGCCTGCTGCTGCTGCCGCCTCCGTGCAGCAGCGTCCTCCAGTCCTGATCACTGCAGCGACCTCCAGCCCCTGCCGCCGCCGTCTCCGAGGAGCAGCGACCTCCAGCCCCTGCCGCCGCCGTCTCCGAGGAGCAGCGACCTCCAGCCCCTGCCGTCTCCGAGGAGCAGCGATCACCAGTTCCGGAGCCCGCTGCCGAACACCAGTGTTCCCAGTCCGGCTCCCCTGAGCCGCAGTGTTCCCAGTCCGGCTCCCTTGAGCCTCAGCCCCTGCTTGGGAAGCAGGTCCGGCAGTCCGGCCGTCCGCCGGAGCCCCCGCTTAGGAAGCAGGTCCGGCCGACCGCCGGAGCCCCCGCATCTGAAGCAAGTCCTGCAGCCCTGTGCCCTGTCTGATTTCCGGCCTCTAGAGCCCTGTCCCTCCTCCGGACCCCCTCCACCCACCCGGTTTTGGATTCTGGCTCTCGGCCTCAGCGGAGTGCTATGCCTCCTCCGGGCCCCCACCGCCCTCCCTTGGGAGAAGTTTGTTTTTGTTTTTTTGGGACGTCTGGAATCCGTCCCTTGGGGGGGGGGGTGTACTGTCACGATTAGGCTTTGCCTCTGTGTTCTGTGTGTCTTTGAGGAGGGTAGAGAAACACACTCTACCTGTCAGTCACTCCCTCAGCCTATTCCCTTCAGCTGCCTCTGATCAGTAATCAAGCACTTCCCTCTCATCAGCACAACTCTTCTCACCTGTTCTTCCCCCTACATAAGCTCCTGCCCCTCAGTCACTCCTTGCCAGATTCTTGTATTGTCTACCCGCCCGTTTGGCTTGTCCTTTTCCCGTCTCACTGCCTACCCTGCTGGATTTAACCCCCTCGTCTCTTGTCTCGTCCATGGATTCCCCATTGTGTCATGCAAGTCTGCTGTGGGATTAAATTGTTCATTAAATTACTTCTTCACACTACTCTGCCTGGTCTTTGCTTGAGTCCTCCACCATGCCCCGTGACAACTTCAGACACAAGTAGATAACGCAATCTTTATTGTCTCTCACCATTTAGTGGTCACGCGCCATTTTGCTGTCTTGCGAGGCGTGGTCACGTACAAAACTCTCCATTTTGATAGTTCGATCTATCTTTCACTTATAGTCCCACGTGACGTGCCGCGCTTTATAGTGCATCTGCCATTGTCCCCCCCCTTACTTTTTCTTGGTCCTCCTCTTTGACTGATATAGATAGCGTGCTTATGAATGTATAGTTTTGTTGTTAGTTTTAGATATTAGTTGACTAGATCATTATTATTGTAACTTAATAAACTGTTATACTTTAAAGAGCAGCTTTCTGTGACTACTCTTGTGCTTGTGTATTGTGATAATAGCTGGATATGTGGTCTCTTGCTCAGACTCAACCTTCACAGTTCACTCTGAATGTGTAATAGTACTTTGCCTATTAACATTGTGAGTGAAAACTAATTATGAGAATTATGAGTTTATAGTTTGGTTATTGGTCCCTTTTTCCAAGGTGGTGCCCCGTTATAAGTAATTGTTAATAATCTTACTGACATTAATAATTCTATTGATGTCAATAATTTAGTAAGTCATAATTGCTGATAACTCAAACACGCTCCTTTTCATTCCCAACACTGTAATGTAGCTAGGTAAGAAGCTCTATTACGAGGCTTACCCAGTGTGTATGTGTGTCTGTGGCAGAGAGCCATAGCAGACACCTAGCCCTGTTTGTCTCAGTTAATATTAGTGTTCATTGGCCCTGAATATCTTGTCAAGCTCTTAATATAGCACAGTTATTGGTGTTATATTCATAGTGTTGTGTTTACTGCCATTGAAGAGCAATAATTCTTGTTCCTGTACGACTTAGTCAACCAGCGTCTGTTAGGCTTGTTAATGCTGACGCTACCAGCAGCTACACTATGTGTGAGAGGTACAAATTGATGCTACGGTCAGCCAGAGTGCTGCTATTTATACTTGGAACAGACACACAAAATAGACCTGAGTTTTTTCTAATTATGTCACAGTTGGAGATGAGCGGGAGTTCAGTTGAAACAAACTTTAAAACCCATTTTTTTTTTACAGACAATATATTTTCTGTTGGAAAGAAATCACCTGGATTATTAATCACCTGGATTATGTGTCCGGCTAAAAAAAAGAAGGTAATCATTTCATGCTTTTTATAGTGCTGCTACAGCCACATGTACTAGATTTATTTTCCCTTTTTTGTCAAAGTGTTTAATTTATTGATTGCTTTTGGGATGTAAAGACAATTTCACTAAAAATAAGTAAATGCAAATATTTTGAAGAAGATTATCAACCTTAGCTTTAACAAATGTCTAACGGCACCATTATTCTATTCAATTTGACTCTTCCAGAATTTAGCCGTAAGTAAAAGTAGTGTAATCATTCAGTTTTAAACTATGTGGCGCTATTTCGAGTGTCTCTAGTTCTGGATGTAAAAGTCCCAAATATTATCTCCATAAATCATTTTATCAGCACTTCTACAACTTGAAACTCTCACGGTACAAATGTTTAACATCTTTGTAAGAAAAAAAATTTTTTGCTGATAAAAAAATAATAAACACAAATTCAAGGGAAAACTACTACTCCTGGTTACATTAGGGCAAGAAACATCCAATCACTAAGCTCTAAATTGTAAATAGAAACAAAGGTGAAATAATTAAAACCGGTTGTCAAAACTAGGATTGTTACATTATCTAGAAGAGTTTCACTGTTAACTAACATTGAATGAATAGTTTAAAGAAAAAAAACGTAGCGGACCCTCCCACTTCACATCATGAAGAACTTTTTGAAGAATTTCAGATTTGCAGTCATGGTTCACAGATTTTTGATTCTGGCAACTGCAACCTCTTGCTGCTTTTCAAGCTAACCAAGTTAAGATTTGCTCAAAAAAAGCTGGTACTTGCTTCTAATGTTCTATTGTGTTATATTCTATTCTATTTTCCTCTATTCTATGGTTGTCAGGCACCTTGTTTGGTGACCTGACAATGGCTTTCACTAATGGAGTCCTTCTGTCAACACACACACACACACACACACACACACACACACACACACACACACACACACACACACACACACACACACACACACACACACACACACACACACACACACACACACACACACACACAGTGCTGTGGAGAGGACAAGACTTTTGATTGCACTTCAGTGCTCTGCTGGTATTGCCAAATTGCCACCTTTACCCTCCTCCCCACTTGTCTCTGCCTCTATCGCCTTCTTCCATATATGTGTCATCCAAAACAAACCATGGGCGAAGGACAGAAAAGGACACAGCAGAAAACACAAGGGTCAAAGCACAACAGCGTTTCAGGACCTGAACAATTACATAGTGCCAAAGCCTACTGAAAACACTACAACACGCCAAGACAACTCAAAAGAGAGTGAATATGCAGTTAAATCAGCAGTATAGGTGTGGCAGCAGTTCTTACTTTAGCTTGTAACAATTTCCAATCAAAATATTGCTACTGTTTGACATGCATGCCAGTTTTTTTAACTTTTGGTCCATTTGTAGACACTTCATATCTCTTTCACAATCAAATGAAAATGAAACCAATTGACTATAATATGCAGTTATTGGACATGTTTGAATCACACAAGTTGGAAACAACGCAGCCACCACTGATATGTAATTCTACAAATAGTATAATACTAATATAAGTGTAGCCTGATTGTTATCCGCAACTGTGTAGTAAAACAGAATTAACTAAATAAATTGACATGCAAAAAAAACAGAAGCTGTGCAGCATTCAAATATTGATTTGGACTCTCAAGGTTATTATCAGGTGGTCCTTGACCTCCTTCTCCACCTGTTTCCTTCGAAAAGAAAGAAAAACAGACCAAAGTCTGTTATTCTTTCTTTTCTGCATTCCACACTATTGTCTTGATTTCGCCAGTATTTTTTTTCATTTATAATTTTTAGGAGCTATGCTTCCCAAATTTACTATAACTTCACTGCTTATCACAGTGAAAACCCTCTGGGCAAAAGGATTACCTTATTTCAATCAGGAGAGACTTGTTTTATAGTTTAACAATGATTTATTACACATGCAAATATGAAAAGTGCAAAGTCTTTGGCGATTGGACTCCATCATGAAGTACTATCACCGAGGGTAGGGATACTGCGGTCCAATAGGCCTAATCCCCCAAAAGAAATTTATTTATATAAATAAATAAATAAATACCTTACTGCTGTGGTGAATTTCCTAAGAACATAGAAAATTAGTCAAAAGGGAATTCAAGGCTAGAACGTGAGTGAGTAGATGTTAGAGCAGAGGTAAGAGGTCAAGGTTAGTCAAAGCCAAGGATAGAGGAATGTCACGAAGGACTGCAGACTAGGACAGGTTGGGTCAGGTTAGACCGCAGATACAGGATAGTGCGGGGCTAGATAGCCCATAGTGAAGTATGGTAGGATTTCAACAGATCCCGAAATATATGGTGGATCGGCCCTGCAGAGGGCCCGAGCGCAGGACGGGATAGGTGAGGGTCAAGCTAGACCGCAGACAAGGATAGGTTGGGTCAGGTTAGACCGCAGCTTAGGATAGTCGGGGGTCACGTTTAGACCGCAGAGCAGAATAGGGGGGTTCAAGGGAGAACGCAGAACAGCATGGTTGGGGGTCTTGCTGCCTCCGCACAACCAGACCGGGCCGCCCGGGAAACTAGAACGTATGTCAAGCTTTTGACAGGTCTCACAACATTCGGACCACGAAACTAGAAATGTTGTCATTCTGACTGCGAAACTAGAAATTGTGTCCTTGGACCGGTCTCTTTTCACTTGGACCAGGAAATGAGAAATAGGGAACCTCAGACCCATCTTTCTTTTGGGAATGGAAAGTGGTCCCGTCGGACCAGGAAACAGACACGTTAAGCCAGGTCACGGTCACCTAGGAAACACAATTACGTTAAACCAGGTCACGTTCACCTAGGAAGCACAGTCACGATAAGCCAGGTCACGGTCACCTAGGAAACACAGTTACGTTAATCCATGTCACGGTCACCTAGGAAACACAGTTACGTTAATCCAGGTCACGGTCACCTAGGAAACACAGTTACGTTAATCCAGGTCACGTTCACCTAGGAAACACAGGCACGATAAGCCAGGTCACATGAGACCAGGAGATTGAGAAACAGTGTTGGACCAATCAGATGGGAAAACGGTCGAGTCACACCAGAGGAAAATAGAGTAAGGTAAACACAGCAGGGAGGACACGGTATTATACCGTGATGAGAGACTATCCATTAGCACGCTAGAGAAATATCTTTAGTGTTATTAGAAGGAATATTTTCAGAATGATATAATGCTATCCCCTGCTATGAGCCGATACTAATAATATGACCTATCAATAATATAACAATCGACGTGAACATGTCACCACCACCAGTTATATGCATTCCTTACTGGTTTTTAAGGCTTCAATGATCTTGCTTCTCAAGGATGGTGTTGAGATCAGAGTGGACGTAAGACGTGAAGGCAGAGGATGACCAACGACCCAATTTTGTAGGGTAGTAGAGGAGATGCCTTGGTTAGCTGCCGAAGTAGCGGCCCTATTCTAAAAAGAGTGCCCAGAGTGTAGCTGAGGTGAGAAGTTGAGTCTAGTGAGGATAACCTCCAACTGCTACCACGTTTTGGATAAAGGAATGTTACCTGGGGTAAGAATAGTGGAGCAACTAATAGGTCTTACCCAGAGGAACTTAAGCATGGATTTGAAAGGGCAAAACCCAGTCTATCTACGCCACAACTACTGTGCAGCACTGCCGCATTTGGAGTGTTTAAGCCATGTGTTACCAGCCAAGTCACGTACCAATTAGACCACAATGGTGTGAGTCCAACAGACTTGAGAGCCAATGTCTTATACCGTGATGCGAAGATCCACTGGAATAGAATGCGAGAGGTAGCTTTAGAGATAATATAAAGAACATTTTGTATGAATGAGATAATGCTATTGGACAAATTAAATGACATGCAAAAATGCCGGAAACAAAGTCAACATGACACCACCACCAGTTATATGCATCACTTACCGTACACATTTTTAAGGCTTTAATGAGCTTGAGTTACCCTTTGAGTCTAGTAAACCACAGGCCTTGACAGAACCCCCCAAAACCCGCGGATGGCCTGCATCCGTGTCGACGTTTTGGTAAATCAGCGAAAATCACCAGCTTGTTTGTAGAATATTACACCATTCCAGTGACTGCACAGCGATCTGACACACAGGTCAGCGCAGCACCTGTCATCAAGGTAGATTGTGCATCTTAGGAAAAGGAAGATGCCCTGTCCAACGAGCAGGAGAGGAAAAGCGCATCCCTAGGGGAAGAGCTTGAATTGAGGCAATTAGACTTGATGTATAAATGTCCAAGTATGTTTTGCCACTAATCCGCCTTAACCAATATGGACAGACTCTTACATGTCCATTCCTCCCCTGCAGTTTAACCCAGTGTGTTTCATATGTCCAGAGACCATTACGATTATACAAAGCAGCCAGGTGAAGCGCCACTAAGCAACATCTTTTGAGCAAACGCACCCACTCCAAAATAATAGAGGTACTGATATGAGCTACGAGCCCAATAATCGGAATCCTATCGCATGATTTCACTGCCCAACTATGATGTAAAAAGAGGAATAGAGCTGAACCAAGTGGTTTAAACCACAAATAACATTGCTGCACACAATCCTCTTTAAGATACGCTGTAATGTCATACTTACCTTTACATCGCATCACCATGAATGCACTGAATTCTAACGCTGCGTAGCGATACAGTTCCATTAAATTAAGTACTTTATTTTTTAAGATGCCAGTTCTTAAAAAGCTTCTGTTATGTCATTTAAATTATAAAAGCAACCCTTACTTACCTGACATATTCCTTCGACTTCTTGATTTAATAATCAGCTGCTGGCTACATACAAACGTTGATACAACTGTTGGGCTACGTCCATTATATGGGACTAAATCATCACGCACTTTGATGTTCCGGACCTTTGCATGAGGAACTCTCAATTTGGACTTTGTAGAAATCCATTTCAATACCCAGCTCTATGCGTTATTATTCTCTAAAACACCAGAGGCGTACAAACAACATGGCTGTGAAGAATAAAAGATGAGTGTTACTCATAGATATACCCATAGAATGTTGGTATAGCTAACACAAGCCATGAACCAACCTCCACAATGCAGAGGAGGGATTGTAGCCAGCTGTACCCTCATATTCATGAACTACTTATCGCCTTAGCCAAGCCCTGTTAGGAAAGAAGTAAAGTATTACATGTATCATAAAGAAACAAAGGTTAAATATCCTGTAAACTATTGGATTTGGCTGCCAAACATTTACTCAAATTAAACCCTGCTGTTCTGAAGCATCTCAAACGAATTGGCCCATCTCCTATAATCCCCAGACATGTCAGTGTTTTCTCAGTGCACTATTTGTGATATACCATTGATCATGAGCACAGCCCGTGCCAGATTGAATTCGGAGGTGCATGACCAAACCGTGACCACTTGCGGGCCTACCCGCATCACGCGCCTGCCGTGATTACCTGCCGCGAGTACACATCGCGCCCATCACTACGGAGATGATAAACTAAGTTTAACTGCTGCTTAGTTGTGTTTATTCCCGCTCATAAAGATTGTAGTCTCGTGAATGCGCTCCACTTCCACTACTGGAACAGGCGCTATCATACTGATTAAATGAGTGATGCTCCGGAGCTGCAGACGTGTGTCAGACCCATGATTTCCTCATTTGTCGGTAAATGACGAGGCACGGAAACAAAGTCTCTGTTAAACCGCGAGGAGCCTGAACTGTCCTGTGGAGCTCATTTAACATGGCTACTGGTTGCCGCATGGAGTCCTGGTGGCGCCGATGTTAATATAATAGAAGCAGCATCGTTTACCAGAGATTGAAGACCAGCATCGACGGAGTGGATGAAGCTACCCAGTGGCAATTACGGTTTTGTCTGCAATGGAGGCCAGGTGTTGCTGGTGGAGAAAGATTACGGGACGCGACTCCGCCCGCGGAGCTCGGATGAGCCTGATTCTTCCGGTGCGCCCACCAGTGATGGATCGACTGATCGCGAGTAACTGTTAGCCTTACTCGGATACCACCGCGAACTTCTAGTTGAGCCAAAGGGGCCTCTTCCTTGTCTGTGGGGAGCTGCTGCGCCGCGCTGGGCGAGTGCTCCTGCGCCGGCCACCTGGCGGGCTGAATGCCGGCTCCGGCTAAACATCGATGTTGAGACCCGACTCTTCCAGAAATGATAAAAGTCGGGATCCGTCATTGTCTCAGTTACCCACAACTAGATGTTTAAAAGGGTAAGGGGACTTGTATCGCCTCGCGTCTGCTTAGCTGAAATGACAACTGACAGCAGCAGAGAGAACACTTTTAAAGTTGACCGCACAGATATGATTGGCTTAAGGAAACTGTGCCGCATCTGGTTGGATAGTTAAAAGTGCACGCCCCCAATCAGCTGATAGAGTAATTACAAGGAGAGGAGCGACAGAGATTACCCGTTAGTGTCTTCCTGACTGAACTTGTGCTTGAGCTCCATATAGAGAAAAGGGGGTGTGGCAGTATACTGATTTCAAAAAGCAGGCAAGCGCCTGTCAATTTAGAATGATTCTGATTCCTGAACATATGGTTATGTTCGGTGGTAAGAACTAAATTGGCTGGTCCGCACATGTCATGAATCTCATGGTAATTTTGTGTGTAGACTTATTTTGTGAGCACAGTAAGAACATTCCTTCCTTTTTAGTGAGTCATACAATCATCATATGGCTCATAGGTTTCACCTCTGTAAAGTTTTAGTATTTGTACATTACAGTCATTTAGCTGACGCTTTTATCCAAAGATATGCTATCTCCATAAGAGATGCTATCATACCGTAGGCACAGCTACGGGAGCAATTTTCAGGGTTAAGTGTTTTGCTCAAGGACACATCGACTTGCAACTAGTGGTGCTAGAGCCGGAACCGGAGCCAGGGTTTGAACCACCAACCCTCTGATTGAAAGACGGCCCTGCTCTCCAATCAGCCACAGTCGCCCACAATTTAACAAAAAAACATCACCAATGTATTCACAATAACAAATTTGAATACAGTGTAATGAATTGAGTGACTAACCAGGTGTAGGAGGAGTTTATGTTGACAAAGTATAGCAGCTGTCAGACGGCTGTTGGCTAGAGACTGATCCAATCACTCACTGAGTCTTTTTGATTTACACCCACTGATGGTGCCCGTGATGCAAGCAAATGCCAATTGAGCCATGTCAGACCATGATGAGGTAAGATAAATCTGTGGGTCGGCTGTATGAGGCTAGTTATATTGATATACAACAATATATAAAGAATATATTTTAAAAGTAATACACCTCCACACTTGGTAAAGTCGACTGGTCTTAGAGCAATTACATATTTCCACCAAGGGAATGTCAACTTTTAAGAGATAGACAGAAAATTTGTAATTTTAAATTAAATTTAAAACTCTACTTTTCTTCAGCCAGTATAGTTATGTATATCATTAGCCGTACAATAGTGGAACCCCTTTGGCATTTTGTTGAGCTGTTTAAGTCTACTACATTTACTGGGATACAGATTTACTCTGAGGCCTGAAATGGAAACGCAGAGTCAGCAAAACTCCTTTATTAAATCAGTAGTGAAGAGTATGAAATGCAGAGCATAGAAACGATGGAGGCAGAGGGAGAAAGATGGAGATGGAAAAAGGAACAGGGTATTAGAGGGGAGAGGGAGCAGAGAAAGAGTGAGTCGAGAAATATGGATTATAGATTTCCAAAAGAGGAACAAATTAAATATTACTGAAGCCCAGCTGTGCTGCGCCTACAACTTGCTGAGTTGACACAGAAAATCTAAAATTCATCTATCATCATCATCTAACTAGTCAGTGAATTCCAGTCCTGTACTGTGTAGCATCTACCCAGGCTCCTCTTCATCGCTCTGGATTGGTCTAAACTTTGTCTTATTTGTCATGTTACATGGATTTGGATTATATGTCTTTATTTCTGGTCTTCATCCTGCCATCAAGAGAAATGTTGTCAACATGTGCCTCACTATTGATGTGTACATTCACATTTGCTGAGTCAGCCCTGAGCCAGCAGAACAACACACAGGCACACCCACTGGAAAAATAGTTTTGACCTGATTGCAAAATGTCTGGTTTTGGTGTCTGGCAAAATGTACAACTTGATCAAACAGTACAGTACAGCGGTACGTACTGCTTAAAATACAAACACACTCCAACTTTGATCACTGACCAAATGCCAACCAAAATGCACAGCTAGCCCAGTGTTTTTCAACCTTTTCTGAGCCGCGGCACACTTTTAACATTAAAAAGATCGCGCGGCACACCAACAACCAAAAACGTTACAAAATGACACCTTTTAGCATAATACAGCAGATATGCCATGGTGTTAAACACAATCTCAGAGAGGGCCCAAACTAAAAATTGGGACTACGTTGAGGGCCAATAGAGTCACCATTTAATAAACAGGATAGAAGGGATATTGGACAAAGTGCAAAAAGAATACATGTTTAGGTAGCTACATTATTGTATGCATAGTACCAGAGCCAGATGTTTGGCATCTTCTCTTGGCTGCCAGTTCATTAATATCTGGGTTAGGTTCTGTGGAAACCCTCAATGTGGAGTGAAGGTGTGCATCAGTGAGATGACTCCTGTGTGGGTTTTTGTTCATCACAGAGAAAAGCTGCTCACACAGGTATGTGCTTCCAAACATGCAGAGCGTTTGAGCAGCATGGACAGTAGGCGGAGTTAAGGCATCGTTTCGGGGATGAAGCTTGGAAACTGCAGCGCCCACAGAGTCACACTTTGCCTTGAGTATCATTAGACTGGAGGTCTATCAGCTCCATGTGGATGTGCACAGGTGCTCTTTCCACTTCAACTGCAAAGACTTGGAGACTTTTACTGCATCACACATGTCGGATCACACGCCCCTGAAGCTGGAGGTTTAGCGCAGTGAGATGCTTCGTTATGTTGCAGAAAAAGCCAGCTCACATCGCCACGTTTCGTCCCGGAGCTCTGTGGTGTGGCGGGCCAGTTATGATAAATAATGATATGTTCTGGCGGGCTGTTGTACCGAGGGCCGGTTATATGCTGACAATTTAATGACAAGTCTCTCAATGTGTTGATCCTTACGAGGCTTTTCATCTGGGTTATTTTGTCCAGGACCCAGTTCACAGTCTGCATTTTTCCTTTTCAAATGTTAAAATTGCTGATCAAAATGAAAACAAAGACATTAAAGTTGATAATCTCAATGATATTCTGTATGTTATGTATATACTCCGTTTAGATCTTGAATCTCATAGCTGCTGCAACACAGTAAATATTTGGTCCGTCTCTGGTTATTGGCTGTCTCACACTGTGGCCTTTACTTAGCTCACCACAGTGTGTAATCTCTCTCTCTCTCTCCCTCTCTCTCCCCCCAGTCTCTTGTCCCTTCTGGCTGAGAGCCGGCCACAGTGGATTTGTACACCATACTGTTCAAACAAAGCACTGAAAGAAGCCGAGCCCTGCAGGGACGACTTGATATTAAAACCTGTTTCAAAGGAACACTCATGTGCACACATAAATGCATGCAGACGCTTGAATTAAATTCAATCATATTATTTTTCTGTAATAAAACAACCCAAATAGATGTCTCAATATCTGACGTAAAACGGTCCTAAACTCACTGTCCACTGCCATTGATGATGTATTAAGAGCTCAATAGACAAATAAATGCATAGACTACTGACTAGTTTTTATAGACCCCCCAGTTCTTTTCTCTCTCAACTGGTTGCTCTTAACGTATCTACAGGCCAACAGCATCTCACATCTCGCTATTGACAGGTATAGGATGGCAGTGATGGTTTGTGCTTTGTGTGAGCTTCACATGATTCAGTCACTTTAAAAGGCAACGTTTTTTCTAAACCAAAGGAGTCCAAATAAACAGTGTCTGTCATCTGTCTGTCCGTCCATCCATCTTTGTACTTATATCTATAGTAAGTAAAGGCGATATTAATACTATAGTGTATAGATTTTTCATAATGATCGCTTTAGCCTCAGCCTTTTCCCTCTCTCTAAAGACAAGCTTTCATTAATAGATCAGAGAACAGAGCAGCATCACTCATGCTGTGGGACATTCTGAGCCTTACTTCTGTCCAATAATGTATTGATGTAAATTATTTTCAAATTATCTTCATGTATTTTGTGACTCCTGAATTATAGGTCCCATCATGCTTTGGGTGATGCAAACAAGGGGCCGTAATGATGAAATGAGGTTCTGCATTTATAGCCCTGCTAGAATATGTGCTAATCTGTAATATTATTACATACACTACTAAAGGCTGCAGATCAATCAGTGTGCTCCAGTCATTTCTTGTTTTCTGAGGGAGCTGTTATGTTGCCATTGAGTCAATGACCCCCAGATTTATCTTAACATTTATCTTCAACAAACATTGGAAAAGTTGTGCTGATTCCAGCAGTATGTTAATTAATCTCTGTGCATTCCAGTTAGACTGAGTTTTGATTTTGAAAGGAGGGGGTGTGGTTTTTGACAAAACAAAAAGCCTAAATGTGGCACAATGGGGTAACAGACCTGCAGTTCATTGTAATATAGTGTCACTCCTGTCCATTTGTAAGCATGGCTGCTAACAGTAGCAAATCACAGAACTAATATAGGAATGTCAATTGTTTGTAATTGTTTGACTGTTTGTAATACATTTTTATTATATATTGTATAAGAAATGCTGTGTTTTCCTATTCACAAAGCAAGCAAGCAGTAAAGCTTAGGCCTTACTTGGTGTACATGGATACATCTGTCAGGCTAGCTCTGGATAACCAGATAAATATGTCCATTCCACTAAAGAGTGAGTGGCTGTGAGTAATCATTTCGAATGCAGATTAAACAAAATGAAGGAAAATATTTTTTTTCCCATAAATAGTGAACTTCAATGGAAAAGGCTTTAAGTAACTATGGATAATAGGCGTAACTTCTACCTACTACACTAGTAAACATTTGTTTGTGTTTTTTACATTGAATGTTGTCTTGAAAGAGTAAAAAAAGAAGACATAAAAGGATGGGGGGGGGGGGGGGGGGGAGAACGACAGCATGACAAATTGTTTTCCTCTTGACTGCCCTCTCACAATGGGTCCTCTCCTCTCATATTCTTTTACTTCTTCTATTCTCATTTCCTCCGTCATTCATGACGCTTATCTATCCACTTCCATCAAAGTGCTTTATAAGGCGTAGCGGTTACGAATGTAGTGAGCCATTATTAAGACATTATTCTTGAGGTCTTCTGATACATGTTTGTTTCACAATTGCTGTATATTAAGCTTTTGGTCAGATCACAGACTATAATATATTATGAAAAAAAAAATACATTCTGACACAAAAAGCAACTGTGAACGTTATAATGCAAGTCTCTGCAGGTCTGACAATTTTCACCAGAAACACACTAAAACACAACAAAGCAGGAAGGAAAAACAGTGCCAACAATTCCATATCTCAAAATGAAATGCCATCCACTTCACTTTTCTGGCAGTAAACCATGATTGTAGCGAACCAAGCTCAAAGAACTAATTGTACCAGAAAACGTATTTGCATAGTATGTTTCTGCTAATAACGGGATATGTTGAATATTGAAGTTTCTGAACCAAATATATGTTTTATAAAAACTTTCCATATCAGCCTTGTGTCACAATTGGTTGAAACGCACAATTCCAGACGGGATGATGTTGTGAAATAATTAGTTATGTTTAGGCTACAAAAGGTTAGAAAAACCTCTTGGTTTGCATTTTAACAAGATAACAAGCGTACATAAATAACCACACTTTATTACGTTACGTAACAAGCATAAGAATGTTACATAACACGTGCAGAGTTAACATTTATTATAGGACACTAACAACGGTCTCCTGGGTGAAAGTCCTGCGTTTGATGATTTCAGAACACCATTCCCATAAGATCACAGCTTTTACAACAAATAGGTGACTTTAGAATTGCTAGTAGATAGGTAAAGAGTAGGAAAAAGCAGCATCTTTTGTCACTTGAACTTGTGCCCTTAAATTTGTAGCTCCATGTGTGAGACCTTAACATTTGACATGGAATGTATTGCTTGAATCTGTGAAATCTAATTTCAACAAGCTCTATAATAATTAACCATATATATGCTTATATAACTACAGGAAAGACATATGCAAAATAAGGATACCAACATAATCAATGGCAGCTCTGTAGTGTCAGTCTGCTTATTCGGAACCATACTTTTATCTGCCTGGCTATTTTCCAGCTTGTGAAGAGGAAAGAGCCAGAAGAGGAAAGGTGAGAGCAATGGAATGGGGGATTGTTTGCTTTTCCCTTTTATTGCCAAATTTCACCTTGACATTGCCTTCTTGTCCAAGGCCTGATTCCTTTTGAAAGCTCATATGTCATCTCCAACTAAAAACAGAGAGGCTGTGGCAAAGGTTGGATTGAGTATTTTTTTAAATGGACTCCCTTAAGAAATCCTTTTTATATTGATATTCTCAAAAAACAGGGTTACAGTAACAGTGACACAATACACTCAGCCATGAAAAGACAACTTCACTGGAGGTTTCGGCATTCCAATTGAGATCTCTAGAAACGTCGTCTGAATCAATCAGTGAAGCTGAATCAAACCTGAAGGCTGACCAAAAGCAAGCTCACTGAAGGGACTCAACCACTGCCACTTCCTGACCATGACCCCAAGTATAGTTCTATATTAACAGTGTCTATAATCCCCAATGCAGGGTAGGAAATTTACATATTTTTTAGGGGGCAATTTTTGCCCCCACTGACTGAAATCCAGGGGCATTTAAAAAAGATTGGGGGCACTTTTTGAAACTTGTGAAATATCTTTGTTCAAAATAATAAATATACTTATTTAGGCTTACAGTATATGAGCAATTGTCATCAAATGGCAATAATAAGACTATTAGGCAGTAGTCTACAGATTCAAAGTGTTTTCTTAGATTTTTTGAACAAAAAACAATCAGAAAACATAAATCAGACAATCATATTCAATTTTATTCTTATTTCTTTGTATTATTACATTTTGTAAACAATTATTAAGTCAACGATGCCTTGATTACATATACATCAGTCATTGTATGGAATTATTGAGAAAAATATTTTTTATAGCACCTTAACATTTTTAAAAATGTGCCATTTGAAGGTACAAATTCAGTTCAGAGTTTTAGTAAAATATCTTGATCGACTGTCAGTCAGGTATTATAAATTTCCATTATGCAATATGTATACTTTGTTGGCATCTTATTCTGAAACCCGGATGCTCGTCTGAAGAAACCGGATGTTGTCTCACGTTAATCTTTCCGCTAACTTTGAAAGTCCTTCGCTCGCTCCCGATCTGTGCCGTTTGAATGAGGTTACCGTGAATTTCAGCGTATAGGTGCACTAACATGTAAGTGACTGCTGACGACCACGGAGATCTGAGTGTCTGCTGACTTGACCGCAGTCTCGCAGTTACAGGTCTGATTAAGAAGCACTCCGATGTTTTTGACAACTTCATTAAATTATCATTATTATTAGAGGAAATTATGGGGGCATTTTTTGCCCCTCTCCTAGTGATATCAGGGGCAAAATTATATTTCTTAGGGGCAGTTTTGCCCTTTGCCCTCATGTATTTCCGACGCTGCCCCAATGTGTTCTGGAGTTCCCCACTAAAGTACCTACATTTCCCACACACAATGCATTGACAGCATTTGCCAAAAGGGTCACAACATGTTTTCTGAGCATTGAACATGGAACCAAAATAAAAGAAAGCTCTTCACACAATACTGTCTCTCTGTCAGGGTCTGGTGTTCTCAAGTAAATATAGATTATTCTACACTTGCAGATGAGGAGGCCTCACCTTTCCCATAAAATAATACAGAGGTAGTGCAATGACAATTTTTTGGTGAAAAACCATGATAGACAATCTTAGGAATCTTTAAAATTCACTGTACACCAGAGGTTGTTGGTTAAAAATAAATAAGGGAAAATTATAACGAACTAACCCTTAAACCAACCGTCATCTACACTACGCTTTCTCAGCAAATTTGGACATCTGACAGCGGGCACTGTGGCATTTGCATCATGTCAACACTGGTGATTCTGCTTGTATTTACTCATTTTATTTGACAACCACTCCTTTAAACAAGCATAAGTAATAATCAAGCATCACTTTATTTTTTCTTTCATATGATATTGTTTCTCAAACACAAACAACAGCAGGCCTACATCACACTCTGGCCAAAGGAAACACAAAAGATATTTCATTTTTACTGTAATCACGGTGAGCTCTGTTGCTGAGGAAATCTTGTTTGGAATATAATGGTAGCTTTACAAGGGTGGACACAATAACATGAACACCTGTGCAGTATAATGAAATCTAGTGCAATAAATATTACCGTAATTTTAATATTGAAGCTAAAATTAGTAAGTAAAAGAAAGCAGATGAGAGGAAAATAATGAATGAGTATGAAGAGAAAAAGGACAAGAAAGTTCAAGAAGAGGGGGCGAGATTCATGGAGAGGCGTGGGAAACAAAACAGCGAAGTAGAGGAGAGGGGGAAAATGAAAAATGGAAGATGAAGCTTAAGTGAGAAGGAAGACAGGGGAGATGACAAAGAGGATGAATAAAAGATGGAAGATGAGAAGGTCAGGTGAAGAGGAACAGGATGGTGGAGTAAGAGAAGTGGAAAAGAGAAAAAAAGGCTGTAAAGTGAGAAATGAAAGGAATTGAATGGTGATGTGAGTGGAAGTGAAATGAGATGAAGAGAAGTCCAAAAAAATGGCAAGTAGTGACAAGAAAAAGATTGTACAGAAAGACAAGACAAAAAAAGCCTTGTAAGGTAATGAAATAAGACAAAAGCAAAGTGAAGTAAGTAAGCAATAAGTAAGCAATGAGTAAGCAAACGCAACGACAGAACTGCGATGAGTGAAAACAAACAAGAGATGGAGAGGAAGAGAAGCAGTGGAGCATGGGTAATGTGTTGGCATAGAGAGAGAGAGAGAGAGCAGAAGGGTTGTAAATGTTGGATGAGAGAAGTATACATGGCACTGTGACTCACTGGAGCTGCCCCAGCACTTGTGAGGGCAAGTGTTTTACACACGCACACACACACACACACATAGCATTACCCTTGTTGCGAGGACTTCATACCCTAATCCCCTTACCCAGATAGTGCGCTATTTTAATCTTTAATCCTAATCCACCTCCTCAAATGATAACTGGGTTAGTGGTGGTTATAATATATAAATAACCATTTAATAATTTTATAATTTTTTTATTTTTTATAATGACACTATATAGCGGTGTTTATTAGGAGTTTACAGGCTAAATCAGGTTGCAGGAGCTCCCTTGCATAAGATGCAGGGGGGCTGGAGATTGGCTGAAAGGTGAGAGGGTGGTGACATTACCACTGTCATGAAATATGACTGTAATAAAATGTGTCATTATGTAATGGATGGCATTATAAAATGAAAATGGGCTTTTGAAAAATTGCATTTCTATACTTAGATGAAACAAAGCTATAAAAGTTATTACATTGTTAGAATAAGTAACTTAGTAATTTAATAATATTGCAAATGTATACATTTTACACTATTTATTCACATGTCTATTTATTTAATGTCTTTCATAATAAGTCGTTATCAGTCTAACCCTAAAATGGAGCCCTGGGGGTCGCCATAGAGCAGACCTGTGCATTGTACGGCCGCCCGCAAGCCATATCCGGACCGCTGGCTTTTGCCGGCGCGGGACGTCAATGGAAAATTAGGAATAAAACGTAAAACATACAGCTGCAATGCTGTACGTTTTACTACATTAGTACGTTCGTGGATGTGCGAGCAGCAGCGTCACTGCAATCCCAATAATAGCAGTGTCGGAAGCCGGACTCGGGCTAGTGTATTTGGCCCGATTCTGGCGCGTAATTCATCCCGAGTGTCAGCCGAGTCAGCAACCGGATGCGTTTCTTCCGACATGCCGAACTTACGCAGGAGCTGGTCCAGGTCAATATGGCTACCTGGGATGTGTTGGTGATGCAGAGTGGCACGGACATCTGAGGCTTTGTAGCTAAGCTGCTAAAGCAACATGCTCAGAAGATGTTGGTTCTCTTTGGATCGACCTACATATGTGAACAAACATTCCTCGTGATAGAGTTTAACAAATCCAGATCCAGATCCTCTCTCACTGACATCACCTGTCAGCTGTCCTTCACATCTCACCTCACATTCAACCTGACTTCAGTCACTCGTTCACTGAACTGACAAACATTGGACATTGGACTACAAACAATAGTGATACAAGTAAAAAATGTGCAGAAACATGTCAGTGTTTTACTATTATATATGGATATTACATATGTATATTTGTTTGGATCATTATTCCTGCTGCAGATGTTTTAGGTGGAGCTTATTTGAACTCTTTTATACACTGTTGTTCAGTTTGGATAGTTAGGAAGGGTTTGACAAATTATATTGTGCAAAGTAACTAGTAACTAAAGCTGCCAGACAAATGTAGTGGAGTAAAAAGTACAAAGTTGAACAAAATAGAAAATACAAAAATACCCCCAACTATATGTATTACAACAAAATACAAAATACTGGTGCCAGAAAATGTAACAAAATACATGTATTTTGTATTTAAAATATAGGAAATACTTTTTTCTGGATTTTCCGTTTTCTCACAATTTGGTATAGCATTCAGGTTTATATAATGTACACAAAGCTCTGGTGAACCCCACAAAAAGGAAGAACAGTCACAGAATGTCAGTGTAACTAAGCAAAGCTATTGAAAGACAACAACTTGATTATGTATATATTTGTATTAATGGGACTTAACAGTCCATACACTTTGTTTTGTATCAACAAGAAAATATTCATCACATATGACATACAAGCTCCCAATCTCCCTCTTCCTATAGCTAGCTACTCGACTGATAAGTTAACTTGCTAAACACTGGCTATGCACTAGCCTAGACAGCATGCTAGCATCATTAGCATGTTGGCATCGATCGCTAGCTTGATTTTATAACCATCACCATGTATATATGTAGCCAGACCCAGACATAAATTATACATCTAGCTTGTTGACATCTGTCACACTCAGATAAAATATTTACCTTGACAGACAATCCGTTGAACCTCAACCTGAAGATCTGAAGACTGAACTCTTGAACTGTTTTTTGATTCGTGGAGAAAGTATTTTGAGTATTACAAATACAAAATTACTCCACTTTAAAGTATTTTGTTACAAATTACATTAGATTTTTAATCGGCCCTATCAAATACAAATTAAAAAATACTCAAAATTAATTGAAATACGTATTTCAAATACAAGTAATAGAAATACTGCCCATCTTTGCATATAGCCATCATGTAACATGCCCGACTAGCTAGCTTCTAAGCTAATTCTAACATTGCAGCCAATGGAGAAATGCACAACGTTGAGCTCTGAATTTTAGTCAATTTAAGGGTCATGTGACTCGCTTACACCTGCTTCGATTTTGGATTTTTGGTCGCGTGTGATTTCCTGTATTCTATGTTAGAACTAAATTACTGCAATTGTCCTCTAATTTGTGTATTCAGAGTTATTTTCTGCGCATGTGAACGTGCAGTGTGACATGCGTCTGTCTTTCTCCCCCACTGTCCCTTGTGAACACAGCACACCAGACAAGTATAGTGCTTTTTTTCTTCCCCTGGTTGGGCAGGTAAAATATTTATGAGTGTTTTAACCTCTGGCTGACCCCAGTACAGCATTACAAGGGGCTTCTTGGAAAGCTCCCATCGAGGTGGAAAGGCTAATATTTGGAGAGAGCGATTGACATGTCCTTAGGTTCTTTATGATACTGTGTATGTTGTATATTGGAGTGAGGAAGTTGGATTCAAATGTTCAGTATGGGCATATAATGAAGTAAGGTGATCCTTAAACTGTGCATGCATACGGGAAGCCGTGAATGCACACATGTACAATGTCATATATAAGGGATTTTTTATCTCTTTTATCTGCCTCAGTATCAGCCAGCCAAGCGTAGCTGTCTAACTGCCTCTTTTTGCTGCCATTTTCTGTCTTTGTTTTCCCTTTTTACATTCACTTGTCAGTATCTCTCATGTCTCACCCGCCGATGTTACTGTTCTATTGACAGGTGATAATTTTACACCCCAGTAGTTGTTTATCTGGTACTTACATGATTGAGTAATAGCCGGGAAAGAAGAAGCTTCCCAAACAGCTTAATTATGTCCTCTGTCACATTGTTTAAGGAAAATAAACCTAACTGTGTCTTCCCCTTCACTTGATTTATTCTCAGTTCCTGTGCTTTGTGGTCGTTCTACTATACAGTATGTGCTGGTCTCACTAAGTTATCTTTAACATGCATGGAACAATAAAATATACCTGGCATTGTCTCCCAGAAACAAACTGTTTTTCTGCCATTTCAAAGTAACGAGAGATTTGTTCTAAAAAGTGCTATGGTCTTTGGTTAAATGATTGGATGCCTTGTTTAGTTTGAAATGATGTTTGTATCAGAACTCCTGGATTGAAACTGATATGACAAGTGATGCAGGGTAGAGTTTTAGAGCATGTTTCAAGACAACATGTAGGGACAACATTGTCCCAGCCTTTACTCTACTGTCTGTAGACACTGGTATTGTGCAAGATACAAATTAGCTTCACAGATTGCGTCCACAGACAGATTTTATTTCATCTGTCCAAAGGACTAAAAGCCTCCAGTGTGGTAGTTCCTGCTACAGAAGTTGTCTCCAGGACTACAGCCATCATGACTCAAACCCAGACTCACAAGGTGAAAAGGAGGACACTAACAGCACAAAGACAGACAATACAGAGCCTCACAGCACAAAACACCACGGTACCGTGAGCTGTCTTTAGTGAAAAACAGGTCAGGTCAGCAGTCACTTGGATTGGACTTGGAAGAAAGACTCGCATTTTTGCAATAATCTCTCAAATGTTATATACCAAACAAAACTGTCAGCAAGATGTCCTAATTTAATAAAAGGTTTTTCCATATATAACATATTGAAAATCTGCAGTCTTTTTTTTTTTGCTGAAAACTTCTTCATGCAATGCTTTTAAGCCCTACTTCAAGTTGTATACGTACCGGCCCTAATCTAAAAAATGACCTTATATCAATAATATCAGTAAAGAATACATATTATTAGATTGCACTAGAATACATTAAGAAGCAATATGTAATATATGTGTATTTCAGTGAAACCTACTTACAGCGTATCATTGCATTGTTTTGGTTTTCCCAAGGAAACATCTGTTGTACATTCTAACAAAAGAAAAGAAAGTGCTATAATTAAACACAAAATGAAGTATCCAGCAATAACTGAATTCACCTAACTATTGACATGAAAATGCACGGCACAACCAGGCCATTCCACCCACTGTCTACTAATCAACACTTGTTGTGTATGTATAGCTCTAATTGAACCTTATTGAGTTGCTTCTCTGGTCAGAATAGAGTAGCCAGCTTGCTCACATTGACGAAGCCGCATGTCCGGCTCAGGAACATTGAGCAACACATGTCAGAAGGCAAAGTTGTAGGATGCTGTGGAGTTTTTAGCATGGAGTGGAACTGCAGGGCTCTGCCACAGCAGACAGGCATATGCAAATGTTTCAGACCTCAGGGCCTGTGTGTGTGTGAGTGCGTATGTTCAAAGTGTCAGGGGCTGAGATTGCAGGGTGCAGGCGGACCATTGACGCATGTCCAAACCTCGGCCACTGTCTCTCTTGTCTCAGAGACACACACGCACACAAACACACACACATGCACATACGCACACTGGTCTCTGACACATCCCTGAGGCCGATCAGTCCATTGTACAGGCTCTCCAGTGAGCCATAGCTTTTACATATATTAAAATGAGCCTTGGGTGGAGAGCTGCCCCTGAAGACTTGCTACTCTCAGTCCACAGTGCACACACTGCTGTGCAGCAGTGTTCTGTGTGTGTGAAGACAGGAGTGTAGAGAGAGCAGCAGACCATATCTGAGGCAACATTGGTCCCTTCTTCTTTTTTAGTTAAAACTTTTCTACTTCATGGAGTTCTTTAACTTTATTCACCTCTGATATCCTAAATGATAGAATTTGGACTTTCACTGAGACCCAAACTCAGAATGACCATTATTACCTTTATCATATGAGCGGACTTCTAAGACCAGTCCAGCAGGAAGGGAAGTCTACAGTCTGAAGCAATGTTCACCTCTTCCTGTTCAAAGGTGTGAAAGAAGTCAGAAATACACAAAAACTTGAGTGATCCCTCAAGTTTGGAATGCTCTGGGCTCCTTTAAAACCAAAAATAGTTTTTAACTAAAAAAGTTCAAAACAGAAAGATATTCCAAGTCTTAATTATAGCACTTTACCTTTTAATTCATCATTATACTTTGTTTAACTAATTACAATATAGAAAGTGAAGTCTCCAAATCAATCAACTGCTTATTCATTCAACACAAATAACTAAACTTCAACATTGTCTTTGTGTTCCCTGCAATAACTCTAAATATTTTTAAATTAGGGTTTAGAACGATGGTAAAATGGTACCAACGTTTCTCAAGACTTCTAAATTACAGCTTAAGTTTGTTTTTCTTGTTGAGGACAATGTATTGTTGTTCTTATTTATTTTGTATTTACTCTTTCAAGGCAAAATATTGGATCATGTAATTTATTATTCTGATTTACAGAGAGGCCTATGAAATGATATGAATGTGTCAGAAACAGCTATTTTAAAATGCAAACTCTAATTTTTGCAGGCCTCTTACTTCGTTTTTTGATCATTGGGACTGATCCAAGGTACATCTTGGGAATAAACAGGGTTGTCACCATGTCGCCTCTTCTGCCACTCTGAAAGTCGTGAAGGTACCATCTGTGATGATATTATTCCAATGTGCTGGTACACCCAGGGATGTAGCTAAGCTTTGGGGACCATATATAAAGCAGCCACAAACCATCCAATACCACACTTGAACCATATTACCCAGGTTACTTTCAGTCTGCATGAGAAAAAAAACGAGCAATATCTTATTCCTGCTAATTGATAACAGCTGAAAGAATGTTTTGACAATGTTGTTTGATTATGTGAACTACATACTCTTCAAAAACAGGGTACTGAAAGAAAAAGCATGTGTCAGAATAGTTATTTCAGTCCAACTAAAGGACTTTTCTTGAGATTTGGGCCATTGATGGAGTCAGTTCCCCTATTGTACTATAATAAAACATCTTAGGATTAGTTATTTTTATGGTTGGGAAAAGTCATTTAGTCTTTGTAATTCTTTTAACATTTATTGTTAAAATGGTGAATGTTATGAAAGAGAATGGTGGTTAGGAGATTGAAAATAGAATTTCTCTTTCACTGTGATGACTGAGTTGAGGTGGCCTGAATTGACCCATAGACAAATGAGTTGGTCAGTAACAAAAAAAAAACTGAAGGTGAAACTGGGATGGAGAGAAGAAGCTTTAAGAGAGGTATCGATGTTTCTCTCCCTGCAGGAATTCAAAATAAACAGCTGAAGAACTGAATATCAAATGTCAACTAGCCTTCCCTTTAATCATTTTTAAGTTGATTGATTTGTCTTTTTGGCACCCGAGGACACTTGCAGTTAAAGCAAAAATAAATATGTGCTCTTAGTTTGTCCCACCACAGCAAAATATGTCATTAACCACCGAGGCAAATTTGAATGAATAGAAAGTGTACGTCTAACTACCGGTATAGCCCTATGCTGCCTTTAATGGGAATAAAATAAATCAATATGTATATGTATACATACACAATGTATGTATCTTCTAGACTTTCCAAATGTTATTGGACCAAATTGATCAAGCTCGCATGTGTACCAGGAATGACAAGCACACAGAGAGGGCCAGTAAGGAGACAGACAGGGCCGGTAAAAACGTTTTTGACGGTCCACCAATGTGATGGCCCATTAGGGATTTGACCCGGTATGCCAGATGGCCAGTTCACCATTGCTAGCCAGCAAACTGTAGGCTGTAGTAGGTAAGTGTTGCAATTTACCTACCACAGCGATTGAGCAGCAGAACCACTGAGGCTATGTGCTCTAGTTTATACCCCTCCCCTACAGTGTTAGGGGAGGGGTCATGCTAAGGATCATTGAGCCAAGATTTAAGGAGAATTTCTAGACACTAAAGTAGTGGCAAATAGTTCACTTCACAATTCAGTAATATTTAGTTTAGTGTTTTCACATGTCAGCAATCATATTCTATCATGTATTTTACTTTAAAATTCATATCTCATGAAGAGTTTCAAAGAAGAAAGAGCACTTACCAGAAATCCCTGTAACCGGTGATGGCTTGAATTCTGCTATTTCATCAGACGACCTGAAAGTGGAATTGGAGAAATAAAAAATAATATTGTCTAATGATTGACTGAATGCACACTGCAGAAACAGAAAACATGTGCTTGAATTATAGCAAAATGAAAAGAGGATTGTGATCAGAAATGGAGACTGAAATATATTTACAATGCCTTTCATCACTCAGTGTACACGACAAGTGAAGAATGAAAAATGTACACAAGGACAAAATGTATTTCACAATAATTTATCTCAGAGAGAACTCAGTTAACAACACAAAGAGGAAATTCACACAATCTGCCTCAGGAAGTACTCGTGTGATACAGAGGACAACTTGAACACAAGGAGAAGAAAAGTTTTCAACGTATTTATATACAACGTTGTACACCTATGCAAAGGTACATTGTCACTACAGGACCAGATCTTTGAAATGGAGCCCACCATCCACCAACCATCTAACTTGACAGTTAGTGGAAATAAAACAATACATCAGAGAAGCAGAACAATGCAGCCTCTTGATGAGCAGCTAATTAGACTGAAAGTATTCATTAATAACTTATTGTATTTACTGTCAAAAGAGATTTAGTTACGACTGAACCATGACATAAACACATTTGGCGATTTGATGTATTTAAGTGCCAATTTATTTCAGAACTGTGATGAAGACACTAATGTTTAACTCCGCCTAAGTTGAACAAATAAATTCTGTTCCAGTGTGTCCTATCACCCTATTATCACATTCTGCACAATAGTGGAGAAATACATAAAAGATGTGCTGCCAGACAACTAAGACAATAACTTAAATCCTGCTGATGGAGGGATGAGCAGTTGCTGCCAGGACAAACAGAAATGTAGTCTGGAGATCTGTCTTCGATTTGGCTAAGCAAGACTTAGCCAAAGATTTGATTCCAAGACAAAGTTTAAAAAAGGTTTTGCATTATTAGCAATTTAAATCTGGTC
The DNA here is from genome assembly GCF_910591455.1 of Pholis gunnellus. Taxonomy (NCBI): domain Eukaryota; kingdom Metazoa; phylum Chordata; class Actinopteri; order Perciformes; family Pholidae; genus Pholis; species Pholis gunnellus. The sequence continues at coordinate 28,439,809 of NC_136531.1, forward strand.
AACACTAAAGGCCATCGTTTTTGAGGGTAGGGTGGACATGTCATACTCACCACACTACTGCTCTGAATTTAACCAAAATACTCTTCACTTTCACAAATTGTTTCAAAGTGATTTTACTCTGCTGTTTGTTTTACAATCTCTGTTTAGATAGCATCAGTGACATTGAGCACTTTCTTGCATTAAAAGTCCAGATGATAGTGTGCACACTCAACTCTAGTAAAGGAGAGCAAAGGCAGAACCCATAGCAAAAAGACACGCCTCCTATGGGCAATGTTTTGACCTTCTCCATAAAGTCAAATATCCACACCACATGTGACACACCGGCAGAAAGTGTTGACTCTTTATTTAATTTATAGGCAATAGAGGAGGGAGAGAAGAATACTAAGGCTACATCCACACAAATACATTTTCGTTTAATACCGGGGTTTTAAAGATCTCTGTCCACACGGCGTTTCAGCATCGTTTACATAGTGTGGACGCTTAGTGTAAATGTATCAAAAGATATGTCTTTTCAAATGGAAACATAGTAGAGTGGACATGACCTAAGAAAGACATAACTATTGTGCAATTGGAGACCTACATAATACTGGATTCATCAAGACAACATGGACGACATTTTGGGTTTGCATTCAAGCTGGGGTTGGTAACGTAGGTATCTGTGGCTGTCGCAGGACTGTAATAAGCCTGTCCAATCATTTTGTTTGGCCCAGCCTGTTTACCGTCTTGCTCGCCTGCCTGCACTCTTTTACACGCTGCTAGTTTGACAGCTGTAAGTACAAACAATGGACACGTTTGTTGTTTATGTTCATAATGATCATTTTTGGGGAGTGGCTTTTGAGGGAAGCCTGGAAGGGGCAGGCTGTAAGTGTTGCAGACTTTCTCGCTAGATTTAGCAGCGTTTGGAACTAGCTCTACTGTCTACTTTCATTGGAAAGGAGTTGGCAACACTGGGCTGGGTTTTTCAGTTGGATTATTTTTTAAAGCTAGCGTAGTCTTGCTGGCTTCGACAATGCTGCAGACCCCAGCTCTAACAGTAAGCAGCTGAAGCAGAAAATTGAAACAACAGTTTAGAAAATAGAAGAGTGTCTTAGTAAAATAATAAAAAAATCTACTCATTGAGCAGGGGAAATTAGAAATAAATCATTGTCACTAATAGAAGCCAGTTTATGTAATGAAGACTCCAATAGATGTTGCAAGTGCCTTTCCCCTTCCATTGTATTCACCAACAAGTGGTTACCTGTTAATTGCACAAGCTGCATATTTCATGGTAGAGTGTAGTGAGACTCACTTTGTGTGGTGGTGTGTCAAGAGTCATGTACTGTAATCCATTGTAATCTAAGTATGTGGCTAGCTAACTTTAGGTAATGTTTAGCTTGTCATCTAAGCAGTTGTGTCGCGTAAGCTATACACAAGTATACGGCCTATTCCTACTTATTTTTCAGGTGTCCACCCACTTCTGAATCCCCTCTGAAGAGCATCTTTGTTCTACATTGTTTGAGGTTATATTGCGTAATTGTTGGAATGCTGTTAGGCATTCCAAGTATTGTTCTTCAAATCTTTATTCCTCCGTTTTATATTTCTTCCGTACGTATTTTGCTACTTATCTCCTTCCACATTTTTTAAGCTCCAGAAACCATTCAAATATCAATGTTCAGCTTGTTAAGGACACGTGTGTTATGTCTCTTCATATTTCTAATCTTTAAACTTTTTGAATTATTAAGCTTTTTGCAATTTTCTTTTGAATGGGATGTCTATGGAGACATTTTTTAAATCCTCTTAAACTTTTTCAACTTTCAAATCCTTCTACTTCCTCATACTTTCAGCTACAGACACCATTTCAACTTTAAAATGTTGAGAAAACCCTTAACTATCGCCACATGATTCAGCTTTTTGATATCTTTTACACTTTTTGAACCGTCTCATTTTAAGTTTTATGATTTTTTCAGTCCTTTTCTGACTTTATAATGGGTGTGTATTGCGCAGCTTAGAGTGCGACGTCACCGCTAGAGTGAAGGGCAGCTTCAGAATCTTATGAAAAAAATATTTGTCTTTTGCCACTGACTCCACAATTTTCTCTCTTCATGCATCATTTTTGGATGGAAAAGTAGCTAATCTTGTCCTTGTCGTAGACAAATGACTGTGGAATCCCACAGATTTACACATTTTGCACTACAGCCTTTAATTGACAGGAAAACCAATTTTCTGCTCCATATGTTAAATTTTGACCAATGTTAAATTTTACTTCAAGAACATCTTCCACAGAACTTGGTACCCCATTTCTCAATCGCCAGTTAAGCCACATTTCTTTACACTACAGACACAGTTTACACAGGATCTTTTTTTCAAGTCATCCTTCCTCTCATTTATTGATATAGGAGCAATAGGAGCTACGGTTATGGGGGTTTTGAGAATTTGTTTGAGAGGTTTTTCATATAGTTTCATCTACATTTAAAGCCTGCAGGCACACAGGTGTTTCTAATTAGTGATGTTGATAAACACACACTCACAGACACATGTGCACATACACTCCTCTCCGTCTATCTCTCTGTGAGTCTCTCTCTCTCTCTCTCTCTCTCTCTCTCTCTCATACAGTCATTCAGGTCTTAGAGGACAGAGAGTGAATTTTAACTGAAATGCTTGAAGTCTGTCATTTAATAACCTCTGTTTGTGTGTTTCATACATTATGATTCTGTCTCCTCTCCTCCTCTCTCCCCCACCCAGCCCCACCCTTTCAAAATAATAGCCCCATTTTTTTTTGAAATAATGAATGCTGTTACTAATTATGCGACAACTACTACTACTGCTGCTAATATTTCTACTACTACTACTACTTTTACTACTATTACTACTACTACTGCTGCTACTGCTGTTACTGCTACCATCAATATTATTACTACACTACTGCTATTACTACCACTACTACTATTACTGCTACTACTGCTATTCATGCTGCTACCAGTACTAATACTACTACAGCTATTAGTACGACTGCTACTAGTACTACTACTACTGCTATTACTGCTACTTCAAATACTGCCATTACTATTACTACTACTACTACTACTACTTCTTCTTCTACTACTACTTTTATATTATATACTACAACCACTACTACAGCTATTACTACTGATACTACTACTTCTTCTAATTACTAATACTTCTACTACTACTAATACTTCTACAACTACAACTTCTACTACTACTGCTACTACAAAAATCACTACTGCTGACATTTTTTTAAGCTACAGAAACCGTTCGAATATCAAAATGTTCAGCTCTTTCAGGAGATGGGTGAAATTACTTTTCATATCTGTAATCTTAAAACTTTTTGATTTAAGCTTTTTGCAATTTTCTTTTGAATGGGATCTCTATGGAGAAAATCTTCAAATCCTGTTAAATTTCTTCAACTTTCAAAGCCTTCTCCTTCCACTTACTTCCAGCTACAAACACCATAGTTAGACCTTTCTAGCTACTAGAAGGGTTTTCAGCAGCACAGTTTAAATGCTTTCGGGCTTCAACATTTTTCAGACGGGTGGTCTCCCATTTCTGTATTTTCAGCAAGTTTATTGCAATTCATTTCAGCTTTCAGCATTCAAACGCATTTTCAGCAGGAAATGCATTTTCTAGTTGTAAAAAACATCACTAATGCTAATGTATGTAATGAAGCTGTTATTTTTCTCAGTTTGACAATCTAAGCAGTGACAACGCATTTGTTAAGGTTGTAAGGACTATAGATGATGATAGTTGTTGATGTTTTGTTTATATACGCAAAATTACAATTTTAAACCACAATAGCTAATATGTGCTAACTTCAGTTGTCAGCTTTGTCGATGTATCATTTTTGTAAATAATTTGTCTACCAAAAATTTTTATCAATAAGACCTTTAATAACTGATCAATGAAGCCCATCATATTTATGAATGGATGACAGGTGCCATCATACACTAATCATCTGAATCTGCAGAAGATGACATCATTCTTTGGAGTCTATCGCTGTGTGAAATGTGGTGACAGGTTGATGCCAATAAACACTCACACCCAAACATTTACATAACACTCAAACAATGCATGTTTAAGGGTTATGTACATGCTTGAAACATTTCAAGCATGTCCACACACACATCTGCATCCCTGTAGCATTTTTTTAAATGATGATTAAAAATAGAAATCTAGTAAGCATGGTGCTCATTGAAAATTCACACTATCCACCCTACCCCTCCCTCTCTCCCTCCCTACTTGAACTTGTGAACTCTACATTCCTTTTCCATAGTGAGGAACGTGAGAGCAACCACCAGAGTTGTTCCAAAGGGACATGATTTGGAATGCAGTACACATTTATTTAGCTTTTGGGATGCTGTAATCCGTGGTGTTGTACAAGACTACGTTACATCTTACGGACATATCAACAAGATCAAGAACAACACATCATACATGGGGGATTGTGGCTCAGTGGTAAAGCAGGGTGGTCTTTCAGTTAGAACTGGGGTGTCTAACTCATTTTCACCCTGGGCCACATCAGCATCATGGTCGCCCTCAAAGGACCGGTTGTAAATGTAAGACTGTAAATGTAACTACTCCTAACATATTGGTAAATAACTGTCTCTGCATTTGATTATTGTTTATTCAAGTCTAAAATGTTTATTTTTAAGCACATTTCTGTTATTATAACTTAAATCCTTTTAATTTAGGGTTAAGAAACCCACATTACTCTATCAAACTTTTAAAGAAATTAGCAAAGACAAATATCAAACACAAGTTATTACAATAACTTTGTTCAAAGCTTAAAATCATTTCAAGGGTGCGTTTGCACAATCCCACGTGAAGTATTTCATGTGTTGTAAAGTCACGTTTAAAGTAGTCTTCAATGTACTCACAATACATTTATATGTTAAATGTAGGATAACCTATGAAGAGCTGCTTGACTGTTGTGTACCTTCTAACCCCGAACGGGACCCAATTTGGTCCTAGAGGGGGGGGGGGGGGGGGGGGGGGGTGACAGAGTGTACACATGTAGTACCAATCACTTCTGAGAACGAATTAAATGATATTTTATGATATTTCAAAAACCTACGTGACGAAGAAATTCTGATAAAATGGACCATGTAACCTATTTTACTCACTAAAAAACATATATGTACACAAAGTACTTCAACATACTACAAGTACTACCACAATTTCACCTATTTTTCGCCAGGAGAAGGCAAGCTATGTTCTTCGCTACCGATCCCAGCTGTGACCTACGGCACTTTCACAGACACACCGCATATCAAAGAGCACGAGGACTCAACACTGATTCCAACCGTATCTTCCAAATTCTTCTCCTTCAAACCATTAAAAAGTTACACTCCATAAGCCACAGATCAACGCACAGCCTAACAGCCTAAAATTGTAAACGATTCGCACCTTTGAGATGATTTTCTTGATGAAAATCTGCAAAAAAAAATAATGAATCTATGCAGCCATTAGCTCCCGTTGTCTCTCCTTCGTTCTGTGAAAAAACTGAGTCTCTGGGAGCATCTCTGACGAATTTGTAATGTTTTTAGTTTTGGCCAATGGGTTTGACCCATGGGGGTGAGCCTCATAGTTTTGTATTTTTATAGGCTTAAAATGATGTCAATCAACTCAAAGAACGTATCATAACAATCCTAATTCTCTTCCAGAATCAAATCTGTGTCACATGCGCAAATTGGCCGATCACAGGCTATGTGAGGTTCAATTGCATCATGTAAAACTGAAATTCAGACGAAAATGAGCCCTGTTTTACAGGTTATTATAGAGCCCAGGCTCTCAAAATGATGCCAAACTGCTGTATTAGATAGATTGAACACTATTGGTGATAAAAGAAGTGAAATATATAGTTATATAGTATATAAAAGTACAAAAAAACGTCTGTAAGTACTGCTTCCAAAATCAGAATTGACGTCGGCTGACCTGTACAAAAACATAGATATCGCCAATTTTTGTTTTAAAAGGATAGCTGTCATGTTGTGATATGATTTGGGAGAGTTTAAGCCTTCGTCTGCATCATTTAAAATCAATAAAAGTGCTTTTTTTTTCAGGTGAACCTGAACATTTTTTATTTGAGCTGTGTTATATTCATTTAGCATTTAAAAGTAACATATACACTGATATGTACACATTAACAAACTATCACAAGTGTTAGTGTTATTATTCCATTCAAATTATTGAAATAGACCTTGTAGTTAGCGAGATAAGCCCCTTTGAGTATGGGTATGAAATTTTCGAGCAGAGGGCTCAAAATAGGCTTAGAGGTTAAAAGGTTAAATACCTCATAACTTTGACTTTCTATCTCATAATTTCGACTATGGGGATATTTTTATTAATCAAGTCTAACTTTTTTTTTTTTTAACCTCTTCCACTCCCCCCCTATTTTGAAGCAACAACGCCTAAAATGACATACCCAAATTAAAATGGCTGTAGCTTCTGAAGCACCCTAAAGTTAATTGTGAAAGTGTAAGAAAACCTGTAGGTCATACAGAAACAGAGCAGTGGGCCTTTGAAGTCAGTACAAATTGAAGATTTTTGTCCGCCTAAAATAAAAAAGTATCTTTCAGTATAAATAACTGCCTTTGGCTGTATATGTACAGGTAAAGGACAGTAAAGGGCTGTAACTACACTATCAGTAAACACCTGTCTCAAATTTGAAGAAGATAGGACAAAGTATGACCATTCTACAGTGTTCCTTTCCATGAAGAGATCCAGGCGGAGCTCTAAAGGACATTTGGAGACCAAAATGGACACATGATAACCAAATGATATTCTGACACACTAAAGGTGTTTTTTCCTTTACATTTTGCAATTATATTATTTCCCTTTTATCTTTAGCCATTGCAAAAACTAAGTAAATTTGGTCGAAGACGTGGTATGTAAGTAGCAGACTTGCTGTGCGTAATAGCCACGACCGAGTATGTGGGTAGCTCCGTTACGCGAGACTGTATATGCCCCCGTATTGCTGGCAGATTCACGGGCCACGTGGCCTTGAGTTTGACACCCCTGAGTTAGAAGAACGGTGGTTTGATCCCCTCGTTAGTCCATGTCGATGTTTCCTTGGGCAAGACACTTAACCCCAATTTGGCCCTGCAGGCTGTTACGGTGTATGAATGGGAATGTTAGATAGTTCTGATGGGCAGGTGGCACCTTGCATGGTAGCTCCTGCCATCAGTGTATGAATGGGTGTGAATGGGTGAATGATGACATGCAGTTTTAAAGTGCTTTGAGTGGTCGGAAGACTAGAAAAGAGCCATACAAGTACAAGTCAATTTACATTAAAATATCCATAAAGGAATTTATTCCAGGGCTGTATTTGTTAAAAAAAAATGTGTACAGTTGTCCATATTATTTTCTGGTATTTTAGGAATTTGTGTGTAAATTTGTACATTAACATTAAAGTGTATTTAAGAGTAAGTTTACAACGAGACTGACTGCATATACGTACATACTGAATACGTTGGGTAAGTAAGTCCCATACAACATCCATACATCATTTTCAGACAGTTTTAATGTCTATTTTACCTTAATGTTACACTGCTGCCTCTTTGTTGTCCACATAACCCTTTCAAGCAGAGTTTAACATAAGGGATCACTTACATGGGACACAGTATTGGCTGCATAGCTTGGCCACTTTCTTCTTCTTTCATTTTCTTTTCCCTCCACCTCAAGAAGGTCGCAGGCCAGTCTACAGAACTCAGCTGATAGTGATTCAGTGCCTCATCAGGCATACTTTACCACAGCGGATCTCACGCAGTCCATGTCATCAGAGCAGACTTGTTTCAACTTCAGCTCTCATACAGATAAATATTGAAGTTGAAGCTGGGGACAGAGACGCTGAGCAGTGAATAGTTAACAAGCTTCATCGTGGCTGTTCCTGGCACCTAAATAGTATTAGCTCCTCATTTGTCAGTAAGCACTCCTGCTTTCCTGTCAAGGCTCATTGACTGCAGTCTTGCTATGCTAGTATGTCATTTAATGCACAGCTGTTCAAGTTCATGGGGGAAGGACAGCTCTACCATTTGCAGTCATGGTGATCTCAACAATCCCATAGCTGCCCATTTTACACAGCCACAGCATCCTGTTGGAGCAGTCACAGAATTGGATAGGGCAAAGTGTCCAGACATAGATTGGACATGGACAGTGAGGTCAGAGAAACATCTTGCAAAATTTGCAAGATGTTTCAAGAGTGAATTTGTTGATAAGAAATAGATACATCACCTAATTATGTTATTGACATTTCTTGATAGGATAGAAGTCGTAAAAAACAGCACCGTAAAAGCATGTGTAATTTAAAGCCACATCAGTTGGTTTCTGACCACTAAGGGGAGGCAGAACTCCAAAACAAGCTGACACATGTACTTCCCCAGACCCAGTTCTTTAAATGTGGCTGAAATAATTCAGGATAATATGTTGTCATTAGGATAAATAATCCTATTTATTGACATCCGGCTAAATTGTCTCTTTGAAAGCACTTTGAGGATTGATTTGTCAAACCTGGATGGATTTATCTTGAAAAACAGGATGATTTTTTTTTAACTTTGAAATAAAGGCAAAGTAGAGAGTTGAAACCATCACAGCATTCATATGATTGGCTGAGTGCTGGTCATATGATTGCAGCATGAGGAAAGTGTATTTGGAACCCTCCCAGCATGTACTAGAGCAACAGATTCTTGGGGAACAAAGTTTATGTGTATTTCTGTATTTTTTCTGTAATGGACTTGATAGAGACTGTTAGAGCCAAATATGGTGTTGTTATTCTCTGTATTGGGTGGCACTATACTAATGTCCTGTGCTCCGTCTATATAGCTATGGAAATCACTGTTGTTGTCAGGTGTTTGACCCCAGAAGGGCAAAGGGTTTTGACCGCTTTATGCTATACGGTAATGGTGTGTTAATGCAACTGGTGCGTTTGATGTCGGTGGAAAGAACGGGACTGTTTGTACGTTGTTCCACGCCGAGAAAATAAACAAACTATCATTCAACCAACTTTTCTGTGATGATGTACCCGATGCAACGCACATCCAAGGTAATCTAGACGTACAATGAGCGCGTCAACCAGGTCACTCCAGAGGGAACGACACCTCAGTAGCTTACAGAACAAGACTGGGCTTCTTTAACAGAGACTTTGAAATCCTAAACTTGTAAGCCTGCTATGAAAAAGTAACCTTACTATAAATTATCCCAAAAGAAGCTTTAATTGCATTCACAGTTTTCAGCAAAGTGAGTTCTTCACATAATCATTAAATATGTTTTAGTATTTAGTGTTGCCATTTGAATATCAAATTCAATTTGGTATGTTTTGGCTCCATTGGTCTTTTAACAGTCATAATATTTAAATTGAGTTTGTTTATCTTTGCTCACAGTATCTCAAAAATATATTTGTTTTGGTCCTTTTTTAGTTTACTAACTTTTTTTGTTGAAGTGAATACCCAAGTATGAACTCTTAATTCTAATTATTAAACCAACAGATTATAGTGATTTTTTAATAGCCTGCATGTTATCCTCTAAAATCACTCTTGTTACAAATCTAAGAGAGTGAGACATTTATATTTGAAACTTTAGTTAGTATGTATCGTTAGTAAGTATGGAGTTCACCCTAAAACATCATATGTGATTAATGGAAATTGGATAATCCCTCACCCGCTCCATCGCTAACTGTAGCCTCCATCAAACTATCACGACAGGAGATATGAATTCCCCCTTCCCTCTCACATAATCTGTAGCTCTCTCATAGCCGACTAGCTGACTGGCTATCTCGCTAGCCCTACTGTTATCAAACCAGGGAGAAAGTAGTAAAGCCTGCCTCTTGCTTGATTTGATTGGCTGCCTGGGGCAAGTGTGACATTGACGAGTGGTGCGACTCCGCTAACTTAATTATCCACGTAAGAAGGACGGGGCCCAGATGTAGTATATAACAAGCCCTCCAAACTAAACAACACAATATGTCATTGTCCTCCAACATGACTCACCTGAACATTGTTTGGTTCGACTCTCACTGCTGGCAGGATGGCATTGTTAAAGGAACTAAAACGGTTAGGAAAAGAGTGATTTTTGCTTGAAGCATTATGCACTCACTAAAGGAACCTGCATCTCACCAGGATTTACTGTGCAGAAATATTCTAAGTTAATGTAACAGCACAATAACTAGAAATAAATTCCCCTGTATCTCAAAACACAGGTTTTACAGAGCAGGTCCACTCAGTTAACCATTGCAGCACAACAGCACATAAACACAATTACATTACAACTGAAAATTGGAAGAAATTACATTAGAGTGTTTTCAAATGTAAAAATGTAAATGTGAATGTTTCTGTGTGACTTAATGAATTTGAGTCCAATATTGACTCTCATTTTAGCTCTGTCTCCACCAACACCTGAGAAAAATATAACGCTCTTTCTCCATCAGCTAGTCTCACTGTGTCTGTCTGCTGTTTGGTGCTGGGCATGTAGTGTGCAGTGGGATTGTTGGATTGCTGAAAACAGCTGCCTGCTGCTGCTGGTAACGTGGCTGATGATGAACGGGAGACTACACCACCAAACAGTAAATGCAAAGCTTTCTGGAACTGATACTGGGTTAACTGTTTTAACAAGGATTAAAGGATTAATGTCTTCACACTTGAACTATATGTGTTGGAGGGGAGCTTGTACTTTTGGACTATGCTATTCTGTGTTCTATATTAGTAAGCCTCAGCATGCTAGCTAGCTGACAAGGTTACCTTTTTGTGCACACTAACTGCCCAGGAGCATACCGTCTATTCATTCCTGCACAGCTGTGAGAGGGTGCACACACACACACAAATCAAGCACAAATTGAAGTATGCAGCAATAATCAGAATTCTCCTCGCAACAGTCGGCCACTGTGCTTGACTGAAATCACATAATGTCCGCCACCTTTTGGTTCTTTATTTAAACCACTGAGTAAGTGGAGCCCAAGAGTTGGCTTGGATCTTATTTTTCCTCCTTTAAAAGATGCACCAACATCTACAACTCTTTACTGTTGAGATTCTCAGTAGTGAACTGTAATGCTTCCATGAGCAGCACTATGGCCCTGTGGAGATCTGTTGCTTTACACTACATGAACAATTGAATCCATACTGGAGATACTGGAAAATAACACAAACACATAACTATATAGTCCAATTCAATATACTGTTAATAATGTTCTTAAGATGGGGATGTGTGATATGTCGATATTAGATGGTTCTATCAGTTGGAGTTCTATCAGTTTCAGTTCTATGTCTCCAGTGTTTCCCCTCCATACAGTGGGGCAGTCCTGTTGCTGTGATTGCTCTGATTAATGTGACATGCAGTTAACACACCGGTCATAATTTAGTTGTAATGAAAAAGGACATTTGTTCTGGGTGTTCTTCACTTCTGTTTTGAAAGATGGAAATAACAGCAATAACGGGTGAACCAGCTGTACAAGTGACGTAGTTTCTTTTTCAATGTGTGTTGGAAATTTGAGAACTGAATTTTGTGTTTTGTTATCTTGTAGGGCTACATTTTTTTAAATTGGACATTTTGATGGTTGCCATATCGCCCCCACTATATTATGAATTAATTTTATAATGAAAAAAATTAAAAATGACAGAAAAACAAGTATTTTTAAAAAGAGCTATGGAAATAAGGGGAAAAAAGGAATGAAAAAAAAGAGATGACAAACCCAAGTGGTGACTTTAGGGGAATAGACAGTCGCCACTCAATGTCTGCACCATTGTGGGTATAGCAGGGGAGAAAAAAAGTGTCCCTGCCCTGACCTGGAAGAGACTGACAGCATGTATCACAGAGAGAGAGAGAGAGAGAGAGAGAGAGAGAGAGAGAGAGAGAGAGAGAGAGAGAGAGAGAGAGAGAGAGAGAGAGAGAGAGAGAGAGAGAGAGAGAGAGAGAGATTGTGTGACAGATAGAGTGACAGGGACAGCGAAGCAGCAGCGTCCCCAGCGATTGTGGTTTCTTGTCTGGTAACGTATTCAGTCCTGACAGGCACTGAAGGCTGAATAAGGATTTACTGGTCTGGACCGTTACAGACAGAAAGATACATTTCAAATGAACTGATTAACTCGGCTAAAGGCTAGCAAACCAGTTAATTTATCAAATACAATATTTATCAATAGCTGGTAAGTCATTATCGTTTTTCTTTACCTACTAACCTACTAACCTACTAACTTTATGTGAAGGTAATGTGCAGTGCCAACAAACATTTTTTGTCAACCAAGGTTTTATATTGAAAAATCTGTACTTGTATTACGACTCTCTCTCTCATCATCTCATCATTCTTCAAAAGGAAAACACATGGAAAACGCAATATGAATCCAGAAGACAAAATTCTGCGCAAAAAGTGAAATAAATTTATGAAGAACCCAAACATGTGAGTTTGTAAAAAAGAGAAATGGAACACCCAGGGTGTTGTTCTATTTCATCCTTACTGACCGCCAGAGGCAGTGTTTAACACTGGATATCTTCTGTCTCGCGCCTGCGCAGGTCGATTATTTATATCAACAAAGTCACCTGTGACCTCGGATGACCCCCCTGTTGTTCCGGTGTCATCCTGAGTTCAGTCCTTTTTCATCTTCTCGCTACGCAGGTTAGCTACCATGGTAGCATAAGCTTAAACAAAGATTTGTCTATGATCAAGACATATTGGAGCTTGTCGCTGTAGACTTGTGACCGCCGGTCAGAGTTGCGGATCTCTCGCCCTCCAAAGGCTGCGACAAGCTGTCCCTCTTAGGAGGGAGTGGCGTTTTGTCGCCGTTCGGACATTGAGCCCCGGACTGGTGGACGCCCCTATCATCGGTCATCACCAGTCTGATAAGGGCCACCGAAGTCGTGAAGACAGCAATCGGTATATATATACATCAGAAGGCCGAACCCTGACGGCCATGCAGGAGGTGGCAAAATTTGGCCTTGCACGTATGCCAGCCATTTAGCCGACTATTGCGTCCCTCATAGTTTCCCCTGAGGAGAATCTGAGGCCAGGTGCCCTCGATCTCAACGATGGGTCAAAGATGACCTGCTATCCAGGGCTTATGAGACAGCAGCACTGTGGACTATATCGGCAACTCCATCTCCTACCTCATGCTTGCCCTCGCAGCTTCTCTGCAGCAGGCTACTTTCAACGCTTCCGCCGCCAGCCTAAGTGAGGCTTCATTGCAGGCGTTTGCGCTCATGTCGAGGGAACTTGGACATATGATGTCCACCCTGGTCCAGACTCGCCGCCAGGTTTGGCTGGCGCAGTCACCCCTGTCTGAGACATGTAGGAGGACTCTCCGTACTGTCCCAGTGGATTCTGGTGAGCTGTTCGGATCCGCTGCTATACAGGCGCTTGTCTTCACAGGGACATGCCTGCACCCCGCAGACCTAGGGGTCCCACTTTGGCCCCCCAAGGCCGTTTTGTAAGCCTCCAGCTTACCCCAGTAGCCGCCATGGGCCTCAGCGTCCCGCTGAGAGGCCGGCCAGCTACCAATACAACCCTACCTAAGTCCCCGCCAGGCAATCCCCGAACTTGGGGACTAACAGTCGCCCCCCCCCATAACCTCCAGAGGCAGGGGGGCCAGGAGACTATGTCTCCGGGCTGGCTGTCGTTTTTTTTCTCCCAGCAGAAGATTCCCAAGGGAGAGTGGTTCACGTCTGTCGACGCCTATTCCCATGTTCCCATGGTGCATCACCACAGGCAGTTTCTTCGTTTCGCCTTTTAAGGCCGCCATTTTCAGTCCAGGGTGCTTCCATTCGGACTTTCCCTTCTCCCCATGGGTGTTCACAAGGTGTGTTACTGCTGTCCTTTCCCCCTGCAATCACAGGGCGTGAAAGTACTGCCGTACTTAGACGACTGCCTGACCTGGGCGCCATCCCAGCTTCAGGCACCACAGCACACTGCTCGCCTTCTCTCACGTGGCCCGGTGGGGCATCAAAGTGAACATGGAGAGGAGCTACCTGAGCCCTTCTCAGAGCATAACCTTCAGTAGTGTGGCCCTATGAGGGCCTGTCTGTTGCCCCAGCCTGTGGACAAGATCCCCCACAACCTCTTCCGAGGGGGCATATGGTTGCCCTGCATCCCTTTCTCTGCCTATTGGGTAAACTGACAGCTGCCTTGACTGTCGTTCCCTTGGGTTTGCAGATGGCTCAACAGCCTTCACTTGGATACCAAGTGACACAGGGCAATAATAGTATCAAAACAATGCCTACTCACTATCCCCATGGAGGGAGAGTGCATATCTGGCAAACAGTGGTCCCATGGGCTCGGTTCCATTCCACCGGGAGGTTGTCACAACAGGTACCTGCCTCTCAAGGCAGGGTGCAGTGTGACAGAACAGGACTGCTTGGGGGCAGTTGTCTGCTCAAAGACCTCAGGGGCAAGTCAATGTTCTAGAGCTAGTGCTCAAACACTTCCTCCCATATTGAAGGGAAAGCATGTACCTCTGCTGTGTTTTCACATAAACCATCAAGGGGGCACCAGATCTGCAGAAGTCACAACGGGAATCACCGTGCCCTACTGACTTGGGCGGCCCCTCGCCTGACCAGCCTTCGGGAAATGTACCCACCAGGAGAACGGAACCACGTTGTGGTTTTCCTGTTCCGTCACAAGCCTCCACTGGGAGAGTGGCGGCTCCATCCAGACGTGATGTCGACCCACTGCCCCCACTGGTTCTCCCTGATGGAGAGGACCAGTCCTTCTGGATCAAGATGCCCTGGCTCACACGTGGCCAGAGGATCTTCTTTATGCCTTTCCACCATACCCTCTGATCTTGCCAATGCTTCTCAGAGTTCTTCCCCGACAGGAGGGACCTCTTGTCGCAACTAGAAGGTCGGACTTGGTATCCCAATCCCTGCCGCGTTCAACTATGGGTCTGGCCCAATCAGATGCTGAGTGGCTGCATAGAACCAGTCAGACTGACTATTCTGAATGCCAGGGCGCGATCTACCCATCTGCAGTACGAAAACAGGTGGAAGCTGTTTTCTGACTGGTGTGCGGCTCAGAACAAGGTCTCAGTACAGTGCCCCGTGCCTGCTGTACTGAGTTTCTACAGTTCCTTCTAGATAAGGGCCGGTCGCCCTCTAAACCCTTGGAGGTATACGTGGCCGCTATCTCGGGGCAGCATACTAAGGTCGACAATGACACAGGAGAGAGCCACAGACTGGCGTTCCTCTTCCTAAAGGGCTCTGCAATTGCGTCCCCCGAAGGCCCCTGCATGGGACCTACCCTTGGTACTAAATACCCTATGCTTGTCTCCTTTTGAACCCCTGGCACAGGCGGAGCCGAGATGGCTATCGGCCAAAATGTTTTTTCTCCGGTGATAGAATCATGTCTGAGGTGGAACTCAGATGGCTTGGGTGTCACTTTGTGGCCTAATGCAGCGTTTTCTCCCAAAGGTGTTGACACGCTCACATATCAACCAGCCTATCCAGCTCACGCAGTTTGACCGTCCCATCAAGGGGAGCTCAAGGCTGCTGTGCCCAGTGCGGGCCCTCAGAGCTTATGTGGAAGCCACTGCCTGCATACGGCGGTCGGAGCAGGTCTTTGTCAGTTATGGTGAGCCTAAGAAGGGCTGTGCTCCTTTTAAAAGAAAAACAGCGCCTATCCCACTGGATAGTGGAGGCCATTGCCTATACATACAAGGCGAGCGATCGTGCTCGGCCATCCGGGGTGAAGGGCCACTCTACCAAAGGTGTCTCCACGTCAGGGGCAACACTGAGAGGTGTGCCTGTGGAGGATCTATGTGCTGCGGCCTCATGGGCATCACCGAGCACATTCACCAAACACTACAGACTCAAGGTCGCCAACCCTCACCCACTGGGGAGGGTTCTTTGGTAAATTTTCTGTGCCGGAGCTATACGAGGTAGTTATGGTGATTCCTCGTGACTCTGTTGATATAAGTCATCCAGTGTTAAACACTGCCTCTGGCGGTCAGTAAGGATGAAATAGAACAAAAGTTTCGAATGTAACTACGGTTCTATGAATCCTGGATGACCGCCAGAGTTCTTGGTCACTCGGAATACCGTGAACTCGCGAGAAGATTCCGTAGGACTGAACTCGGAATGACACCGGAACTTATAGACGACGGGGGGTCATCCGAGGTCACAGGTGACTTTGTTGATATAAATAATCGACCTGCGCAGGCGCGAGAAGATATCCAGTGTTAAACACTGCCTCTGGCGGTCATCCAGGATTCATAGAACCGTAGTTACATTCGTAACTTTCGTTTTAACCCCTAAATACATGGGTGTTTTTACTAACATTCCTACAGGTCCTTACTGATCCAGCATTTACAGAACGCAGATTAATCGTATATTAGGATAATATTGGTTGTAAACTTTCCAGAACAGATTATTTACAAACACAAACACACAAAGACATTTTTGCCATTTGTGATATTTAAAAAAAAAAGTATAAATGTCAAATATTTTTTAAATGTGTTTTACCTTTAGCTTTACCTTCTGTTAACCTCCTCAGCTGTCACTGCTGAGCTGAGCTCACCACTCATGCAGAAGGCTAAGCTACTATACCACAGGAGAGAAGAAGAGAGAGCCCGCTGTTGGGCTCATCCTCTGTCTTCCAGTTCAACATTTAATGTATGGTGGAACCAGAAAGCCGACCAGCGGACTGCTGGCTACTTAGCCAGCCTGCTATTCCCGCCATGCTGCCAGGCAACACTGGCCACAGAGAATGACCCAAACAAAGTTGACATTCATCTGGCGATGGCAATGTGCTTTCCTACACTGTGACAAGTATGTGTGAATGAAGCATTAAATTGTTAATAAATCTTATTCATTAACGGCTGGCTATTTCTAAGTTTATTTAGTCCAATGGTCAGGACTACTGTTTTTTCCTAAAATATAATGGAATCAATAGCTAAAACAGGATGAATGAATTAGACAGGGTCTAATACAGTCCCATGATGTAAAGACTCAAGGTAGGCCTAACCATTGAAGGGTTAATGATACACAGTATCTGGTAGGTAAATGTTGACATTAATCTTAAATATCCATGTACCATGTTGGGTCAGGCATCTTAGATTTTTATAACAAGTTTACCAAATATTTTCTTTAAAGGAACTGATTAAGTTAACTAATGCAGTTTGTATCAAATACTGTAGCTACAGGTCCAAATGTATGGAAGCCCTAAATGACTATTATTCAAACTTTTTTGAAAATATTGTTATCTCGTGATTACTAGTGTGTTATCAGTGGTGGGCCGTCAGGGCCTGCAAAGCCTTCTCTGCTGGCCTAAACAGAATCACAAAGTTATAGCTATTTTATAATTTCATAATTGTTCTTAAATACACTACATGTATTATAATTTATAAAAATATTTTTCCCATTATCTTATTATCTCATTGCACAGCTACTGTCTTCTTCAGTTGCTCTGCTTCCAGTGCAGCTTGTTTTAAGTAGAGCTTTTATCCAATCAGATTTCACCTCTGTGTCTCTAGGTAAGAAGAGAGGCCCCAGGCCTGCAGACTCACCAGTGCATCCATGTGCAGTTTAAGTGAATGGGGACAATATTCTTGATTGGCATAGTCTTCAACCAATCAGATCTTTAGTTTGACATGTTGGGCGTATTCTTTGACATGTCAGAGCCTGCTAGCTGGCCTATAAGTACGTGATTGGTCAGTGGGCTAGTGTGACATGTTGGGCGGTGACAATCCCAATATCTGCTGCCTCTGTGGAGCGGACATTTTCAGCCCTCAAACGCATTAAAACGTATTCAAGAAATACAACTGGGGAGGCTCGACTGTCTTCACTGGTGTCCATGAATCCAGGAGGACTTCTTACTGGAACTAAAACGCACGGATGTACTGAACAACCGTGAGATTAAACTTTGTTAACAAAGAGCAACAAGAAGACGCGCGAAGCGGCAGCGGTCAATATACTCCGCGCAAAGTGTTAAAGTTACATTTAGGTTTTTAAGTGATCTACTTTGAAGGTTCATGTGTTTTCAAGTGGACTCATTTTCCTTCAGGAACAAGAACTATGGAGTCGTGTATTTCCTGGAGGGAGTGATCGTTACTACTCTGTTCATTTGTCTATTGTGTTGTTTTCATGATATGGGTAATATTGTTCCCTCTGATATGAATACTATTTGAATGGCCCGTGCTCTTGAGTGTGTGGCGGAATTGATTTTGACTATATGCATTGTTCGTTAATGCCACCGCATCCCGTCATGCGGGTATTCATGTATCTGCACTCATAGTGTATTTGTAGGTGTTGAGCTTCATTTTTACAAGTGCAGGCCCAGGTATAAAATGCACGGCCCGCCACTGGTTGTTACCCAGTGGCAGTGGCAGAGAGGGCGCTAGGGCGCATAAAAAATTGAGCCACATAAAAAATAATAAGAATAATAAATTATACAAATTATACAAAATATGGAATGCACCCAGTAATATGTGTAAAATATGATAACTGCGCAAAATAGATGCTTTTCCTGCATGTCCTCTCCGCCTGTCTGCATGTCTCAGCAGCTCTGGGGGCTGGAGAAATTGGCCCACAGGAGGCGGGTCTATGAAGCCAATTGCTGATTGAAGATATAAATGAGTGACATACAATTTAGCCAATCAGCGTCCTCAAATAGATTCAGCATGGGGCGAAATTTGTATGTCCCGAGCTGCGTGTCCTCGTCAGGACTAGTCTCTACAGGTGAGCGTGAGCGCCAGTGCGAGCACTTCTCCTCCAAGACCCGTTTGAGAGGAGAACTTTGGCGGAGAAACTGCAGGTGACAGAGCTGATCCCAGATGAACCTGACCTCACAATCAGACAGCAAAGTAGCGGGAAAGGGAAGCAGTACATGCGAAGCTTCTCTAGTAGCTGTACACCAGACAGGTTTGGCTAGCTGGATGCAGTCATGCTAATAACTTATTTAGCTTTTTTAAACAACGGGGACAGATCCAGCACGGACAGATAGGGAGTGAGGGATATGAAGCACCTATCTGAGAAATAGATGTATAGTTATAAATAAATAATTTTATATATATATTTATATCAGAGGAGAAGAAGCACCCCCCCTTGCTCCCATTCTGATGGAGGACAGGAATTGGCAGGTCCAGATCAAAATCACAAGATATTTAATAACCAACAGAAGCCAAAACAACTGCAAACTGAAGTACACCATGAATGATAAAACAAACACAATATTCCATAAATGTGAGACCCCGTTCAGGCCAACCAGCAAACTGGTGTGTTCACTGGATGGCCCCAAGGAAGTCTCTGACTCTCTCCAGGGATTCACAGCTCTTTGTCCCCCCAAAGTTACATTCCTGAGCCTATCGATCAGCTCCCACGATTGGCTCATCCAATAAGCCCCTCCTGGGCCGAAGACCCATTGTTCTGTTCTTCTCACCTAGGTCAGCCAGCTTCGTTCCAACCCCCACTGGCAGACACCTCCTTACATTCTTGGGGCCAGTTCCTTTGTTTGATTCGCCAAACCCCCACTTCCAGTACACTCCTCACACCTTCCTCTTACAGTATGAAATTACCTCTGATGATGAAATTACTTTTTGGTCTAAACTCTTACAAGTAAACACACTGTATCATATAATATCCAGCACTAGGAATGCTCTAAAACTTAAATCCCTCACAATAGCGTCCCCTATTGAGTAGCCCCAACATTGGGTTTCACCTAGCTGTATGAAATTTGGTAGGTGTGTGGAACATGATGGGACATAAAAAAGATCCTCTTGGAATTTTTTACTAAACCAAACAGGAAGTCGGACATTTTTAATTTTATGACATTTTTGGACCATTTCAAGGCACCATACTTTAACAAACTCCTCCTAGAGGTTTAACCTGATCAACTTCAGATTCGGTCAGTATGCTCTTGAGACGTTGGCAGTGAAAAGTTACACAAAGATCAAAAAGTTATCGCACTATGTGTCCGTGGCGTGGCGGCAAAAAAAAAACATTCGCCATGAAACAGGAAGTTTTTGTAACTCGGCCGTACATTGTCTAATCTGCTCCAAATATCTCATGTCATAACATCCTGACCCGGAACACATCTATATGCCAATTTAGAATCATAGTAATAGCGCCACCTAGTGGCAACCGGAAGTTGTGTACTTTGACATCCTCCTCACAGATTAACCAGAACCCTCTCAAATGTTGTCAGAAAAGCCTTGAGACCTTGATAATGCTTCATTGTGAAGATTGTAAGAATTTGTAGAAGGGCGGCGATGTGGTGGCTCGACAAATTTCAATCTTTCGCCATGAAAGAATAACCTGATGTAACTCGACTCCACATAGTCAGATCTTTTCCAGATTTCACATGTTTGAGACTCCAGTCCTGAAGACATCCACAGGCAAATTATGTGTAATAGTCATAGCGCCACAAGTCTCTATACTTTGGCTTGTTTCTCTTAGTAGGTAAATCAGATCAACATCAAATTAGTTCCCCAGTCGAACGTCGTTGCCGTGGCGACGCAGTCTTTGCCGTGAAAAATGAAGGTGCTTTTGAGGGGCTAAAAGTGCTCGAAACATAATCAAATTTGTCACACACATTTAAAATCCTGACACATAAATCACATTTGGACTTAAAAAAAAGTATCTTGGGGCCATGCTCTAAACCCAACCGGAAGTCAGCCATTTAGAATTTTGTATGAATTTCTAGTGTCGTTTTTGCAATTTCCAGGTGCTGTACTTTAACGAACTCCTCCTAGGGAATTGATCAGATCAACTTAGAATTTTGTCAGAACAATCTAAAGGCCTTTGTTATTAAAAGAAGCCATGGCTTTGCAATGAAAAACAAAGCTGGTTTTGAGGGGCTAAAAATGCTCAAAACATAATGAAACTTGTCACACACATTTAAAATCCTGAATGTAGTTATCTGATGTGATTTTAATGCTTCAGAGTGGCCAGTCGGCTCAATAGCGCCCCCTACAATATTTCGACGATGCAGCCCTCGCAGTACGTTTCACCTAGATGTATAAAATTTGGTAAGCAGATGCATCACATTTTTTAATTTTGTATTCATTTCTCATGTTTTTTTGCAATTTCCAGGTGCTGTACTTTAACAAACTCCTCCTCGGGAATTAATTAGATCAACTTAGAATTTCGGCAGAACAATCTCAAGACCTTTGTGATTAAAAGTTACTAAAAGCTTGAGGTTTCATCCAACTACATGGATGTGGTGTGACAGTCGATTTACATGGTTCACCATCGTCCATCAAGCTGTTGTGTACTTTGTCAAAACTGTCCCAAACTTGACATGCTTGATGACTGTCATGGCTGTAGGATTTCTGCATGCCAATATTAACGCATAGTCATAGCGCCACCTACTGGCAACCACGGACGTAAGCAGGATTCTATAACAAACACTGAACTTATTGAAAGGGTTCATGAGCAAACCACCAGAAAAAGGCTTCTCTGGTCTAAATATATGGAAACTAAGATGTTTGGAGAGCAGAAATTGGATAAAAGAGGTTTCCAAATCTCGCTTGTACGTGGAGTTTTAATTAATAGTAAATAAAATTTGTTTTTGTTCGTTTTGGAATAGGCCATAATGTAAAGTAATTTCATGCAACGTGAAGTTTGTTTAATAAAATCCAACTGCACCCCGCCTAATTTGTATGATAGATTATTCTACATTGGCTCACCTTTTGGCTTAAACTTAATTCCTTACAAAAATATGTTTTTTTTATGCATGGAACGATACATTCTCCTATTTCTCCTTGACTCTTCCAGCTTTGAGTCACTCAGCAGTGATTGTCAGAGCTACCTGCAAAAGCAAACGACCTGCATTGACTTTGACAGTCTGTTGTTACTAACACTGAAGCACATTCACACACATTCATTTTTTTTGTCAATTTTTACAGAATTACAGTTATGATCGTATTCGGAGGTACACTCAAAACATTTAAGGCGAAATGACCTGGCTATGCCATTGTCGACACAGGAAATACCGTTTAACTAGTGCACGCAGTGTATGATGGTCACAGAAATGCATGGCTGTCTCCACCAGAGTCCTGCCAGTACCCTCGACGTGCGTGTTTATGCGAGGGCCCGATCAATGCTGCTTACATCTTTAATTGGATTTGGTCTTTTCTTGACAATAAAATGTTCTCCTTGAATACAGAGGATTACCTTATCCACCAGCTCTTCTCCTTGGCTTATGATATTGTATTGGATCTACACTTCCATTCACCTCATGCATGCTGGAATCAACGTATCGTTATACAATGGTTCGTATGATATCCTACAAAAAGCTCCTCATATTTTGTGCATTTTCCTACAAATTCCGCTCGTTACATACATCTTCCATCTTCACAGTCAACAACTTAGTTAGGTTTACGCAACAAAACCAATTAAATTTAGGAATAGATCATTATTTGGGTTAAAAATAACCACGGAAGTGCTGTGACTAAAGTTACGTGACAAACACATCAACATTGACTTGTCATTTGTCATGGAGAATGAACTGTGGCCTCCTGGCTGGAAGATCGCTGTTTGCTGGACCCATCCACCTCCACTATTGGTGTTAAGGCTGCATAACACAAAGTATGTGATTTTCTGAACGTACTAAACTTTTGTGTTATTTATCTTTACACATTTAGTCATTATCTCAATATTAATGATACATGTTTTTTTTTAAATCACAACACAAATAGTCAAGCCTACAATATCGTAGGTATATAGAGGTATTTGGTTAAAAATATTATTAGTGTTAATTGCTTTTCTTGAACTTCAGGTGCCTTTAAAGAGCTATATAAATAGTTAGGACAGTGAAATGAATCAAACATGTAATAGAAACAGCAGCTGTTCTCTGCCTTTCCTCCTCTTCCCATCTCTCCATCTCTGCAGCCATCCCAAAATCCATCCATACCCCTAAATAAAGAGGTTAACATGACCGGGCCTGGATTCTAAATGTGATTACTGAAGTGATTTTTTAGCCCATCCAACCACTAATGTGACAGGCAGCCATTTTCCGCTAGAGTTACACAAACACACACACAAACCCAACACCCTTATGCAGACATACACACCACATCTTGCGATACACACAATTACACATACACACACACACACACACACTCAAACAAACACAAACAAACTCCCCAGACACTCATAAAATTAGATGGACAGAGATGAGAGGAGGGATGGGTAAAAGGTGGTGGTGGTGGAGGTAGAGGAGGAGGGGTCAGGAGGAGGGAGGGAGGAATTTGATTGTTATTGTTTCCTCTGGGTCTGTGCAAGCGTGTGTGTGTGTGTGTGTCTGTGTGTGGGTTCGGGTGGTCGGGAGAGAGCGAGAGATAACGGCGTTGAGAAATAATACGAAGAGACAAACATAAAGAGAGGAAAGAGACAAACAAAGAGAGACATACGGCATCAACAACAATACGCTGGTAGAGTTTGTCAAAAGGGTACACCATTCAAATGAATTGCTCCCACCTTTCTAGCCTTACGCATGTTTAGGAGAGTTGAGTTGCTCAGTCAGCTGAAAGAAAACCAATTATTATTATTATTATTATTATTATGTTATCAATTCATAAAGTCATAGTTTGTTAGGAGTTCATGTGAGGTGAGCTTCTTTTGAGGAAAATCATTTTCTTTTGGGAAGTATAATCTTTGTTTCATAAAATAAAAAATAAAAATGACTGACTGACAGTGTTGAATAAAGGCAATTTACTGTTACTTAAGATAAATGTATTTGTAAGGACCGGAACAATAAACAGATTATGTATTTCAATTAAATTTAAGTACCACGAATTGCATGTTAAAAAATGGTGTGACCAATATATAAAAATGTATAATCAGAATAGTTTGTTGGCATTAGGCATATTGTGCATTTTCAACACCATTTGATTGTGCATTGTAAAAAGGGTAGGTGTCGTTTTTTTTTACTGTGCAGTATGAATTTCTTGTTAATACTTAAACAAACATACATTTGAATAGCAAATATCTCTAACCAAGGTCGTCATATTATTCAGATAAGGTTAAAATAAGATGCAGATAAATTTACTATTTACTTTAAAGATTAATATTTCACATGTACATCAAGAAATTAAATATGATACATTGCGATGGATTACGCTAACTAATTACGAATAATAGATCAAATTAGCTCCACTTTAGTACCATTGCCTCGCAGCAAAAGGCTTTTTCTCCGGATGCTCCCACGGTCCCAACCATGCAGGTTAGGCTAATTGGAGACCCGATGCCAGCTGATATCAGCTCCAACCCTCCGTGACACACTATATAGTTTATGGATGGATAATAATACGTCAGATTTCATAAATATAATTTCAAAAGGGGACATTCTTCATAAGGAATACTTTCACTCTTGATATTTCAGTAATTTTGATGATCTTTACGGTTATGTAAAATATAGAATGTTTCCATTAAATAACATTTATGGAAACTATTATTATAGTTTAATAATTTAGTAGTTACTGGAAGGAGCCACATAACTTGGCATTAAAAATGGGGGGAAAACAGATGTTTTTGTTAAGTCAGAACTCATTTATTCATTTTGAGTTTTTAACAAAGAATTGGGAAATTATATTGTAATAAGATATTTTTCTTGAGTTAATTTGCAAAAGGATGTTACTAAAAGAACTGCTGAAATCTTATTATACTAATAAATATGAATATTAGATTAGCATAGAATTTTTCTTTCCAGGAACTTCCCTATAAATTTACAGCAACATACAATATATTTTTTAGGAAATAATTAGAAAACAATGGGACCCTTAGAATAAAGTGATACCTAGTATTTGTACACTATGATTTAGCAACTTGTGTAAAATATTTAAATGTGTCTTACATCAGTGGTAACAAAAGGGTTATAAAAAGAAGGGAAAAAAAACTTTTTGGAATTTAAGTGTTGCCATAAACTAGAGTCACACACAGAATTCTGTGCTTCAAACAAACTGGGTGTTTTTTGTATTTTCTATGGCTCTGGCATTATGATAGAAGCTTGTGTTCAGTTTAACAATACATGGCAATGGAGTACATATGATGCCAAAAGGAATACAAGGAACACAAACCACTGAAATCTGCTGTGAGAGAAACGAAAGAGAGCGACTGGGAGGGAGAACGCAGAGTCTTATCTCTTCCTTTCTCTCTGTTGCTGTCTGGCTCTCCCTCGCTCTCTACCCTCCTAGACAAATGTGACACTCGGGACTCCCCTCTTTCCACTCTCCCTTGATGGATAGCGCGCTCTCTCTCTCTCTCTCTCTCTCTCTCTCTCTCTCTCTCTCTCTCTGATGTATTGCCAGAGGGTGGGGTGTGTGTGTGTGGGGGAGGGGGTTGAGGGCTAACGATTACGGGAATTGTCATTCCCCGATCATTCGTCTGCATTTGTAAACCATCAACGTCAAGAGCTCACACTCACACACACTGACACACATATATATAGACACACAAACACAGATGTTGCTACAAGGGGGGTTGTGGTTATATGTGTGTGTGGTGTGTGTTTCTGCCATCTGATTTCTGATTTCTAAAACTCACATTAAGAACATTAGAAACAGATCATGTATCACTGGTCTGTCTGTCAGTGTGTGTGTGTGTGTGTGTGTGCGCAGAGACACTCTTCCACTGCCCATTGACACTGATGGGTTGTAAATGCAGACAGATTCTTTTGTAATTAACGTTTTCAGAACATTCAAACATAATGGCACAAAAAACAGTAGTTATCAATAAAACATAATCAATAAAACAAACCAAACCGAACAAAAATAAATCGGGTCATATGAAATTAGCTACAAGTACAGTACAGAAAAAGGGAAAAATATAGGAACAAATGCATAAATAAGGGGGAAATGCAGACAGATTATTATTATTAAAGAGTAAAATGTAATAAAGAAATTCAAAGAACCACATCGACCGCTACAAAGTCTTCTCAGAGAAAGAGCCTTGTGTCTGGGCAGAGGTCATAGTGTGTTTGTTACCTTGTTTTGTTCTAAGTTTACTGTAATATTAATGTGTTATTGTGTATTTTGACGGACCGCTGTATTCCCTTAGTGCTGTGAAGAAACTACTGTTGTATTACATGCTGCTGTATTAGTTTTGTGTTTAGATCAGTCACCACGAGTGAGGTTGGTTCTGTAACTTTATCAGTAAAAAAAGACTGTATTTTACCGTGGCGGTGAGGATCTGCTTTGTTTTGAGTGTTCTTTTTCTTATATTCTTCTTTTTCTTTGCCTTATTGTTTAACTAACCCACACAAATAGTCATACACACATACAGGTTTTGCTACTCATCCCAGACGTGTGTAAACGCGGCCTCTATCGTGGCCCAGACGCCATTTTTGTAGTTTTGCATAGCATAATCTCGTACGAGACTACATCCGCCATTTGTGTAGTTTTCTCTCCAAAACGCGTTTACTAACGAGCTTTACTAACGAGGGGTTGTTTATCTCCTTGGGTGAATTTTGTCATGAATACTTTCAAACAACACAAATATCAGGCAGAGAAAAGCAAACAAGGCTGATTTTTATGAGCTTTAACGTTGCAGATAAAGACATAAACGGACATAATCAAGACATACATTAGTGTACAATAACACAGAGACTCTGTAGGCCCAGCTATGAAGGCAAACTTTATTACTCCTTTCAACCTTAACAAAGGCAGCGCAGACCAGATCCACCCCTTCGGTTCTTACCTTTCACAATAAAAGTCCTGGAGGTATACACTCACTAAAGGTGTGTTCACACCAAACGCGATGAACGCGGCGCGAATCGCGTTCATCGCGCCATTCGTGCCGCCGGTATCGCCGGGGACTATTTGTGTTCATTCGCGTGAATCGCACTGGACACGCCGGAGAGGGGGCGTGGCTTATCGGCCTGAAAGCCGTTCAACTGTCCGCCATCAACCGTGGAAAAATCACCTCTATTTCTGCTCAGTACGTGTTGTGGAATTCCCAGATATCACGGGAAACTAAACGCCATCATG
Organism: Pholis gunnellus; assembly: GCF_910591455.1. NCBI lineage: Eukaryota > Metazoa > Chordata > Actinopteri > Perciformes > Pholidae > Pholis > Pholis gunnellus. Next base: position 28,466,694 of record NC_136531.1, read on the forward strand.
TCTGGGTTCATAACATTGTCCGGAGGAGCTCCGTGGATTTCATCGAGCTCACTGTGTCTAGCAAGCCACACGTCTGCTGTTTACTACAGCTGTATGAACATAAAATAAACTGACTTGGCTGTGATTTAACGGCCATAAACCGCCAAAAAGGGACTCCGAAATAACTATGTAATGATTCCGATTTGTACTTGTTTTCTCAATGGAGCTTGGATCGATCGGTGCTAGGCTATGCTAACATTGTAGCAGCTCCATCAACACTCACAATAACGTCATATAGACGTAAATACGGCAGCGTCTATTTCATTGTTTGTACCATATGGTTTACACACACACATGTATACACAGTTTGGTCCGGCCTCTACTGATATGAGGGATCGTAGAGCTCTGGGTGAACATAGGCGGCTACAGTATTTATTTCCTGATTCAACAAGAGCAGGACTTCACTGACGACATGGGGAGCAACTCAACGCTGATAGGCTATCACGGTGGAGCGTCACGCGATTTTTTGCAACAGTTGCAACAGAAAATTATGAATATTTGTGATGCTAAATATGGATGAGTAAATACTTTGCATTTTCTTGTCTTTTATTTGTTTTATTTTACGAGGACACATCAATGCATTTCATTTGTTTCCATAGAACATCCACTCTTGCAATACAATATTCACACATAGAGACAAAAGCATGATAAAAACTTTTTCAGGCAGTCAAAGTACTTGGTTATAGTCAGGGAAAGACTATGGTTTTGGTTTACTACAAAAAAAGTGCAAAGTGATTTGATACATCACATTGTTTCCCTCATCGTAACCGTGTGGGGGTCAGGATGGGGAGCTCGGTCTCCACCAACAACTTGTGTGCGCTATAAAAACGTAGCACTTCCTTCACTGAAAAAGTACACGCAGCTTTACTGTTCCCTCACAAAATGTAATTTCTAGGAGACATGGCTGCTTCCTACATGAACTTAATATTAATAATAATAATAATCTCCCTCTGGCATTTACTCTCTCTATATTCACTCTACTGTTTAATTCTTAAATATTTTTACAATATGTTGTTAATTGTTTTTAAATATCCTTTTCTTTTGCCTTATGTTTTCATGCTTTTAATGGTTTTATGTGAAGCACTTTGAATTACCTTGTTGTTGAAATGTGCTATACAAATAAACTAGCCTTGCCTTGCCTATAATAACCATTCCCTGATCAACTCATTTACTATTTTTTTAATGATTAGTTTATTAATTGCCATGATAAACACAAATAAAACACAAATAGTTATTAATCAATTAAAATGATCACATGAATAGACTCATACTGAAAGACAAGCAGATTGATGCTAACATATGTGGAGGCACAGAAGAATGGGCACACACACAGACACACAGACTGTGTAAAGAGGGCAAATGACTCAGCGAGATCCATCTGTCCAAAATGACTAGTAAACACCAGGCAATATGGGATATGGGATATGTGTGTGTCTATGTGTGTGTGTGAGAGCGAGAGAGAGTCCGTGTTCTTTCTAACAGCTTTACTGATATAGCTCAGCCAATCATTCTATCTCATCTGTCTGACAAACTCACTACAATCATATTCTATTAAAAGTGAGCTCAGAATTGATTCCATCTATCGATACTGTAATCACAAAGGCCATGACGTAGTCATTTGTTTAGAGGACATTAATGCGAAATTGATCAAATGCAGTATTAATTATTGAAAGATAAGTGTGATAATCAAAATTTAAATCATAATGAAGTGTAAACGAAGGAATGCATTTATCTGCCCAGCAATCTCCTTCATTCTCTGTCAAGACCAAGACTTAGACATGAAAGAAACACAGATTTGCATGAATGATACAACAGTGTGATACTTTGACTTGAATCATGTCCTGTGCATGGAATAAAATTAATACAAAATAATAAAAAACAAAATCCCAGAAAAAATCCCTGTTTTCTGTTGACAGCTGACATGATGAGGTACAATTGGTGACTTATCATACTGTCTGTCACTTTAAGCACAAGAGTACAACAAGTGTTCTAAAATTGGAGTTGGTAAGGCCACTCAGTGTTAACGTCCCCCTGCAGAGGGGGATTGAATCTGACAGTGAGGGAGGATTTCATCATGCTGGTTCGACATGTCAACAGGAATGCAAACAGTATTGAAGCTGTTGCTTCATCTGCGGTGTGATGTGGGCTGCTCAACAGGAGGTGAGCGTCATGTAAAATCTGCCCGCCTTTGGCCTTTACAAGATGTATGAAACGTAACGGGATAACAACTTTAACTCTACTGCTCAACATTTATCTGTGATATGATTTGTATCGATGTTGATGTTGAAGGACAGAGATGGCTTTCATCTACATGTGTCTTATTGTCTACAAACCTCAAGCAATGTGTTAGTCCGTCTCCCTACACCTAACAATTTCCCTAATCATTTTATAATTTGACTTTTAAAAAGGTAAAACACTATGAGGACTATTTTCAGCAGTGGATGAATCTACATTTGGTGCTCTACTGAGTGTTTGTGGCAGCAGGACGATGTATGTTGGATTGAGCAAGGTATTGAGCTCATACAACAGTTGGTATGATATCTTAAGTCGAGTTACTCCTTTTTTTGTGTTTATTTATATGAGCCTTTCGATACTCACACACACACACACACTTATTAATAGGATCATTATATTGTTGTTTGGGGTATTTTAGTGCAGCTCTTAGAATTCAGTCAACACTATGTTCAAGTTGTAAATGTCATAGAATATGTCGGTGCCTTGAATTAAGTGGTTTGACAGCAAGTACAAGCTGTGTTTTTATTCATGACTTTGATCGTCCTTTTACAGATTTGGACTGATAATAGAGATGTTTTTTGAAAAAATATATATATATATATATTTTCATACTTGTGTAATTTGTGTTATGTATGCTACACAAGCAGCAATTATGCAGCACTTTGCCAACATTGTTAATGTTTTGCTCTTTTCATGGCTTGAACTTTCAAGATTCATCATCATGAAGCAAACACTGGTGCTGTTGTGGTTTTGTTAAGCAAAATTGTGCATGATCTATTTCTAACAAGAAAAAGAAGATCAAATTACAATAAATTGTCACTTTATTACACATTATTTTTTTTACACAGTATTTTCCTTTTAATTTTGTTTTTCTGTGTTCAACTTTAGGACTATTAAACACGGCGCATCAACAAAATGAGAGATGATCCTTTGCTGAATTATGTGGCAACAAAATTGACGTAGTGCCAAAATATGCATTTTCATATTACAAACACTTGTTTTGATTATGTCTAAAGAATAAATCACTTAATCTCTTGTACAAAATTGAGTTCATGAACTGTGAGTTAGATTACATTATTTACATTTGAAAGATTATGGTAATTTAAAACCAAACATATTATTATTCTTTCATATTTTAAATGATTAGTCAAGTTTTCTTAAAAAACACACCTGGCGTATGAACTGCATGTTTTCTTACTTTTTCACTATGACTCCTTACCGTCTCAGTCCATCTGACGTACTGTTTCTTATTCACATTAGGCCATTTTGCTCAGATCTGCATTTCTACGTGTGATGTGTCATTCATGATGGGCAGAGAAATAGTATGCTTGATTTATTCCATAGACATCTTTTTGGAATATAGGCATTTATCACTGTGATCCTTTCACAATCACTCTTTCACTACTGAGCTCAACAGTGCAAATGTAAATGCACAGCATCTGCACATATATGTACAAACACACACACAGACAAACCTGTTCATTGATTTCTTGTACATGGAGATATTTTTGCACAGCCATAAAAGTGCAGTTGTTTTGGAGAGAAAGTCTTATATCCAACTCAGTGAGGAGAATCTCAGTTATACTCGGCAATATGTAAATGTACCTCTCAGTAGAACGTTTTATTCAGGAAGGAATACATATTTTCACAATATCTTGTTCACACCAAGTAAATTTAGTTTATTCTACATTGCCAGCCTTTGTACAAGGACAAGACAAATATCTAAAATCAGTGTAAGCCATCAGAATTAACAATAATCTGCTATAGGTACAAGACACGCTGGGGTTTAACATTGAAATGTGGCCTGAAATTGAGGTTGCATTCAAATTATGGATTTTCTTAACTGAATTAACTTTTTTCTGTCCATGTTTTATATGAAGCTTTGGTGAAAGTTCAAAAAATAAATATGAATTTTTTTTCTCATGTTCTGCCTTTGGTTGGTAAAATTCTGCTATTTGTTCCCATTCTAATCATCTCGGTCACTTCTGCATTCCCACGCTGTCAAACTCCCTTCACTCACAATCCTGCCATCACCCTTTCTAGCCAATGATCTTTCTGTATCAGAATGCTTTTTCTTTAAATATGATTGTATTTGTGTCATTTTGTCTTTCAGTCCTACTATTGAACTTGTTCATGAGTAAGGGTGAAATGGAGCGTGAGATGGACAGGCGGTATTGTGTTGTGTCAGCAGTGATGTCGTCGTTGTACCGGACCAATTTGGATGTAAAAGCTCCCAATTTACCAGTCCATCTGCGATCCTCACCTATGGTCAAGTTACAAGTTACCGAAATGAGCTTCCTTCGTAGAGTGTCTGGACTCAGCCTTAGAGATAGGGTGACTAGCTCGGACATCCAGAAGGAGCTCAGAGTACAGCCACTGATCCTTCGAGTCAAAAGGGCCATCTGATCAGGATCCTCCTGGACGCCTCCCTTTAGAGGTTGTAGACCCAGAACACGCAGGAGAGATTACATGTCTCGTCTGGCCTGGGAACGCCTCGAGGTTCTCCAGGAAATGCTTGAAAATGTTGCTGGGGAGAAAAACGTCAGGAATCCATGCTTAGCCTTCTGCCCCCGCAAAAAGGCCCCGGATAAGCGGAATATGATGGATGGATGGATGGATGGATAGATGGAGACCTACAATTGAGATTCAAACATTTGCCATGGTCGCAGTCAACTCTACACTCTAAAACAATGCTTCCATGCAGCGAAACAGATCTGCAGTGACTGAAATTAGTCTTCATCATTATCATCATCATCATTAGCTCTGCCAAAGAGATTATACTTTCGGTGTTTTCTTTTTGTTTGTTTGTTTTTGAAAGTGTGTAGCATGAGCCAATGAAGAAACCATCACATTTTGGAGCAGTTCCAAATCATGGGGAGGATACATTCATTCATTTTCAGAGGTCTGCACTCTCTCAGTGACCATGATGTTGAGAATGAATACCCAATACTTCATCACAGTCAAGGGCTATAACAGAAGCTTAAATTGTGGGAAATATAATGTTTTATATGGACTTTGCTCAAACTGGCAACCCACATGACGTAACAGTCAGCTGTCTGACACTCCGAACCCGGAAGAAAAATATTCTACACGCGACGCTAAACTAGCTTAGCGGAAAACAATAGCAGCAAACACGCTACACTCTCCCCACAGCGTTTAGCTGTTCCCTACTGATTCAAACAGGGCTAAAGCAATCGCCACACAATTCCCATTTCTCCAGACATTAATTCTTGCTTTGTAAAAAGAAAACAACAGCCCAAACAGAGAATCAAATGTCCGACCCTAACCCTGCGATGACTCGTCATTAACGGACAATGCATATAGTCAGGTGCAGTGTAATTAACACAATGACAAGAACAAACGCACAAGAATCAGTCACATATATTTATATGACAACAAAGCATGACAAATCAATCCACCAACACTGCAGCGCTAAAACAGTATTCCACCGCACACTAAAGAGCACGAGCCATTCAAATATTATTCACATCAGAGGGAACAACATCAACCGTGTCATAAAAACAACACAATAGACAAATGAACACAGTAGTAACGCTACTGCGGATGTAAAAACACAAAAGCACTTCACTTACCAAAGCTGCTGTTCACATTATAGACAAAGTCCATCCTCCTTTATTTGTTAATGAAGAGTTCATTACCGCGGTTGTACAGAACATCGGTTCAGTTCAGTTCCAGTCAGAGGTCCTCCAGTGAACGTGTGAGCGTAGCTTGTAAGTGTCCTGTCGTGCTATGGTGTCGTTTTGCTGCCTTGGTTAGCGTAGCATAGCTCCAAACAGCTCCAAACACCAAGACGCTCAGTTGCAAATAAAACGCGTTTCCAGCCATAAAATGTGCAACGTTTCTCCGATGCTGAAATACCGTTCATACAAATCCTTTTCCATGCTGGTTCAGGGCTGCTAGCTGTGGGGTTGACCAACCCTGTCCAGCTTTTCATGAAATGTCCTTCTCCAGAAATCCGTTTCTCCTCCTTCAGCCATTGAGTGTTAAAAAAACAAAGCTAGGTAAAAAAAAAAGAATCTACACCAAGCAAAACACAAAAAATGTCATGTCAATGTCATAACTTTTTACATATCTTTTAACTTGCACTGTTACTACTAATACTAAGCTGCTTCAGCTTCAAAACAGTCACGCTAGCCCACTGACCAATCACAGCACACGTTAATGCTGAGCCAGCTGCACGTTAATGGCACGTCAAAGAATACGCCCAACATGTCCAACTAAAGATCTGATTGGTTGAACACTATGACAATCAACAATATCGTCCCCATTCACTTAACCTGCACATGGATTCACTGGTGAGTCTGCAGGCCTGGGGCTTCTCTTCTACCTAGAGACACAGAGGTGAAATCTGATTGGATAAAAGCTCTACTTAAAACAAGCTGCACTGGAAGCAGAGCAACTGAGGAGCACAGTAGCTGTGCAATGAGAAGATAAGATAATGGGGAAAATATTTTTATAAATTATAATACATGTAGTGTATTTAGGAAAAATTATTAAATTATAAAATAGCTATAACTTTGTGATTCTGTTTAGGCCAGCAGAGAAGGCTTTGCAGGCCCTGACGGCCCACCACTGGTAAATTAGCCTCCGTGCCTCAGTGCTCCACAGAACAGAGAGTAAGAACTCTTAAGATCAACTATTGGTCGCAGAATAATGAGCTCAGAGAAGTTCTTTGTCATAGTCTCTGCTCTGCAGTTGTCATCAGATGTTTGTTTCTACTAGGACAAAAAAACAAGAAAAAAAAACATTCTACTTGCTTCATTTGGAAGAGTCTAGAAACCCAGCATTGGGAATACAGTCAATGAGAGTGCATCTTTTTGGAGCTCTGAACACCTATACAGGTTATGAAACTGGTCATGTTGTTACTTACATCACGTTGACACTGTCTGTAAAGAGGAGTATTTAACAATCTGTGCTGCTAAAAGTGGGTTAAGGGGGGATTTAAGAGGTGCTAGGAACAGATGGCCGAATGGGATAAATTTACTGCATTTATGACGCTGTTAAATCAATTTTATGTAATGTAAAATTCTTTGTTTTTTTTGCCTTTTCTTCCGGGTTTTCTTACTTTTTTTCCCAACCTTTTACTGACTTTTATTGATCTTGTGTTCCAATGTATTTTTCTTTTCGAGTATATTATACGGTTATTCTGATACACTCCAACACTCCATGTTGTAAGTCGCCAGCAATAACTAAATTAGTCTTTTCTCTTCAAATCCCCATATTTAAGCTCACTGAAAGCACATTTGACTTCACAGTATGTGTGTATGTGAGTCTATGCTTCCTTCCTAATAACCAGTTTGTGGATGGATAAGATTTTTTATTCATCTGTGTCCAAAATTGTCACTTCTGCCCTGTTCGCCTCCAGCTTTTAACAGTCTGCTTTACAATGACCTCAGTGTGCATGAGCGATGAGGTCAAGTCGAAAACATTTTATACAGATGTTAATATTTAAACACTTGTTTTTCTCACCAAAACCATGAATTAAACACTCTCCTTATGAGTCACACCTTGCTCTCTCCCCATCTCCATCGCTGTGTATCACACAGTCTTGTCTTTCTCTTCTCTTAATCCATCCATCCATCCCCTTCTGTCTTCTCCTGTTCCCACATATATCTCTCAATGTCTCTTTCTCCCTCCCCCCCTCTACCCCTCTTTTTCTTTCTGAGGCTTAATAATTGATGGGAGACGTTCTGTCTCCCTTCAGCTGGCTGGGGAGGTTTAAGAGACATGACTCGGCTATGGAGGGCACTTTGTACAACCCTTGACACGCACACATACAAATATACACACACACTGACACACACACACGTTTTACTGCAGAGTTCAAGCAAGGGTCATTTCTGTTGCATTAATGTTGCAGGAGAGAAAGTGCTTGGTGTGCGTGTGTTAAGAATATATTGAGATCCTCATAAGTTGACACCAAATAGAGTGACTGGGTGTGAGTGTGTTGAGACCTCCCCTCCCTTGAACAAACAGCTAACACTGGCAAGGTTACGGGTTCTCTTGCATGTTTCACTTTTATCAAACGGTTGACTGTTGACGGTTGAACAAAGACTGCCTTTTGGCATACTGCAGGTGACACTCTTTGTTAGTTCAGCTATTCTACCCGTGCTGACTACTCAATTCTTTTTAAAGCAAACCAAAAACAATAAAAAAACAACATCTCTTCCTGTGCGCTCGAGGGGTTTCCATAGCAGCAGGAAGTACAGTAGGGGTGCCACCCCCCCAGAGGCTGAAGCATACTATATTTAATGTTTTTATTTGACTTCCTTTATCTCATATTGCAAACCACCCCTTCTGGTCCCTGCTGCCAGTGATAAATATATGTTTCCCATTTTTCAAAAAGATATTTTGAGCAGCGCTGGTTTACTGTTTCTGGTCCAGCGGCACAAGGTGAAGTTCTACCGGGCGGGAAATTGTTGTTATTTGTGTCCTGTGGCGACGTTATTCTTTCACTGCTTGAGTGACTCTGGCCTGTAGCAACATCGTTTTGCTCTGTTATGGCTGCTGTGCCTGTCATTTCAAATGATTCAAGTACGAGATGTAATTATTTTCTTTTGTCTGACGTCACGTTACAGTGCTGTGATTTATTGATGTTGCGTGGATGTGATTGATGATGTGACAAATAATGTCACATAAATACTACAGCTGTTTCATAGTCAGTGAGAGATATTCAAGGATATTCAAAGCTGTCATGCTTTCCTCAAATAAAAATCGCACTTCAAGATTTTTATTTTTATTGAATCAAAAAAGGCTAAATGTGAAATAATGACATCAAATTATTGACAGCTGTTGCCCATAAATGTACTCATATGTAGCCCTATAACCTAATGAATCAATACAAGACTGTAGCCTATATGAAATGAAAGACCTTTGTTGAGACTGTCTATAGATCTCCTGCGCTTCATTTCAGTGCCTGAGACAGCGCTGCTGCCACACACACAAACACCCTCTGCACCGACAGCGCTGTTCATCTGAGAAGAACTAATCAAAGTGGATGCACAATGAATAATGTGAGATTACTATTCCTTATTTCCTGGGCGATTTGGGATTTTTGGGGTAATGCATTTAGATGCCGATTATCATGGTAATGGTCAAAGCTTCAAAGCATTCGGGTCAGCTTTAATTTGTAGGCTTATATATATATATATATATATATATATATTAATATTAATATTATAGTAATACAAGTGCAAAAGAAAAAAGAGGTTGGTTTCAGTGAAGAAGGCAAATTTTCCACAGTGACGAGCTCCAAGATGCAAGATAAGAAAAGCAAAAGAAAAGCAGTCTCTCAAAATAGTCACTGAACGCTCAGACATGCTTTTTCCAAGAATGGTAGACGTGTGTGTGTGTGTGTGTGTGTGTGTGTGACCTTTTTGGTGGTCATGCTCATTTGGCTTCACATGCCTCAACATGCCCCTGTTTGGTGATTTTGTCATTTCCTTGTGCACCAGGGAGGAAAACAAGGTCTGTCTCAGTGACCTCAGTGTCAGCGGAGCTGGGTGCACAGCTAGCATTTAGACTAATCTGCTGGTTAATTTGTATGTTGTGCTCTCTGTGGTGGTCAAGTGAACTTAGGTTTACTGACATTGAAAGCAAGGAGGGTTAGATTGTTTTCAGTCTCATAACAGTAGTATGATACTGGTTATGACATGGGCTTCAGGATAAAAATGAAAAAAAACTATATTTAACCATTCCTGTTTGAACTCCTGCTTGGTGATTTTGAAAGCGCTGTGAGGCTTTTTTTCCAAATGTCCTCCCTTTTTGATTATAAATCAGTAGCACAATGGCTCTGAGGGCTGGTGAGTTGCATCAGGAATGTTCAAAACACAACACTATGAGTATGTTACTAACTATTGTTGTATCGTTGATTTATTTTATACTCCGCTAGGAGCTAATAAATTGATGGTGATGACAGTGGGTTCTGTAGATTGGCTAAAAACACTCATGTTATGGATTCACAGTACATAAAAAATAACATTTATAACACAGTCATCGTACTTTAGCATCATTGTTCTTGTGCTCATACGCTAACTCCCTAGCTATTTGGCTCTCAGTTAGTGTGATGAGCATAGTCTTATCAGTGCTTATCATCGTGCATTAGGAACCAGCAATGATTAGATTAGTAGATGATTCGCTCTCATCGGCGATAATATGAAGGCCTCCTGCTTTTGCAGGACGTGAACATTGGATTGATAAATTACAGCATAATCGTTCTCATCCCCTTTCCCCTGTGTCGTCTTGTGCGTTGGCTCGTCCTGATAATCTCAACATTGTTTTTACGTTCATGCAGCTTAGGCATGCTGCAAAACCGCTAGGGTGGTGCACCTAAGCTGTTTAATGGCAAGGAAACAACAAATACATACATTTTCCAATTATGTTTTTAAGGAAACATAATTGCTGCCTGCACGTCAACTAGCAACACTTTTACAGTATCCATAGTGTTGGGATTTTGCACCACATGCTAGTCGTGCCACAGGTTTAAATCCTGAGGTGACAAAAGCCGATTTGGTAAAGGTTCGGGGAAGACTGAGGTCTCGCTTAATACGTGTCATACGATTCGTCACATTGACATTTTCAGAACTAAACCAGTCCCATGGTCTTTAACCCAAGTGCTGCAAGTGCCCAAACATTCCCATAAACCTGTTTAGTCTTTTTTAGACATTATATTGAAGGAACGGATGTTGTAGGAAAACAAATGGCACATGTTGTTTTGTAGATAGATTTGATATTCAAATTTGGCAACTTGAAAGTAATTAATGATTTTTTCTCATTATTTTCTCATTATCTTATAAATCTGTAATTTGGTGGCATCACAGTTCTTTGCTGCTGCAAATTAGTAATATATACATTCTATATAAGAGACAGGCGTGGCCTGCGAGGGTTTCCTCAGGATGCTCCAGTTTCCTCTCACAGTCCAAACACCAGCATATGAATTATAGATGATGGATGGATGGTAATAAACCAATCCATATTCTCTTGCATTCTTGCAATTAAATATATTAATTATGTAATTTATTGAAAGTGCTGTTTTTTGGATATGCAGAGAGTCTGGTCTTATGTTATGAAGGATTTCATGGAGATCAACCACATTTAAAAAGGGCTTGATAGAGCAGTGATTTGTGTCGTAGCTTTTCTTTTTCCAACTTGAAGTTAGCTGGAGCCACTGACCACATCTGCTCAGTAAAGTGTTGTAAGGGGTGAAAAGATGTCTAAATATCTTTGACAGATATCTAGATACCTGGCTGGGCTTGGATCTTTAACAGAGCTAAATTGAAGTATCATTCTTTAGACATATGGATTACATATAACCACATTACTACATTCCAACATGTAGCAGGTTATACAGGATATGTGATTACTTCCACCGACAACCCAAATGAGTCTATACCAGGCAACGATTCATTTTTGTGGGCACTGTGAGATGGAAGGAAGTGTTAACCTTTAATGAGCCGAATCACTGTATTAATCAGCAAGTAAGTGTCAGAGTTATTTCTCAAGTTAAACCCTGAAGTGTCAAAGTCACAGCCTTCATGTGGTCAACCCCATATTAGTGGGAATATAGCGTTAAATAGGAGAGTTGGCTGAGAAAGTGTATGCTATGGTCATTCAGCAATAATTCAATATACTGTATTAAAAAAGGTTTTCATAGAATCTTAGACCATCCTACCGTGGCCCTGAGAAAACACAATACAAGCAAATGAAGAAACAGCTTAACAAATGCACAACAAAATAGAAACTATTTCCAGAGGACACTAAAAAGTGATACATACAGCTGTTTGTTATTGTGTGGGTTTATATATGCATCATATCTGAATCTTGCTATCACAATGTTAAAATAAGCCAACAACCCTCCACAATTAAGTATTTTTCCAACACTGACGGACAGCCGTGATAGGGGATGAGCTTGGGGGTGCTGTAGCTACCCATAGGATAGCAATAGCACCCCCAAGAAAATGCTGTGGTTTATTTATGATTTTTAATTTTGAATGCCTTAGAATAGGTGGTACTGAGTGTGCTTGTGGGAGTCACATTGTGTGTGCACATGAGTTTCTGACCGGGGACTTCTATCCGGTCAGGGGGAGAGGAAAAGTTTTGGACCGCATCAAAAATCTATAATGCCTAGAGCACATCGGACAATGAACTGGCTGTTCAAACTAAAGGAAACCAAACAGTCAGAATGCTCTGGTGAATTTAAATCCCCTCTGGTAAACGGTCTATGTCCGTCTAGTGAAAGGTAAGAACAGAAGGAGTGGATCAGGTATACGCTGCCTACAACAAGGTTAAAAGAAGTAATAAAGTTTGCTGTCTTGGTTCGGACTCATGAGCCTCAGTGTTGTGTTGATTTTGAATACGTCCTTTTCACACAATGATGATTGATGCCTTCATTTGTGATGCATAAGCTCCACAAAATTGACCTCATTCTGGAAGGAAATGTGCTCACTTTTTTGCCGTGAAGAACAAGATTTGCGTTCTTTGTAAAAGTAACATGCTAATAATTCACACAACAATGGCCCCAGTGTGTAAAGGCCTTCAGTGGGATGTGTCAAATACAAAAAATGAAGGTCTTTCTGTCATATAAACTAAATCTGGCTCTACTTTTGCCACAAAACATTTCTATGTCATCCAACTTTTCCTATCAAATATGTGTAAGTGCACATTCTCGATTACTTTGTAATGTCAATGCTGGTTTTGACCTCACAGGGTCTTCACCTGGGTGGGCTGAAATAATACCAATACACATGGTATTCTATACCTACAATGCAAAAAATAGCTATCACAATATCAAAATACTAACAGAATTAAATGATTTAGAAGAAAAGAATAATAACTGTACAAATAACAGCACAAAGTACATCGATATGGTCCTTTATAAATGTAGTTGCCATTTTCAGTCTAAATACCTCTATCCCGTTTTTCTCCAGAGGCCATTTAAAAACAACACAATCCTTAGCTGATCCTTTCATTTCTCAAACTTGGCATAATAATCAATACAATTAGATAGGCACACTTTAAAAAGTTCACAACCACCCTAAACATCCCTGGAATTAACATCCAACCATATATTTAGTGCCAATTACAGAAGAAATGCAATTAAAATATCTCTTTCTAATTTTTGATGAAAAAGTAAACAGGTTGATCATTTTATTTATCGTTTTTGTCTCATCTATATTTCAGTCCGTCTTTCTCTGTCTCTTCTCTCCCGTCTTAATTGAAAGGCCATGGCAGGGGACCCGGGCAGCAAATAGCCAGATCAATACAATGCCTGATGTGTAAATTGATCGCGTTTGTGTGTATGATGGAGACTGTGCTTGTGTGCAAGTGTTTGAGTGACGGAAGGAGTGTTTCTGTGTGTGTGTGTGTGTATGTGTGTGTAGTCGTACTGCCTCTTATTGAGGTGTTCAATCAGTCTAATTCATTCTCGCCCAGAGACAGTTGTGGTTGCAGGACAATTCATTTACTCTGCAGGCTCCAATCAAAGCTATTCCCAGCATTCCCTGCTGTAATAATCACTGCATATGAAATTAGAAGATCCATAATGCTAAACTGCTGTACACAAAGGACCAAACAGGCTCATGCAGAAGTGTGAATGACTAAGTCTTTATGAATCCTTATGCTTTAAATTGATATTGGATTTTTATCTCAGAAAACACTCTCATTGATTTCTCCAGTCAAATATCTATTGAGAATAATATCAAGATCAAGACAAAGCATAAAGTCATGGGTATGTAAAGCATGTCATAGTCAATCATTGAAATAAGATACCAGTGCCACAGCAGACAAGTGTATGATGGGATGCCTGTAGCAAACATGACAGGGTTCAACGTTAATTTTACAAGTGGGCAATCCTTATCGCTGATCATGGTCAGACAACATGTGACCAGTACTGTACTGCATATGCACCATAATGTACGGTGGCCTGTAAAAGACTACTTATTATCATACAAACCTCTGTGAGCAGATTACAGAGTTAAATCAAGAAGTCAGAAAAGCAAAACGTTTCCAAAACTCGAACTCACAAAGACACATATTTTTGCTCCATCTGCAGTAATAGACTTCCTGTCATGGACGTCAGTGTGACATCAGCTCAATCTCACTTTCTTAATAACCAAACCCAGACAGCTCCCTTGTTTGTTAACAATAATTCATTTTCTCCACTAAGAAAGCTATTTCCAAATGTAAACATCATCCCAGAACACTCAAATTCCAGCCTACATTACAATTATTATTATGTGCCAGCTTCCGCGCAGGCCTCTTCTCTCAGCTTGTCAACAATCCTTTATTAGATACATATGAGCATCCAAATGTGAGTACACAAACTGAGAGGTCAGGAACAACAAGGCAAGCATTGAGAAGTTTAGGAGTGCCTGTAATCTCTGCTGCAGTGGAAAGTAGAATCAATGATCATCTTGTATATAGAGACAAAGCAGACAGAGTAGAACTGCTAACAATGTGTATTTGTTTGCATTTATATAAACAACAGCATCAAGTATACTGTACACGTTCATGTCATTTCTGATAGAAACAAGATTCAAAGGGCATTACAGATGGCTTGGTATCTGTATGATGCCATATGCATACAAATAGTTACTGCTGTAATCCTTTATTTTATGGGTTTTTAATTCTAGAATTATTTACCAAAAAGTTACTGGGAAAAAAAGTGTGTCTTGTGGTTCTAACTGTACGAAAAATAGAGACAGTTTTAAATTGTTATACTTCCAATCATTCTTCCCATAACCGAGGAGTCTTTGCAGGTGAGCTGAACATGCAAAAAATGGAAATGTGTCTTCAGGCAGGCAGGCATACAATTCAACATGTATTAGGAATGAAGTGACCAATCATTCGATTGCTAAGATGCATGAGTCAAAGCTGAAGTCCCATTGTCAGAACTCTACGTGGAGAGTCTATGTGGAACCAAACTTTAACTTCATTTGTTCATTGCTTTCATACAAAATGCATTCATTGACCAAATTTTCCAAATTCCATGAACTCTTTTCTCATTCACACTCTTCCACCTTCAAAACACGTAAGAAGTCAAAAAACAATACTGGCAAATGCCGGGTATTTCTGCAGTAACTGTATTGAAACATATTTCAAAAATCTTGGTAGAATATTTACAATAAAATGAAGTATGAATCATTCCATGGCTGATTGCAATTTCAGCCGAAAGCCTACCCAGATGTTCCTTTGAAAACATGAATGCCTGTAGACAGGTTGGAGAGGAGGAATGAGTGGAGGCCAAAGCAGAGGAGGACCAAGAGCAGTGGTCTCTGATGAGATAAGGGCCACAAGTATTGACCATGTTGTAAACCATGGTGTTATTCCGCTTCCATAATAAAATACGGATGTATGTGAAAAGTCATTAAAACTTCAAAGATAAAAGTGATTTATGTGATGCTCCCTGTTGTTAGTGTTATTTTAAGTCAGTGTTTTATGAAACATTTTTTCCTGTCTGAGTGAGAATTGTTGCCAATGTTTTGATCGAAGCATATTTTGAGACATGAAGTGTTTTGGTGGTTTGAGTGAGTTTTGGAAGTGATTACCTGTTTGGCTAAGATGCATGTTGAGAATGCAGACTGTATGAAGAGTTTTGAAAAAGGGCCTTCAGTATTGATCGATGCTTGTCAGCAATTGAAAAAAAATGTAATTCATAATTTCACCCTGGAAATATGTTAGCAGGGCCTAATAGGGCCTATTTCTGTATGATGGTATTAAACCTGCAGCATTACACTTAGCATGCTCCAAACAGGCATATTTTTACCAATATATAAAACAATACATTCATTTAATTTTAAGAAAGTTCCTGTTTTCCCTATATTGTAATATTTCTTGCCAGGAAATGTATCATTATGGACTTGTAAAATAAAGCGTTGCAATGAAGGCTTCATCAAATGGCTTTATAATGGGAACATGTAATGAAGGAAGAATTTGGCAGATTTTTTCATTTTAATAAATTAATATTAAGAAGAAAAAAAAAGCAATGTTAAGAACAGTAGGGTGAAACATGCGAAATGGCTAAATGTATTGAAAGTAATCTGTTTCAGTTGTACATTGCATCATGCATTGTTAAGACCAGACTGAAATGGTTACTGTAAGCATTGAATGGAACTAGGAGAGTATTATACTATGAGCATGTTCAGTTTGACTGTATATTTGGATCAAATGGTGTCCGTTATAGGGAGATTGAAAATACCAAACTCAAGAAAAAAGTGACTTTGCAGTTATTTAAATGAGAAAACAGCTAAAGGTCCATTAGTTGAAAGAGAAATCTCTGAGCATGCTCAGCGGATCAGATGTTGGTCTGGAGGATAAAAAGTCTCTTTGGGATCTTTCATCAAATGTCCAATAGACCTGCCTCTCTCTTAGTCAGTGCTGTTAATCCTCTTCTGTCTGATGAACTGGCTCTTCCACTTTTACATGTACTCTAACGGTGTGTATGGTGTGTTGTCGACGTCTATCCTGCTGTATTTGTTACTGTATGCTTGTCTGAAATGTCTGAAATCTCGTGTTTGAAAAGAGTATTTAATAACTAAGACACAAACAATAAAAAGGAATTTCACAGATACAAATTCCTAAGCATTTGTTTAGCGCAGATAAAATAAAAACGTATTGTATTTTATAGGATATTCAGTCATTTTCAGTTATATGATGCATATGACTTGATAAAATGACACAAATAACATACATTATTGAAGGAACAACTGTCTGATTGAATGGTTATATTTGTTTTTTATTTGGTTATATTACCAGAATTGGTATTTGGAATTTGGAATATAAGATATGTGTGGAGATAGATTTGAACTGATCCCTATGAATTACTGTAATGCTAAATAATGATTTTAATTGTTTAATGACAGCTAATGAGATATTGGTTACTGTGCAAAAATACAATTCTATGAAGTTAAGAATCCCCATCATGTCTTCTGGGCACAGAAACCTTTTGTCTTTCAGAACTCTAAATCTATTTTAAAGTGTGTGTGTGTGTGTGTGTGTGTGTGTGTGTGTGTGTGTGTGTGTGTGTGTGTGTGTGTGTGTGTGTGTGTGTGTGTGTGTGTGTGTGTGTGTGTGTGTGTGTGTGTGTGTGTGTGTGTGTGTGTGTGTGTGTGTGCGCAAAGGTATGTTGGGTGGTTGGAGATTTAAAATGGCGCCTGTCTGGAAATAGGTCCATTATGGGTTTAAAGCACTTTTAGTCTTCCAAACATTCCCCCCCCCCTCTCTCTCTCTCTCTCTCTCTCGCTCTCTCTCTCTCTCCTTTTCGATGCTGTCTCCAAACTTCTCTCTAGCCAATTAGTGCTCAGTCTGTTCCAGCAGAAGACAATATGTCTGCTCCAAATCCAGAGAGGAGGCCTTAAAGGCTCTCCAGAGAGAGGGATAGGGAGGGTGAGAGAGCAGAGAGAGCATGCATTAGCTTGGGAAGTACTTCTGGGTGAACTGATTAGATTTGCATGTATGAACTCAAAATGATATTGCCTTTTTCAGGGGAAATATGCAACTGGCAACACCTGCACTTACTTCAAGCTTTATGAGGAGACCAAAAACAGGTGTGAGTGTAAGATTAACAGGCATGTTGTTGATATTACTATGATTTAAATAGGATATAATAAGTATGACTGTACCTAATACGTAGAAGAAGTTCATGTGCATATGTGTGTGTCTAAATATACATCATGTGAACAATGATGCAATGTCACCGGGGAGAGATATGGTCAACACTGACGCCAGACATCAGACATACCCATTACACACACCCACGCACACACCTACACACACACACACACACACACGTCAGGTTTAAAGATGATACAGCGGAAAAAAGCAAACTGACCTATGACTGATGGAAGACTGAAAGAGTCAGAAAGATGTGATTACACAGAGGATGATGTGTAGTTTAGACTGATATTAATAGTTTGAGATTAAATAGTTTTATGTTGCATACTTGTGCTTGTCAGGAGGCCACTGGATATATTCATAATCAAATTATTGTTTATTATAAATTGTAAATACTAATCTCGATAAGACACATTTGATCTGTGCCTTTTTTGTATGTCGTGTTTTTATACTATGGTCCTATGAACTTAATAATTAAAAATGCATCATTGTAAAGCTGGGCTAACATCATTTATTAATGATAATAATCCATCACCATCCCTTCTTTTTAACATTATCTCTGTAGTGAAAATTTGTATTTGCACTTTTGTGACACATTGAGAGAACTAGAACTCCCTTCCTGCCAGTGGTGGGAAATTGAGATCCTTCACTTCATGACACTTTGTCACAATCCTGCATTTAACATGTTACCTCAGTAATAGTGAAAAAGAAATATTAGTAAATTTATTATGCATGCATCTCATTGCTTTATTGCTTTATCACAAGGATTGTATTACTGGTGTATAATGTGTAAGCAACTTTTAATGTTGCAGCAATTACCAGCATTTAAATACTTTATACAGTGGACAATGAAACATCATATTTTACAATGTAAAATATGAATCTAAAAAGCAACTACCCGATATGAAAAGAGTGAAAAGAAAGATTCTCCTTGTGGAAAAGCTCAAGATAATTAATCAAGTACAAGTGCCTCGTAAATGTACTTCAGAACAGTACTTAAGTACTGTCATGTTCACCCTGCTCCCTCTTAAAAAAGGAGAATTAATGAAATTTAATATGCAGAGTAAATAGAACATAAATGCATGAATACAAACATAATGCATTTCAAATGAAAATGTAAAATATATACATTTTAAATGATCTCTATTTATCTTCCATCCCAACAGAAATGAATCATACCAACTAGCTGCATGAGTTGGATTCACATCCATGGGACATATAATCTCAAAAGCAGGTGTAATATTCTATTTTAGTGATTTAAAAAACATCTCAAACTATGACTCTACTTAAGACTAAAAAGTGTAACCTTGATATACTCTCAATGTTCTTTGAAACAATGCGTTGTGTGAATGTCTGCCTGTCTTTACTGTGAGCTTCTTTTCTGACAAAGCATCAGACGTTTAAAGGGTGGAACCACATTTTTCAATCACCAATAGCTGTTTGTTTTTTTTCTTGTTGTAGCAGGGTGTTTGACAATTACTGTATCGTGTTCTTTTTGCAAATTGTTGCCACTGACAGTGTGTGTACACTACAGGCTCTTTGTGGGAGTTGTTGTAGAAGATTTAATGTCACCTGCTTCTGCCCAGAAATGATTTTAGGTTCACAGGGAGACAACTCACGCATCACATCCTCACGACCGGTCCTCCGTCAACACATGTTTGCCATTGGGCCTGTTTCTCCATTTTACTCTCACATTTAGAGCTCCACATGAATGCCTCTTAGCAGTCACTGTACCTCGCTACCATGCTGAGTGACTCCTTTACAACACCAGGATGGAAGAAATATCGGAGATTTCAAATTTGCCAAAACTATACAATATTTTTTGTCAGAAAAAAGGCCAGATTAGCCCCCTTTTAACAATCTAGATAAAAGCAGAACAAATTATTATTATAAGCAGAAGAATAATTTGGATGCAGTTAAAATACTCTGATCAAGGGAGTGATATTCTGTACACATAACTTCTCCTCGTCTGTTGTAAATAACTCTTTTTGCTGTGTTGACAGCTGGTTGGTTGATACATAGCTAATTATGATGCTGTCCAATCCCAGTCCAGCAAGGTTTGCCCTCAAATGACCAAAATAAACTGTAAAAAAAGTTACTACATAGAGATGAATTGTCAATAATAAAAATATGAATAACAATAATATTAATTATAATTATACATCATAACAAAGTTTCACACTTTTCTCTTCTTGAAAATGCTTGTGGTAATTTCAAACTGCCCACTATACTCCACAGCAAGTAATTTATAACATTGTATTATATCAACACTGAGTAGCAAAATGTATTTACCATAGATGAATTCATATTTTTTTACTACTAATTAATATATATATAATTTTATTGCAACACAGTATCATTAACTGAGTTCAATCTCCTGGTTTGTATGTTAGTCTGAACATAAGAGACATTGGAACATCATTCTGACACACAGCCCCAACTTGTTTCATTTAGTTTTAGTTTTGGGCAAAAAGCATTTGAGTAACTTAATATGACGCCCATGTCTGTAATGTATTAAAAACCTAATTATAATAATCTTCTTATTGCAATGAAAATCTATATACATGTTTTTACCTTGTTGCTGCTGAACTGACTGAATTCTGTTGTATCTTTTTACAATGACAATAAACATCCTTTATCCTTTATAATTATGAGCACTATATTAATATATTCAAAAGATATTATAAAGTATTTAATAATAACTAATAAGGCAAAGTAACAATATTTTTGCATATATAATTATATTTGACTTAGTTGTAATATAGCATATTTTCAATATGCATTATAATAACTGTGATAATATTTTATTATGTGATTTTAGATTGCTCATCAGGTGCTTTAAGTCAAGTGAAAAAAATATAATTAAGCATATATAAGAACAAGAATGTACATTTTTACTTTGGTCAACAAGCGACCAGCAGTTATGAAATATTACAATACTTGAGTCATTACAAAATACTTTATAATGTGTTATGATTATTGTTATTAAGCATCATTGATATTTATGACTTACAACTATGTTTATACACGGCTATAAGTATAGCGCATCATTTATAATGCCTCAGACATGGTGTCATAGGAGGTGCTACTCCTCCACTTTTCACCATGCAGCTGTTGTATTCTCTCAGCTGTTGTATTTGTTTGTTTTCTTTATGTCCATGTACTGATTCTTCACACCAGAAGGTGAGAGAGAGAGAGAGAGAGAGAGAGAGAGAGAGAGAGAGAGAGGACTGAAGTGCTTTTCACTTTCTTTTCCTCTCATCATTCCTCTCCCCCTCACTTTCTCTGTAACCCTTTGGAGAGGATGAGAGGAAAGAAGACAAGTGTCTGCAGCATTTGCCCCTCACTGTGTGTGTGTGTGTGTGTGTCTTTGCGTGCGTGTGATCGTCCGACAGCAAACCCGGTGAAATCTCCTTCTCTCTCTCTCTCTCTTCTTTACCTCACCCCTCATCTTCTTCTACCCTTCTTTTCGTCTCTCAATCTTATTTTCCTTCCCACGCACGCACGCACGCACGCACACACACACACACACACACACCTATTCACTGCAACACATCCAGCAGTCTCTGCTGTAGCCACTCTGCGAGGTCAGAGAGTGTAAGTGTCGTGAAATGCATGTCAGCCTCCTGAGACTCTGCTCCTCCCTCTCCTCCCTCTCCTCCTCCTCCTCTGCTTTTAAGACACAGAAACCACAGTAACCACGACAACTCGGGACAGAATTACTACCTGCTGCCTCGTGTGTGTGTTTGTTTGAGAGAGAGCAGTGATTTGGAGTTGAGACCACATAACAGAGATTTGGCCTGGCTTTCTTTAGACAGAGAGAGTTCCCCTTCTTAACATGGTCGCTATAGTAACCAGCTTTGGGTTCAGATCATGTAACTGGTGTAATTGGGATGGTGTAACCTCATGGGCAAGCTCATACTGCGAATAGATGCAATCCAGTTAAAGCCTGTCAAAAGTAGCATTCAATGGTGCGGTCAAGAGTTTATAGAGTGATAACTTCCTGTTTTGGTGAAAAGAACAAGTCTTTGTCTGGATACATGACTTGATGAAAATATGTGATTGTAATTTTTCTAACTAACTGGTACATTTCCCCATAGGTGTATGTGTAACCCTTGTTGATATGAGACTTCTGCTCCAGCTTTATTAAACTACTCCCAGTGTTTACAACCTACTAAAGAACACTACGGCCTCCTGTACATTCTAAATATCACAATTAAAAAGTATTTACCATCGAAGAAGAAAGTGAAACCCAGTTGGTGGGCAAATATGCTTCTGCTAAAGCAGCACAGACAGAGACTCGGGTTCGTTAGCTATCAAGTCACTTCACCCAGAGCTGCTCAACATGAAGCATGACATTCATCACAGTGTGACTATGATTTTACTCCTGTTACCCAACAAGAGATAAACATTGTCTGATGTTGCTATTTTCAAGTTAAATAATATGTTCTAAACAACCATCGTTTTTAGTAAACCAAGGTCCACTGACTGGGTGATGCTTCAGCCCCAAAACTTCAGGAGCCTCATTGTTGATCTCTGCCTGCAGCTGAAGCTGTCCTTTGCCTGGACTCTGTGGTGTGAACGGCTCCATCTGTCCCTGTTAACAGGACTTGCTGTATAAGAGCATGCATCAGACAAGCCGTTATAAGTATAACGTGTAGTATAATAAAAGAGTCATTCTGGAATGGTACAATTTCTATGTTGAAAAGGTGAATATGACTTCAACGGTTATTTACTATCAGCAACATTTTAAAACATTGATATCTCAACAATAAGAATATCAGTGGCTAAAGTGTTATTGTTACAAACTCATGTAGCAGAACTGACCATATTGATTACTTTTTCTTTTATTATCACTCCATCTATAGTGCTGTTAGCCGGTCTGAGTGCTCCCGTCAAGGTATTTTGTGCTATGGTCATGAAATGAGAACCTTGACAGCAGGTATGGAGAGTTGTGAGCTCTTAGGCTTCATAAACACTCCGGACTCTAAAATCTGTATCTTAAAATACAACTCTTCTTTTACGGAGGTGAAAACACCAAATGAATGACACATTATCACTATTATTATTAATATGAATATTATTATTCATATTTTATCTTCCTAAAAAACAATAAAACTAATTTCAAATCTCATCCTTAGGCGAGATGAGATCCTAGCGCGGATATACTTGTTCTTTACTTAAAGATGTCTTTTATATAAATCCACAGCTGTTTCTATTCACTGATATATATGTAGAATTGATTCAAATTGGAACTGAACTGACTGTAGTTAACAGGGAACAGAGACTGACTGAAATGGTGAAGAATAAAGGAAAACGATACAGAAAGTTAAAAATATAAGAACAAGAAGAAAAAGAGAGGGACGGTGAATGTAACTACAAATTGAAAAATAAGGTGAACAAAAGAGAACAGATATAAAGGTAGAAGAGAAAAGACGGGCGAAAGAAAAGTTTTACAACAGCAATCATATAAATCTATCCAATTTACTTTGTTTTTGTGCATCTATGGGTGTGTGTGTGTGTGTGTGGGTAGCGAGGGTCCACTAAAAAGGACCTATGTGGCACATAACCAGACGTGGACCCATGATATTACCACAGGGATCTGTCTCTGTGTCACACCAGCACACACACATACACTCACACGTAAAGGGGACGGGGAGAGTACAGCAAGCCTTTAATGAGAAGTCTGATGTTCTCTTAGTGGCCTATTCCTTGAGTCACAGCTTCATTTACAGATGTGTGCGCATGTAAGTGTGTGTTTGAGAAGGAGAGAGATTTTTATAGTCTATTCCCACTAGGGAGACTTGCATGTGGTGGCCAGAGCCAATTGGACATGCCTGAAAGATTTCTTTTGGAGAGGAAAGTGGGGGAAAGGAACGAGAGAAAAGAGTTATCTGAGAGGCAAAGACCAACCCTCTTCATTATCAATTCTCATGGTGAAAAGAGGATGAGCATAGTGGAGGATACATCTTTGTAATAGGGACACCATTATTTTAAGAAATGATTATGAAAGCAGTTCTCTCTTTGAAATAATAAAACCCTTCTCTACTCTCTCTAGAAGAGCAGAAATAGCTCCAGCAGTGAATCTTAATCTTAACCCAGCAACGAGAAACTTAAGAAAATACCCGAAGAAAAGAAACAGTGAGCCGCTCTCTGCCACATTCCACACAATCTAAACCTGGATACACTGGCTAATAGAGTTGTGTATCTTTAATATCTTTAATGACACACTGATGCATTTACTCTGGTACTGTACATCAAATTAAGACCTCCATTCCACTTTCCATTCCAAATATGTGATAATGACGTAGATAGACCGACACCTACATCACTCAGTTGTACCAGTATTCAGATCCCTTTCTTGTAAAAAGAAGAATTGATACATAAGTATAGCATCGGTACCAGCATATTTGTTACTGTAATTCACTAAAGACAAACTACTATGTAACTGCAAATTTATATCGAATTAGGATTATGTAAACTGGTATGGCGGTTCACATGGTGTACTCGTTAATTAATTGTGTTCAAGTTCCAGTTAAAGCCCAAATACCCTCCTTTCATTTACTATTAAATAATAAACACTCAAAGTCTAAAGTCAGCAGAAAATGGAATCACTATGAACTCTCATCACTTTGTGCCACCACTGACAGATAGAGTGCAAGTCTCATAATTGCAATGTATACACAAAATGCAAAGCACTGCATTATGGCAAGAAGACTAAAAGTCTAGAGCCATGATAGCGTTACTTGGGCACAGTGGTGCTTTGTGCTAATGTCAGTGTTCACCATCTTAATTTACCTCGCTAACATTTGGTAATTAGCACTTAACACAAAGTTCAACTGAACGCTGAGGCTGATGAAGTATTTAGCCATATACAAAAGAATTGGAAAAACAGAAATTGTCACTTGATGATAGCGCTAAACCAGAAGTCATTTTGCTTAAAATTCCATGGTAACCCATGCAACAGTTTCTTGTGATTTCACTCCGAATCATAAATGTCAACCTCATGATGGTGCTAGAGGAAAGGTCAGGGGATTCCTGTCATCTGTAGGATCAGCTTCTGACTCAATCAATATCTTGACAACTAATGGCAATTCATCCATTAGTCGTCAAATTGTCAACGTGCTGATGATGCTAGAGGGATTGTTACCGGATCATTTAAGTCAGTAGGATTCCTTTTTTGAGGATCAGCAATTACTGTTTTCCATTGTAGTCCCTCCAACAGCTGCTGAGAGATTTCTGTCTGGACCAAAGTAGTGGACTGACCAACTAACAGACCATCAGACTAACATTGCCATCTATAGAGTAATGCTGCTAGCAGGGTTGAAACAACAGTTTACATGACACGGAGTCCATTGGGGAAGCACTATATAATGCACATATTGAAGACAATTAGTTAGGAAGGGGGCAGGGCATAAACATATCTCAGTAGTTTAAACAGTGATCTTGGACATAGTCCATCTTTGGCTTTTAACTCCTCACTTTGCATTGCTGTGTATTTTTTATACTGCCGCTGGGGCCAACAGTCAGATATTTGCTAATTCTAAACATAATTCCTAGGATCAAGAGTAAAAGTAAGTCTGTAACAACACATTGTATTCTATTAATGATATGTTTTGTATGTAACATCTTTTCTACAAAGTAACTATCGCGGTCAAAGAAATGGCATTAAAGGAGCAGTGTGTAGGATTTAGTGGCATCCTCCACTCAGCCCTCCCTTTACTCCACAGTGGCCTTCAGGTAACCTAGGAATGGAAAGGCCCTCTCTGGAGCCAGTTTGGTTTGTCCGTTCTGAGCTACTGTAACAACATGGTGCAACATTGCGGACCTGCTCCCTACGTAGATATGAATGGCTAATTCTGTCTTTTTCAAGCAAACAAAACAATTCTTAGCTTCAGGTGATTATACACTGATGAAAACATAGGTTTAAATATTATATTCCATGTCTGCCAATGCACTCCAAAATTCTACACACTAATGGTTTAGGTAAAAAATATATATATTTTCTCTATTATGTAGACCAGAAGTATAACATACTGTATTATTAATGGAAATACTCAAATAACTGGACATAAGTACAGTATTTGTGCACTGACCATAACTAAATAAACCAATACATAAACAAATAAAGAGTAAATGCACAAAGTTACTTCACTCAAGTGCAGTGAAGTGTCACTTAGTCTTTTGTGATTTGGAGGAAATAAAAACTAACACAAACCCCATAACATTTAAACTTCACACAATAACACACACACACACACACACACACACACACACACACACACACACCTCTGTACTTGAATCTTTGTGGGTTAATGCATTTGCTAGCCCCTTACCCTAACCATAACAGTCACAACAAAATGACACACTGAACCTACTTCTAACCTGAACCTTAAAACTAAGTCTTAACCCTCAATCAGGCCTTTGAAGAAGTAAGGACCGGCCAAAATCTTCTCACTCTGGTAGTTAAAAACTTGTTTTGGTTCTCGCTATGTCGCCGGTACAAGAACATGAAACACACATTCACTGAGGGAAAGCAGATTTTTCTGTAGAGTAGACAAGCCGGTGGCCACTCTGGTGGTGTTGGACATTGTGTCTGTCCAACACCACCAGAGGCTCTCACCAGACGCTTTCACTTGGCTGAAGGACTGTTGCTAAATACAGGTTGTAGCCCATTCGACGATGGAGCTGGTAGGTTTGGAACCGCAGCAGTGCTTTATTTCATCTCTTTTTCCAACTTGTTTCAGATGACCGTTGGGAGGGTTGAGAGTTTTCTATCCAGCAGTATTTTGCTCTGTTTCACCATGTTCTAGTGATTCCTCCCTCAGCAAACTCTTTGATTTTACAAATTCAAGGTGTGAGCCGGCACAAGTTTGACAAGGGAATATTTTCACTGGCAGCTGTGCTAAGTGTAACGTCTGTATATTTAATAAGAAATACAATATGAAGACAAAACAGCTCGTAAATAGCTGCTCGGGAGGAATGTCTGTCTCTAACTTCCTTCCTCTCTCCTTATGAACTTTCTTTCTATCTTCTTTTTCTCTATCATCTGTTTCCTTTTCTCCTCCTCCCCCTGCTTATGCTCTCTTGTATTTCTACTTGTCTTTCAACGCCTCCTCCTCCTCCACTCCTTGCCTCCCTTCATCTCTATATGCACCACTCTCTTATCACCAGCTGAATATGTTTCTCGTCCTCTTTCCTACCTCCCACTCCCTGCTTCATAGGATACAAAAACCCCTCCCTTCAGTATTTTGAACAAATCAGGAGATGATCCGAGACACAGATTCCCCAGAAACTCAAATTCTCCCAGCAGTGAGGCAAGCTAAAGCCGTGATGCAATGTTGAATGGCACAGCAGAAATCAGAAGGAGAGACATCATAATGAAAGATGGATCAAACATTTTCTCTTTCCTTGTTCATCCCTCCTGTTCTCGACCAGCGTTCTGCCTGCTTTTAACTAAGATTAGCCAGCAGAAAATTCAATCTGGAGTTTATGTCATTTTTTCGTCTCAGCTTTGGATATTTTCCCATATGTAAAATAATACATTTTAATATATACATTTCACGTTTTTAGCTGGATTGTAGATAAGGAAATGTCTCATAAGCATATATCTTTATTTAAGTCATGAAACCAGATTTATTGTTCACTAACTATCATTTCTAATTGTGAGTTTTCCATTTCACCTGCACTATTCAGTGCAGAACTCGTTTACAACCATTAGCCTACCTATTGTAAACTCAAGCATGTGGATCCTGTCAGAAAACTCTGCCTGCATGAACCTCTATGATCAACTTAATAACTAAATATAAGGACAATTTGCTTTTGCAATTTTTTTTATCTCATTCATTTTTTTGGTTTTAATCCCTTAGGTTCTTACTGAACTGCTATTTAAAAAGGATCACAGTAGAAAATATATATAAAAACAATGTTCAAGAAATGAATTGCTTTAAAGCTAGTGTTCTTATCCACTTGCTATCAAACTCAGCAATAACAACCTAGCTCGGAAACATAATATGAAAGACACATATATGGTCCTGAGGCACTAATGTGGAAAAACAATAGTTTTGAATTAGGTTCAATAGAAATAACACATAATCATTGTATCTCTTTTTTTATTGTCTTAATTGTGCATAATGACCTTGATATTGTTTCTTAATGTATGTTGGCTGAAAGTAAATGAAGTCATTCTAATACTCAATAACAATAACATGATAAACTATAATAGAAGCTGTCCCCAGTCACTATTGGCAGTTAATCTGCATACTCGACTCCAATTTCATGTGGCGTCCCTCAGGGTTTGATTTGGGGTGCTATCCACTTTTCCATTCACATGAACCCCATTAGACATCATTAAACATACGGCATCTCCTTCAACTGTTGGACTGCTTCATCCTTGTTTTGTAGCTGAAGAACTAAAAGATATATTGATCTACAACTTGAACTACAGCCTTGACTACATACAAATGTAATGGTTTAGCATTCAGCCAGCAAACTCATTGTGAGCACTACCCCAAAATTATCCAATCATTGCCACCTCATCCCTGATCTGCAAAGCACTCACAATCACACATGGCCCAGGTCATCCACTCTACCAGCACTTTGCCCACCTTCCCTCTGGATGCAGGTACAGACTGCATATATGTGCAGAAAGGTTCCTACAGCCATACGCACTTTAAATAAGTAACACAAAATCCAGTCTGTGGTGAGTGTAGAGCCATGTCTTTGTCTTTTTGTATAATACTGTATGTCTTACTTGTTTATGGTTTGTGTGCATCTCTACTGAGGAAAATAATTTCCTCCTTAAGGACAAATAATGATATATCTAAAACCTTACGCAGCAAAAGCAGCATAATGGTATTCTTTCTCAAAAATCAAACCAAACACATTTTCAAAAAATCTACCAAAATAGTAAAATGTAAGGTCTGATAAATAAACACAAGACCAGCTCCTCCCTTTCTGTTTCTCCACCTAAAATCAATCATATGCCTCACATCTGAAGCATGTCTCTCTATTCCTGTCTTTACATATTTTGGTGCTTCTTTATCCACATTCAGCTGATGGGAAACTGTGTAGAAAGACATGATAGAAAAAAAGAAACTGTGTTAACTGAATGTACTCCCTGTTATTTCTGGATAAATTAGAAATCCTGTTATTTGTAAAGCACTTTCTTTAGCACTGTATGGTCCTGGCCTTTCATGTCTTTTGCTCTGCCAGAAGTACCGCCAAAACTGGGCTTTTGTCTGTCCTTCCATTTAAGAAACAGTCATATGGTGACAGAACTTTGTCTCTCCTTCTATTCAGTCAACCAATAACATTAAGAACGATCAAAAACACACTTTGCAGCTTAGCCTTTAACTGTAACCGTATGACCCCTTGTTTCATTTGTGTGCTACTCTGTCGGAGTGTTACTGTGAGAGTGTTTTTGCTTTTGAGTTAATGGATTTCCTAACTGTCCGAAACAGCATCAACTGTGTTGTGTTAAAGGCGTATTGAAAAGTTGAGAAAGTGGTTGTGGGGTAAAAAGCATTACAAATGTAATTGCAAAGATAAATGAATGAAAAAAAGAGATTTTGATTCAGAAAGAAAAGAAACGTATCCATGTATCCTTGTATCCTTGTATCCTTGTATCCTTGTAGGCAGCTGGCACAAGATCAATAGAACGGGAAAAAACACAATCCGTCTTTTATTTTACATTTTATTTTTCTCCAATTTAAGGGCAAAGCCTCCCTGTAGACTGTTAAACTTACGCACAAAATTAAGATCCTAATTTAGGATTAGACAACACAAACTGCCCCCAATTTATCTGGAAGTGGTCTGTAAATGTGCCTGCAGCCTAAGAAGTGTTTTAACTCCTTTCAAAGTGTAACAAATATATTTAAGGTGATTTGTCAACCCTGGCGCTTGATAAGACGTTACATTCTTAATTAAAAGGGGATATACCGGAACAATCTGTGAAATGTTTTCCATTTAAAGCCTGGCAAAATTTTGATTAAGCTCAGGTGATGGTTCCTGATTTTCTAACGGAGCAGTAAATGACATCCTGAGTGGAGGAATTGTGACTTCAGAAAACAGTCGTTCTTGTGTTTATTGCTCGTGTTCAGGCAAAGCTGATACTACTGTCTGTCACTGTGAAAGACTAAAGATGAGGTTGTGTTAATTAAAGCTGTAAGGATGATTAAAAATGAAGGCCAACATGGCAAAACTATCAGCACCAGGATTCATTAAGCAGTCATTTACTTGACTTACAGATAGAAGGAATCTACACATTCAAAGAGTAAAACAGAAGAGAATAAAGTTGGTGTATATGTGCATCAGTCGCTTTTGAAAGAAAAAAATAATAATCTTTAGCCTCATGCAAAACAGTTTTTTTCTGAAGTATCAAATGAGGATGATAGGTACAAAATAAGACTTATACATATTACAAAGACATTTTATTGTGTTTATCTAATCTGAAAGTCCACTACCAAAATAAAAATGTTAATATGTATAAATATATATATATAGAGAGATATATATATATATATATATATATATATATATATATATATCTCTATATATATATATACAATGCACGTTTAAACAAGACTTGGTGTCTCAGGTCAGTGGGAAAGAGACTATAGGAGTGTGACTTAGAGCGAGAGAGAATGCACTAATAAGCATGCAGACAGGGCAAGCAAGTGATTGTTGTGAGATAGAGAGTGAAAGGAGGAGTGAGAGAGATGCGTGTCCATTGCTAATGGATGTTTCTGCTTTGTGTGTGGTTGAATTTGTGTTTGTGTCTCTGAGGTTTCCCTCTCCTTTCTAGCAGCGCACTAATCCTGTTATACAGCAACTGGTGTGTTTCGCTGTGTGTGTGTGTGTGGGGGTGTGTGAGTGTGTGCACTCATCTTCCATCTTATTTTGTTTACCTTTCTTTTACCTTATCTGATCTTTCTCTTCCTGTCTTCCTCTTCATCCTCTATCCATAGTTCTTGCTCCATTGTTGTCTCCTGAACCGTTTTTACCCTTTCCAGTCTTTTTCTCTCCCCCCTCCCTGCTCTATACCTCTATTCCCTTACTTCCTCCTCTCCTCTCTGTCCTCTTCTTCTATATCTTCTCCTCTCACAGCTACACTATACATTTTCCTGCCATCAATAATTCTTTCATTATTAGTTCTAAAGTTAGACCATGACAAAATCAAGCATGGGAGGCGCTCTGAATCGCAGCAATTACTCAATCCTTATGGTGTTACCTGTGTAACTTGACAGTGGTAATATTACACCATTTGAACTAATATACAATATATATGTATATATATATATATATACATATATATATATATATATAGTTCAAATGGTGTAGTGTGAATATGTGACTTCTATCTCTTTTTGACTTATCTTTTACTTAAAAGTCTTGTTTTAAACTGTCTGTGTTATCAGACATTTTATTTTGTTTTATTTAATAATATTCACGCTATTTCTTTTAACTGTATAGATCTTGTCCCATGTATGTTTTGTGTATTGACGGCCACCAAGAAGATTAGCAACAGCATCAGTAGAAGATATATAGAATCCTCTTTAGAATAAAAAGATAGTGACCAATAAACTGACAGAAGGGGAACTGCACCGGGAACCCAATTTAAATACACTGCTATATTATCTTTGTCTGTAGAAAAGTGAGTGTGAAGGCAGCCTATGAGAATCAGTAAGTAATTGAGAAACACATTTTCTCAAGAAAGCAATGTCTTCTGGTCCATCAAACCTCTGCTGTGGATATTCACAGTCCCACAGGGTGAACTAGCGGTCAACTGTGGCTAAGTGGGTAGCAGGGCCGTGCTTCAATCAGAGGATCGGCGGTTCGATCACATGTCGATGTGTCCTTGAGCAAGACACTTAACCCCAAAATTGCACCTGTAGCTGTGCCTACGGTGTATGAATGTGATAGAATCTCAACGCTTTTATCGCTTTGGATAAAAGCGACTGCTAAATGACTGTAATGTAATGTAACTACAACTATTTGGGTGACTTCCATATTCCGTAGTTCCTCTCATGTCACCATCGGGGAAAATGTTTCCACATATGAAAAAAACATGATAGACAGTCATGCATTTTACATAAATTCATGCTCTCCAGAGGATGAACCCTTTCCCTTTGGGACACTTCATGATTGTACACTTTGCACACCCTCTTGGTCAAATTGTTAACTTTGCTCGGAAATTTGCTGAACACATTTTTTTCTCTCAAGGAGATAAGCTGTTCTGATTTTTACAACCCCACAGCCCTTTACTAATTGCTTTTTAACATTACAGTAGAAGGCTCTAAGAAAAACCACATTGTCATTATCTTGTCCAGTCTCGTGTGGCCTGTAATGAACACTGAACCCCTATAAAAGCCTTCAGCGGGGCTTTTGGATTCTCGTAGTCTCGTCTTTGTAGATGCAGAAGGGGGATATCATCTTACTTGACATATATTGTATTACTCGATGGATGATGACTTATTGTTGATCTGAAAAAGACTACCTGATGAAATAAATAAATCTTCCTCAGTCCCCCTATGGTCTTCATCATCCTCCTCCCCCAACCTCCTTCTCCTCAATTGCTTTGTCACCCTTGACCTCTGTCTCGTTAATGACCGGCCAATTAAGCTGCACACCACATTGTTGGTGGGGTCAACGGCACTTGAAAAAACATTGCACATTAATGGTAATTATAGTTGTGAAAAAGTCAAAGGGTTTGTGGGTATGGTGGGTTTAAATGCCAGCATGGTATAACAGTTTTTAAACAGACCTTATCAACGCATTTGCCTGTTTTCTTTTCTCTTTCTGCCTTCCCCCTCCTCTTTTCTCCCGTCTTCTTTCACCCATACTTTCCTGTGTTTTGGGGCTGATTAAGTTGGGTTTGCTGGTAATGAGCCATGAGGACTAAGTGGGATTGTCAGGAAGAGAGAGAGAGAGAGCGGGAGACATGGCACTTTGGCATTTACAAGTGCAATAAAATATGAGTGGAAGATATGAAAAGAGGAAGCTACAGGAATCTCTCATCATTCTGATGAATCATGAAAAGGCTTAAAGTCTTATTTATTTTGTAGTAATGGAACAAATAGGAGCCTTTCCCCTCTCAGTATTATTATCCTCATATTTTACATAATAAATGGCTAATTTTAGTCTCCTTTTGATTGACGTAAACCTTGGACATTGTGAAATTTAGAGCTTATAAACTGTCGGCTTTGGGTAATTTGCACATGGTATTCTACTATTATCTACTTTTAATAGACTTGAAAGGAAAATTCCGCTAATGTAATGAGATACTTTCATAAAAATTGTTTGAATTAAGCGACATTTTCTCAGAACAAGTGCTGTGATGTTCTTTATTATGTAAAATAAATTAGAGAATATTGTCAAAAGAAGCAAATATTGTTGGTTGTTCTCTCACTTGCATAAAAAGGAGCATTGTGATGTATGAACTGATGGGGTTTGTAGCGTGCTACAAACAGGTTCATGATGTTGTCATACACTGAAATGATAAGTGTTGAACAATCCCACAAAACAGGTCACTCTGCTGAATACGTCAGAAATCCATGGACAATCTTTATTTTATTGTATTGTATTACTTAAATATACTCTCTATGAAGGTAAATTAAATCAAAATGCCAGTACTTCAGGTTGATTACACTGCACAGTCGAGCTTTGGATCCAGGGTACGCTGCTTTACGGTGCAAAAACACACACACTCACACACATATGCAAACAACCGATGTATGTAAGCAAAGCGTGGAGTGTAAAAGCTATAAAAGCCAGGATCCTTTGTTGTTTCTTTTCCTCCTCTCCTGTCTGTCGGCATTCTTTATTCATTTGTAATCACCATTAACCAGTTGGCACTGCTCCAGAGATCATTAAATTAAGGTGCAGGATTTATTTTATTTTTTTAATTTAACACACAAACATTTAACTCAACTGGTTTTCTTTTTTTATAATGAAAATTATATATATATATATATATATATATATAATTTTTTTTTTATAACGTTATGTCCTTAAAATTTCACTTCACATTACATTTTGTGTTTTAATAAAACAACCAATTAAAGCAGTTTTTTATGTCTTCTCTGTTATCTTGTGGACTCCAAACCAAAGACCTATGAGCAAATAATTGAATAAAATATGAGAAGTAAAAGGGAAAGCTATCCTGTTACAGCTAAAAGCCTGTTTAATTGCTGTTTGAAAGAATGAAAGATATATTGGGCCCTTCATAAATGAAGAATATGAACCAGGGGGTTGAAAACAGAGTGAAGCTGCTTTTGAGGGGCTGTGATGTGACCGTATTCAAACTTCAGACTCTTCAACCTATAACCTTTTATTTCATCTCATTTATTAATACATATTTTTCTCATCATCTTTTTTAAGGTGCAACTTAAAGAAAATATCAGCTACTTTTCTTTTCGTCTGAAAAGAACATTGTAATCTGAGCATTTTATTTATAAAAAAAACCAGAAGAAAATAAGCTCTCAACCTAATTGACTTATTACTACGGTTTAATCCAAGAGCCTTTTTACAGAGTCTAACATGTATTATATACTGTATTTGGACAGAGAGGTGGGGATTGGTCATTCCTACGTACTGACTGTATACTGGATACAAGGTCACCTACATGACTTTTCTAAATACATCCATCGCATAAACCAACATTCCTTTTACATTGATGCTAAAATCATCCCTCTTCTCGCCTCTTAGATAGCAGATGAGCCATGTACTGGCTTCAACATGTCTCCTCTTAAAAATACTCTGGCCTCTGCAGTGTGTGTGTGTGTGTGGGAGTGTGTGTGAGTGAGTCTCTTTGTCATCCACTCTCCTTTTTAGATTGCATAGCTTCATTACAGACATTAGTGCATTAACAAACAAAATCCTCTCAGCGCGCACATTAAAAGCATCTCATTCCCACCTCGACGCACAATCAAGGCCATAAAACAATACGTTACAGCCCTGACTAATTACCAATGTGAAAACTTTCATAATTGAATAGCGCCCCTTACCCAATCCCGCTTGGCCAGGGTGTATTAAAAGAGGCTGTTCTCAATTAGAATTTGTCAAAGACAACAAATGAGATAGTTTGCATGGAGCGATTTATCTGAAGTCAGGTAATAAGGTGGGAATCACAACCACTTTGTTGTTTGGGTGTTTGCTAAATGAAGCTCATTAGTGGTGAGAAAACTCTGCTGAGAACATCACTACATTATATTGAACCCAAGTTATGAGCAACAAATGTACATGAACACAAATGTGCACGTGCAAGCACGTAAAAGGTTTACGATTGAAATAAGTTAGAGATTGAGATTTTATTGTTAATGTGTTGTCCAAAGTGCTGTTAAATTTGTTTTCACTAATTTACTGAGGTACGGCAGTCAGTTTATTTCTGAAATACAGTGAATATCAAATTATATATATTAATACATTTAAACTATTGTGTTTTATTTTAAAACAAGCTGTCCATTTGCCCAGATATAAGAAAATGTTAATTTCTGGAAATCATGCCTGTCATGCCAACTCGCATGCTGCACATTGAGCCTGCTGCTTCTAGCCGCTGCTGTATGAGGCTACTGCACTAACTGCCTAACCAGCAGTGTGTCTGCTACACACACAAACGGGTCCAGGAAGCTCAGTTTTACCTGCAGTCAGCATGTTATTCTTTTTTTGTCTCGGAGCAGCTAGCGTTGGGTGATAATTCTTTGTGGGCTTGTAACAGCTAGTGACGCCTTTAACATTAGATGTAATGTCAATAAGACAGGAAAATGTATTTACAAGGGAAATATTGTTAGTTGTATTTTATGTGAATCAATTTGTTTTTATTCAACATATTTGCAGATTTTTTGTTTTAATATACAAAATTACGTTCCCATACAATAAAACTGCCTTCTCAATGACTTTTTCAGGAAAAAAAATGTAACAGTATTAAACACGAACGTATTTGAAACAAATGTAATCAGGGAGAAAATGTGTTTCCCTTAAAACATTTTGAAGAATTTTCAGGAGAGCAGGCTGTTATATGAATGTGACTGTACATGTAATGATGTGAAATAGGACATATCTTCCTACATCATTTCATTGAGTAGTGTTTCCTATCTGGAAATAAGATGAATGACTCTTAATTGAGACACAGAGTGTCCGGGAAAGACATGCAAATACAAAGGAAGCAAAAGAGACATTTACTGTGGATTTATACAATGAATTGGAATTTCATTAGAAAGACAACTCAATCAGTTTGGTGTTTGTCACTTGTGGGTCTCTTTATATGTAAAGTGTTTTATTGATTATGAAATTACTCTTAATGACTACAAAATACCACGTTGTCTTGTTTTGTCACCTCGATCATGTTTCCAATGAACAGCATTCAGAAGGAATTTGGAGCACAAATCTGTTGAGTGATGAGAGACGGACGGAGGAGGACAAGAGTGTGTATTAAGAATGTTTTCCTGAGCTTGGACCTGGTTTCAACCCGTATTAGACGTTGTCCTATCTGAACTGGGACTGACTTTACAGCTCTCTATGGCTAAGGACTCACAGTCAAACCCATAAAATAAGCTGATTATATGAGCAAACCAAAGA
Source organism: Pholis gunnellus (assembly GCF_910591455.1). Lineage (NCBI taxonomy): Eukaryota > Metazoa > Chordata > Actinopteri > Perciformes > Pholidae > Pholis > Pholis gunnellus. Next base: position 28,503,174 of record NC_136531.1, read on the forward strand.
ATGCAAAGATAAAAAGGATGTTACCACATATTTTACAAAGTCACTCAATACAATGAAATATAACACGTGCCAAAATAACATCTGAAAAAGACATCACATCGGCACATTCAAATAAAACACATTCGCTCCTGGCAAATTTAATTTCCATGGATAATTCTGAGACGACTTTAAATGTCACATTACTGTCAATAAATGTAGACATGCAGGCATGACGATTGGAAGCTATTTCCTGCTTCAGTTATATAATGATCAAAGACAGTTGATCATCGCTTTGTGGTCAGACAGCTACTGAAGTCTTAAAAAGTTTCTTTCTGGCATTGTGTGACTTTTGTGCCGGCCTACACTTTACATCTACATCTCTTTTTTTAACACTGATGGAATTCAAATTCTGCTGAAGTGGACTTTTTGGTGAACAGCGTTTTTTGACTTATGAGCTACAGAAAGCTAATAGGCCTCTATCTGCAATATAACATTTTCACAATAATTGGGAGCAAGTGCTGCTTTTATAAGCATATAGTCTGTTAAAAACATTCATTTATTCAGAACAATTGAAAAATACTTTTGCGCTTCCGCCTCCCAGTCCCTTCTTTTGAACAAGAGTGGGTGTCAACTGTTACAGCCAGAGCTAATGATTGCAGCACATCCACATTTGTATCACGCAATGAAATACTGTGTCCTGTTTCCCTCAGTATTCCAGCTCTATATTTTGAAGCTACCAAATTAACGGTTACCTATACCATTGAATGAGTGACCTGGGTATCTGTTATGGGCTCTTTGTTCATCCAGCGGCACCTGCTGTTATGTGCGGCCCAGGGGGGGCTTCATTACAAAAGGTAAAGATCTTTCTGTGTTGTCTACTGTAGTGTCACATGCAGATGCCAGTTAATTGTCCTTTTAATACATACCTTATGTGTTCTGGCAATCATTGAGCTCAATCTGAATATATATTCACCAGTGGTGGGCCGTGTATTTTATACCTGGGCCTTCAGTGCTACTATAGTTGAACCATCTCCTAATAACCTCATTATGACGCCAGCATAACAGCATGCTTCGTCATGAACGGGCAATGCATAAAGTCAAAATCAATGTAATTAACTCAATGACAAGAACAAACTCACAAGAACCAGCCACACACTTGAGGGCACCAATTCAAATATTATTCGCATCAGAGGGAACGATATTAACAATATCATTAAAAACGACACCATAGCAAAATGAACACAGTAGTAATGCTACTGCAGATGTAAAAACAGCAGTTCACTTACCAAAGCTGCTGTTCACTATTTAAAGTCAAAGCCCATCCTCCTTTCTTTGATTACAAAAGTTGAATCCCACGGTTGTACAGTAACGTTACATCGGTGCGGTTCAGTTCCAGTAAGAAGTCCAGTGAAGACGCCAGTGATGACAGTCGAGCCTTCCCAGTTGTATTTCTTGAATAGATTTAATGCGTTTGAGGGCAGAAAATGTCCGCTCGGCAGAGGCAGCAGATATTGGGATTGTCACCGCCCAACATGCCAAAACGCTAAAAAAGTAATGTCACGTAAAAACGTCTTACATATCTTTCAACTTTAACTCTTACTACTACAAACTTCTGCTAGCTAACTTCCTAAGAGTCACGCTAGCCCACAATCAAGCCGCATGTTAGTGCTGACGTACTTGTAGGCCAGCTAGCAGCTCTGACATGTCAAAGAATACGCCCAACATGTCAAACTAAAAATCTGATTGGTTGAACACTATGACAATCAAGAATATCGTCCCCATTTACTTAAACTGCACATGGATTCACTTGTAATTCTGAAGGCCTCCAGGCAGATTGATTTTACTGTGAGACAGCATAGGGGAGAAATCTGATTAGATAAAAGCTCTACTTAAAACTCTACTGAGGAAGACAGTAGCTATGCAATGAGATAATGAGCTAATGGGAAAAATATTTAGAATACATGTAGTGTATTCATGAACAATTATTAAATTATAAAATAGCTATGACTTTGGGATTCTGTCTCGGCCAGCAGAGAAGGCATGCTGGCCCACCACTGGTATCCACACATATGTATTTCTTTAAATATGTTTCACATTTACTTATTGTTTTCTTTTCAGAAGGAAATAAAATGTTTCTGTAATTCACTCTTGAATAAAAAAGTCAGGTGAGCATATATTCTAAAGACGGTGTTTTCATTGAGGACTTGTTTCCCTTGCAGTCGGGGGCAAAATAAGATAAAGCTTCTAACCCCTAACCCTAACTTCAGCTCAACAGATCTCATCTGAAGCCCCTTAAAAATATGAACCTTTCATTCATCCTAACTGAGAGAATGTTCAGTACAACTGTACTCCGCTACCTGCACTGGCTATTGTCCTGCTGAACTAAGTAACATAAGCAGTATGCTAAAATCATATCTGAAAGATAATGAAATTGATGGGAAAATAGGGCTGTGTTCAACAATGCCCATAATTGGCAATCAAACCATGGAGAGCATCATCCAAAGGCAAATTCAAGACGATTAAAAGTAAGAGGTGGGTAAGAAACACAAAGATAGAAAAAGAGAAAGGAATAATGAGAGAACTGCAGAGAGGGAAAGATAGAGGGAGGAAAGAGCAGGAAAGGTGTGAAGGGAGCGAGGAAACATCAAGAGAGAAGAGGAAGTTATTACGGCTCAGCGGGAGCCAGATGAAAGAGCTGTGATGGCTGAGGCAGATGGAACTCCTCTCCCAAATGAACAAGTCAGCCTGATGAGGAATGCAAAGTCAGGTCGGATCTCGTAGCAGACTGCCGGTGTACAAATCACACTGTGGCTGGACTTATTCCTCTGAAGTACCATGTCGAGCAAATTCTCAACAAAACGGGTCGTTTGTCAGCCTCTTCAACAGATGGCAATTCCCAAAACGATCCCTGTGTGTGTTTTCAGATCTGTCACCTCTGGTGAAAACTAGTAAGGTAAGCTAAGGGAAGACTGAGGGTCGGGGTTAGGGTCAGACAAAATCCGGCCCTCATGGTTAAAAGAAATGATTATCGATGAAGCAGTCTTTGTACAGGGAGGTCAGTCATTCTTTTTTTCATGTCCATTAATTGACACGTGAAGCTTTTTCCAAAATGACCCTACATGCCAAAGTGGAAATATATATATTTTTTTTTTAAACCCACAAACTGCAGAAGAAGGGTGAGGAAAATAGACTGGTGAGAAAAGAAAAGCAAGCGGGTGCAGAGATAAAAACAGTTTGGCTTCAAAGCATCTCACGGTAAGCAACTTGTTTTCCACACAGCACGATCTGACTAATTTATTTTCTCTTTGAAAAAAATGATGGTTATTTATTATGGGATGAGGGTTTTTTGGTGGGGTGTGAAGGAGAGGGGAATCCAACTGAATGTACACAAGTGAGACAAAATAAATTGTGTCCCCACACAGAATGATACAACTAGTAAACAGTTTTTAATCAGGCCGTATCATACTTTTAGTACAGTGCATGAAAAGGCTCTCTTTTACCACCAGCTCCACACTTTTTCTTCAAAGTTTATATTTAGAATGAGATCTTTATCTCTCTTTGTGCATATTGTATGCAACAAACACCGGGTTACAACAATTCTGTATATTCTTAATTCTGTATATTCTTAATAGTTTGCGATAAAATAATATACAGGAAAAATAGATACAAATATAAAGCAAGCAAATGTATAATCATGGACAAAGTTGAAGCGGCTTCCGTCCAATTTTTCCACTGCCAAGCAGCTGACTCATCACATGAGATGAACCTCGCAGGAGATTCATAGGAGTGGTTTTAAAAACAAGGACAATCTGATGCAGCAGAAGGCTTTTAACGTATCAGTAATGACATTCGGCCTGTTTTCTGGCTGACTGAACCGTTGCTTTTACAACGACCCACCAATGGATGGATCACAATCATTGTAATATTTTGTCAAATACAGACTCTAAATCAAATTACTTCCAATCAACCTTGCTGCACATAAACTTCCTTCTCAAACATTTACTCCAAACAAATGATATGTTATATATGTCATTCAATTCATTTCAATTTATTTTTGTATAGCCCAAAATCACAAATTACAAATTAGCCTCAGAGGGCTTTACAATCTGTACACACATGAGTCTGTCCCGGGACCCTCACATCAGAACAGGAACAACTCCCCCAAAAAACCCTTTAACGGGGAGAAAAGAGGGAGAGACCTTAGAGCAGTGGTCCCCAAACTACGGCCCGCGGGCCGGATACGGCCCACCTCCACATTTGGTCCGGCCCCCTGAACAATACCAGAGACGCATTATGATTTTTTTTCAGTCTGCACAATTAATCGAATTTTAATCGCGATCACGATTTTGGCTGCCACGATTAAATGAGCATGATCGTCTGCGATATTGACGTTTAAAATACGTGCTCTGCTACATATCAAATCAAACGCTTCCTGAATCAGCCAACCACCAGGGGGCGAACGAGATGAGAGCTGTCATGCACGCACCCTGTAGAAGTAGAAGAGTAGAAGAAGTAGAAGAGCAGAGAGACGGGAGCTTGAAGGACGAGTACTTGTGCTTAATTTATTTACACGCCGTCATGTCATGTCTGTCACTACATGGTCGCGCGTTTTCAATTCCCCTGCTCTCTGTATCGCGCACGGCGGTGTTCCGCCCCGATCCGCGCGCAGTACCACTGCACATTTGTTTTGGCAGGTTTGCACATTTGCAGTTAATATAATGATACAATACCTCATAATCATGATGTATAAGATGTGTCTTTATCTATATTTGGGTAAAGAGAGTAAAGTTTTTGGAAAAAAAACAACAAGATGCCTGTGAAGAAAAAAATGTGCCAATGTCCCTCAACATTCATAAATTCCATCTGTAATTGCAGAAATAAAATTTAAAAAGTCTGCACAAAATCTAATGCAATAAGACAGAGGGAGAGTGTGCTGCTATGTCCACTGGTGTGTGTTGTGTTTTTGCATCAAGCATTTAGGATTTAGAACAGAATAAAATCCTGCAATACCTCTGTGATGACAACGATATCACAGAGATGTGACCATTAAATATTTCAGTGTAAATCAGTGAGAGCTTACAGCTTTATGATCCCGCAGAAATGATCAGCCCAAGGGTACTGTTTTAATAAATGCAAACAAAACTATAATGACTTACTGTATGCAGGGGAGATCTAACTCATTTACACATTTCATGCATGCAAGCACAGAGCCACACACAGAGCCACAATTACACATTTGTACGTTGGATAAGTTGGATTGCTCAGGAGTGCAAAACATGGACTACTGGCCCCATTTAACACTCCTACAAATCACTTTCTTGTTTCAAGATACATACAATAAAGATAAAAAACTAACTAAAAAAACATTTAGGTTGTTGCAGCTGACTCAATTTGGTCCATTAACTAAAAATGAAATTGAAACGCTCGATAGTATACTACAGCCCTCAATCACATGACTAGTACTTTGACTGGAGGTTACATTGGAGGCCTTACTGTTATTAGTGATGCAGTTCTCAAGTTAATTATTTAAATGAATGATGACCAGCTCAGGCGGAAACTTTGTTCGAACTAATACAATTAGCAGTCTTACAAATTCTTTAAAAAAAGACATAAAGAGCTCAGCAGAAAAGCAGCCTCAAGAGTTAAAAGGCCAGAAAGAAAACAGGAACACTCACCACCTCCACACTTTCAGTCTTCATATATTTTCTTGTTGTCCTGTCAGTTTGTTGGTGACAAACCAGCCCCTCAATCCCATTTAATAACACGGTTCCCTTGGCTAAAGTAAATGACAAGATCTAAATTAAAATGACCTTAATGTTTCAGCCAATAAACAATACTGTTTTCTCGACAGACACCAACAACAAATATTAGACTAAATGTCTGGGCAGTGGGTTTGAAACTCCACATAAGCCTTAACGCCATTACTTATTCAGGAACTTTATTGGTGTGTTAATAATTGATCACCTAATTAAGGGGGAAGTTGGGGAGATATGGGCTGAATGGCTCTTTACCAGTGGGCTTTTGGTAAGTGCATGGTTTGGTGGAGCTCGACAGAGAGGCGCCAATGAGAGTAACTTCTGACCAGCGCGTTGAATTCCTTTTCTTCTAAATTGACCTGAGCATGGAGAACACGGAGGGAAAGATGCACAACTGTTCCAAATAACCGTTCTGTGAGTTTACAGTCAGGAGAGCTTCGCTTCACTTTTCATCTCAGATTCATTTCAACATCTGCTGATGTACTTGCTTGGTGTTGAGAGTCAGTCATCATGATATTCATTTTCTCTTCATGGGCAGGTTTTAATGTTTATATAAAGTTTATATAGAACATCATAATCATGTCATTCCTTTTTGGGGGGAAAATAAAAAATTGAAAAGCCTTACGAGTAAATAACAACAACAACAATAATAATAATAATAATAACAACAATAATGATAACAATAATAATGATGACAGAATTTCATTATCTAATAATAAATATAATAATAATTTGAAGGCTGTTGACAGCGTTTTGAAACTGGCTGAATCCAATGTTCACATTTCTGTTCATTGAATATTTGCAAATTAGCACATATCTAATAAAATAATGCATCATTTGGATTTCAAACATATCATTTCAGAAAACGTGTGAGACGAAAAAGAATTGCTTTAATGAGCGTAATCAACTAGGGAAGTATCATGGTAATATCTAGTATAAATATCTATTCACCTGAGGTGTCTCTCCTTAATATGCACACAACTAACAACTTCGTTAAACTATACAAATAAAAACAAGAAAGAAAACGTTATTGCGTAGTGCAAATGTTGAGGAAAGCCCTTCAGAGTGGTTTTCCAGACCGTGGTGGTTCTATAAAGCACCATTTCCCTCACAGTCTGCAGGAGTCTTTTTTTTCAGAGTGATTTCACGATCAGAGCCAACGGATTCTCCCAGAGAGCCCTTTTAAGGAAGCCGTCTAATGCCAGCCATTCATCATCTTGTTGGAAAACACACGCCAAGCCAGCAGATAAAAGTGGCATTCATCATTCCATTTATCGTACATGAACATAAATATCAGCCATTTGGGCCACACTTTTTACCCTGAACAGATTACAGTCGAAGCAATTTTAGAATGAGAGGCTCCAGTGAGACTGAGATCAGTGTTTTGCTTCGTGCCTCACCATGGGGTATTTTAAAGATGTGTATTCTTTGTGTGGAGTATTTTGTATTTGGGGTATTTTAAAGATGTGTATTCTTTGTGTGGAGTATTTTGTATTTGTATATGTTTGTAAATATAAAACACCCCCACCCTTGGGCATAAGATCATCTCTGAAATGAAAACAGGTTAAAAATAGCCTCATTAAACCATATTATTATGTGGAAACCTTCCAGTTTGTAACTGTTAGAAACTATATTCAAAATGTGACATATTTTCTACAGCGTTGCATTGCTAGTTTCCAGAAAATGGAAATGACAGGTGATTTTTATTGAGGCCCAGTTCATTTTCCTCCCTTTTTTGCCTGCATGAAAAATCAAATTATTGCAAAAGTAAGAGATATACATGTTTGTATGAACACTATACAAAAAGCATGAAAATATAAACTGATCTTGGCATCTGACATATGAATTTTTGGCTCACTCTGTCCTGAAGGATTTGACCAGCTCCCAGCGGCAGCTGAATGCAAAATTTCAAAAACTTGAACAATGACATGACATCATTGCTCATTACATCTTTGGTCTATGTATTGTTCTTATATTGTCCAACATCTAAATAATTAACCCTCAGCATTTCTGAAGTGAAGGGAAACAATCTCACAGGGGATCGTAAACACACAGATAACAAGGTCAAAGGCGTATGAGTTCCACACTGCATTTCAACAATATTCACATATTCATATTTTGTTTACATTTAACCTCAGTTATATATATTATGATTTCACCTCAAAATGTTCTCAGCCTTATGAAAAAGGGGTTACACTGTCTGAGTGTTTACAGCCCAAATGGAAATCCTAGAAGGACAAACTAAGATTAGGACAGCCTCAAATTCTCACAACATTCCAATAAGCAGCTATTGAATGAAACACAAAACATGTGTGCACGAGGTAAAGTTTACATTATTTGTCATGTACTTTTTTTTCATAGTATCTGAAGTTTATTTTTATTATGTTTGGCAATAGTTGTTTATTGTTCATTCAATATATTTAAGAGTTAACAAACTGTAAGTACTGATTTCCACATTTGTTCATCATTTTCCAAACAAGCAAAGCTTTTAAACTAAACACGACTGGCTGAATCAAATCAGGGTGGAATTCTGGGACGTGCTGGTTATTTCATCCCTGCAACAACATGGAATGAATTCAGATTATTTTCAAAGAAAATGAACTTTCCTATGAAGTGGTAGAGACTGTTATTGATGCCGTGGTCGAGGAGGAAGCTCCATCCTACCAGAGGTTGGACACATTAACAGGCTGACATCTGATGATGAACAAGGCCAATAACAGCCTCATGTCACTCTGATCCCATCGTACACCCTTACAGACCTCTTATTACACAATCAAGAAACGGACATCAATTATGTGATAATACACACCCCTTTTATGACCAATGAGCAGAGGACAAGAGTATGCAGTCAGAGGTACATAAGAGTGTGGTTCTGCCAGAAGAGGGGAGAAGTGTGAGGATGAAGTCAAACTTCAATGCTGAAGGGCAAATAGATCTGTGGTGAGAATCCGCACAAAGTCCAGAAAACCAAGATTTGAAAGTGAGAGAACAAGCAGCCATTGACTTGCTGGATCAGTAAAGAACATGAGGACTGCACTACTGTTACTTTGTTTACCAAGAATTGAGGATGGACACATTAACTGATAACACGTAATATTTAAATTCTGTCTCAGATATCAGATAAAACACGAACTACAAAGAAAAATCGATCCAGTTCCTGTAATAAAGCTTGTATTCTATTATGTCACATTTACATGCTAGACTGGTGCATAGCTGTATAGTATCTTAATTACTCAAAACATAAGGTGATGATATTTTCAGTTTCGGCAACCTCAAGCTGATGATGATGGTTATAAAAAGTGAGTGTTGAGAACAGCAGATTTGTAAAATGCAGTGTTCTATTCCTTCACACTGATTTCTCCTGTGGATCCTCAATGCAAACGTGTGTCAGAAATCCAACTGTGATCATTTTAGTTTTCAATCATTTGAATGACCCTGTCTTCTCTTTTTTACTGCCCTCCTTCTGCCTCACCTACTACCATTTGGTGATTCTGCAGGTTTGTTGTACTTTACAATTCAGTATAGCCTATATTCATGTTATTAGACATATATACTATATATGATGAAGCAAAAAAACACGCTGAATCAGCTTATCTTATGTGTTGTGAAGGCGTTTTCCTTGAACATTCAAGGTTCTTGTACTAGCACATGATGAAATAAACATTGAATAAAAATAGAAGTAAATGAATAATTGATATCAGCTATTATGTCAACATTTGTTAGTAGTATTACCAGTGCGATTTGATTCACAAGCTGTGTTTCTACTACAGTGATTAAGCAGTTGCTAAGCTGCTGGTAAACTAAGCCGGTACTGCTGCAATATGACGGGTGAGTCCTGTGCATTTCCATTTCTATATTTAGATCAACCTACCATCCAAAGATTATGAATGCTTACAACTTCATCCATCATATTCTGATGAAGTCAATGAACAGACCTGACATTAATTAATAAAAGGTCAATACTGGGCTGATGTGTTGGGAAATTGATGTATTAATACAACCCTAACCAATTAGGCATAACAATAAACAGATTGCTTCATTTTAATCAGCGCAATTAATATATGAATTAGTAAAACATAAATAAGAAAGGAACAGTGGTCTCCAGTAAAAACAGAAAAGCCTTCAGGCATCATCCAAACATGCCACAAAGTGAGACACTCTTCAATGAGTCAATCAATAGAAACTGAATAGGTTAATTATCCAATATTAATATTAATATAATATTAATCACTTTGATAGAAAACAGAATGAGCGATGGAGTGGCATGATGAGAAATAGGAGCTTTTCTGTGTGAGCGGCAACAGATCAATCAATACTTCTAGTTTCGGTTAATAGTCGCACTAATTGCCCAGCAGTGTCTGATGGATGATGTTGAGTAACATGGCTGCCAGAGGAGAACATGGCAGGAGAATGTCAGGAACAAATGAAGAAAGAATGAGACTGAGAAGACATTATAGATGCATCGTAACAATTCAATATATTTAGACTTCAAATGAGCAATTTATTCTATTTTAATATAACAGGTTTATTGCTCTTGAAAAAACAAATCTAATGGCTCATTGTTTTTTTATCTAAATATGTTCATGGCTTTTAAATTCAGCTCTCACAAGACTTCCCAAAAGCAAAATATATAATGCTGCCATGCTAACTTACTAGTATTTAGCATATCGGAACCAAACAACCTTGACAAGCGGAAGTTTCTAAGTGCTGAAGATGTCAGAGATTATCTTGACTTCATAAAGTCAGCCATTAGGATTCATCCTCTAGCGAACATTAATACCTGGGCCATAGTGTACAGGAAAGCCAGCCTCCTTCACAGAGCACGACATCTCATCAGTAAGGAAGAGGATGCTTCTGTGAACAACAGACTGCTGAACTTTTCATGGCTCAAACTGGGAGACGTTTCAAAATCTTTGACCAGGAGTCAGTGATTGGCCGGAGAAAGATCAAAGAGAACATTCGACTTCAGACGGCAAAGACCACCTCTGAACCGAGACCTGCGGTACAATTTAACAACATGCATGCCCATGGTTGACTTCAGCCAGCAGCACCATGTGCTGAAGAAGACTGTGAGATGGGTTTGAGCCGTGATTATTTTGTTACATAGCTGATAGTCTGTGGGCTGACTAACATTGCAACTCTTAGAGGTTAAAATGTAGCAAAAAAATACATAAATGAATATAGAAACCAGTGCATTTCATGGGCCTGTCAATTTGATTTGTAACATCTTTCAAAAACTGACAAACCAAGACCTGCAGTATGAACTGTAGAACCAATCACATATGGCATTATATACTGTGCTTAACTTCTGATCAGATTCTTCGGGGCAACACATTTTCTTTTTCATATTAAAAGTGCATTTAGATGGTTTGATGGACCGATTGATAGATGCATGTGAACTTTTCGATTGCAAATGAATGCCCTGCTTACTGAGTGAAAGGTCAGGGAGAGATGAGAGATGATAATGATTTTTTAATGATGGTTCTGAAAGGCACCGCATTTGCTTCTCATGTGAAGTGCTTTGAGGGAGAGAAAGAGTTATGTAGAGAGAGAAAGGAAGCTGGAGAAGACATGAGTCTGACAAGCACAATTGGCCCACCCCTTCCATTCAGCAGATGAACAGCATGACCTTACAAGGCCTCACCATTCTGTTCACTTCCTAACTATAATATTGTGTGATGTAATGGCATGCAAAAAAAGGTTATACAACTATTTGACGGAACATCTTTTACTTTAGTTACATTTGAGTTCAAAAGTTTGAGTCAAAAGCAAAGCAGTGCGCTGAGATGTAACAAACGTTAAAGAAGGTCAGTTTTCAAAGGCCTGGCTCATTTTGAGACACTGCTTCTCAGCAGGTTTCCTGAGTGAGGAAATAAAATGAAGCTATTTACAGAGAGCGAGAAAGGACAGAATCTAAATTAGCAGCAGAGAATTACAGAAGAGAGTGGAGTCTGTAAATGAAAGATTAGCAGAGATGATAAAGAGAGGATCAGGATTTCATAGTTAATTAGATGTGTTCACATCAGATGTTATTTATAGTACTAAACATATTCATGTATCTTAAAAAATCATAATTGTTGTGTTATTGTTTTAAGTGTAATTAGTAAAAGGAGTGTATCGGTTGATGGGCATGGATAATAAAAGAGGAATTCATATTTTGATTGAAGTCACGCAGCCTCAAAGAACAATACATTTCACACAGTATGAGATAAACCTGCCTGAGCTCATGACTGAACCAAACAGTAAAGTGAGTGTAAATTCAGTACATCATGAATTCACGTCTTGCTGTTAAGAACAATATTAAGAAGACGATAAATCCATTAATGTCTGTGAGCCATTGAAATCATGATACTTAGAGGGCTTTCAGCTTCCTAAAGTTGGTAAGTATTGTTGGCACTTCATCAACTCATATATGTGTTAGATCACATTAATGAAACATTGACTGCCGTGCATTGTGATATATTCCAAACACTGGGGATTAGCTGGAGATGGGAAATGCATTGCCAAGACCTTGATAAGAATCAAAGAAATATATTAGTCAAAGGACTACACACTTTTTTCCAGACAGTGAAGAGACTTTGCATTGATCAAACAGCCCAGTCACATATGGCCAATGCAGAGACATGAGGACCTCACAAAATAACGACATGTGGAAGGAGGTTCCAGAGCAGGTGAACTGTGTGACATTCTAGCACACAATGGAGTTGTGAATTTGTCATTGTTCCAGACAGAGGCAGTGACATCATGCCCAGAACTGAAATTGTTCATTGGTGGACAACTTGTGTGTTGGTAGGCAACTGTGTCTCTTCCAACCTCTCACATCCTACTGAGTAAAGATTCATTGGGGCATTGCATTTCTTTTAAAGACCTTTAGACCATCTTAATTGCAGAAAATGGATTGAAATGCATCTTGTATCGAGATCGTATCTAGATTCCACATGATTACATTTATACCTGGTATTAATATGTGTTTGCAATGTCGCCATTGTATACCTTCATGTGGTCAGGCATGGCTTATAGGGGTAATATACTGTTAGAGCAGCCAATCTACGCTTGTGCTTTCATTAATGGATGTAAGAATTGATGATGGATACATTACAAACCATTACTAATCACTCTGATTGAGCAATTTCTTCTCTGGACACATGAATGGTGAATGGACAGTATTCACATTGCACTTTTGCACATTGCACTCACATTGCAACCACTTAAAACGGTTTACACCCATTCATACACTGGTGGCAGAGGCAACGACACAAGGTGCCACACTGCTCATCAGGAGCGAAAAACATTCACAGGAAACGTTTAGGGTTCAGTATCTTGCCCATGGACGTTTTGACATGTGCAGAGATCGAACCCACAACCTTCTGATTAGAGGACGACCGATTAATTAAGCTACAGCCGCCTCAGTCAGGCAGGTTGTAAGAAAACTCTCTGTCCCAAAAAATATTGGTTAAACCACTAAAACAAATCCAAAAACAAACTGGAACTTCTCTCTGAACAAGCATGTTCGTCTGATCGCTCTATAATCTACATTTTCATCAATGGTATTTGAGTAGCATGTGTAAAAGGACCATTGTCTTTCTACCGATGTTCAGCGGGGTTCTCACTCCTCCGTACAAGAGGACCACAAAAATGACCAGCAACGTTCTACACAACTGAACTGAATGTTTGTGCTGTAAACCTCTGTCCCACTTGCCCTCCTCAAATAGTTAGCAACCGAGCAAATGTGTTCATATGTTAAAAGCATAAATATAGTAGGAGTCGTGTGCTTGATATGGGATGACATATAACTGTGTTTACCATTGTAGTATTCTGTGTAGCAGGAAAAAGTAGTGTTCATGAAAAGTGATTTTTCCAATTTGAGAGCCGTTGCTCAGCATTCAACTTCCATTAGACAATGTAGTCGCTGCCAACCATCACAGTAACTGTGTGTACATGTCTATATGTTTGTGTCTGTACACTCATACCTCTTCTTGAGTCTTTTGGGGAATTCTAGCGGAGTTACCCAATGCTGTGAGGCTCTGGCTCTATTTCATCACAACGGGAAGCAGCACTTCAACTTTGATCAGAAGAATCTGCAAAGCAAAAGAAAAACAGATCTCAGCTTCCATCAAATAATATCAAACTGATTACATACTCAAAAATGGCCCGAGTGACATGATTAAAGGTGAATGAAAACAGTAGGCCCGGTCTTAGATAGGGACGGTTGCATCAAGTACATATTGCTGTCATAAAAAAATATGTGAGTGGTGATATTTTGGATATACTGTAGAATTTTTTTATCAGGTTAAAAATTGACATTAGAGTTCAACCATGAGTCATTCAGAACTCGTGGCTTAACTTAAAATTAAAATGCAGCATTTTGACCCGTACATGAGTACTATGTACATGAGTACTATATACGTGAGTACTGGCTGAAAAAACAGCACAGAATAACGGCTGAAGAAAAATTAGGCCATTACAGTGTAAATAGATTTATTCTGTGAATCATTCTGAATGAACTTTTGAAGAGACTTAAAGCATTTGAAGTGGCCTCAACCTATAATAGAGAATAACAAACATTAATAAGCGTTTTATTTTCAATTCTTTTCAAGCAAGTTGACATAGCTATGATGAGTGGAAGGTGGTGTGTGACCATTCGTCCATCAGTCCGACAATTACAAGCACGAATGGAAGCTTGTTCATATTCTACATAAAAAAAACGGTATCGGCCATAAGCCACCTATCTAAATAAATAACTGGGCTTACTGGTGCATTCAAAGCTATCTCTCCTGCAAACTCTCTTTAAATGAGCAATGAGCAGCCGTGCTCTCGAGTCACGTTCAGCAAAGTCATAGCCTACAGTACACCAATCATGTGCAAGACGTCCTGTGATAAGAGATGAAACAAAGATGTTGGACTCATTACGAAATGAATAAAAGTGACACAGCAAAGACTAAAACCATGATTGAGCATGATTGAGCATGATAAAATGGTCAACTCATACAAATATGATAATTATCGTACATCTGGCGATGCTTTGTGGATCAATCACTCTTAGCCAACAGTTAATTAAGTTCAACTTAACCAATAAATAATTAGGGTAACCATATTATATTATCAGTATGTAGAAAAGAAAACACTTAATCTACAAAGCCCTGCTCGTTAGCTTTTGCGGTGGTAATGCTAATGTAATGAATGTGTAGGATTGAACATACTACTGATTCTGTAATTGTAAAAACCTTACTGGTAGTTAAAGTCTGTCCTGTAGTTTGAACCATTTAAATGTAATGGGATCATTACAATCAGGGGTTCTATCCCTTTGGGAGAATGTTTACAGTTTGCTTAGATGACAATTGGCTCACTGGAATATGAGATATCTTGTATGCAATAGACCAGAATGTGACCAGATGGAGGCGCTTAGAGGAAAGCTCAGGCTGTGGAGAATGAACATGCCCAACTTCATGGCATGCTCATCAGATTTGATGAGCCACTAAAGAAATAGTCAGAGGGTTAATCCTCTAGGGACCATGAATATTCATACACAATTACACAGCATCCTAGCCAGAAGTGTTCAGCAGACAAACTAAATAGACAAATCAACAGAAACATTTAGGTGACACCAAAAATGCAAAGTACAATACAGGTGAAGGTACAGCCCCAAAATACTGCGATCACAATATTGGTCGGTCACTGCTTTCATTAGCCTTTGCATCTTTAATGTACTGTCCTCCATTGTGTGTCATTGTGTCTGCTATTGTATACTTCAACTACCCCTGAGTTTCCTGCTGTCATTTGTTGCAGTCTTTTAAAAACATTATATATTTGGCATTAAGAAAGATTACAAGGCATTACAAGGTATCATAAGTGCATTACGAGCACAGTTTGAGAGAAGTATTATTAAATGTTAATACTTTTTTATTACTTGCCTGGTGATTATATTGTCATAATTTGATGTGAGCTTTTAGTTGGCTTATTGTCTGCTTAAAATGCAACACCTTACACAATGTCATTTGTGCTTGTGTTTGCTCTCTAACCACACACATCAATTTAAATTCTGCATTTCAATCATTGTGGTTCGCATCCTTTTCATGGAAGCTGTTGCAGCCAGCAACCACCATTAGCCTGTGTTTTCATGCAGCTACGTGTGCACAGGATCTAAAGGACCTCCACCTCTGTGATAGGCCAGGAATTGTTCTGGCTGAGGGTGATAAATATCATTCACTCAGAGCCAGAAACAACAGTGACACTAATTTTCCGCAAACAAAATGGATATCTTAACTTGTTTTCCAGTATGATATCCCATCTTACAATAATTTATTCTTAAAAATTGTTTAATACTATATTTAGCGAGTGAAGTTGTTTTATTTGGTGTTGTGTTGAGTGATTTCTGGAATCTTATAACAAAGTAGAATCAATCAATCAGCCTTCAAGGCCACTGGAGGATGGAACATCTCTTAAATAGTATCTGTAACTCATAACAGTTTAATGAATGAAAAAACCTTCCCTGTGGTGGCAAAATCCACTATTTAATTATCCTACATCCAGTTTGGAACTCTTAACTAGTTTTCTTTTTCAAGCACACAATCAGTCACAAGTCACAATGAACTTATACATAACAGTAACAACATAACACACTAGCTCAGGACAAACTCAGCGAGCCCCTGGCTCTTTCCATTCTAGAGCCTTGGTGCCACCTGGCCGTTGATTATTTGGATGGTATTGTTTTGCATCATCAAAGCTTAACACAAACTGTAAGTTAGTTGGCTAAAAGGCATTGAAGTAGCCATATTAAAATTGGTGTATTGTAACCAGCACAATGCTTAAGATCATGTCCTTGTTATTTTTTAACGCAACATCAACTTGGCAATGTTGCTCAGTCAGCCCTTCCAACAATTTGGTAACAGGGTAACTAAAACTAATGGATATCCATGGAAGTTGGTTTAAATATTGCAATGCAACCGCTTGACGAGAACTTCACTATTGGGCAATTCTGCAAAAACCTGGATAATGTTCAGCCGATGTTTTTCACATTTCTTTAAGACTCACTTTTTGCAGTATTTGGGCTATGGTCAGGGTTAGGCATTATGCTTGGAAAAGGTTAGACAGGGTTAGGGTGACGGTTCATTAATTAACACTAACATCAACATTAATTAACTGACATTATTGCAGGTCCATCACAATATGTAAACTCTGGTCTCCTCCATGGAAGTCAGACATACCACATGCTCATCCACCTCCCTGACTCCACTTCGCTACATAAATATTGCACACTTATTCCTGCACTGGCACCAAAGTTGGCATTGGACGTAAATGTTGAGGTGCAGAATCTTCCAATATACTGTAGATGCAATTTGCATCGCTACTGGGCTTCAATATTCATGGTCATGAGATGATGAATCTCTAGTGCTGTCAAGCTCAATACAGGTTAAGAGATCAATTCATGGTCCTCACATGCATTCATTCTTCTATTGAGATAATTGTATTAATGAGTGCATGCTCTTTGCTCTATACCACCCACAGGACATATGAAGTGGATCTTTAATAACAGCATTTGAATATTTTGCATAACATGTGTTGTTGGAAGCTAAATGAGACACTGAAATCCATTTGCCCACTGTTGAATTGCTGTAATACTAACAACACCCTCCCTCACTCACCTCAACTGTGAAAATGTGTCATTCTGAATCTTTTGGATTTAATTTCATGCTCTCCATCTAATACAACAAAACATGTGGACATTTTTCTTATTTGTAATTCAAGAAACAGAAGGCAATAAAGGAAGATAATCTACAACAAGAACATAGTATAGTCATTTGAGTATGCATGTGCTCTGCATTCCGGCATACATTGGTTGAACTGCAGGTAATAAAGGAGGCTTGTAGGAGATTTGGATCAAGAATCCCATTCTCTCACACTGCTGTTTCCAGCAGAGAAAACACTTCACAGGCAGAGAAACACTTCAGTTTTCATGAAGTGTTTATAGTGGAGTGGATCTGTTGTACTTGACAATACATTAGTGAAAGATGTAGTTACACTGATTATTCCACAGCCGTGTAAACCTCTGCTGGGTACAGTTGATGCCATAAAGCTACTGTAGGTACCAGGGGACTGTACAGAGTGCTATGTGAGCATTTATTCCTAAACACGTGCTACATTACAGTAGGCCCCAGGTGTTATTTTGAATTTAGCTTTAGAATTTTAATCATAATCAATAATACGGTGTAAATCATACCAATAAGACAAATATATGAAAGAGAGGCCATGGAGGCGTACATAAATTCCTCTCTAGCTGCTGGGATCATCCGTCCCTCTTCTTCACCTGCTGGCGTGGGGTTCTTCTTTGTGGGAAAGAAGGACAAGTCACTGAGGCCTTGCATTGACTACAGGGGCCTCAGCGACATTACCATTAAGAACCACTACCTATGTGTAAAAACATGATCTCACACACACACCTGTATGTGCAACACAATCTCACTCCCAACTGATAAAAAAATATTGCAGCTTGGTCAGTGGCCCTATGCTTCAAACTATGACGCTCTACATTCCCTCTACTGTCCGTTTTGGACGTGTCAGTGTCAAAGTGTCAGTTATAGCTTGTTACATGCCCAGTGTCTTTTCAATATTAACTTTAGGCAACAAAACTACTTAATAAGGTCAAGGAAAAGATAATCACTGTTGTTAGTAAAGTACTGAAGTTATGTAAAAAATCTATAACATTGACTTTTTTTCACACGGTCTCCTGTGTTGTTTGTCACATCCAAATCTTACCTACCACCCTTCCTGAACAGATTTGCCGTTATACTTCGTCAGTAGCTCTAAACATTTCATATCGTTTTGGATGGGTTTATATTGGAGTTTGTTGAAAGCATGTATGTATCTCATCCGAACGCCAAAAGGTATCTCTGTGCGTTGTATAAGGAGGCGGTTCTGACGAGTTGGGGGTGAGAGCAGGTTGGTATGTGAGCAGACTGCTAAGTCACTTACAACCAACTCTGTCTCATCAAAATTGCATTGATGTACTACTAATTTGTTTTTCCTAAACTGTTTGGAAGATTTTCTGGGTGTACAAAGGGTAGGGCATTGACACAGGAGACCATGGTTTGCATCCTGCATCCCGCTTGATTAAAGATAGTAAAACACTTTGGTATAGATAAGGGAGAGACTGTGGTTTTGATTATAATCAATGACTAGAAGAGATTCAGATGCATCACTCTTCAGGGGTAGTGTTTTCTGACAACTTATCCATACTCCTTTGAATGTCCAGTAACACTTTATAATAACTACACACTATGAACATTAGTTAAGTATGAGTAAACACTTCATCCATCATTTGTAAAGCATTGTTCCTACATTAACACTCATTAGTATACAATTTATAACAGTTATACATGTTTTATGCTTGATTAATAAGCTCGTCTATTATGTGTTTCATGATTGTGTTTTCATACTTTATAAATGGATTCCCCATTTGCAAATGAAGTATTAAAAAACAATTATTAAGGAGTTGTAGATGATTAATAACATCATTTATAAAGTAGAAGTAAATTATTAAGAACTTATTTAGATGTACATTATTCATACATTTATATATATATATAATGATTTAGATATGCACTAATGGTTAGGGACTAAGTTAATATATGCCTTATAAACGCGTATTATTACTGCAATTCATGATTAATTCAGGTAGTTACTAGTCGTTAGTAAAATATTTTGTGTGACCTCATCTAAAGTGAGGACTATCTCTGCATTATAATGCATTTATAAATGACATTGAAAGGCCATCAGTGCCTCAAAACCCACAAAAGTCTCAGTTATCTTCTCAACAGAAAAGTAAAATAGACAAAACACAAAGTGACAAAGAACATATTAATATTTATTACAAGATGCAAACAATGTACTCTTAAATACAAACCTCTCAGCCATTCATTCATGTACAAAACAAAACAAACAGATTCTCCTTCAGGAGAACATGGCTGGATATAAAACGTTCACATCCACTCATATGAACAGATAAATGGTCATCTAACATCGTCGTTATCATGACAGCTAGTTAGCCAACTGTCTCCTGGATTGCTCTATTTACAACGGAGGTAACGCCGTCGCGTGCGCCGTCTTAGGACCTCTAGTTAGTGTCTAGATATTCATCCTTCATAATGTGTCCGTGCCAGCAAACTAAGAAACACACTGACGGGCATTTGAGGCCCGTCAGCAGTCATTATTTTTGGCCCGGGTCCACGTGCCCTTTCAATCTAAGTCGGCGTTTTCCATAGCGTAAGTGCTCTTCTGTACCAGTTCCTTAGCAAAACATTTGTCCCACGTTGATGACGTATTGAAAGCGGGATTTCTCGGTTGCAAACATCTAAAAAATATTGAGATGTTCCCTGTGTCTTGCACTTTATTTCCTGCCTTTGTCTGTCTTACCCCTGTGATGGTCTGCCGTTCCCTAATTATACACTGTTGCGTTCAATCACCTGCACCTCCTCAGTCTGCTTCACTTCACTTTCTGCCCCTGTCTGTTCCTCTCGTCATTGTCTGCCCCGCCCTATATTGAAACCTGCTGTGTCTAATCACCTGCACTGTCCCTGTATATTTAAACCCTGTGTCCCTTGGCTCAGTGTTCATTCGTCTTTGGTGTAACCTGGTTCGTCTGCCTGCCATTGCTTCCTGATATGTTTCGTGTCTGCTCCTTTGCCGTGTTCCCTGTTTTTTTGGATGTTTAATTTTCATGGACTTGTGATTCACACATTTTTGTGTTGAATACTTTTTTGTTACCATTAAACCCACAGTTATCCAACCCTCCGTTTCCCGTGTCTCCCTGCATTTAGGTCCAGCCCTTTATTTTCTGCAAAAACCTTACATGAGAGGTTTGTATTTAAGAGTACATTGTTTGCATCTTGTAATAAATATTAATATGTTCTTTGTCACTTTGTGTTTTTTCTATTTTACTTTTCTGTTGGGAAGATAACTGAGACTTTCGTGGGTTTTGAGGCACTGATGGCCTTTCAATGTCATTTATAAATGCATTATAAGGCAGAGATTGTCCTCATTTTAGATGAGGTCACACAAAATACTTAACTAATGACTAGTAACTACCTGCATCTATCATTTATAAAGTATGAAAACACAATCACGAAACACATAATAGACAAGCTTATTCATCAAGAATAAAACATGTATAACTGTTATGAATTGCATAGTAATGTGTTAATGTAGGAACAATGCTTTACAAATGATTAATTAAGTGTTTACTCATACTTAACTAATGCTTCATAGAGTGTAGCTATTATATAGTGTTACAGAATGTCCAGAATCTTTTTGAGATATCGCAAATTTGGAGTATGTCATTCTATCTGGTTGATTCAAGATGCTGGTTGCATATGTTAAGAATGTTCAAATTTGTCCTTTTGATGTGCAGAAAAATGCATAAACACACACATGGCTCAGTGGTCTAAGTATGTAATTGAAGGTGACACAAATACTGGCGACTGGCACATCAACAGCTCCTTAATTAGTACCAGCTAATGGCATATAAAGAGATCACTTGTCTAGTGCATTATAATACATTAGCGCACACACACACACACACACACACACACACACACACACAGAGCTTTTAGGAAAATGGAACACAAAGAGAGAGAGAGCGCTGTCAGTCCAATCAGGAGGAACAACAGCAGTGAGGCAGAAACACTCCAGATGTCACCTCCGTGTGTGTGTGTGTGTGTGTGTGTGTGTTTAAGAGAGGACAGGTAGGAGGATGAGATCTTGTTTGGCCTCCTCTGCCCTAAAATTCTCTTTTGGGACCGCAGTGGTGTTTTCATTACTTTTGGGGACATTACATTGACTTTCCTTAATTTCCTGGAGACTATAACTTCTACCAGTCTGATGAATACTAACCCTTACCCTAATCTTAAACCATATCTTCACTCTAAAATGTAATGATTTACATTATGGGGACATGTAAGTGTCCCCATTTTGTCTCAAAAAAGGTTAGTCCCCACCTTATGACTGTTATCAGATTTTTGTCCCCACATGACAGGTTAAAACCTGCCCACATACACATAAACACACACACACGATGACACATAGACACACTCTGACTCTGTCAGAGTGCTTCACTTCACTCTTCTGGGTCACTGGCAGGTCTCACAGATCATGCGCTCATCAAACTGTGAGTGTGAATTTGCGTGTGTATGTGAGTGTGTCAGCACATCAGTGCGAGAGAGCAAGAGAATTGAGTGTATATAATAGTGTCTGCACAAGTACTTTACATGCATGGACCTACATGCACAGCGACCTATATCACTGTTGACGGATAAACATCCATCCCTCTCTTTAACACACACACACACACACGGGTAAAAAGGAAAAAAATATATTTTCACAATTTTGCAGTGGAATAATATCACTGATGACCACTGCAATGATCACAGCTTAGCACTAGAAGAACAGGTCCCCTGTGACTAGGCCATTACTTAGCACTGCACTGTCAGTGTCAGCACTCCAGGTAGTGGTGTCTCCTCCAGATTACCCTTTCTTGATGCTGGGGAAGGGCTTGACATTAAGCTTCTAGCAAGTAGTAGTAAAGTTTATTTGCCCGATAGTCAAAGTTACGGAAAATCAACTGCAGAAAAAAAAGACCAAAATTCTCAACGCTGTTCTTTTACTTTGTTATCATCATCTACAATTATTTGCATAAAACCACAGTTCAAATGATTTGGAAATAAATTATTTAATTATATATAAATATTTGCTTTGATTTAACATGTGTTTGGGGCATTAGTAGTTTTAATTATGTATCATAAGCTGCTTACAGCTAGTGTCATAATTCTCTCTAATATCTATTTTATATTGCTGTGAAAAAAATCTTCAAACTGTATTGTTGTTCACCAAAACTAAATTGTACAGGATTACATTTGAACACATCATGACGTTTAAATTTACCTTCGCCCAATACTCACTTTTACTGTTTACTGAGTTTGAACGCACCATAGTGTTAGTTAATGGAATCTCCATATATTAGCTCCATTAAAACCAGGACAGTGCCAGAGAGATATTTCGAGCTTTCACTGAAATTACTCTGAGCAGCATGATGGGAATTAATTAATCTAAAAGGTGTATGTGTCTGATTTAGTCAGTTGTTCCAAAGGTTTGCTATGCTGTTAGCTCCGTTAGGAAGCTAAGCAGAACTGGGCTGCCAACCAGCTACTAACAGCTAATGTTAACTAGCTTTCCTCTTGCCAATTTCAACAGATTTGTGATTGTAAAATTAGGCAGACTGATTCTGCAAATTCACCACTGATGAAGTCATCTGAATGTACTGCTGCCAATTAAGATGTGATGCTGGGATGTTTGTAGCAAGTTTTGGCATTCTATTCGTGCCAACAACAAAATGTGTAACCGGTTCTATATTGACCCAAATGCAACACACAAGATTCTAGGGATCGTTGGCTTTTATTACAAACTTGCAGGTACAGCAGGCAGAGTTAATCAGAGTCAGGAACAGAAGGCTGGTGGGTTTACCAGGAGTCAGGTGGGTAGAACAGGGGCAGGCAGGGTCGGTAACAGGAGATCAGTCCATGATAGAGTGCTGGAGAGTCTGGCATCAAAAAGCAAAGAACAATCTGGCAATGTGTGTCTGGGAGGCAGGAGCCTATATAGTGGCTATATAACTGGTGGGACAGGACGTCAGGCTTGACGTTGCGGGTACAGGGCCGGTAACAGAGGGAAAAGTTGAATCGGGTAAAAAAAAGGGACCATCGGGCTTGCCGGGAGTTCAGTCTTTTGGTGGACTGAATGAACTCGAGGTTCTTGTGATCAGTCCATACCAAAAAGGGCAGACTGGTCCCCTCAAGCCAGTGGCGCCACTCTTCAAGGGCCAGCTTAACAGCTAGCAGCTCTCAGTTACCAATGTCATAGTTCCTTATGTGACAAGTTGAAAAACATGCACTTTTATAAATTAAGGGAAATAGTAATTTCATGGTGTATTGTATTGAATGTGATTGATAGGACTCATCACACATGAATACGTGGTTGAAATAATATTGTGTTTTCTTGCATCGGTTGCTTTGTTCTGAATTGTACGAGTTGAGATACGTAGTGTTAAACTGATCTACAAGTGTGGTCTTGATCTCGAGTCGGGAATCGATTGCTTTGGTCTCCGCCGAGTGGCGTTAGAAAAATACCCGCGATCTTTTTTTGCTCTGTGTTTTTGTTGTCGATGAACATTAAAAACGTTCTGCTGAGAAACAAACTATATATCACTCTCGTGATTATTCATCCACCCCTTTTTCTGGGGGTGTAACATTTTGGAGGCCCCGCTGGGATTGCTGTTCAGATGTCCAGTGTCCACGACCTGTTCGCTGAATTCCGAGCTAGCTAAATCCCCCCATTACAACCCAGGCAGGCGGCAGTGAAGAACGTGTTGCTGTACAAGGAGAGCTGCAAGCTGAAGGTTGAGTACACGTCACCTGAGGCCAGTTAGAGATCATCAAGGACAGAAAAGACCTTCTAGTTCAGAGTTGACTCCTTTACAGTTGAAACCCATCGTGCCCTGTCAACATTATGGCAGCCCTGGAAGAGCTACAAGAAGAGGTAGTAGGTGCATTACACACCCTGTCCAAAGATAATTTACTGGAAATATGTGATTTTCTCAACATGTCAGACCAACAAAGAGCAAATGTTAAAGGAAAATCCCGGATATCATTGTTGACTCATATATTGAACCACCTTGAAAGAGAGGAGGTGGCAGAGCTAGAAGATGACGGCATGTCCGAATTATTGATACTGAAAGACTACATTGTTGAAGTGGTACAAAACAAGCACGATGAGATGTCAGGAACACAGAAAGAAATGGAGGAGCTAAGAGCTTTAAATCAACAACAAGGATTGGAATTCAACCAGACTACTAATGTCAATGCCATTGCTAATGTTTCTGCACCTACCTCAAACTCCTGTCGGCCCACAAGTGAGCATGCAGCCCATAGCCAGTGCTCAGTCGCAGCCAAGCCCATGCTGGCGCAAAGACTTCAAAATTTCAGGTCAAATCGGTGAACCAGGCCAGAGAGATAAACTGACATTTTCCAGTCTTGTTCACCAGATTGAGAATGGACTAAGCAGAGGTTATCCTGAGATAGAAATAGTAGATGCGGTAATCAGGGCTATTTCTCCAGGCGCACAGCTACGCAGCTACTTGGAGGGAAAATTCCACCTTACCCTTTCCACTCTTAGGTGCATCCTACGCTCACACTTCCAAGAAAAAAGCGCCACAGAGCTTTACAAGCAGCTAGCTTCAGAAGCACAGCATAGCAAAGAGACCCCTCAAAGTTTCCTGATGCGAGTCTTCGGTCTAAGGCAGAAAGTACTATTTGCGTCCCAAGAGTCAGAATCAGGGCTTAAGTATGACCCAGCTCTAGTTCAGCGCATGTGCTTACACACAGTACTTACTGGTCTCCAGAATGACAGTATCAGGATAGACATGCAACCCCTCTTGTTAGATACTAACAACTCAGATGAGCTTTTGCTAGAGAGGTTAAACATTGCCTGTGCCAATGAGACTGAAAGAAAAAACAAGAAGAGGTTCAGCTCCCCACAGCCAGCTATAAGTGTAAGCGTAGTCCAGTCAGAAGACCCGCCATCTGAAAAATGTCCTGTGAAGGAAGCTAAAGCAAAAGTGCCCCCTGAGTGGTTAACAGAGTTAGCAGAACTTAAGACAGGTGTTGCTTCTCTTAAAGGCCTCAGTGCAGAAATAGCTCAGATTAAAGAGACATTGCAGCAGCCTATGTTCCAGTCACAACCCTATGCCCCACCTTTAGCTAGAAGGCCAGTTAGGGACCCCCAGGGCCATATTTCACAACAGCAGTATCATAGCAGCCACAGCCAGCCCCAAACACCAAATCCAACTCACCCCCAGCATGCACCTCACCGGTACACCAACGGCCCTGCTTATCTTCCAAGGAGGTGTTTTGTCTGCCAGCAGACTGGATCAGAGGAACGTTGCATGCACTGCTACCGCTGTGGAAGTGGAGAACATTTTCAAGCTGGATGTAAAACTAGAGGAGTCGGACCATCAAGAGAGGCCCCTTTAAATGGGAGATGGTTACCCCTGCGGGACGAGTGTTAACCATAGCAAATGAAATGTCCCAGAAATGTGCAAATTGTGGCAGTGTGAGTTCACTAAAGAAGCTGAAACAGTGCTCATCCTGTAAAGAGACACTGTATTGTTCCATTGCATGTCAAAAACAACATTGGACTGAACATAGGATAAAATGCACTCACCCGACAACTAAAAGTGAAAAGCCTCCCTGCAAAGACAATAGTGCCCACTATTTGCCACCCCTTGCTCCAGTTTGCCACCCCCACAAAGTCACCTCACTAGTTGGCAGGCGCTGTCTTGTTGAATGTTACCTGAACGGTCACCAGCTCCAAGCTTTATGGGACACAGGCTCTCAGGTATCGATCATTGATGAAAGATGGAAAACTGAATACTTACCAGATGTCAGACTGAGAGATGTTTCAGAAATTCTTGACACACCTGATGGATTAACATTGACTGCTGCAAATGGAATTGAAATGCCTTAACTGGGATGGGTTGAGACCACTTTCCGGCTAGCCTCTGAAACCGACCAAACAAAAGAACTGATCGTTCCCGTGCTTGTGATGAAAGGCTGTCACCTGTCCCATCCTATCATTGGTGTCAATGTTGTTGAACACATACGGGCAAAGACTGAGAAGACCAAACAGTACAGCGCTGTGATGAAAGCTTCCCAAGTCTCAAAAGAAATAAGGTGAGAGCTTTTATACAGGCTGTGAGTGTCGAGCAGATAGACGAGTATACAGTGAAAACAAAGAAAGAGATGGTTACAGTGCCAAAACACAGCAGTGTTCAGATTGAGTGTCGTGTAGCTGTCCAGCCTTTCAAGCAAGACATGACCATGCTATTTCAGCCAGACCTGAACCCTGGGTTTGCCAGATGGTCTTGAGTTCTACGACACACTAGTCAGAATCAGGAAAGGAGTGGTACCAGTCATCATAATTGATGTCTCTAACCCAACTGACTACAACATTGTTTTGCTAGGGCGCACAGTAATTGGAACAGTACAAACCATTCTGACTGTAATGCCTGCCCAGACCTTTGAGAAATGTACAACACCAGCTACAGTGAATCACACTAGCACCCAAACCTCCTGTAAAGCTAGTGAACAGTGGGATCCACCTGTAGATTTAGGTCATTTGGATGAAGGTCAGAGACAGATAGTGAGACAGATGCTTAGAGAAGAGTGTCATTCCTTTTCAAGATCAGACAATGATATCGGCTGCATTGAAGGGTTGCAAATGACCATCTCTCTCAAAGACCCCGAACCAGTCAAACGCACGTACATATCAGTGCCAAAACCCCTGTACCAGGAGATGAAGGGTTACCTCCATGACCTAATAGCACAGGGTTGGGTGAGAAAGTCTCATTCTTCATACTCCTCACCTGTTGTGTGTGTTAGAAAAAAGGATGGCACCCTCCGGTTGTGTATAGACTATAGAGATCTGAACAGGAAGACACATCCCGACCGCCAGCCTATCCCTCGGGTCCAAGACATCATGGACAGTTTAGGTGGTAATTCCTGGTTCTCCCTTTTAGACCAGGGAAAAGCTTATCACCAGGGATTTATCTCTGAAGAGAGCAGACCAGTGACAGCTTTTGTTACACCATGGGGACTTTATGAGTGGATACGCATTCCTTTTGGCCTCATGAACGCCCCTGCTGCCTTCCAACGTTGTATGGAGGAATGTTTGGAAGGACTCCGGGATAACATCTGCATCCCTTATCTGGACGACACACTGGTTTTCAGTAAGACCTTTGAAAGCCATGTGGATGATGTGCGAAAAGTGCTGAAATGCCTCAGGGAGTATGGCATCAAACTCAAACCAAGTATGTGTGATCTCTTAAAACCGGAGGTCCGTTATTTGGGAAGAATAGTGTCTGCAGAGGGCAGCAAAGTTGATCCAGCTGATTTTGAAGCAGTCAGGGCATTGAAAGACATCAGGCCGCAGAATGTGGGTCAGCTCAGAAAAATGCTTGGTCTACTCACCTACTACAGACAATACATCAAAGACTTCTCCAGGAAAGCAAGCTGTCTGTATGACCTCCTGACAAAAAGACCCAGACGAGGTCCCTGACAAAACAACAAAATCAAAAACAAAGAACGTGAGTCATGTCGTGCCCTCTAAAAAGCCAATCACATGGACTGATCAGCACCAACTGGCACTTGAACAATTAATTGACTGTTTGCTCCACCCACCAGTGTTGGGCTTCCCTGATTTCACTCAGCCATTCGTTGTACACACAGATGCGTCACACCAAGGCTTGGGAGCAGTCCTGTATCAAAAACAAGATGGCAAGCTGAGAGTCATGGCCTATGGCTCCCGCTCATTAACAGCAGCTGAAAAGAACTATCACTACCATTCAGGAAAGTTAGAATTTCTAGCTTTAAAATGGGCAATCACTGACAAATTCCGTGATTATTTGTATTATGCTCCAACCTTCACTGTGTATAGTGATAACAACCCGCTCACATACGTCCTGTCCACTGCAAAACTGAACGCGACCACTTCCAGGTGGGTTGCAGAGTTGGCTGATTTCCACTTTACAATAAAGTACAGGCCAGGGAAAGAGAACAGTGACGCAGATGCTTTGTCGAGGATGCCACTGGATGCAGAGTCATTGATGAGAGAATGTTCTAAGGAGCTGCCACCCGACACCATCGCTGCCACGATCCAAGCAGTTGAGGTACAAGCAAAGTCTCCTGAAATGTTGTCATTTTCCGTTGCATACATGTCGGTCTCAGTTGCAGATGAGCCAGCCACAGCATCAGTCAGCCCCATTCCAAAAGAGCAGTTAAGACAAGCACAAAAATCAGATCCGTACATGAGTCCACTGCTAGACTGCAAACTGTCAGGCTCCAGACCGCCAGTTAAACAGCTAAAGACATTCAGTCCAAAAACAAAATGTCTGTTCAGAGAATGGGACAAATTGACAATTGACAGTGATGGTGTTTTGTACAGGACTACCACAGGTCGTAGGCAGTTGGTCCTACCAGATCAGTACAAAGGAAAGGTGCTAGAAGAGTTGCACAATAACATGGGACACCAAGGTGCAGATCGCACAGTATCTCTAGTACGAGACTGCTTCTTCTGGCCATATATGCAATCTGACATTGAACACTATGTGACTAAAGCTTGCACCTGTCTCAAGCAGAAAAAGCCATGCCATGAAATGAGAGCTCCCCTGACAAATATTGTGACAACACAGCCCTCACAGCCCCAACACAGCGCCTCATGCTACTGGAGAAGGCTCCATGGTGCAGGGGTGTGTTCTGGGTCCATGACTGGCCAGATTGTAATGTAACCGGTTGTATATGGACCCAAATGCAACACACAAGATTCCAGGGATTGTTGGCTTTTATTACAAACTTACAGGTACAGCAGGCAGAACTAATCAGAGTCAGGAACAGAAGGCTGGTGGGTTTACCGGGAGTCAGTCGAGACAGGTAGAACAGGGGCAGGCAGGGTCGGTAACAGGAGATCAGTCCGTGATAGAGTGCTGGAGAGTCTGGCATCGAAAAGAAAGAACAATCTGGCAATATGTGTCTGGGAGGCAGGAGCCTATATAGTGGCTTGATTAGTGATCAGAGACTGGTGAGTCTAGGTGAAGGGAGTTAGATTCATGAGGAAGGTGTGGAGCTGAACTGTGACAAAATGGGAGTGACAAAATGCCTTACTAATTGTTGAGCAGAGAATAACATGTACAATGTAATGTACAATGTGTACACACATTATTTCCCATTGAAGGGAAGACGATGACGGGCACTTTATCTTTTTTTTGTATCTACTTGCATACAGATGATCATAATCCCTTTATATGACTCTATTTACCTGTAATTCTTGTGTGTTCATTAAAATGAGAAGCAGTCTTGTTTGCATGCAAGCGTGGTGATTCATTGAGCACAATGCAAGAAGGGAGAGGATTGAACCAACAGTTGTCAACCAACAGTGTGGTTAGAGGAAGGAGGTTCAGAGGAACTACGGCAAGTATGGAATATCACTCAGCGTCTCCTCTTATATTGTATCTCTCAATACAAGAATACAAATCTGTAAGAAGTGTATGATTGGCTGCTTCAGTCCTAATACAATGGTATGATTGCTGTGATGCAAAAGGGGAGAAAAAGGTCAAGTAAAAAAATTAAAAAATTTCAAGACAAGTGACTGCTGTGGTACAATGGGTGGAAAATGATATTGTTATTGTATTGTTGACTTGTGTTGTGGTTGTGTGGCACTGAATGGAGAGCCCTTGTAGAGATAAATTTACCATTTTGTTTTATTTCTGACAGCTGTATATTGAAGTTATAGACAAGTTATAGACATTACCTAGATGATAGCATTTTTCATCCACCAGTGGACTGACTTTTTGTTGTCCTCTAAAAGGACATTTCTTCTCACATTTATATATACACTATACATAGAAATGTTGTTATGGTTGTTGATATCCCCAATGAGGATTGTGTCGCCCCAATCGTATCAAAAACAAGTGTGACAGTGTGCATTAGCTTTTACAGGCATATTGAAGCAGTCATAAACTAGCTCAAAACTTTGTTCTGGATCCACTGTGTGTCTTGTATGTTGTTTCCAGATAAGTGAAAAAGACCTTGTGCTACAGTACATGCATATGCCAGGCATTGGGAGGATGTGCCTATATTTGTATAATCAGCTAGATCAATACACTCACATGCCTGCGCTGCCTATTGTATTTACATTGTGCCCACTCACAAAAATCAAGTGTCGGGCCTGTTTTTGTACTTGCCTTGTGTTGCCCTTAAATGCTATACAGCCAAAGATGAAGCAGATTGTCTTTTCTTGGAACACAATCAATTTGTTTTGAAGAGCATGAATTTCTTTTGCATCTACCTTGTTGTTTTGGAATGCACTGAATAAACACAAGATTAGAAATCATTACAGCCAATTGTCTT
This sequence comes from Pholis gunnellus, assembly GCF_910591455.1. Taxonomy (NCBI): domain Eukaryota; kingdom Metazoa; phylum Chordata; class Actinopteri; order Perciformes; family Pholidae; genus Pholis; species Pholis gunnellus. The sequence goes on from NC_136531.1 coordinate 28,533,913, forward strand.
AGAAGCTGTTGTTTATGGAAGACAAAGGAACCTCGAGGCTTTCTTCTTCTGCAGTATCAGCCTTCTGAAGTCAACATTGTCATTAGAGACACAAAGCTGTACTGTATGTGGAATGATTTGCTCTTGTCATGACAAAAGTGTCAACATGAAGCAATAACCACTGAAAACAAGTCATAATCCAATCACCCAATGACTTGAACCTCAGGAATCTTAAAGGCATCAACTGAATGTAACATAACCATCTTTATGGAACAAGTAATGAGAACTGCATCTACCAAGCTTTTAGCAAAAGAGTATATGGTCCAGTAAAGGATCATATTTACCCAAATCATCAGCATTATGGAAATCTGTCCATTGCTCATTAAGGATCCAAACCTTGTTACACATTGAGTTGTCTGCAACTAGGACTTTAAATATCTTGGATTCATCAATTTTACAATAAAAAAACTGACTTTTTGTGAACCTTTTGTCATGTCTAATTATGCTACAAAATGTTTTGATAATGTCAATAAGAAATATTCTGCTGTTTAGATCTCCGTCGTGTAATCTGGGAAATACAATTTCTTACCTTCTCGTTGAGATTCAGATGAGAAGATGAATAACACATGTCTGGCACCAACTATGGAGCTAGAGCCAGTACGCAGTTGGCTTAGCTTTGCTTAAAGACTGTAAAAACTTCTAACTTTAAAAGGCAATAATATTTACATAGCTAAAATATTGATTTGTTATTAGTTTTGGCCATTCAGCAGCTGATTCTGATCAGTCAGTATGATTCTTAAATAACTATACAGATAATATTTACATCATGTTTCATTGTTTTATTAACATTGTACCTGATGACGTCTACTTTCTGGTTTTACCCCAAAAAATAAAAATAAAAAGGTAATAAGAATAATCATCTCACGCTGCTTATTTTAACAAAAAATGAAGGGGGATACTTTCTCCTGTTAAGATCCTGAACAGGAGTTGAACTGGAGAGAGTGAAAGGGCTATTCATCTGTGATTGGTTTAATATCAGTGACAGCTTACCACTGCAACGATATTAAGACACTTTCACTGATACACAAGCGTAGATGCACACACAGGAGCTCTGTAAATGAGGTCTCTGGTGTAGTGTTTGGTTGGAATAAAAATGGTGCAGGGTTGATGATCTCTGGCTTTGAAACATGATAACTTATTTTTCCAATTCATGACATGCTTAGAGCCTTCTGACAATTCATGAAAACTCAGTCAGTGCCTGGTCTGCTGGAATCACAATTGAAAAGAGGTTGAGTTCACAAATGAGAGGCTGCTGGCTGGAATGTTGATCAGGAAGCTTTCCAGTTAGAGTGGACCAACCCCTATGCATATGAGCTTAGTATCATGTTTGGAGAAATGCAACAATGCTACAAGATTAACGTGAAACGATCAGTTAGGTTTAGGCTAACTTGGTTAAGGCAGTGGCGGGCCGTGCATTTTATACCTTGGCCTTCAGTGCTGTTCTTCTACAGTTGAACCACCTCCTAATAACCTCATTATGACGCCATAGCTACGGTTTTTTGTTTCTAGGGTTGTAACACTACACATATTCGTATTAAACTGTTCGGTACGAGGCTTACGAACCGAACAATACGTTTGAATAATACTAGTGCATTTGGAAAAAGCAGAAGCTTAAATTGTGGGAAATATGTTTTAGGTGGACTGCACTCAACCTGTCAACCCACCCGCGTGTGTTCTGGGAGGCTATGCTAAATTAGCTTAGCAGGAAACCAACAGCAGCACACAAGCTACAAACTCTCCCCGCAGCGTTTAGCTGTTCTCTACTGATTCAAACAGGCCTAAAGCAATCACCACACAATCCCCATTTCTCCAGACCATAATTCTTGCTTTGTTAATGAAAACAAAACCCCAAACAGAGAATCAAATGTCCGACCCTAACCCCGCGATGATGGGATGCTTCGTCATTAACGGACAATGCATATAGTCAAAATCAATGTAATTAACCCAATGACAAGAACAAACTCACAAGAACCAGTCACATATATTTATATGACAACAAAGCATGACAAATCAATCCAGCAACACTGCGGTGCTAAAACACGTATTACACCGCACACTGAAGAGCACGAGCCATTCAAGTATTATTCACATCAGAGGGAACAATATTAACCATATCATAAAAACGACACCATAGACAAATTAACACAGTAGTAACGCTACTGCAGATGTAAAAACAAAATAAGTTCACTTACCAAAGCTGCTGCTTCACTATTTAAAGACAAAGTCCATCCTCCTTTCTTTGTTAACAAAGAGTTTAATGACGCGGTTGTACAGAACATCGGTGCGGTTCAGTTCCAGCCAGAGGTCCTCCTGTGAACATGTTCGTTGAGTTGTAAATCCACTCGGGTCTCAGCAAAAGTTTTCAAAAGCACCGTAGCTTGTAAGTGTCCTGTCATGCTATGGTGTCGTGTTGCTGCCAACTCAGGTTAGCAAATCCAGCTTAGCTCCAAACACCAAGACGCTCAGTTGCAAATTAAACACATGGTTAGCCGTCACGCTGTTAGCTAGGAATACCGTTCGTACAAAACCTTTTCCTGGCTGGGCCAGGGCTGCTAGCTGTGGGGTCGGCCGACCCTTTCTTACGATGTCCAGCTATTCTTGAAATGTCCTCCTCCAGAAAGGCGTTGCCAGTAACTCCGCCACCAAATCCATTTCTCCTCTTCCTTCAGCCATTGAGTGTTAAAAAAACAAAGCTAGGTAAAAAAAAAAGAATCCACTAAGCACAACACTAAAAATGTCATGTCAATGTCCTAACTTCTTACATATCTGTCACCTTGAACTCTACTAAATTCTGCTAGCTACTTCAGCTTCTGCTTCACAACAGTGACGCTAGCCCACTGACCAATTACGGCGCACATTATTGCTGTGCTGCACATTAATGCTGACGTACTTGTAGGCTACCGAGAATGCTCTGGCACGTCAAAGAATATGCCCAACATGTCAAAGTAAAAATCTGATTGGTTGAAGACTATGACAATCAACAATATCGTCCCCATTTACTTAAACTGCAAAGGCTTCCTAGAGGGCCTCGGGCCTCTCTTCTTACCTAGAGACACAGAGGTGAAATCTGATTGGATAAAAGCTCTACTTAAAACAAGCTGCACTGGAAGCAGAGCAACTGAGGAGCACAGTAGGTGTGCAATGAGAAAATAAGATAATGGGGATAATACATGTAGTGTATTTGTGAAAAATTATTAAATTATGAAATAGCTATAACTTTGTGATTCTCTTTAGGCCAGCAGAGAAGGCTTTGCTGGCCCTGATGGCCCACCACTGTTGAAATGAATGTTATTTATTTTCAGAAACATGCTAATATTTTGCCAAAGATTTATGATCAGATTGGAAATAAAGAGAGGCACTCAAAGACGAATGGAAACAAAAATGCCAACAGACTGATGCCTCACACAGAGTGACAGCAGCATAACAAAGAGATAATGAAAATAACATCCACTCGTACATACACACAATGATGCTTCAGAATAAGAGGAAGATAGTAAATTAGTGATCATCCAGCCTCTTTCACGAAACAAATGATCAGATTTGATTTTAAAGTATACTCACAAATGTTTTGACAAACATTTCAGCATTCTTAAAAAAGAGCGTATATTACGAACTACACGTTTAATTGTTTAAAACATTTTTTTTTAGAATACATTCAAACAAAACTCTATTCCCAAAGACATCAGCTTAATTCATCAGCTTAATTCAGATATAAAGGCTCACAGGCACGCAGCAGAAAGCAACAACAGTGCATGAGCTGTTATCGGAGCAGTCTTGAGGACAGAGTGTGCCGCTTGGGACTGCAGATGGCTCATCATTTTCTTTCAACTAGCAAGGGCAATACTCCTGGATCTCCGCAACAGCCCGGAGCTGAGACTGAGAGGGGGAGAGAGAGACCCCAGCTCGTCCCTCCACATGTCCAAATGATCTCTGCTCTCGCCTCCCTGGACACGAGGACAGTCCAGAGGGAGGTGGGTGACCTGTGCGGCATACTGTATCTCAAGCATCTGTCAGCCACACGCTCACAAATGCACCAGTTGGTACTATTAAACTGGGATAAAGTCCGCAGTAACACAGATTTAGATAAGAGGACTACAAAGTCCCTCTTGAGGCTACACTATTCATTACACCCCAAAATGATTGTAAAATATGAATGGACTATTCCACAATATTCGGATGGTTTGGTTAATCCTATAGCCTCATTACTTCAGATGCAAGAAATGTATGGTATTCCTTAGTGGTGGCATTGTTTAGTGGTTAGGATGATGGAAACATCAGGTTTCTTTCCCTGGGGACCATGAATATCGACAAGAAATGTAAGTGATATCCAGGTAACAGTTTGCTGGAAATCCTGTGATGAACCAAAGTGCTCATCAAGTTTGAAATGGTGAAAAGTTTCACTTGAGTGACAATAAACAAAAGGCCATGGGATCGTCGCTGCAATCTTATCATCCCCACCACTGCTCTCCTAGCTTCTCCCAGGGTTGTAATGTCAGTGGCTAATTACAAGTCAGACATTTCCCACTGTCCCTCCAATCTCTTTTGACACACTCTAATATAGTAATCTCAGAGCCTCAATTCACTAGTGTCACAATGCCATCCTTAGGTCATTGCTATAGCAGGGTAAACACAGTTATGATGTCATTTTGACATCATAACAGACAACAGTAGAACCAGGACTTTTACACAGGAGGCCACTGTTTCTGGGTTGACTTTACTGACTAACTTAAGTAACATACTTTGTAATTTAAGTCGCATAACAAACATATTCATTTTAACCCAAACCATGAATTTTCCCCTAAACCTAACCAAGTAGTTTTCTTTGAATTCACGTTCAAGTTAACCACCGGTGGAAATGTGTTAGACTAACCTGCTCGTTAGTGCGTTAAAAAGTAATGCCAAGGGGTCCCGGAAAAGCGCCTGTATGTCACGAGTTGGGACGTCAGGTTGTAAACAAAAACAACTAAATAGTCTGTATGTTGTCTTCATGCTACATTACAGTTTAGAAGGCAAGTTCTTCAAGAACAACAGGAAGTTCAAATTTAGGAGAAGACCTCAGAGAGTGGCATGGTTATATGGTAATATGGTAGGAACTTTTTATAGAACTCATTGGTTGTCCCTTTTCTTTCTGCCATCTGTTTCTTTTATGACTTTATATTACATTACTCTTAAGTAGTGATGCACAGAAAGTGTCTTGACGGCTTATTAAAATTGCTTAGGCCTGTATATTATTTTCTTAATTAAACTGTACATAATCATCATAAATGACTTGCTTACAAGAGTGATTAAAATGATCTCAATGAACTCGCTTCATAAGTTTAAAATGAATATCATTTCAAATTTCTAAACTAAGATCATAAGATTAATGAAAAATTATGATTTGTAGAGATTTGCAGAGAGGCTGAGAAAACACTAGTGTAGGGGAAATAAATGTTCTTAGAAAGGTCAAGGGAAGTAAAGAGAGAGAATGAAAATAAATTGCAGAGGGGAAGGAAATAAGAGGATAAAGGAAGGAAATAATGGCAAAAGCATGTGGAACAAAGAGGGAAAAGGACAGGGAGGACGACAAAGAGCATAAGAGGTTAAAGAATAGAGAAAGAAGAATGGAAAGCTGCAATAAAAGTGGTGGAGAGGAGATGAAAGGGTATGTCAAAGAGCATGGAGTAGACGGGGCAAGTGAAAAAAGAATAGAATAAAGAGGATCGGAGACGAGGGAATTGAAAAGGCCCTGTTTGCATTGAAAACTAAAGCAGGAGTAGAAGAAGGGAAAATGAAATTAAGAGCGGAAGGAAGCAAATAAATAGGAAATTAATTTCTAGGTCTCCTGAGGGAATTATCACCTACAAAGAAACCGCAGGAGGTGACAGCAACTATATCAATTGTTTGACTCTTAAACTGTTCAAATGTTATGACAGGGAATTTGACTGAAGAATTAAGTATGTGTATATATTTCCCTCAAGGCTTGTAATTGGGTATGTGGACACCTTCAGGAAAAGATTGTGAATGAAGATGTGAATGCATGCAGATCCCATTGCAAACTGAGGTGGTCAGGCTCACATTGTGTTAGGATGTTACGAAATACAATCCGGCCAACAAGTTGAAAGGTCATCTAATATGAAAAAGCTACAGATGACCTTCCACTGCGATGGAACAGCTCACACAGCAGCACTGCTTATCTTGACCTGGGGGTTCACCAAGTTTGGTGATAAGTTTGGTAAATGGGTTGTAACAGTATTTCCATGGTACGATTACCATCTCAGAAAATATCTCGGTATAATGGTTTCTTCTTCTTCTTAATATTATTATTATCAGTAACAAGGATTTTTAAAAGATTGAAAACAGAACATAAATGAAGCATGTTAGTTAAAATGTTCGGAGCGCTATAGAATGTTAAAATACCTTCTAAATTAAAACATCAGCTGTGAGCTTTTGAAATAATATCCTATGATTATTTACAACAACATAAAGTCTAGGTGCCCGACTGCTCCTGACTCCTCTCACAATCACTTGTTGTCAATACCCAACACAGGTGCCACTGTGAGCTTTTGCTCTCAGAACTGAATGCATGTGACCTCCAGCTCTGTTTTTTGTTTTTGACCAACCACCAATAACTACAAGAACTTGAACGTCAAACATCTACTGACGTGTCTGGGCTGGCCTCGGTCGGAGCTAGCTGCTGTTGCTGACTGAAGGTAAGCCCACATGCTTGACGTTTTAAGTGCAGAAACATGTGTATCATCACACTTGAACATAGCGTTATTTGACTGATGTTTGTCTCCTGATGGTCCTAAGCATTAAACGACCCAGTGGAGCAGCTAAAGCTGGCACCACATGGTAAGGGCTCGGTCCAGTATAGAAATAACGGGGACTTATCAGTTCAGCATCCCTCTTGGTGGCAGCCCCAGTGTTCACTGTCCTGAGATCATCCTCTGACAGAGGTGATTTCAACCTTCATTCAAGATGTCTCACTGTCATATAGCAGGGAAATCCAGGACATAGCTCTCATGGATATGTGTGAGTAGCGCAACATGAACTGAGTTTTACATCAATTGTTGGATGGTAAGAGTTTGCATCATGCTTCAGTCTTGTATTTTCTAAAAGGTCTTCGTAAAATATCCAATTGAGAATGTTGCAGAGGGCTTTAACCAAGCGGGACATCACCATGGCTAAATGTGGAAGTAAGTGGAAAAATGCTTTGAGGAACATGAGTTCCTTTCACGTCCATGAGAAAAGAAAAAAACTCCATTCAGAAAATGTTAACTTCTCTCCCAACACAAAAATACAATTTTCACTAAATGCCTATCTCAGTCAGATGTGTGGTGCAACGTGCTTCATTTTTCATAGCCCAAATGTGAATTGACTGGTTCCAGGAGCTGACAGTGATTATTGCGAGCAGTAAACCTAAATCAAAACTTTCAACATTTGGTTCACTTGTTTGATATGACAAAGTTGACACTGAGTGCTTTTCAGTTTTATGTCGCTCAGGCTTAATGTTTCTGCCTCAATAAACAAATACACAGATACTAAATCAGCTCTACACAATCGAAGCACTTCTGCATCTGGAGTGAAACTGCTTGACATTAAGTCCAAATGTAAATGTGTCTGCATGGCTAATAGTCAGTACAGGGTTGCTTGCCTACAGCCTTTCTGGCTCATCCAGCAGAAATGGTATGTGTAATTCTCAGACTTTTATTGGTGCATTTGTTCTGTAGCAGTAGTGGTGAGGGGTTGTACAATGAGATATCTGGGTTTGATGATCTAGAAAATCCCTTCATCATAACAGTGTACACAGTAGAGTAACAGCACTGCTGTGGAACTGTGACTATTAAGACATTTACAGCCTAAGTTCCCTCTGATAAACAGTTACACAGTGTATGTTTTGAGCTTCTATTGAGAAAGGTAAGAACAGAAGAAGGGGATCTGGTCTGCGCTGCCTTTGTCAAGGTTGAAAGGAACAATAATGTTTGCTATCTTGGTTCGGACTACTGTGCTTCCATGTTGTGTACACTATAGTGTACGTTCCGAATATGTCGGCTCAATGTGATTAGTTGATGTCTTTATTCGTTGTGCAAAAAGCAAAGAAAAATAGGCCTTGTTCCAAAAAGATATGTAGATTCCATTACACGCAATATTTGATAACTAAAGCGATTCGTTTTTAGGTGAACGAAATCCTGTGTGAACAAAAATAATGAATATATTTAATTCCTGTAGTGTGTATGTAAATAGGGGACTTTTTAATGTATGTTTCATACAAATGATCTCTTATGACACTGAATATCGTCCCTTAATTCATCGGTGGGGTGGGCTTCTTTTAGTAGATATCAAACTGAAGTGAAATAAAACAGTCTAGTCTCGAGCTTGAGTAGAGCAGAGGAGGATGAAGGTCAGCACCTCCATGTCTGAGGCGTAGTGAGGGAACGATGGAGCGTGACATCAACAGGCGGGTGAGTGCAGCTACAGAATTAGGGTACACATTAGGGTACCACTGACCTTTGTTTTTTTTCCCTCGAGTGCCGGATCAATAAGTGCAACATGGTGGCCTCGCGCATTGTCAACAGACAAATCGGAAACTGAAGACTGAATTTTTCATTCTAACACCCGCGTCTGTGAAAAATGTATAAACACTGGAGGATTTCATTCTCAAGTAACAGAGTACCTCGTAAAAAATCCATGCTAATGTGCTGTGCCTACAGGCTAGTCAAACAGACAGTCTTAAATAGTGGATTTAAATGATGAAAGGACAGATAGTGCAGCACAGGGAGCCCTCCACTCCGTTTCCATGTCCATCAGTCTCTTAATATATCCCTCTTACACACACACACACACACACACACACACACACTCTTCTCTCATTGTCTGAGTATAACATATTTGAGAGAGTGATTTTTTGTATCTGTGCAGTATGGTGCATGCATGTGTGTGTGCGTGTGTGTGCATGAGTGTGTTTGTAAGCCGATGTTGGTGATAATAATTGATATGACAGAGTCTAGGAGTTTGGTGTCAGCTGAAATGAGAGTACGGCTGAATGGACCAAGCACGTGCACACTACACATACACACAGACACACACACATACACCTACACACAGACACACACCCTAATGCACACTGTGTCTGCAGGGTTAAATAGTTATTTCAGCTAATCCTCATCATCACCGACACCAGACACGCACACATGCAGTCACACACACACTCGCTCACTTTCTCTCCCACACACACACACACACACACACACACACACACACACACCCCATCATCATCATCCTCATCATCACGGGTGGCTAAATAGTACATGCAGAAGTTAAAAAGCTACATCATCTTGACAAGCTGAACCTGATAAACATTTATTACAGCTGAAGTTCATTGACTGCGGCATAAATGTGGATTTGTTTACGTGATATTTAAATGCAATGGGTTGCTCAGAGATTAGGACGATCCAACGACACTCTGGAAGTTATTTCAATGCCAAAATTGCAAACTGACAATAACAATAGCCTGGGCCTCCAGTGTTAAGTCAAAACATGTGCATCAGATCCGAGAGCCAAGCCAGTAATTAGAATAAGTGCATGCATGCATAATGAATGAGTTTTTCAACCTGTTTTCTGTGATTAGTGTAATTACATTGTGTATTGCATGTAAACAATACTGCTAAGCGTGGACAAATTTGAAAGATGATAAAAAGTTTTGCAAGTGATTCCAAGGTCACCTTCGACTTTTTAGAATGCACAGAATGTGACTTGCATGAAGAAAACGGAGAGAATTTAAATGAATTAATAATGTTATATTTGACAAGTCCATTTTTTAAAGACAGATTGAACGAGAGCCTTTATTGAAGTCTGCTGCACTAGATTATAAACAAAATGAAGGAACTTCTATTCACTAAACCTAACTTTATCTATTCATCTTTTTGTTGATGAAATCAATGCAGTCAGGCATAATGTTACAAAACATGTTTTGAATAAAGCAACTTGTTGCATTATAATGAATGGCCAGACTTCTTTCTAATATAGGGTGGTAATATTTATTTTCATTTTATTTTATTTGGTATTTGAGGTTAAACCATTTAGTAGCAGTTCTCATTTAGCCCAGGTTTAAAATTCTCTGGGGTTTAATGTTAATAATTAAGTTGATCAAGACGACAGTGATTGGTTTCAAGAAATACAAACAAGCCAGAGCGTTTGTACCCCCTAGACCAGCATGATGTGCGGAGACACAGTGCTGTGCACATATATTTGGCGATGCAAGACTAGACTACTTAACTAACGCAACATGGTTGGTGTTGTTCTGTATTACCCTTTTTGTCAACAAATCTCATGAGAGCAAATCCAACAATTTGTTAGTTTGTCTTCCAATACTAACAGACTTCACTACCCTACAGCACTCAGCCCTAAGTCTGTTCATTCCCACTGAGAAGTGGCTCACAAATTAGTTTCATATTTAAAAGAAAAGAGTCATTTTTTAAAAGAGACGGACACTGTAGTTCTCAACAAACACTACGACTACCATCAGAGGAAACAGTGAAGTAGTTGTTGTTGTTTTCAGCTGCATATTAATAACCATGAGGTGCTGCTACTTGCAGCAGCAATAAGGGTTGTGTTGGCTCAACTTAAAGTAAACTGCAGTGCTTGTGTCCATGGCAATAAAGGAACATGTCACCCAGTGCAACAATGTGGCTTATTGATGTGTTTTTAATTACCACTCCAGTCAAATTCGCCTAAAACGCCTTTCCAAGGCATACCCAAAGTAAATTGAAAGCTGTTCTTGAACCATTTGGAGTACATGCATGGAGTCAGAATCACTTTAACTGCTACTGGCATTGAGTAATAGAAGTTACTGAACACACTGAAGTAGAAGTTTTTTATTTCCGCCTGCAGATGACTATAGCTGGGACTTATTAGCTGGTAAAACACAATGGGACCGCAGCATGAAGCCTTACCTAGTCCAAGTTCAAATTTGATAACAACACCACAGGAAATGAATATTTTACACATGGTTTTCTGAGACTATGTTTAGGCATTTTCCAAAAAAGCCCATTTGGAGATCCATGGTAACCATGGTCACATACCTAGGCTGTGTAAAAATGTGTATTCATAATTCAAACTAAAGCTTATTTATGTCGAAATACAGTAATCTATAAGTTATTTCCTCTCCAAAACTATGACTTCCATGTTGTGGCTTAAATCTAACCCCTGAAGCTGTATATCGTCATGTTTTAAATTTCATTGGCTATACGAAGCGTCAGTCATCAGAACGAAATGAAAGTTAGGTGTAGCAACAAATCAACTTAGGTTTATTAAAAAAGGCAGTGCTCTAAATAACTACATACTGTTAGGTTTAGGCAACAAAACCACTTAGTTAAAAAAATCTAAGGTTTTTAAACTCAGAATACACAATCCACAATTCGTAACTGTGCCAACAATCTCCTGCCTGCGAGCCCAGAGGTTTGTTCAGTGGCCCGTAGTACCAGTCCAACACTGTGTTGTACTCGTGGGCAGCTCCCAGTGTGAACGCATGGAAGTGTGAGATTGTGAAGCGGGGCAGTTCTACATCTGAGCATGGATCTCAGCTCACTCCCCCTTGATAAATACAAACAGAAATCCCTCACACACACACACACACACACACACACACACACAGATGCAGATAGATGCTGCCATCTTTCCTCCCTCCCAGCTCCTCCTCTCCTCCACACTCTTTTGTCCCGTCTTTCATTTGTTCCCTGTAGAGTTTCCCATTGGTCACACCTGTTCTCGCTCTTTCTATGTTCTGTGTATGTTGATCAGTGCTTCTAGCTCTGTGTGTTTGCCTTTCTCTGTCTCTCTCTTGGTGACATGGTTCAATAGAGCGTATTGTCACTGGCCACAGTAACACTCCAGTAATCCAGAGAATTCTCTTTCACACACACACACATATGAAAGAGAAGCAAAAAAAATAAATAACATGGATGTCAGCTTCACCTCCTGAAGGCTGTGAGTGCATGTACGTGTGCAATGTCATCAGTAGTTTTTCAGAGGGCAGCTTATTTAAGTGATTTTATCATTATGTAAATGACATCAGGAGAGCAGCCTAATCTATTCTGATTGGCTGCTGCTCCCCATGTGTGTGCGTGTATGCGAGTGTGGGTTCAAAATGAGCCAATTAACAATAATTGTTTCCTGTGTGTCTCTTATCTTGCCTGTTGAGAGGCGATGTCAAAATGTCACTGTTAATTTGATGCATCCTCCCTCTGTGTGTCAGGTCCGTCGTCAGATCCTCTCCCAGTCTCCACTGCCACAATAAAAGATCAACATAATGCTTTTTCCCCTGATGGAAAACACTTTCAATGGACCTTGACTTGGAATTGTCAGACTTTTTTCTATTTTGAAAGTTAAGAATGAACTTTGATATTTAACTTTCCAACCAACATAGACAATAAGTCCTCATGTGCTGTGCACAGGGCTGTAGTTAACATTGAGGGCTCGTGGGCAGTACCTTGTATTTTATTTTCTGGGAATTTTGGTGGATTTTCAGATGAACATTTTCAGAAAATATAATTGCTTAATTTTCCTAAATATATGAAATTCAATTAAAAAGAACAATAAAAAAATTAATTCATCCATGGTTCTGTAATCACCAACCAATGTAAGCAGACAAATTAGAACAATACAAGTTCATAAAAAGAAAAGATTTTTTGAATTTTAAAGTTTGTACATACAGTATGTGCCCTTTGTTAGAAACTGTGTGTCTTTCTTTGGGTATTGTTTCCCTTAAAGCTCCAGCGTCTCCGTCTTTATCAGCTCTCCTCTGAAGGAATGCCCTGCTGTGTGCGTGTATTTCTGTGTGTGTGAGCGTGGATGTGAGTGTGCGCGGGTCATCTGTGTTGACGAGATATTCATTAAGTGCCAAACCATGAAATATCAATTATGCAAAAGTCTTGTTTGTATTTGGCCGTCCAAAACTCGTTGAAGACGGCTGTGAGAATGCCGACCGAGAAGCATAATGACGCCGAGAGCGGATTAACGGCGCTATTACAATGGTTTCAAATGGCAAACAGAGCAGAGTCACACAGATATGAAAACCTGCATGTTCATTCATCACGGCCCTCAGTGGCCTGAACAAACCTCTCACTGCTCATTTTGTAATTATTCTGTTGTAATTATCAACTGGCATTGTCCTCTAATAAACATGTGGGGAATGTTTATGTCTGCAAAATGAGGCTTAAAAACTGTAACGGATTATTGATGACATATTTATTTATTTTATTTATTAAAGCCACTCATGGCCAGTATTTTCAGGATATATTTTTCTTTGAAGACCCTGAATTGTCTTCTGGTCATATTTGAACAGCCTCAACTGCATTTGGACTGTTGAAGGACTCTGACAATATGACAATTTTAAATGTAGTTCTAATGAAAACTCTTTTTCCTTCTTTTTGCGACGTGCAAAGAGCCATACTATAGGTCGATTCTTTTAATTAAAGAAAACTAAATTGGCTTGAGAATAAAAAGAAGAGAAAATGGTTCAAATGGCAGAAGAGAGTTGTCAGTTGCCATGGAATAAAAAGGGAATTTGTAGGAAACGTGGAAAACAAGGAGAGGGATTGGCCAGGCTTTTGAGAAAGAGACGGACTTCCTGACTAGTAACCGAATAGGAATAATTAGAGACATGATTTTGGAGAGGCTTCTCTCTCTCTTTCTCTCTCTCATTCTTACACAAACCAACGTATCCTCACACAATACTTTGTAGGGTATCTTACCAAAATATATTTATTGTTTCCCGTGCATTCTCCTACAAATATATTTAAATAAATATATTTTATTAGAGGGAATCAAACACTAATGTTCCACTTTCAATCAGTAAGAATGCCATTATTTCTCTTTATATAGATATATTTCAAATGCTGGCAGAAGCTCTCTGTGGGGTGAACAGCAGATGTACAGCAGTAGAACACAAGGACATGCAATAAGGAACCATTGCCACTTCTTGTCTCTGACGGCTAAGAGGTTGGTTCATACAAACTGAATTGGGATGACTTTGGGGTTAAACCAGGTCACACTCACTGTCTGGTGATTGCTCATCTTCAGTTTTTGATCAAAGAGTCTTTGGACCACTCTGAATAAGATGTACCATTTAAATGCATGACAAAACACAAGCGCTGCTCAATGAGGTGTACAAATCATTTAAAGTCCAAATGATTGAGAATTAGCCTACTCACACCAAGACCACTTCCTGTTGTCTTCTCACATATTTTGCATGTGCATTCAGTAAGCCATATCTCTCTTTCTCTGCCAACACCTGGGAATGGAACACACTCACTCCAAGCCATTAATTAACATGCAATGGAATCATTATCTCACCGCTCCAGCACAGACCCAACTGGAGCTGGAAAATAATGTTCTATTCCTAAAGATTTATAAGCTACCACATCAAGGTTACACTAATAATGCAGTGCTATGTTGCCATCCTGTGGAGTTCAGAGGAGGAATAAACATGCCATACTGCATCTGTTCATGCTGAACTGGATGGGAACATGAGTTTAGAAGACTGATCTTGTCTCAGAGTCACAGTATGTGCGTAAACAAATCAACATTACTCTGCCTTCCTACCTTTCTGGCTTGTAAGCATACAGTTGCTGCGTTAAATCATGGCTTTGAAATAGAATATCAAACTGCTCTGTGTAGAGTATATCAAAATCATTCAAACCGTCTAGTGGAATATTCTCAACACAAAGAAATCCTCTAGTTTAATAGATCAGTTTCCCACTATCACCTGGTTTCTCACTGATCTCCAGTGGTATCTAACTGTACACTTACTTTCTGTTTCATATGCTGAGGTTTTGAGAAATCTATGCCACTCCATTACAGTTAGTGGTGTTCAAAAAGAGCACCCCTTTCATGATTATTAATCAAAAATGAAAATACATACCTATCCAATCATGCAGGTGTTTAATACTCAATAGATGATGGACGCTATTGCAGACCAGCAGGACCATAGGCGTAAACATGCCGTAAAAGATAATAAAAAGTCCTTCAATTCTTTTTTTGTCATGTTAGGACTGTCTCACATTCTCACATATTATGAGCTACATAATGTCTTATATTTCAACTTATGTTCAGGTTTACACTCAAAATGTTCAACACTAAGCATTGATTAGAGTTATATATCTTTATATACAGACCAGGGGCCCTGACAAAGTGACCAAACAGCGATGCAATAGAAACGTTTATTCTGTGGGCAACGCAGATGCCTGTAACCATAGAAACTCACTCCTGCCTGTGCGCACTAAGGCTCCATCAAATGTCTTATTTTCTGTTATATTCAAGGCTTCTATTAAGGTTTTTTGATTTAAAGCTTTGAATTGGCATCCATTATCCATCCATCATGTCATTCATATATATGTCTGTTGTCAAATTTTGACCCTAATCATATTTTAACACTTAAAAAGGATTAAAAGAAATAGGATTGTGTGCTATTGGCTGTATTAATGGAATATATGTTGCTGTCATATTGCTGCTAGACTGCAACATTTATACAGGTGCATCCCTTCCTTTTGTGTGTGGCAACCGGGAGGGTAACAGTTTTTGACTGCAGTGAAAACTGTTTTTTGAAAGGCTACATGCCAACATATATGGATTAAAGCAGAATATGTTGTTAGATAAGACATGTTGTGAATATGACAAAGTATTACAGATAATTACAAACAAGACGACTGAGCGCCACTTACTGTGTCTGTCTGTGTGTGAGAGAGAGAGAGAGAGAGAGAGAGAGAGAGAGTTGGTGGACTATTGCAAGTAAGTGTACAATTCATTCTTAATCAGGCACAGTGGCGCTTTGAGCCAAATGCATGTAAAAATGTCTGCATGCTCACATTGACACTGTAATACTGATGTTTACAAGGTACAAAGTATTGGACAAAATATAATTTTGGTCTAACCTGGATGAAAAGTCGTGGGATCAAATTCATTAAAATGTATCCTGAATGCATATATATGTACCAAAAACTATGGCAACCCATGCTTGTTGAGACATTTCACTCTGATTGAAAAGGTTGTGAAGTATATCTGTAAGTATTTCACTGGAGGAGTGAAAACTTTGTGCTGCTGATGGGGCAAAATAAAGAGTCAGTGGAACATCAAAGTCAGTAAGATCCATTCTTGGAAACCATGAATGTCTGGAGAAAATGAAAAAGCAATCTGATATTTTTTAAGATATTTCGGTCTGGACCAAAGCAGTAGACCGACACTGACTAAAGGACTTTACCATCCTATAGTGGCTCGAAAAAGGTGATGTGCTTGCAAAGGTCCAGTCCAAAGGTCAAGCCTCACAGAAAAATACAGTGCTTGCAAAGCTGATGCAGCGAGTGATTAATTATTGTGATTTCAATACATCCAAGTCTGGTATGCAGGACAGATCCACTGAGGGGCCACTTTTTGACTAATTCAAGAAGGATGTACAGTATTAGCACCTTGCCAACTGTGCCTGAGATCCAATCACAATGTGAGCTACACTACCTGCAGAAGTAGTCTGGCAAATCCAACACATTCTGATTACATGCCAACTACATTTACACCTTATATTCAATTATGCCGTGTCATTTCTTATTCAGAGGAGACATTCGGACACAGATGCAATGAATAAATGGAATGTCTATCCAAATACATTTCTTTTGAACTTTGACCTCTCTTTTTCTCTCTCTCATACACACAAGTTAAACATGGAAAAACCTCCACCAAGTGTCTTTAATTGCACTCAAACATCACATAATAAAATGCACTTTTTCATGGTTTTCCAACCTAAATATGTGTCCCTGGTCAGATTTGCAGCTCCATGTGATGTCTGATGGAGCAGTACCACCTCCAGCAAGGGGACCATCTCCACCCATGAAATACCTAGTGAATCTACGTTGCTGTCCTCCATTGTTATTTCAGCACTATGGCTAACACTGACATGTCGCAGGCAACCGCCCCCCCTTGTGCCAAAATGCAGTAATGGTTTACTGTTGGATGGCAGATCAAATATGATAAAGTGACTGCTAGCCTGTCCCTCCAGTGCATAACACATAATACAAGACCATCTAGACTCCCTTCCAGTGGAAAAAACACAATACAGGGCCTTATCGGGTGCCCTTCCAGTGTAGAAGACATGATGCAGATTACTCTAGGGTGACATATGTGACAGTGATTCCGTGGCTGCAAAGGTTCAGGCACCGCAGATGCGCACGACCCCAAACACTGACCAATCAGAGCAAACTGGGCTTTTTGAGCGGTCGAAAAAACGGCCTGTTGTTTCAGATAGAGAGTGAATAAAGGTGCTGCAACAATTAACCAAATGCTAAAAATTGGGTATTTTTAACATTGAAGCAAGTAAACATTTTCTATTTAACGCCCAAAATAATATATGGATCTGAAAATTAGCATATTACGTGAACTTTAAAATGATTACCATTGTTTCTTTTAAGGCTGGCAGTTGAGATTCAGACGCAGGTGTTGTGTGTTGTTCTACTTCTAACCTTTAAAAGCCAAGAGACATCAACATAATTTATTTTCTTTCCCTCATAAAAAGGATTTAATTGAGACAAATATTGAAGAAATTAGATTCATGTCTTTTCATAATGAACAAGTGCTATTAGCGCACCATGAGAATAATAACTTGATTGGTGAAGTGTGTGTTATTTAGTTTTGATTAAAAGGTGACTTATAAGAGTTGAATTTTCTTATTAAGTTTTCACATTGAATTATGCTTTTCTCTTGGAAGGCAAAGTCAATTGCACCATTTTCACCACATTCCTGCTGTCTTCTGTAACCTTGAATAACATTCAATTTGAAAGCATTACCAGATAGTATTTAGGGCAGAAATAGCATCCTCTCTTTTACCAATAGTTTCTTCACATCTCCTTGCTAATATATGTCAAATCTGAGTAGCTTGAGCAAGCTATTGTAGGGAATCAATCTGTCAGTTGGTCAGTCCACCAATTTGGTCCAGGCTAAAATATATCAACAATATGGATGGTTTACAATGCATTGTTGTCAAGACAATCAATCATATTCTTCAGTGACTTTTCCTTTGACCACTACGAGCCAGTACAGTACAGGTAAAAATCTACTCACAGGATGAAACCTTTCCATTGTGGACAATGTGCCTCAGTTCCAAGGCGGCCTCCTTTGAACTCTGCATTTCAAGACTGAGCATCAAGGCTGTGTCATTTGGAAAGCTACTCCAAATGTGGCTTTCTTTTTCCTGAATTTGGAAGACATAACTGACGTATTCTCCATTGCGTGCCGCTGTTAAAGCATTTGGACAGTCCTCATCGCTTCAGAAAGCAAAGTATAATGTTGCTGGTCACTGGCCAATATATTACATGACAAGGACAGAGAACAGAGGCAACACAAGATAGAATGAATGGAAGCCAAGCATCAATTCCACTGTTCTTGTTTGCAGCATGGACAGGTTGTTCATTCTGTAGCACGCACACAATGAAAGAAAAATGGAAGTTTGACTTTTTCTTGCAAAGTTATATCTTTTGTTTTCTCATCAAAACACATCCTCTTTCTTTGTAAGTCCCCTTTGTTTTATTCAAAAAAGTATAGTGTCCTAAAACCCAGTCATCTGAAACAAATGATTTGTCCTGCTGTTTTCTACAAACACATTAATATTATGTTGAAGTATAGGCCAGTATATTTAATTTGAGACCACTTTCATTTGTCTGTGTTTTGGACTTTTGGTATTGTTTTCTGTTAACTGTTATCAAAGTCAAATCTTGTCCAAATAATGTTTTGTCAATGGCTTAATTGCATTTTTGCATCAGTTTAGTTAAGAGCCATACTTTAACTGCACTTTATATCCTGGCACCTCAGCGGCCCATTGTACCCATGGATCACAGACTTGGCTTTGAATCAGCATCAAAGAGCGCAATCTCCTCTAAAAATCAAGCTGTTTCAAAAGGAACTGCTTCTCCACTTGCCATTTGGAATGGTACAGGGTTTTCTGTGGAAATGTTGGCAGGAAATATTGTCAAAGAAAGCAGGGTTCGTTTTAACAATGGCTTACCATGTGAGCCACATCAAAACCATATCTGTGTTTTCAATCATCTATGCGTTGCCAAGCCGGCGCTTCAGGACAGAATTGTATGTCTATATATCAGAAAAAGTCTGCTTTTGTGACCAACATTAAAGCAGTCCCACTCTTCTCCTACAAAAACCCCCCAAAAAAGCCAAGTAGTTTTAATGACGACTTACTTGGTCGTGTGGCGCAGAGTCACATTGAGACTCTGAAACTGCTAATAGCAGATAGAGTTCCAAGGCATGATCCTGCCAATCTCACAGGCACCTCTCTGAGCACTCTGTGCCATATCACACAGACTTCTCATTTCAGATTCACATCAAAGTCACCGATCCCGACTTCTAAAAAAAAGAAGAAATCTTCCACTGTGGTGAGTTTTGAATTAGCTGTGGCTTGAATGAAGACTTTTTCAAAACATTTCAGCCACCGAGAAGATATTTGACCAGATCAAAAACAGCTCAGTGTTTGGCATTGCCCAACAAAAGCGAAGTGGTGCCTTGTTATCCATTATGTGAGCTGTATTACAGGGTAACACTCTCTGACTGAAATCAAAGTTGTTCATTTATACTCAATATGCATTCAATATGAACAAGAGGCCATGTGCTGTGTTCTTTCTTTGTGTGTGCGAGTGTGTGTGTGTGCTTATGCAGTGTGACTAGTTTTGACACTGGCACAAATTATTCGACATATTCTGATTAAATCTAAGGTAGACCTTTGCAACAACTCACCAAAACACATGAAGAGAGGATTTTTTTTAACAATTAACCTGGTTTTAAATTTGTCCTGTACAAAAATGACTGGAAAAACCACAGATCTCAGTAAAAGTACTCAAGCAAAAAAAATCCCTGTTTATTAATCTCCCTTTCTCTTTCACTCTTACATCCAGCACTCCAAAACTTTCTTTTCTTCTTTTTTTCATATTTTGCTGTGCCATGTTTTAACTCCCTTGGAGCAAATCATATTATAATAGATGCTGGATGGTTGGATAACAACCACTAATTGTTGGAAGCTAATCAGACAAAAACAAGCCAGTGAAACTTTTTTTAATCTCTTTGCCTTTACATGCATTTGTGTGCGTGTGTGTGATGGAAAACAAGCACAAAACCTTGAACTGCGGTGGTGTACCTTTCTCAGTCACAAGTCTAACACAGGCTTAACACCTGGCGTTCCAGAGTGACCACAGTTCCAAGAAATGGAATGGTTAACGGTAATTATGCTTCACTACTTGCATACTTCAAATACAAATGGCCATCTGGGCTCACACACTATTCCGATTACATGTCCTTTTTTAATTACTGAGCACTTGGAGTCTCTATTAGGATTAAATGGTGTGTCTCCCAAAAGAACATGATTGATTTATTTTTCCTCTATGAAACTAATTCAGATCAGGCGGGAGACAGTTAGGGTCAGGACATGGTGAAGTATCCCCTGTGATCCTAGTTATCCAATAAGGGCGATGTGGGGAAGCTTGTATTCCAGGGATAACTGCACTGCTTTAGTGGCCCCAGGCTCTCACATTAAGAAAGGCTCCTCTGGCCGGTCCTAAAAGGCATTGAAAGTGTAATTTTGGGAGGATTTGCATTTGCATTGTGGGGAAATGTATTGAAAGGCTAAAGGGTCAATAAGCAAAGAATAACATTCACTACTCTCTGTTGGTGGAAACCTTCAAGTATGTTGCACATCTGGCCACACCTCAATCAGTGATGTCACAAGAGGTGTTCTGTCTGACAGCTGATCAACATACACAGAGAGCAGTTCAGCAGCAGATTCCAGCTGTGTGTGACCGTATGCTTAAAATAACCCATATAAGCTTTTACATAGAGGCAGAGGTGGAACAAAGTCATTATGAAATCCCATGCAAGTCAACTCAAGCCCTAAAACCGCTGAATGCCTTTTTAAAATTGTGATTACAAGACAATATGTTTAGTGAAGTTACAGGAATAATGTATGCTTATTAAAAAGTCTATTTCCAGTGTATTAAAGTTTTTAAGGGTTTGTGAACCACTGGCTTAGAGGAACACCTTACTTTGACATTGTGGTTGTACCGTCAAATATATTGATGAAATCTAATATAAATAAAACACTCCAAAGTATATATGTCATTAGCTATTTTTCCATTTAAATGTTCCACAACCCTTTTTTTTTTGTCAACAACAGAAACGGAATTGGTGTCCACTTGCCATCTAGTTTTGTGTAATTATTCTTATAAAAGGGAAAACCTTTACCTGTCAGGTAACTCAAGGAAGATTCTGCCATTTTAATGTTGCTTTTTAATATGGTATGTATGTTACCTTGACTCATTCATTTGTTACACTATCTTCATTAATCATGTATTCGTTTTTAAATGTATATGTTTTTCTTTCTTCTGCAATATGCTGATGCTCAGTCTACACTACATTCATAATGTCAACGCTTTTGTCCGTCATGACGAACAATTTTGCAGTCAAACTCTATGACCATCACGTCATCAGATATTAGTGAATACATCTCACACACACAGCTAAACAACAACAACATTTGTGACACCGCACAAACGGTGGAGCAGGTCACAATAAATACAATTTGTTTCCATTGTCCACTGTTTCATTTTTAACAGTACGGTCAGTGTATGCCAACAATGAAACCAGCCATTGGATGTTTAGGATGTATAGCTAAATAACGTCTAGCTCACAATCCATGACACACACACACGGGCACACACGCACACACAGTGATTTATTCCACAATAGTCTCATCTCCACCTTTTGTGAGTTTCCCCTCCATCGCCCTCTCTTTTGCTGCCTCTTTGTTTTTTAGAAGTCTCAAGCTTACATTCTAAGAGGGAAAGGAATTTAATGGTAAAATAACATAAAAGGGCAATTCCTCCTTTAAATCTTCTTTATTAAGCTTTCTTTGGTAATCCAGAATGGCTTTAAGTAATAATGAAGCCAGGGGAAAACCATGAGTTTTACCAAAGCCCCCCCCAAAAAATAGTAGGGCTATATGTAACAGCTAACAAAAGAAAGTGTACCCTGGTCCTATTCACAATCTACAATCGTACTTAAAAAGGGCAACTTCCTTGACACAGCTTCAGACTGGCACAACATATACCGAAAAAGACAAAACTATTTCTTCATCTGGAAGAAAAAGAAAAGCAGAACCTTGTTCTTCTAACTGAGCTGCTTTAATAAAATGCTAACAGTGTTGATAAGGATATAAACAATCTACTGTATGATTATGAATATGTTTTGGATGTGCACACAAGATGTTGAAGATAGGAAGAAGAGATCTTACAGTTGAACATGGAACCCTTTATTAATGAAGAGTGCTTGTATAATCAGGATTTCGCAAGAAAAAAAAATGTTG
The DNA here is from genome assembly GCF_910591455.1 of Pholis gunnellus. Taxonomy (NCBI): domain Eukaryota; kingdom Metazoa; phylum Chordata; class Actinopteri; order Perciformes; family Pholidae; genus Pholis; species Pholis gunnellus. Next base: position 28,556,333 of record NC_136531.1, read on the forward strand.
CGTTGAAAGTAAAACAAGTTACAATCTGTGAGGTTGGTGCTTGAGTCGTTTGACAGAGCGTGCTTCGTCTTATTGAAACCTCTTTGAATCTACCTTTCTCTACGCTAAAGCCTACTTAGCTAGGGAGGATCTGAAAAGCATGCTTGTGTTTTCTGAAGAGGCTTTTTCCGCTTACAGAGGAGAGAGAATTCAAGGGTGGGGGTGTTGATGAAAAAAAGAAGAAAAACTAGGTCACCATTTTTACTACGATCTCTCTTTATCCCTTCATTGTTGCTGAGGAGCTTTACACCCCCTGCTGTGACGTAAAAACCAGCAGTTCCTGTTGGTGGAGATCTGGGGGAAACTTGCAGGTGTAGGGATGCGGGTATTGGATGAGTCCGGTGGACACGGTGTGATTGGAGGGGAAGCAGGAAGAGGATGGGGGGGTGGTTGCAGAAAGGAGCAAGGCAGGGGTGACGCTCCCCTCCCACTGAGATGCTTAGGCACCCTGGGGACAGTGTTGGGGGTGTAGGAGAGGGTGAGTGTATATGTGTGTAACTGTGGAAGCCGGAATAGAATCTAGAAAAAAATGGGAATGCAGCTTGAATGCAGGAGAAACAAAGTGATTGGATGAGAGAAAATCAGAAAGAGAGGGGGGGGTGATTGGAGAAAGGAAGAGAAATGGGGTGCAGTGAGTGGACCAATCCCGTCTTTGCTAGCAGCAGGAGGTGTGTGTGTGTGTGTGTGTGTTCATGTGTGTTTGCCTGTGTGTGCATGCACAGAATCGTTTGAAGTAGAGAGTATATCAATCTTTCTGCAGACCCTGATGGAAACCGCTCAACGTTCATATTTGACTAAAAACATGCCAGCAAAACATTGCACTTGTGTCTCCAACAACAGCTCAACAGTGTGAGCCATAATGGAAAGGACAATCCTCGCACAGCAGCAGAGTGTCGAATGAATCCCCAGCCTGCACACTGATACATGTGATACAGTAAATGATCACAGAAACGGGCTACATATCAGCCCAGTATCCCCAAGAATCATGCTTTTATTGTTGAAATTTGACTTCTTTACTTCAATTTCTGTGTGCACCACCATGTGAAACAACCATGGATGCCCTTGAAGAGAGACAGTCTGAAACGTACAATAGGAATAATGATTTCGTCCTCATTATGTTGGCTGACCGTTGGCCTTGCCTTTCCAAATGTGGCCGTTATGAACAGCTTAAAATGTTTTTGCCTGGGCCTGTGTTTTGATAAATTGTGGTAATGTTTGTTTGAAGCGTAACCAGACCTTTAACTATTTCTTAATCGCTGTTCATTTTCCATAATTGCAAGGTTTCTCAAACTTTGGTTTTATGCAAGCAACATATCTCAATGAACGTCTTCCTGTTTATCCGGCTTTGCCCTTGGAAACAAAACATATATGTCATTTTCCAAAGAGAATTATTTCTGCAGCCATCAAAGCAGATCCGGAAGAGTTGTTTCAATACCAAGTTAAATGGTTAATGGTTGTTATTCTTGCTTTAATATTTTTAGTTGGGGTGCTGAAAGCTAGATTCCAATGCCCAACACTTGACTAATTGTTCTTTTACACCGTGTTAAAAATCCTCTTTTTATTCCTGTGTTGTGCATGTATTTGCATATATTGCAGGAGAATTGATCACTAATATGAGGTCATGACTGTCATGCATTTAGACTTCTTATGTTGTTTCTCTCTGACTAGAATTCCAAAACACAGTTGAGTGCTACAATTCCTTTTGAGTATTTAAATCATGTCATAGCCACAATTAGTTTGAGTGTGACTCTGTCTCTCCCAGCTGAGAACATGGATGGTGGAAGTCCATGGATGTCTCCGGGTGGCCGGTCTTAGAAAGCGAGATCAGTGGGTGATTGAGCCAATGTTGGGCTTAACCCTTGCATTTCAGAACAGCAAGTTTGCAGCAGAGCAGATCACCATGGCAACTTAAACGGCACGACTAACTTGCTTCGATACGTTCAAGCTCCTGGGAAATATTACCAGGATACGGGATAAAAATATTATTCCATTGCCACAATTCCACCCCTAATATTAAATGTAAATGAAACACAAAGGTGATAAAAAAATGATATAACTTTCCATATAACAACAAGGGCTGTTTACAGAACAACAGAACGAACACTTCATCTTCCTTGATGATTCATTGTGTCAGATATAATAAATATGTGTCGCGTTTCCAGGGCAATTTCCCCACTCTCAACTGTGCTTCTGTGTTAAAAACTGTGGTTATTAATAATGGATGAAATTTACTGTCAGATATTAAGTGTGCTGATATTATTTTGCAGGATTCACAGGAGTTATTTGTGTAATATATTATTGGTGTATTTCATCACTTCAGACTCATTCTGCCAAGGAAATATGTTTGTGCATGTGTAACATGTATACATTTTCAATCCTTATTATTGTAGTCTGCTGAAGCATATGTTTACATTATCCAAGAAATGTAAATAAAGTGCATACTTAGTATACTGATCATCAATGGTATGAATTTTGCATCCTCTGCTCAGCCTGCTTGAAAAACCCCTTTCCCCTCAAAGAAAGACTGTAGTTTATGATAACAGTTGTATTTTCAAAATCCTGGTTTCATTCATAATGCTAACCCTGTACTTACTAAATTGCTGACATCTCAGTATGTGGCAACATAAGAGGTCCAACAAGAAAAAAAACAGTTTAACCATATAATAATTATGGTATATGGTCTTAAACCACATCATGTTGGTAATCATTTATTGTTTGCCATCATTTTCTCTTTCAAATAAGCTTTTTTTCATTACATGGCTGATTGTCCGTGTGTTTCTTGTTCTTTTTAGTAATCACTCTGAAAGTAACGTGGTGAGTGTCATACTATTCTTACTGATAAAGCCAATGGCCATAGATCAACGGGAAAAAAAGCTGTAATGAACCATATTTTTCCGTAAAGTTGCTTTAAGGTTTGAAAAATATGTAACGCTTTATTCTATTAGTCTGCAACACACCCATAATTTCATATACATTTTTCCCCCTTGAAAGAACAGCTTAATTTAAATCCAAGAAAATATGCAGTCATTATTAATTTATTATTGGAAACATAATTCTTTATACATTTGGAATCAAGTAATTGCAGACAAATGCTTTTTTTTTTTCATTTTTCCATTTAGCAATGACTTGGTTTTAATTCATTGAACAGTGTCTCCATTTCCCCTAAAATGAGTACAAAAGGACATAGTTCAAACATTCATTTGAGAATTACAGTCCGGTTGGTTATTCAAGCTTTTTGCAGATTTTAAAATCCAATTCCCCATGAATTCAATGGAATTAGCCAAGATGACTATGGCATACTTTTACTCACATTTCCCAAAATTTCATCTTGACAAAACTGTGCGTTTGGCTGCGCAGCATTAGTTTATGACTCGCCCAGCAGCAGACCGCTACTTGTTAAATGTTTGAAAAGAAACTAGCGTGCAGATAGTCTGTCGGCACAAACCCATCCTCCTCATATCAGACTTAAGAAGTTCTCAGTCAGTTATGTGAGAGTGACCTAAACAGGGGCATGACATCATGACTAATGAAGCAGGACTTTCATCCATAGGTCTCTGGAACACCTCTCTACATTGTGAGGCAGATTCCAAACACCACACATTTTGACCTCTGTCTGCATTCATAGCACACACACATATGACACAGAGGTTGTCACATTCAGCACATTAACAATGCTCCCTGTATGAATTATTTTACATAAGTAAGCAGTTTTTCCTCTCCATTCACTCAGCAAAACATGACAGTCTAATGTAGGTCAGTAGAATAAGTGCCTATTGATGCTGTTAATATGGGTGAAGTATCTAAATAGGATCGGCCTAAAAACCCTGACAAGAAACAAGACTGTGAGAGAGGTCGTAGCAGAATTAACCTCGTTAACCAGTGTGACAAATGCACTCCAGCCAAAAGTCTGCAACGGTAGCATCTCACTGCCGTCTCGCTCACTCAGTGTGCACTGCATAGCTACAGCATTGAGTCCGCTGGTCGTGTGCTCTCTGACACACATGCCACTACCATGCTAATCCTGTTAGTGCTGTGGCCTGCTGCCTGACACACACACACTCACACACGTTCTAAAGCTGTTGGTAGAAAGTGAACTCCCTAAGCTTCTGTAAAGGCTGACAAACAGCACCCAGGAAAAGACTGACTGAGCCTTTTTCCTTTTTAGCCCATTTTACCTCAAACAATTTCCAATGATTATGATTTGAGCTGAAATAACTAATCAATTAAATCAATTAAAAGAGACGAGAGAAAAGGTTGGCAACGAATTTTCTCGTCGTTTAGTTGGGTCCATTTTATGGACTGTCTCCGTAGTCAGCCAATGCAGCACGTTATAGCTCACATGAAGAATTACAGGAAATTACTGTATCTATGTCTCTGGAGTGAGCACAGACAGAAATACCTTCCATCTGTTGTTTTTTGTTATTGCAGTAAAAGCTTTGTGCAGGAACATAAGGTTGATGACAATAAACTGTTTCAATACCGGAGACTGATGTTTAGCTAAAGATTCATGCTTCAACCTAGCATTGGCTCTTTCAACATTTAACCAAGACCACCACCTGTTCCCTTCTCTCAACCGTCAAGGGCTTCTATTATCTTAACACGGCCAATGAAACATTCATAATGCTTAAGGTGCCATGAGGAGACATTGCAACGAAAACTGATTTTTATTTTTATTTTGAAGAAGCATTGATAAAAAAAAGAAAAGCAGAGTCCAAAATGCATATAGGTAATGCAAATTAGTTGTATAAATCAAAAAAATATCTTGATACAACTCAAATCTCTGTCTGGCATCATGCCTAAATACAGTAGTACAACAAGTCATGTTGTCTCTGACATTAAGCACTACGACATAATGTAACTTGGAATTGTAATATCAAGGTTTTTTTCTTGCTCCCTAAAACAGCTTAAAACGAAAGTGTTTGTTTTTGCATTAAAGTGACACTATTTATATGTAGAAGTTTTCTAACTTTCTCCCTTGAAATAGTCAGGACAATGCTCAATCTTTTCTGCCTTCACTTTTCCACAAAGGACTCAACAGAAGGCAGTGGAATTTGATGAGAAGCATGACAAAGAAGAAAGAAGAGATGAGCGGGTCCTGGTGCAGCGCCAACATCACAAAATGTTGTCATTTTTAATTCTAAGACATTTTTAATCGATTCTTTTTATCCCCACTCTTCCCACATATTTTAACATTATTCATTGGTTAACAGTTTATAGTTGGTTATGTCTCCTATTGGACGAACTGTAAATTACCATATTTCTTCAACATATTGTATAGTTAAATGTTACATGCACATATCAGCTTTGTGTGTGATTCTGCAACATTTCATAACAGAACTTGTTGAGCATAAGACTTACTTATCTCAATTTGAGCACAAATGTGTGTCTATGTTGACTGTAGATTTGGATACAGATGAACAGAGTAGGCCAGATGCATAGAAAAGTCTTAAAATGAGTGTGTGTAGAAAAGGAAAGGAAAGGCACTAAGGTCAGAGGGAAGAAGAGAAAAAGCTGAGGAGATAAAAGGGGGAAATGTTTCCTGGAGGTGCTGTGTACAGATTCTCCAGTAAAACCTCATTTGGGCAAAGAACACACAGCCAGTTAACAAAGAGATTAAAACAAATAAACTACATGAAGTTTTTGTTTGTTTCTTGTAAACATGTCAGTGTAGCCAAGGAACAGAACAAACTTCAAACAAGGTTTATTTAGATAAATAAAAGACTTGCTTTCCATCTCTGAGCCTGCCACAGAAACCACAGGAAATGTTTTCTTAAATACAAAGTAATGAGGTCCTTTAAAGCTACAAACAGATTTTGTTCGTGAGTCTCATGATAAACTGAGTTACCACAACTATAGATCTGTATGTGTGTTTATCCCTTTGGACTTACAGTATCTCTCCTTAACATAAGACACTTTCCTTTTAAAATCTAATCGTTAAGTCATATAGCTGATGATTAATGGTGACTCAGGAAAATATCAAATTAAATGTGAAATAATCACAAATCCAGATGAATCACAATGGAATGAAAACAAACAATGTATGGCTAAAATGAGATCAGGGATATCTCATCATCTCATTATTACATTATTGTTATTATTATTAGTAGTAGTAGCAGCAATGATAGTAGTTGGTATTAATTAGTATAAGTTTAATATTAAATTAATTTAATTTAATCAAGGTTTTTAGAAATGCTCGTGTTTTACTCAAAGTCTATAGAAAAAGACATGAATATAGAAGTTTGACTTCCCAATGTACAGTTTCCCCAAGCAGTGTCCTCTTGCTGATTTGACTCTTTTAGCTTTTGTAACTCGTTAATTAAGTTACTATTTAAACAAATCTGAATAGGCAACTCATTTCATCTTTCTATATTGCTTATTGACAGGCACTGTGAAAGAATCAAATACATAAAAAAATGTTTGGCTGTTTCAATGTGAAGCAGATCTCAGAAAATCATCTTTTTTTTAGACCTTACTGAAAACAGGGCTAGAAAACTTCATAACATCTGCCGTGTTGAAAACAAGTGTCGATCTGTCAGGAATAATTTATAACAGAAAGATTCAGGGAACATGATTAATTAAAAACTGGTCTTAATTAACAGCCTCAATCAATGGAGCTCATTACCAGCTCTGCTGGAGGTTTCACAGGTAGGCCTGCACACACACACAAACACACACACACACACACACACACACACACACACACACACACACACACACACACACACACACACACACACAGCAGGACATCCCAGAAGTATTGACTTATTTTTGGTGGATTTCAAAAGAACTTCTTTGGGTTCAATATCTTGCCCAGGGTTATACATATTTAGACACACACACACACACACACACACACACACACACACACACACACACACACACACACACACAAAGTGTCACCAAAAAGGTCTTCAAAAGGAAATCATCTCAAAGTCAAAGTGAAATGAAGAGAATTTCTATAAATAAATAAATAAATAGAATGAAATTGAATGTTTTCTCTTAATTAAATGAGTGCAGCGAGAGTAAGCCACACTGCAAGACACTCTCCCAGAGCTATACCACAAGAAAGGCTAAAAAAAGATGAAACATTTAAAAGAAATGAACGGAAAACAAATTGTCAGTACACTCAACAGAGCTCTCAGCAACGTTTTTTGTAACTGCACAAATCTGAAGAGTTCCAGCTGCTGCAGTTTACGCTGCAGAACCAGAACTGGCAGCTGAAATGACGGACACGGACACAACTGCAGTATAGTTCCACTCACGGCTCATGAGAGTTTATGGTTTAGACATATCCAGAGCACATCCAGGAGTCTGCTCCAACCCATGGGGCCACTGCTCCACCTGGTGAAATTAGCAGCACCACTGTCTTGGCAACCGTCCAGCAGGCTAATTCATAATTTATCTCAACAGATGAACAGCTCTACAGTGGCTCATTTTTACATCAAAAATTGTTTTATATATTGATGATAATTTCATTGATGTTTAGAAACAACAATTCAAACAATTCATGACAATATGGTGACAATCTTTGAATTAGACATCAAATCTTCCATAAGAGTGATATCTTTCATGTTATTGACCTAAGGATAATGGGAATACAGTGCATCCAGATCAATACGAGTGTAGCCTCTTCAGTTGTATTTCACCTGTATGTTTTAGCAGTTTCTATGATATAGAAAATATTTTACTACAATAACATATTCGTTAATGATCTACTACACAAAACAAACTTCCATTACAAAACAAGAGTTGCTCTCTGTGCTACCTTACAGAGCATGTTCAATAAGAGTCCAAAATGCTGTAATATTTAATAATAAATAATTTGTTTTTGTAATTAACAGATTGAATCCAAATGGGTTTAAAGTAAACTAAGAAATGCATTACAATCAAATGTGTACACTATCCATACGTTTATGATAGATAGATGGATAGGAAATTTAAAAAATGTGGGCAAAAAACTCCCCATTATCTCCATCAATTCAGCAAGACTTTCCATTGAGACTTTGTATCCATTTTAAATATATATCTCACTTCAAGCCCCCCAAAGGGCATTTGTGAGGCACGTTTCTGATGGAATTATGTGTTCATGTGTGTTGGGTTGTATAACATGGTGGTTGGATAATCATATACCACTCACACACCAGCAGCCATGAGGCCTCAGTTACGACTTAATTTAGTGACGTCATTATAGTCGATAGCCAATCATATTATGGCAGTGGTTGTAGAGGAATTCACACATTTTGAGCTAGAGGGAGAAGAAGAGGGAGAGACAGACAGAGAGAGAGAGAGAGGGAGAGTGTGTGTGTAGGTAGGTGTGTGTGTGTGTGTGTGCTCTTCTTGGGGGGATTTTAGCCAGATGTCAAACTGAAGTTATGGCCGCAACTCAGCTCAGCTGCTGTGCGCCACTTCAAAGTTTAAACATTCTCTTTCTGTATGTGTGTGTGTAAATGTTTGTGTGTGTGTGTGTGTGTGTGTGTGTGTGTGCGTATGCATGCTCACCAGCAGTGCTTTCATCTGCACACCTACAGTGAAACGCTGTGGGGGGGCTTGGGCTACTGAGTGCTCACACACAGACACAGGGCTGGGGCTGCATGTTGAGCAGCCATCACTTCAGGTTTGAGCAGCGCGGAACGCTCAGGAATGACTTCGAAAACACACTCGTCTATTACAGTTAGTTTAAGTTTAAAGGTGTAATCCTCCCAATAAAGAAAGAAACCCTCAGCTGCAGCACTGAGGTGCACCATCAAGATTATATTCTTCTATTCGATTTCTTTCTTAGTATGATATTTCTTAAAAGGGCCACACCAATGATATTACATGTTTAGCCCACATACAGGACAGGAATCGAACCTCCCACACTAGCTTTGAGCCCCAATGATGACATCCATTATAGTATGATGCAACCATGTTGGGAGGAGATAGAGTGAATGCACACACAATGACTGACAATTGTACCAGCTAAAAGCATTCAAATTTAAATTCCAATTTCATCAACAAGCCACCTCCACGCACATACTCACGACTCACAAAATCAACAGTTTTGCCCAACAACTGAGGCTACATCTACACTAATACGAGTTTTAAAACAAAAAGGATCTCTGTCCAGACTAACAAGCCTGAAAACGAATATCACACGACTATTCACGTACACTGGGCATGCGGGTGCCAGTGTAAACAGGAAGTAGATTGGTTGCTTGTAACGACAAAATAATAAAGTAGTCTTTAATAATGAAAGGTCGAGTTTGATACTTAAGATCTTCTCTAACATCTTCCTCTATAAACTCAAACAGACACAGTTCATGGAAAGTTTTAGAAGTTTTATTTTTCAAACTTGCTCTATACCTCTCTCTCTCTTTCTCACACACAACTAATTAGCTTCAAAATTAAAGCTCACACATAAAAGTTGACTAGATAATGGTCCATAAATGTGGTCAACACACGTCTCTCACTCGTTCCCTCTCGGTTTTGTTGTCTGTTCTCACTCGTAGCTCTGCTGGTGGCTGAAGTCTCTGTTGCACTGGAGAACATGTACTGCTTTTTTTCCTTTACAGTTTCTGTGTATACTTCACAATAGTTGTGCAGAACAGAATAAGCATTAATAAGGAACGGAAAGTCCTCAGTTTTGTGTCCATCGGCCTCCTCAAAGCCGCTAACTGTGACTTCAGACAGCCGCTCCGTAGGTCTGATAATGGCGCTGGTCACACCGCTCGCTAATCGCTCCATTAACAGCTGCTTCCTCCGTAATAATGCAGAATTTAACTGGACAACAGCTGCTAGTAAAGACAATCAGGTCAGCAACACCTGTAATCAGTTGTCCATGTTGAATTAACCTGGTAGTTGATCGATTATCAAGGCTGTTGTTTGTGATCTTCCGGTAAAGGTCACGTGATAGGGGCGTGACGAATCAGGGAAGGACACGTCTTGATTGCTAAGAACCAATCAAGTAGCGAACGCAGGAGTCATTTACAAACTTATGCCTTTACGCTCGTCCACACTATGAAGTAACCCAGGAGTTTTCTAACGTATCCATTTTCGGTGCTCGAAAACTCCGGAGTAGTGTGGACATGGCCTGATTCCACTCAATATGCAGTAGAAGTACATGGATGTATCAAAGGTGATGCCATCCAAGTTGTAAGAATTAAGGTTTTAAAGACCATATTTCTTCTCGACACTAACTGAGCAGTTACAGAAGGAAATACATCACATCGTCATTGGACTGCGACTCAGAAGGGAAGGACATTTGTGGTAGGGAAACCAATCATGGAGGAGATCTGCTGTCTATATCATACCTTACCAAACACCCTTTAGTTCCTTTTCTGACTTTTTGGCATTGTCATGAATCAGCCATTGTAGTTTACTTTAAGTCAATACCACATACTCCATCCTGCTGCTGCAAATACTAGACACCAAATGCATCTTAATCCACAGCAGAAAATAGTTCCGTTTGCCAAAAAGTATGGAAGCCAGATGCTTTGGACAAAATCACTGGTGGCTTTGGTCTTCATGGAATTCATTGATAAAAGAAACGACAGAATAAATCCCACCTTGTCCTGACAGTAAAGGCTTTGTGAATGATGGATTTACAGGACTGATAAACACAGGTAACAAAGGACACTGAAATTCATATCACATGGCTGTGTAAATATCAGCACTGCAGCTACAAAGGTAAAGCAGTTGTCTAAAATGATTTAGCTTATGTGGCAGCAGCATATCTACAATTCTAACAAACTACATTGTTATCAGTAAAACACATGCCAAAACATCATCGCCAGGGCAAGCTGTTGTATAAACACAGTACATTATCTTTCCAGTGCTGACAACTTGAATCCATCTAAAAAGAAGCTGTCTCTGTATCTTTAGCATCCCATTGTTCTACTACCACTATGCTCTCTGTCATGATTTCATACAACATGTCCAACAGCAGATGCACTTGACAAGACCAAATGAAAACATGTATCCAACCTACAGATATGAGCATAAAATGATCAAATGACAGATATAAAGAAACAACATTCACCAATATACTTGGTTGTTTCCCTCAAACTATTGGTTTAATTGTAAAACCAAGAGCAAGAGTGAGAATTATAGAATAATGGAACTGGAGACAGACATAGAAACAGTGAGGTTTGAGGAAGATAGCATATGAAGGTGAAAATGTAGAAAGAGCGAGCTGGAAGATGAAAGAAAAAGTCTAATTATATAAGAAAATAATGACATTCAAAATAGAGAGATTTGGAAGAAAGAAAAAGAGTGATGGAATGGAGAGAAACAAAAGAGAAGAGAGGGATTTGGTTCTTAGTCGTCACAGTCGCAGTTCCCTCACTGGTCTGGCCATCTTATATTTCAGACTCCTCTGTTCCTCTCTTTCTCTGACTCTCCTTATGGGTGACAGTCGGGTGTCTCTATTTGGTGGCAATTACAGATTGTTCGACGTTGGTATGGCGCTGGGATCCAAGGCTGTGGAGGCTCCGGCCTCCACAGCTCCCAATTTACCCATCAAACACTCCCATCCACAAACCGCCCACTTAGGAAAGTTACACCGCTCCTTAATAACTCCCTCACTGGTCGTTATTGCTGGAGGGACTAAAGTGAATGGCCAACCTTTTTTGGAGGGAAGCATGAATGAAAATGAACAATGGTACTATTCAAATCCAGGCCACTAAGAAGAGAAATATATTTTTTATTATTCCCGAAGTGCTTCATACTGATTTTGAAAGGGTTTTTCTTAAACTTTACAAAGGGTATCGAAGAAATGAATCCCTGATGGAAAAAAACAGACTTTGAAGTAACCTTAATCACAAGCACTGCTACAATGGTGGATTATAAGAGGTTGGATGACAATTAGCAGCCTTTGTAAGCAATAGAAGAGTTCTGGCAATCAGCAGTTTGATATGTGCGGTTTCAAAGCCACATGGGGTGACTATGTGGAGCAGAGAGGTCAAATTACATGTGCCCAAATTGATGCATTGAACAACCTGATTTAAAATTTTAACATTTTGGAAATCAAGACAGCACATGTAAAGTGAGACAAACTTCATCTTCAAAGAAAGTAGAAATTCAGAATTTTATGAACTGACAAATTAAACCAAATTCTTTCTAGAAATAAAGAGCCATCCGTGAGAGGTTATGGTCTTAAGCTTATTTCACTTCTTATACTCTGTGCCTTAAGCCTTTTTAAAGGAAAATTATGAGGATTTATAAAAAATGGAATTAGCTGTAAAATGCGGAATATGAACAGGAACAAAAACTATGCCACCATGTTTTGGGTTCATTTACTGTGAAAAGTCTAATTCATCCACCAAATGATTTAAAACCTTTTCTGATTTCTTCAAAATGTGCTTATTTTGTGAAGTACATAATCCAAAATAATAAGAATTTGTGGTTAAATGAAAAATAAAACTGATTTAATAGGGCCCTACTTTCAGAGAATACAGGACTGTCTCAGAAAATTAGAATATTGTGATAAAGTTCTTTATTTTGTGTAATGCAATTAAAAAAACAAAAATGTCATGCATTCTGGATTCATTACAAATCAACTGAAATATTGCAAGCCTTTTATTCTTTTAATATTGCTGATTATGGCTTACAGCTTAAGAAAACTCAAATATCCTATCTCTAAATATTAGAATATCATGAAAAAGTATACTAGTAGGGTATTCAACTAATCACTTGAATCGTCTAATTAACTCGAAACACCTGCAAGGGTTTCCTGAGCCTTGAAAAACACTCAGCTTGGTTCAGTAAACTAAATCACACGTATGGGGATTATCACAATATTCTAATTTTCTGAGACAGTCCTGTATATACAGATCTCAAGTTGTACTGGCTTAAAACCTTTTAAACCCTAAGCCTGTTTTGAGACCTCTGCTCAAAAATGTCATAACCATACTCCAGAGAGTATAAATCTCTAACTACAAGGTCTATTTGAATAATTTAAATGGCATAATAACACAAATAAATGTGAGCTTTGTTAAGATGTGTACATATCGTATGTGTTACTGGTAAATGCTGGATGAATATAACACACAGCTCAAATTGAAAATGTTCAGGTTCGCATGAAAAAAATGCACTTTTTTTAATTTTCTCGATTTGAAATGATGCAGATACACCCAAATCAACCCTCACAAGTCATAGTACAAGAGATTAGGGGTCTGTAAAAAAAAATTGGCTCGATAGAGTGAAGTATGCCTGAGAAATCAAGGCCGGTGTACAGGTCAGCTGAGGTCAGCCAACGTCAATTCTGATTTTGGAAGCAGCACTAATAGCTGTTTTATTGTACTTTTATATACTATATAACTATATATGTCAATTCTTTTATCACTAATAGTGTTCAATCTATCTAATACAGCAGTTTGGCATCATTTTGAGAGCCTGGGCCATAAAATAACTTGTAAAACATGGCTCATTTTCGTATGAATTTAAATTTTACGGAATGCAATTGAACCTTACCAAAGCCTGTGATTGGCCGATTTGTGCATGTGACACAGATTTGAACCCGGAAGAGTGTGAGGAATGTAGTGATACGTTCTTTGAGTTGTTTGACAGAATTTGAAGCCAATAAAATAATCAAAAATGGTGGTCCGCCCCCATGGGTCAAACCCATTGGCCAAAACTGAAAGAGACTACCCATTCCTTATACAAGCTCGTAGAGACTCAGTTTTCTCACAGAGCGAGGACAGAAAGCAGCTGCACATGAGGGAAAGGATTAAATCATTTTTGGGGCGATTTTCTTCCAGAAAAACTTCTAAAAAGGTACGACGCGTTTCAATTGTTATGCTGTTAGGCTGTGTGTTGATCTGTGGGAGAATATTTGTAACTTTGTAATGGTTTGAAGGAGAAGAATTTGGAAGCTATGGTTCTATTCAGTGTGTTGTCCTTGTGCTACTTGATATGCGCTTTGTCTGTGAAAGTGCCGTAGGTCGCACCTGGGATCGGTAACGGTGAACACTGCTCGCCTTCTCCTGGCGAAAAATAGGTGAAATTGTGGTAGTACTTGTAGTATCTTGAAGTACTTTGTATATATATATATGTTTTTGAGTGATTAGAATAGGTTACATCGTCCATTTTATCAGAATTTCTTCATCATGTAGGTTTTTGAAATATTTAAAAATACCATTCATTCGTTCTCAGAAGTGATTTGTACTAAATGTGTAGTACAAATCACTACAAATCCCCCCCCCCCCCCCAATCATCATTGGAGGGGGCAGAGGTATGCTGTTTCCATTTTAAGTTGCATTTGGGTGTCATGAGAAAAGACCATTAGTTTTTCTCATAAAATGTTAAAAATGTTGGGTCAAATCCAACTTGCCACCTATCTGTTTCCATAAGAGACTGAAACCCATGACCAATGGGGTCCCCCCACGCTTGCTCACACAGAAAAGAAACATACACAAAGCTGTCGGTCCTTTTTTTCACAAACTTGTGTCATTACCATCTTTTATTTATTATATTTTCATATCACATTAATATTTGTGTTATTGGATTTTTTTCATCCATTTTATGTTTTGCATTTTGCAGCTTTATTAGTTTAGTGATCCTGTCATTATATTTCCTCCCACTCTTTACTCCTTTTTATTGGTTATTCCTTCTTATTGTTTTAATTATATGTTGAAAGGATAGGATTTTACATCACTTAATATTGCAGCGACCCTTGGTAAGGAAAGCTACGAGACGTTATCTTACTTGTGGTCCTTTATTAGAGGACAGTACACAGGCTACTGTGGGCCGTAGCCTATGCCAAAAAAACAGTCAACACCGTTAACGTTCTCTAACATTCTTAACAATCTGCTCCCGGTCATAGACTAACTTTCAACAGGCTAGCAGCACAAACACAACATCCCAGCTCACTCTCTCTGCCAATCCCAGGTACGCTCATGTGTGCCACCCACACCCATTGGTAGCTAGGATGATTGACAGGCTTCACAGGGCATGAGACCTTCACTGACCTCAGTAATTGCAATAACCAATCTTATGTAGAACAAATTCATTCATTCATATTCTTCCTGTAAACACAATAACTTATAACATAACAGGTTACATAACATTACATTACGTTACTCAGTCCATTAGAATATTATACTATCAGCTATATATGTAAGTGTAGCAATGCAATTACAATTAGTCAGTGGCGGCTTGCCCATTGAGGGCGCTAGGGCCCTCTATTAATAATAATGAATTATACAGATTGTCAATATTTGTGTTTTTGAAATGTGGAATGCACCCAGTAATATATATGTATATATATGTATATATAATAAAACATGATGCTTTTCCTGCACGTCCTCTTCACTTGTCTGCATGTCTCAGCAGTGCTGGGGCTGACAGGAGGCGAGTCTATGAAGCAGTTTAGCCAATTGCTGATTAAAGATATAAATGTGTGACATACAATTTAGCCAATCAGCGTCCTCAAATACATTCTGTTTGGCCCCAAACTGCGTGTTCTCATCAACACTAGTCTCTACAGGCGAGCGCGAGCACTACTCCTCCAAGACCCGTTTGAGAGGAGAACTTTGGTGGAGATCCTGCATGCCAAAGAGCTGATCCCAGATCAGCCTGACCTCACAATCAGACAGCAGATTAGTGTGAAAGGGAAGCAGTACATAAGAAGCTTCTCTACTAGCTGTACACCAGACAGGTTTGGCTAGCTGGATGCAGTCATGCTAATAACTTATTTAGCTTTTTAAAACAACGGGGACAGATCTAGCATGGGCAGTTAAGGGGTGAGGGATGAGGAGGTAAGGAAACACCAGGGCACACATGGAGAACTCTGTCAAGCTACATATTAGGCAAAGTGAACATCTTTTCTTCTACATAGTTGTCCTCAGTCTCATCTGCTTAACTTGGTCATGGAGGCATCAACATTTAATTGAGATGGTAAATTAACAGTGAAAACTCATCATAGCTTAATCTTACATCAGTATTCTTATTTACATTTCATGTTTACTTCTCCTGATCTTTACCTCCTATAACAAGGTCCATAGGGGCATCTCAATAAATAAACATTTTCTATTATATTATATATATATATTAGGGCTGTGAAATGATTACAAATTTTAATCAAATTAATCACAGGTTTCTGTGGATTAATCATGATTAATCACATATTACCGATTTTCTCGGTATATTTTTGAGAACAAAAAGATTTATGACAAAAGACGGATATATACATTTAACATGTTTGCTTTTTTTATTCATAAAAAACAAAAACAATGGTGCTGCAACTCAGCAGTTCTTTAGCAGTTCTCTTTGCTATTCCATATGGAACATTAATATATCTTCATCCAAAACAGAATTCGGGCTTCTTAGCCATTGTATGGTTGAATAAAACATTTTTATTTTCTTTTTAAATCAAACAGAAATTATTTGGGCTTCTTAGCCATTGTTTTTATAGGATGGTTGAACATTTTTCTCTTTTTTGTCAGATAACCATTAACCACACCATGACACAATCTAATGCCTCTAAAGGCTCTCTTAGCTAGTCTTCCTTTAGCCAGCTGGTGAGGCAAACTAACTTGTTCTCGTTCTCTGACAGTAAAGCTGACCGCTTCTTTTGCACAATGTGTCCTGCTACTGAGAACAGTCTTTCACACGGAACCGTGGATGAAGGAGTGGCTAGATATTTGCGAGCTAGTGAGGCCAACTGCTCATGGGCTCCTGAATGAGATGACCACCACTCCAAGGGGCAGTCCTCCACACCAATGCAGGGCTCTGCTCTGTACCTGTGAAGGGCTCTGTGAGGCTGCTGCACCTCTTCATCTGATTCAGAATCTGAGTCCATTACCAGAAGGCTCATTTTCTTCTTGGGTGGCCCATCTTCAGCAGCTTGTGGAGCCCTCCTAGCCCTGGGTGACTGTTCCTGCAGCAATCTTTCAAGTGTGGTCCACACCTCTGGTCTGTCACTCTTGGGTAGGCTCTTCAGCTCTTTAAAACGTGGATCCAGCGCTGTTGCAATCTTGAGCCATTCATTGTTGGTATTTTCTTGACGGGAGGCTAGGTCTGTCTTGAATGCCGTCTTAAATTTCACCACATATGCAGGGTCATCTTCGGTGACTTCCATTACACGACGCAGGTGGCAGAGTGCAGGCAGTACCACAGAGCAGGAGACATAGGCCTCCCCACCCAGAATTTCAGTTACATACCTTCAGTGGAAAGACACACACACACACAGGAAGATGGAGGAGGTGAGAGAGAGAATTAAGTTATTAACAGGTACACAAATATAATTTGAATTTAATCAGTTCAACTTAATGTTAGCCTAATAGTCACATTATTATGGTTTGCTTACTTGCAGGGCTCTAGAAGAGACTCCAGTCTCTGCAGTTTGTCCCATTCCTGTTGTGCCAGCATCACTAGTTTGTGGTTCTGCTGGTCCAGGGCTGCTGTCACTGCATCCTTATTGCGGATCAGACGCTTAACCATGTCCAGCGTTGAGTTCCAGCGTGTTGGGACGTCTTAGATCAGTGGCTGCTGCACCTGCATGCGGTTCTCTTGCTCTGCGTTTAGCTCCGCCGTGTTTGTTGGGCTGTGTTTCAAGTGGCCGACAATTTTGCGACACTTGGACAACGCATTCACAAATCCGCTGTCAGCGAGGCTCACGGTGATGCTTCTCTGCAAGATGTGAGCGATGCACGGCATGTGTTCATATGACAGTAGTCTAGCCGCGGCTATCATATTGCGTGTACTGTCTGTCCCTATAGTGGTCGTTTTGTCTTCAATTGCCCAGTTGCTTGCAACAGTTTGGAACTGTTCTGCACATGCCTCTGCAAAGTGGCGCTCTTCGGTTTTCATGCACGTTAGTGTAAACGACTTTAACTTCCATTCGTCGGTGATTAGATGTGCAGTTACACCCAGGTAGTTATCATTACTCACAGAGGTCCAGTGATCCCCTGTCAATGCCACATGTTTCGTATCAGCCAAGTCTTTTTCCTTTTCTTTCTTTTCAACTTCATACAGCTCGTGGATTTGTGTCATTATTGTGCGTCTTTGCGGTGCTTTGACGCTCGAGTCCCCCGTTGCCACTCGCAAAACTTCGGTGAACCCCTCGTCCTCAACAATATTAATCGGTCTACAGCTTTTTGCAATCCATTTGGCGATTGTGCTAGTCAACTTGTCACAGGCAGACTTAGTGAGGGGCCTACGTTGTTCAGTGAGGGTGGTTTGGCGCATTCCACTTGAACTCCCCTCACCGACCAACGCATGCTTCGTGTTTAGATGGTACTTTAGGCTAGTAGTGCTACGGTGAAACGATAGCGTCTTCCCGCAGAGTGTACATATCACTTTGGTTTTATTGAGTGTTCCATCTTTGATTTTTTGGAACACGAACTTCCCATCCAGAAGGTCCTCAGGTTCATCGGAATTAGCCATGACTTTATTCTTTGTTTACTCCTCTTTTCCTAGAGGCGGGAATTGCCCCCTCTCTACGGCAACCCTGATGGGACATATCTTCAACACCATCTGTTACATGTGTTTGTTTGGATAGCAGCTAACGTCTTGACTGCATTAGAGATTTTTTGATTGAGACCTGTATGCTTTTGCTTCGATTATTGTTGTGGTCCCTTCGTTGTTGATCTTAATGTTTTGGATATATCCTTCCACTGCATATTGCAGTCCCTTTTGCCTTGATCCGGAGAATATCGCGGAGATATTACTCCAAAAAGTATCACTGACACTGACAGATATAGCGCTTATCCCGTCCTCACCATGCTTTTGGGTTGACAGTCCTGGGAGTTTTGTCGACGTAGCAACAGTAACTAAGGGGGCGAACGGTCAATTGTGGGTATATTGGAAGCTCATTCTGCGCATGCGTTAAATGCGTTAAAAAAAAATAACGACTTAATCCTGTAATTTAATCATAACGTGTTATTTTTCACAGCTCAAATATATATATATATATAGTGTGTTTTATATTATACTGAATATATATAATATATGATATATATATATTATTATATTACACTGAATTGCCTGTGAGGGTGACAACAATAAGATGTCCTGACGTGTTTGTCAAAGTGTTATTTACTGCTTGTTTTCATGTTGGAATAAAGGTTAAATATTGAACTGCAAAGTAGTAATGCGTGTCTGATACCTAATGTTTTTGCATACTGGGATGTTTGCTGAAATTGATTGGATGTGGCACAGCCCTACCTAGAACATTTTCCACCAGCCGCCACTGCAATTAGTTATGTATGCAATGTATGCAATATTGTTGTAAACCACTTTAATCACAAAAGGTATGTTCTCATTGTGTCAAGACTATATTTTTCACCCTAAAATTAGGAAGATTTCTTAAAAGAAACCAAAATAAAATGTGCATTAGTCCTTGTAGCATCAAACAATGAAAAATTGTTTTGTGTTTAAATGGATGTAATATACACCTCCCCTGAGTGCCCCAAATGGGGAAGTAGAGGGGGTGTGTGAGGAATTTAAGTTTTAAAGCACTCCTAGCATGGATATTATGTGTTACAATATGTTTACTTGTAGAAGGTTTAAACTAAAAGGAGTTACTGAATGTATTGTGCACTGTGAGAGAAACCAGAGAATTTATGACACCGCCATAAAGTAATAAAGATCAGAGAGAGGGGGATGTTGCTGAAAGGTTTCTGAGCACAGCCTTCAAGGAGGGAGGAATGGGTCAGGAAGATGGCCGACTGAAGTCCAAAGGGTTCGGCCAATCACTGAGCTGATCGATTGGCTGAGAAATGTGAAACATGATACTTTTGAGAGACTCAGCAGGGACAAAGGATCTTCGAAATGCAGAAGATCCTCAGACCTCCTTCGCATCATGGGACAGACACACCATTCTGTCCTGTGGTGTGAACGGGGCCTCATATTTCATGGAATATTATGTTTGTTTTACTGTCGATAGTGTAATTCAGTTTGTAATTGTTTTGGCTTCTGTTAAGAATATTAAATACTTTTGATTTGAACCTGAACCATTTGATTCTGGCCCTGCTTGCTGATGGAACAAAGAGAGCAGGGGGGGGGGGGCTGCTTCTTCTCCTCTGTGGTCTGCTTCTCCTCTGTTTGAGAAACTTCAGCCTCGACAATTTGGTGATCCCGACGTGATGTTTAGGACTCTGAGAAGGCTGAGGAGGCGTGGATCGGTGGACACTTTCGGAGTGCGCACGAACAAAGGGTACGCAGAGCCGTTTTAATAAAGATCTGCATAGGTAGACTAGGAAATTTAGGCGAAAGTGTCCCACGATTGATGTCTTCTGAATGCTGGACACGAGGAGGATCGCAAGCCGGTGAGGTGAATTTACTTGAAATTTGTAGTGACTGGAATACTGTATGAAGCACATTTGCAAACTGGGTTACTTATTTAACTAGCATACATAACGCTATGAGCTTCGGGCTCTAAATATTGTTGCGAAATCCTACCGGTTTGAGGTCCGTCAAGAGAACGGTGCGTCAAGAGAACGCTAGCTTTGATGAAGCTAAGATAGCTACGGGCTAATACGAGTGGCTTAAGACTGACTCTGAGTGTCGAGTGAACTGAGGTGAAACGTCGACTCTAACGGGAGGGTACAAATTTAATACGAGCTTAAGAAGCCGAAAAGAATGGTCTGCTAAGGGTTGAGTGCTCTACTAGATAGAGGCTAACCGCTAATAAAGCACTGGTTATGACTTGAGTTCTGGGGATTAATTCTGGGGTTGGTAATAGGTAATGAATGGGGCGAATAGTACATTGTGTTTTGTGACGGCCGTATTTTGTGATAAACGTTGTAGTGTTGTTGGAAGTTGTGTTGTACGAAAGGGTAACGTACGGTGTGAATGAATTGTTTGAAGCCGGGAGCTAAAGGCCTGCTCCAGTGCTTACCTTAAATAAATAGATAAGAGGAGATTATTAAGAAAATATCCGGTACGGTGGTGGAAGGCCACGTCCCGGACTAGTTTAATAAAAAAAATAGGAATTATCTGCCGTGATAAACCTTAAAACACATTCGATTTGGTACCATTAAAAAAATGTGAAGTAGTAATATGACATGTCAATAAAATATATTTGGGATAATTGGTGTAAGTTTGAAGACGTCGGATAAGTGTTGTGTGAGGAGAGACAATGGTCTGTGAGCAGTGTGAAAAAGTGGGGTCTGTTTGATTAAAGAGGAGCCACACTGTTTGGAATGTGAGTAATGTGGTACCACAGTGATGAATGACTGCAGAGAGTAGACAAACTTTTTTTCTCAATGTATCTTGTTTCGGTATTACACTTTTAAACATCCGGTGAGATACTGAAATTTGGAAAATTGACTCCAAAAAAAATTGGTTTGTTTGTTTTGGGTTTTGTTTATTTTGGGTTTTGTTTTTTGATTTTGTTTGTTTGTTTGTTTTTTGAGTCAAATTGGGATTTAAAAGTGCACTGAATCGGGATATAGAATATTTTTGGTAATATTCATAATAATGTTTTGATAATCAGACTGCCAAATGATTGGAAGGATGGATCAAATTGAGGTTCCCTGAAAAGGCAGTTTTTGCCTACGAAAAATGTGATCAACATGGAGTGTGCTTGGAGCAGAGAAAGAGGTGAAGCAGATAGAAGTAAATTGATGTCCAAGAGGGAAAGAAAGAAATGTAAACCGTTAAAGCAGACTGGAAAGCATAGGTGGAGAGAGAGGAATGCAGTGGAGACACACACACAGAGAGAGACACCATGCTCGCAGCAGCAGAAAGGGGGGTCACACACACACACAGAAATCTAAGAATTGGATTGTCATTTTTTAATTTTATCTCTCAACGTTGTACCCAACTAGAGATTAGTGAAGATGTATTCTAACATGTACTGCTGAACTTTGGGTAGTTTTTGTTTTGTTCTTTAGTCGAGGTACATGGTCGAGTGAATCCTGATCTAGGGATTCCACTTCACTGCCGTATACTCCCCAGCCACAAACAACATGAACGACACCCACCACTCAACATGCCGAGGATGAAGAAGATGAACGAGACTCATTCAAGATCTACAGTGTCAGCCCTGACTCAAGGCTTTCCGCCATCCATGAGCCTGGAAAACATCACACAAGAGAATTGTGTGACATGGACAGAGAAGTTTCGTCAGCACAGATGCAAGGATGCTCAGCTGATAAGGTATCAGTCCATGAGAGGAAGCTGAAAGGGGGGCAGACTTTGAGACTTTGACACACACCAACTGAAGGCTTTGGGTGCCATAAAAGTGGCAGCTTGAACATTAAAGAAGAGGCTGCTCATTCTCCATGAACAAGGAGTGGGTGAAGGGCTCGACAATCAGCAATCAGACTGGGGAGGGGCGGCAGGCAAGCGGAGTGGACCCTAGAGATGGACCGGTGACGCACAATACAACACAGAGGGTGAGTTAATTTAGATTCTTTAGATGACAAACTTGTACATTTAATAAATAAATTAGAAACTAGACGAACACTCACATCCACATAGCAGGTGTATTCGAATGAAATTGAAGGATTTTGAAAGTTACAACAAGTCACGTTAACTATTAAGGTATAGATGTTTAGAATGTCACAGGCAGGCTGATTCACTTCACTGCACAGCACATATGTTATGTGAACTAGATGAAAGGTTAGAGGAAGTATGATTTAGAGAAGTGGAAATGGAACGTATAATGGTATTAATGAGAGTTTATTGGACAGAAAAGTACTGCTGCTGTCTCTGTTTCTCTGTCTCCCACACAATCTGAGTTGTAAAAGGGGAGATTTCACATGTGTTCTGGTACGAGGCCCAGGAATGCTGTGAAGGACATGTCTGTCTGGCAGCAAGTCGGACTCAATACACTGACTTCAGAAGCACAGAGGATCCTGATAAACTCTACAGTAATAAAAATGGAGAGATGCAAAACCGTTTTGTTTCTCTTGAACAGGAAATTCTGCAGCTGATGCCTGCAGAATTGTCTTAGTTGTGCCTGCAGAAATATTCCTTACTTGTGATATTCAATTATAAAATTATGAATGAATAAGCCTAGACAATTGCCATGTGATTGCTTCCATTGTTACGCTAAATTAGTTTACAGCAGAGATAGCGTGGCAAAGGGGCGATATGTAATGTCATTTTGGAATTTTGTCTGTAATTTTTGATTTTGTTGTTAAAATAGATCCACATTTTGTATTTGGTAACGTCATGAAAAATCGCAACCTTTGTAAAAAGATACGGCCAAAATCCAAGTCTTTTAACTCAGTCATAGGACTTTAGGAATATAGAAGATAGGACATGGAAGGAGATTGAATCTTATACTTTTACTTTGGTAACTGTACTATGCAGGTTATAATCTTGATGTATGACTAAATTGACACGAGTGAAAAGCAAATTCACCACCGTTGAACTATGTGGCCTTAGAGGCACAATGTGTTGTCTACTGTTTTTTAGTATGTAAAATTGTAACACCTATTCTGCTTACACATCATGATGACACCTATGTGTAAAGAATGATCCTTTTCCCTACATAGCTTGTACTTATTTTAGAAATGCTACATGAGAACTGTTAGAAATGCTTTTGAATGTATTGGCCTCAAGAATTGTTAACGCAGATGTTCAAGTGGATTCCTGCAGAGATCAATCGACAATTGGTGAAACAAGTATACAGGGCAACTAGTTATGAGTAGATGATTGATAGATACAACTGTTTAATATTCTCACTGTGAACAGTGAGAAAGGGGGGAATTGTGAGGAATTAAAGTTTTAAAGCACTCCTAGCATGGATATTATGTGTTACAATATGTTTACTTGTAAAAGGTTTAAACTAAAAGGAGTTACTGAATGTATTGTGCACTGTGAGAGAAACCAGAGAATTTATGACACCGCCATTAAGTAATAAAGATCAGAGAGAGGGGGATGTTGCTGAAGGTTTCTGAGCACAGCCTTCAAGGAGGGAGGAATGGGTCAAGAAGATGGCCGACGGAAGTCCGAAGGGTTCGGCCAATCACCGAGCTGATCGATTGGCTGAGAAATGTGAAACATGATACTTTTGAGAGACTCAGCAGGAACAAAGGATCTTCGAATTGCAGAAGATCCTCAGACCTCCTCCGCATCATGGGACAGACACACCATTCTGTCCTGTGGTGTGAACGGGGCCTCATATTTCATGGAATATTATGTTTGTTTTACTGTCGATAGTGTAATTCAGTTAGCAATTGTTTTGGCTTCTGTTAAGAATATTAAATACTTTTGATTTGAACCTGAACCATTTGATTCTGGCCCTGCTTGCTGATGGAACAAAGAGAGCAAGGGGGGGGGGGGGGGGCTGCTTCTTCTCCTCTGTTTGAGAAACTTCAGCCTCGACAGGGCGACGAGTGTACACATGTAGTACAAATCGCTTTTGAGAACGAATGAAATGATATTTTAAAATATTTCAAAAACGTACATGATGAAGAGATTCTGATCAAATGGACCATGTAACCTATTTTAATCACTCAAAAACATATATATACTAGAGCTGTGAAAAATAACGCGTTAACACGTTATGATTAAATTACAGGATTAATTCGTTATTTTTTTTAACGCATTTAACGTATGCGCAGAATGAGCTTCCAATATACCCACAATTGACCGTTCGCCCCCTTAGTTACTGTTGCTACGTCGACAAAACTCCAAGGACTGTCAACCCAAAAGCATGGTGAGGACGGGGACCAGCGCTATATCTGTCAGTGTCAGTGATACTTTTTGGAGTAATATCTCCGCGATATTCTCCGGATCAAGGCAAAAGGGACTGCAATATGCAGTGGAAGGATATATCCAAAACATTAAGATCACGAAGGTGACACAACAATAATCGAAGCAAAAGCATACAGGTCTCAATCAAAAAATCTCTAATGCAGTCAGACGTTAGCTGCTATCCAAACAAACACCTGTAACAGACTGTCTCATGTTTGTCCTTTCTGGTGTTGAAGATATGTCCCATCAGCGTTGCCGTAGAGAGGGGGCAATTCCCGCCTCTAGGAAAAGGGGCGTAAACGGGAAGACGTTATCGTTTCACCGTAGCACTACCAGCCTAAAGTACCATCTCAACGCGACGCATGCGTTGGTCGGTGAGGGGAGTTTAAGTGGAATGCGCCAAACCACCCTCACTGAACAACGTAGTTCCCTCACTAAGTCTGCCTGTGACAAGTTGACTAGCACAGTTGCCAAATGGATTGCAAAAAGCTGTAGACCGATTAATATTGTTGAGGACGAGGGGAAGTTTTGCAAGTGGCAACGGGGGACTCGAGCATCAAAGCACCGCAAAGACGCACAATAATGACAAAAATCGGTAATATGTGATTAATCATGATTAATACAGGTGTGTGCAGGAGGCTGAACAATTTTTGACGACATTGAAAATGTAATTTTTGAAAGATTAACAGTAAACAAATATGGATTACCAATGTAGCCCTAACTCCAGCTCTTGTAAGCAAAAACAATGCAAACGTGCCAATTTGTCGATTCTTTGGTTTTAAATCAAAGAAAAAACGTGAACATGAACAAAGTCAGTAAGCTGTCCGATGAACAAGTCGGATTTAAAGATGGAAAGATCAAAAATCTTCACACCCATCTTAAAACTCACCATCCAAAAGAATACGCAAGTCTACCACGATTCCAGTAGTTTTTCTTAATGCTCGTCATCAGTGCCAACTGGTCAGATTCTGTGGAAAATCTGATGAAAGCATGAAGGTTCACCAGAACTCCTTCAGCTCAGACTCCTGCACTCCACTGGCGGCTACCAACCCACCGTGGACAGAGTCACCTTCACTGTCGCCTTCAACCTGCCATTGGAAGCTCCGACGGGAGGTGTAGCCCGGACTGCGCCCAGAAACAGAATCTCCTCCGACCAGGAGCAGAGCTTTACCTCGCTGCTCCAATGATCACCGCTGGAGCCAACACCGACACCGCGCTGCTGGTGACCTCAGCCACTCTGCTGGTCCCACTGGAGGGAAGGGAGACACGGGAGAGCCAGGACTGCGGTAAGTAGACTCTTTTACCCTTCTGCAGTAAAATGAGAAGACTGTTGCTCGTAAACACTATCACTTTCGCCCACCAGGTTTGCCAAAATCCACACAAATGAAGTTACTTGTAGTTACTTTAAATTTACCCTAACAACAAGATTACAAATTTAATAGCTCTACATTAAAACCTCTTGGACCCGAACGATGCCCAAATGGTCTCCGTTCGGTTCCGAGGCTCGGTTCCGAAGGTCGCAGAATGGACTTTTCATAAAGAAATAAATAAAAGAAATAACTTTTTTTTCTTTTTTTGAAAAAAGTCTCCTTAATTTAATCATGTTAACCATTTTACACACTGCAAACACCATTATAAACTATTCTACTAACCAGCTAAGAAGATCCGCCACAATATCATGCATTTTACGCCACAGCCGGCAAGCCAACAACTCAGAGAATGCTTCGGAAACCGGGGCCATTGCTTCCGCCTTAGCATATCACACAGCTAGCAGCTAACACAGCTCCGTCAAAGCGTTCAGGAGTTACAGCCAACAAGCCACAGAAAGCACAACTCCCACATTGCGAAATATTAGAACTGTATCATACCGTGAGTCGTTTTCTGGACGAAAACGGTGAAATCCACAATTATTCCTTATTAGTATTGTGTTTGTCTGCTAAGTGAGTACGTCTGGAACTTAAAATGGCGTTTCTCCGTTCATCTGAGCCAAAATGGTGGTCAGAATGCCGGCGGCAAATCATACAGGGGGCTTGGGGGCTGACCGCAGCACGTTTTTTTTGTTTTATTGGCTGAAAATTCTGTCAATCACTTAATGGAACACACGAGTGTGTTCCAAATAAGCACCCGGTTGTAACGATACACATGACAAGATCCGCCCGGCAGAGGCTGAGCAAGGGCTCCAGACAAACAGACAGAGACGAGGAAAATGCATCCAGGAGAGATATGACAGGTCAATATGAGTCAAAATGGGTCAAAAATGATGCCAGAATGATGCCAAACAGCTCTGTTAGGATAGATTGTACAATATGAGTGATAAACAAAGTGAAATATGTAGTTGTATCGTATACAAAAGTACAATGGAACAGTGGCAAATTCTGGTTCGAAAATGAGAATTTGGCATGTTTTTTTTTAGATAAACACCTATAACTGGGGTTTGCGTCACTTTATTTCCACCAAATGTTTTTGTGACGTACCTGAACCCTTTGTGCTATGAATTGGGAATGTTTTTAGGCTAGCCAGGGCCTCATTTAAAAAATTACAGTGCTTTTTCTTCAGACGAACCTGGGAATTTCCCCTGTTTGCTGTGTTCAGTTTTCAGCTACTTTTAACCAGTAACATATACACAATATTTACTCAACTCATCAAATCTCACAATCCCTAGTGTTATTCAAGCATCAACATTTTTAAAATAGACCTTGTAGTTACAGAATTGTAGTCTATTTTGTATGGGTTACAATTTTCGAGAAGAGGCCTAAAAAAAGGCTTAGGGTTCAAGAGGTTGAATACTCATTAACATTGACTTGATACATTCCATTGACCATTTCTACCTAGATGGCAGAAATGTACATAATTTCCGTCCAGCAATTTGCTGACACTGTCCATAAGGCTTTTATTTATTGTTCTAACACATTTGGTAATAGCTTGATTATGAGAACATTATGAGAAAATATGATCTTTAAAAACATCACTGTCACGTATGCCCTCTCACGATTAGATAATAAGAAGTACCAGTGCTGGGTTTAAGAGTAAATGAAAAAAAGTAGTATTGAACTACCATTGCCAAAGACATGGGGTGGTGTCTCGGTGCAATACCCAGCATGACGTCTGCTTCTGTGACGAAATTGGTTCAAGGATGCAACATTAATAGATGATGCTGGTGACACAAACACAAACTCACATGCATGCATTCAAAGAATAAAGCACCACAGTGAATGCAGTATGGAACCTTTATCTGGGTCAAGTAACCTATGGTTATCATGGCCAAATCCTTGCATGCTTCATACGTGGACTAATTTTTAAGATTAATATTCATAGCCTTTGGTTGTGTGGGGAAAGCAATCAGACAAGAGGAAAGAATAGAAGGAAACACTAGATTATGGATGCCAACACCATCTCTCTTTCCATGTTCCTTCCTTGCAGCTCATGGTGTGTGACACACACATACACACACACCAGTACGACTTCCCTTGAGGGTCACACTACAGGGGGTTTGTCCCAATTAGCGCAAAGTCAAGGTGTGGAGGACACATACTGAGCTAGCAGGTTATGGTAACTGGGAACACACTGAGCCAGTATGCTGGCTAACTGCTAACTAGCCTACTTCACAGGCACAGCATGCCTTTTGTTAAAAAAAAAAAAACACTCATCCACAGGCACTTTAAGGCACAGGCAGCAGCAAGACTTCTTAAACGTCTGTATGCCAAGGACCCTATATAGACAGGCATTTAGCTAAGGATGCCAAAATAAATAAACAGCCATGGTGATGTCCTAGTGGTCCCCCAGATCAGCACTTGCTGATGTTTACAGTCCTCTACCCTGCATATACTATATTGCAACAGCAACTATGGTAAAAGTCCAAGAAAATACTATATTTCTGCTATATTTTCAACTCAATGATTTTTTTAATTGTTTGTACATTTTCTGTATATATGCTCAAAATGTGAAAGCATTACTAAGTGGGTCCCCTTTTCAGAAGTTCTAAAATTCACACTAAGGACTAGGACAAGTTGAAATGCTGTTGCTCCAGAGGATTTCCGTACTCCACCGCGGCGGGGAGGATTTATTTAGTTTTGTTTGCTTTCTCTCTTCTTTTACTAACCCACACACACATAGCTTTAAGCTAATGTAGTTCCGGGGTGAGCTAACTGCTTCAGACACGTGTAGATAACGTGCCCTTTATATTCAACATTTTAGAGTCTCGCAACATCACACGTTGTCTGAGCTGTGCTCTCGCCTCTCCCCCGCACACACTACATTCATGCACACACACACACTCACTCTTACCACAGCGTGTTCATTTTACATAGCATGCTTATGAATGTATATTTAATTATTATTGGAACTTAATAAACTCTGTTATACTTTAAAGAGCAACTGTCAGTGATTACTTTGTGCATGTGTATTGTGATGATAGCTGGATATGTGGCCTGTGCTCGTACTCAACACCTTCACTTTTCACTCTAAATGTGAAATAGTACTTTGACTATTAACATTGTGAGTAAATACTAATTATGAGACTTAGTTTATAGTTTGGTTATTGCTCCCTGTTCGCAGGGTGGTACCCTGTTATTATTAATAATTGTTAATAATCTTACTGACAGTAATAATTCTATTGATGTCAATAATTTAGTTTTTCATATATGCTGATAACTCACACACACGTACCTTTTCGTTCCAAACAAATTTTAGTGTTTAGTTTTACTTTAACTGTGTTTTTAGTGTTTGGCTTTCAGTTCATTTCATTCTCCTCGCGTTTTATATTTGTTCTTTTTTTTTTTACTGTAAAGCACTTTGTAACCATGTTTTGAATGATGCTATATATATTAAGTTTTAATTTGTATTCTTATTTTGACCAGCTCTGCCTGTAACCAATTATACCACTTAGAAATCAGAGATTTAACATTAGAAACATAATTTAGGTTTCCTCTTTGTTGTGCACAACAGTGGAGGCCTATTTTGGGGAGTACAATACAGTAACTATGTCTTTATCTTCAGTTATAGTCAGTGTGTCTGACATATGAGCATTGAAAATGAATGAGTTTGTTTGTTTGCATGAAGTTGGAAAGATAATCACATATTCTGACTTCCCAGATCAATAACTCATAAGAAAAAGGTTAAAACACAAACGACACCTCTTTGCAACCGTAGAAAGGTAGACAAATATCTACCTACTTTTCATCAAAACCAGTTCGCTCATTATGATGTATTTTCATGTAATAACGAGATATTTACATCATAAGGTGTATCATCATCAATGGAACTCCACACACTTTACTCTAGACGGGTGTTTTTCATGTGGCAACACACTGGTCAGTCTGTTTATAACCTTCTAACGGACCTTAAAGGTTTGGGTCAGTGAG
Source organism: Pholis gunnellus (assembly GCF_910591455.1). Classification (NCBI taxonomy): domain Eukaryota; kingdom Metazoa; phylum Chordata; class Actinopteri; order Perciformes; family Pholidae; genus Pholis; species Pholis gunnellus. Next base: position 28,586,362 of record NC_136531.1, read on the forward strand.
TCATTATGAGTACAGTCCCAGACCATAATGATAGTTTTGGACTTACTGTGTGCGTGTGCGTGTGCGTGCGTGATTGTTCAAGGGTGGTTTGTACTGTGCAGACTGAAGAGGTTTCACATATGGTTCTGAAAAGCAGATGGAGGAGGGGACTACTAACACCATGAGCCTGTTCCCCAGGGACAGCTTTAGCAGGTGCATGCTGCTCCACAAACAGGATCTGTGCATTCCAATACCCATAATACCATACTATTTAGTATGCTAGAAAGATATTTAGTAGGCTATGTCCTAATGTACTGTATGTCAAATGACTATTCTGACCCATCCTCTTTGTTTGCTTGAATCCACAACAAATACAATCTTAGATGATGAAAAATAACAAAAAAAATGTACAGGGGAGAGAAACACATTCAATTATTTTTAGAAAATGTGTTTTGGCAAAGTGTACAGCATTTAGACCACTTGACAAGAAAACTCTTCAATGGCGGTAAAAATAACATTCACTGTGAATGCATTTAGGATGCAAGAACTCTCTACTTCAGTGGAATGGAGTGCAATATGGTGAATGGCGGAAGAAGTATTTGCATTGTAAATATAAAGTCCGACATTCAAAATAATACACAAGTATTATCATTTAAGTTCAAAAGTATTCCTTTGGAAAAAAGGCCCCTGAGATGAATATTTTGATTATTGGTTCATTAAAATTGATCAATGTATGTGTAAACAGCTTAATAGTGTAGTAGCTGGTCGAGGAGGGGCTACCTTTTAACCTCTTTATACACTGTTATTGTTATGCATCAAACTTGATAAGATGTTTTGGATAAACTTTTATTCTCTGAATTAACTAAGAACGAAAGCGGTCGAGCAAATGTAGTTAAGTAAAATGTACAATATTTACTATTAAAAATGCTCAAGGAAAATACCTCAAAGTACCTCAGAACTGTAAGTACAGTGGTAAATGTACTTGGTTATGTTCCACAACTGAATGAGGTTTTATGTCACTTCTGCACTGTGCATCATCTTAACAAAGGTTATTTAAAAACAAACCAATGCATTCAGATATATTAACAATTTGCTGATACTTGCCTAACTGCTGACCTTGCACCAGCAAAGATGAGGTTCTAAAAGTCTCAATAAAACAAAAGGAGAAGAGAGGAGTCATAAAGGAGAAAGGCCAAGCCAGCATTAACACTCAAAACAAACAATTTACCACATGAAATAATAATGTTTCAAGGAATCCAATTCAGATGTAAAGAAATAGTTGCTAAGAAGTAGCAGAAGTAGTAAAAGAGTTTATCTGGAACTTTTTCAAAAACAAACCCAAATAGGATGTGGGAGGGTTATGAAAGGAGAACATTTAAATCTGTCAGTCTGTGCCCAGAAGTGAATTCAGCAGGGAGTCTTGAGTCATTCCTGCCTATTAGACACTTTGACAGCTCACATCCAGTGAGACCTTTCTCTGACAAACCGAATGAAAAATTTAAATTGCCAGTAAAGTGCATTTTGTATTTATTTCTCGTATGAGACATCAACAGTCTGAAGTAGATACTTCTCATCATTGTGTTTTCTCTGAATAGATTGCAGACCATTTTACTCTGTGTCTTTGTTTAACTCTAAAGGTAAAATCAATTGTAAGAATGGTAGCCCACTCATGGGCAGATCTAAATATGGTGAACACAGTTTGTTAATTTGTCTAGCCAAGACTTTGGCCCAGAGCAAGATCTCTGTAACTAATATCTACATCACCATGAAGGTTCCTGTTGATTTTCCTTTATTAATTACAGTCACTTGGGCAGTGGTCCTTGGCATCTTGATGCCAATGAACATGGCACCCTTTACTGTCTGAATGAAAGGCACCAGGACGTTTTTTCTGTCGACTGGGTTGAGCATATAATGTGTCAGCGAGTTCACCAGGAGGCTAAATGTATGTCCTTTCACAGACCAATATTCAATTAATGTTGGGTAAGAGGTCAAACACCAAAGCATCACGCAGATCTCTTGCTTTAAAAGATCCCCATCACTACAGTCAAAGGGGCTCACAAAAGCCACATATTGACACAGAGCGTAACCGTCATGTCCACCAATTTCATTTACATAAGCATTCATTTAACAGAAGTGTTAGAAGGTCATACTTGGAAATGATGGCCCAAAGCAGAGCACAAGAGCTCTAGTGTCCCCTTGTCAAGGTACTACCTTACATATAGCTGACAGAAAGACAGATGCCGGCTCACTGTGGCTTACTTCTCTCACATTTACATATTTGAACTTGAGTTTGTTAGCGCCGTTAAAACTAGATCATTCTGAACTCAGTAAGAGCTAGACATCTTACTATTAGTTGATAAAACACAATTCTGATTCAACCCAAAAGTCATTTACCTTTTGTTGAGTAAGGTGGGGCCCTGAGGGGATTTCATGGTGGAGAAGTAGGGGGGAGCCAGGCTGTTGAGGGTCTGGGGTGATGTGACCACTTGAGTGGGTACTGGTAAGTAGGCGGGTGGCAGTGTTCTGTACATTCTGAACTTTATTAAGGACTTTGTTTGTGGCACTATAGTGGAAACTGTTGTATTTGTCAAGCATGGATGTTACAAATGCTTGAATGAGCGTTTCTGCAGCAGAGAGTGATAGCGAGGGTCGGGCAATGTTACAGAGGTAGAAAACAGCCGGTTTTGGTGATGTGGTTAACATGGGGCAGGAATGAGAGGGTGGGTTCAGGCATGAGTCCAAGGTTTCAATTTTGGGTGTAGGGGCGACAATGGAGCCATCAATATTGAGTGTGAAATCATAACTGGGACAGGTTAGGGCTAATGATTAAGATTTCTTTTTGCAGTTGAGTTTCAGAAAGTTTCTTTGCATCCATGTTTTAATGTCAATTAGGCAAGAGTTGAGTATTGACAGTATAGCAGTGAAACTAGAGCCCATTGTGGCGGAGGATCTGTCCAAGTTGTAGCATGTAGAGCAGGGGTCTCAAACTGCCAGCCCCCGGGCCATTTCCGGCCCCCCTTCCTACGGCCCGCTACATAATATTTTTTCTAGTTGTTTCATATTAATTTAAACTACCCCTTAATATACAATTGAAATAAAAACAAAACTATTAAAACATTTATTTTGTTTGAAGCAAAATAATGGCAAAGGTCAAAGGTGACCGCACATTACCGGTCAGTTTTGGATAAGAAGAGAACAAGTTACGTGGGGCTTTATCAGTTGTTTGGCTGCGAACAACAAATATGTCTCTTTCCAAACCGAAAAGGAAAGTGGATGATGAACAGAACACAGACAGTTTCAAGATAGATGGAAGTTGCAATATTTTTTTGTGGAGTTTAATGGAAATGCTACTTGCCTGATATGCCAGGAAAAAGTTGCTGTTTTAAAGGAATATAATCTCAAGTGTCATTACTCGACTAAACACAGAGCAGTTTGAGAAGTACCAGGGAGACGAGAGGAACAAATGAGCCACGCAGCTCCAGAAAGGACTCAGCCAAGAAGGCCAAGAAGGATTGTGATACTGCAGTTGAGGCAAGTTACGTGGTCAGTGAGTTAATCGCCAAAGCAGGAAAGCTGTTCACCGAAGGGCAGTTTCTGAAGGATTGCATGTTGCATGTCGCTGATATTGTGTCCAGAAAAGAAGAGCTTGTTCAGCAATATCTCTCTATCGGCGAACACAGTGGCAGAGCGGGTTAACGAGCTCTCGAGTGACATATATGACCAGTTACGCTAAAAAGCCAGAGGTTTCACTGCATACTCCGTGGCACTTGATGAAAGCACAGACAAATCAGACAATGCCCAGCTAGCCATTTTCATCAGGGGTATTAATGATCAATTCAAGTGACAGAAGAATTGCTGAGTTTGTGTCCAATGCACGGTCGCACCACAGACAAGGATATTTTCCAGAAACTGTGCGACGCGATTGAGCGCGCTGGTTTACCGTGGAACAGACTGGTGGGCATTACCACTGATGGAGCCCCGTCAATGACGGGCAAAACAAATGGACTGGTAGTGCTGGTACAAAGAAAGTTAGAGGAGGAAAATGCAGATCCAGCAGTTGTTCTGCACTGCATTATACACCAACAGGCACTGTGCAGCAAATGCTTGAAATATGAACATGTCATGTCTGTTGTCCTGAAATGTATCAATGACATCAGGTCCAGGAGTTTACAGCACCGCCAGCTCAGGGCCTTTTAGAAGAGATTGAGTCAACATATGGTGATGTATTATACTTTACTGAGGTGCGCTGGCTCAGCAGGGGGAATGTCCTGAAGAGATTTTTTGAGTTAAGAGCAGAAGTGAAGAAATTCATGGAAGATGGCAGAATGGATGGTCCTCAACTTGATGATCCAAGATGGGTTATGGACCTTGCATTCCTAGTGGACATAACACAGGAGCTGAACCTCCTTAACCTGAAGCACCAGGGCCCTGGTCAGCTGATCACAGCAGTTTATGAAAATGTGAAAGCCTTCTCCACAAAACTGAAATTGTGGAAAACTCAGCTTTCTGTGAAAAATCTCAGCCATTTCACAACATGCAGATCTCTTGTGGATGAGGGCACAGCATTCAGTGGTGGATATGCCTGTGCTATTGAAAACCTACTGCAGGAGTTTGATCAGCGTTTTGCTGACTTTAAGGCACGCCGTGACACTTTCCAGCTGTTTGCAGACCCCTTCTCAGCTGATGTGGAGAGTGTCCCAAGTATGTTGCAAATGGAACTTATTGACTTGCAGTGCAGCAGTGATCTGAAAGCTAAATTCAGAGAGGGTCAGGGAAAACCGGACATGACTGGACAATTTATGAGAGAATTGCCTCCATCCTCCCCTGAGCTGACAAAAGTGTTCAGTCGGGTAATGTGCCTTTTCGGAAGCACATATCTGTGTGAGAAATGTTTCTCGACTATGAACTTTAATAAATGTAAGTACAAGTCCAGGCTTAGTGATGCCCATCTTGAAGCTGTACTCAGGGTTTCAACTGTGACCTCGATCAGGGCAAATGTGGCTCAGCTGTGTGAGCAGAAGCGCTGCCAGGTTTCTGGCAAGAAATAGAATTAAGTACAAATGTATTCAGGGATTGCAATTGTTGGTTCAAGGGCAATGTTTCAATAAGTTATAAAAAATGGGGCAAAAGGAAAAAATATTTACACAGTTAAAAACTAATATAAAAATGTAGAGAATCACTAATAGTGTTCAATCTATCTAATACAGTAGTTTGGCATCATTTTGAGAGCCTGGGCCATATAATAACCTGTAAAACATGGCTCATTTTTGTATGAATTTCAGTTTTACGGATTGTAATTGAACCTAACACAGCCTGTGATTGGCCAATTTGCGCATTTCTCACAGATCTGAATCCGGAAGAGTCTGGGCAGTATAGTGATATGTTCTTTGAGTTGATTACAGAATTTTAAGCCAATAAAATAATCGAAAACTGTGATCCGCCCCCATGGGTCAAACCCATTGGCCAAAACTGAAATTATTACTCATTCGTCATAGAAGCTGGTAAAGACAGTTTTTTTTCAGAACGAGGAGAGAGACTGCTGCGAAATGGCAATTATTTCTTTCTGTCGATTTTCATCCAGGAAACATCTAAAAGGTACGGAGCATTTCAATTTTTATGATGATGGGCTGAGTTGATATCTGTGGCAGATCAATAGTAACTTTCTAATGGTTTAACCTAGAAGAATTCAGAAGCTATGGTTCGATTCAGTGCATTGTGCTAGTGCTCCTGGATATGCAGTGTGTCTGTGAAAGAGCCGTAGGTCACGGCTGGGATCAATAACGGTGAACATTGCTCACCTTCTCCTGGCGAGAAATAGGTGAAATTGTGGTAGTACTTGTAGTACCTGAAGTACTTTGTGTATATATATATATATATATGTTTTTGAGTAATTAAAATAGGTTACATGGTCCATTTCATCAGAATTTCTTCGTCATGTAGGTTTTTTAAATATTTTAAAATATCATTTCATTCGTTCTCAGAAGTGATTTGTACTACATGTGTGTACTCTTCGCCCCCTCCTAAGGGGGCTCTCATAGGTAGGAGGTTAATACATTAACACTAAAAATAAACATGGAAAAAGGTTCTTGGGCTGAAAGTGAATAAAGACACTCAACAACACATTTCTGAAGAGAAAAAAACACTTCAGATCTCAGCTCTGTACGTCCTTGCAAAACTTGTGGGGAATAAGCCCCAAACTGACTGAATGTGAATTCCAATAAAGGCTAAATCTTTTGTTCTCTGTGTCTGTGTATGTGTGTGTGTTTTGAAAGAGTGTCACCTTACGGTTTCAAAAATTATCATGACAGAAATCTGCACAAACAAGCAAACAAGGAAGGCCACAAGTTGCCTGGTTTTAACAAGCACCCTTCACAATGTGCATCTGACAGAAATCTGTGTGTGTTGGCTTGTTCATTATACCATTTGCTGGGATTGTCATTACTTATTGATAGTGCTTCTGTTTAAAATGCAGCATCACAGCGGTGGGTGGCACAATACTGTCATAAACACAAACAGCCACACACGCTCACTCACACACACATCTTTTCAGAGTTGGGTTAAAGGAAATCAGCAAGAGGCCATGCTTTCAGGCCTACTGTTCCTCTTTCTGTGCTCTTTCACTCTTTTCTGACACTCTTTCCCCTAATCTATATCATATTGTTTATTGTGCTGTCTTCATTCTCACTGTAGTTGGTCTGTTTCAATAAAGTCAGGCTAAACAAACTTAAATGCAGTCTGAATTCAACCTCAGTGTTCTATTGGGAGATGCACTGACTAAAAACTAAGTTAGAGTTGTAGAGCTATGAGTAAGGAATAGTCAGCTAGCCGCCATGTTAATTTATGCAGTGTAAAATGGCATAGGCTTCAGTTAGTGGTAACTAGAGCTACAGGACAAAAATGGGATGACACAATTTCTGAATTACTCAACTAGCACTTCTATATTTGAGTCTTCAAAAATGTAATGTTTTTACATCTGCAATATATCTGCTTCATGCTAATATTCGCCAATTTATATCTCTTAATCGATAAATCGGTTGGGCTCTATTCACATACGTACAATCATCAAACTATCTAGCCTACAATCTAATCCAATCAGTCCCAAAATCAGTCACCGCCTTGTATAAATTCATTAGACTACCAATTTATATTCCAGTTGTTACTGTTTATTGATTCTAATGATGGAAAAGATGACCCATCTAGAAACACATCTTTGCAGCCGTTACACTGACAATGGAATGTTGACTATCCCTCCTGGTGTGTATCCAGATAACCATCATGGTGTATTGCCTGTTTTTACATTACACTCTCTCCAGGAAAGCCTATGATTTGTGCTGTAATCCTCTACTTGGCATGGCAGACGGACAGGCTACCTGCTTCTGTGCCTTTGTGTGCATGTCTGGTGGAGATTTTTTTGTTTCTCTGGTTGCATGTGTGAGAAGATTAGTATTTGTCAATTTTCTCTTGACAAATACTCATGGCTCGGTGGCCTATTTAGAATAACTGGAATTTGCATGGAATTTCTATTTTCAGTTAAGGTCCCTAAATGATGACCCCAATCTTTTTGGATCACCCCAGCTTTTTCTCTTTTACCATTATTAGACCAGGTTGTATGCTTGTAAATAGAAAATATTGACATTCAAAGTCCGTGAGGGGTTGCGCTCCCTAGTCAAAGATACTTGGCTCTCCTACAGATGCTAAATGACAAAAGCACTTATAGTCGAACCAACATACCATCAGTTCAATTGGCTGAAATGAATCATCTGGGTCTAAACTGTTCACTTTTCACAGCGCTCTTGACAAGAGGAACTTTAATGAGGTCTGCATACACACACACACTTTTTCTCAAATTAGTTTCAGGGTCTACACTGGAGTGCCAAGCGTTAATCAACGCTTTGCCCATGGAGGTGTTTTTTTTGTACTTCTATTTGGGGGGTTGCCATGTTTCACATAAAGATTTTTAACATGTGACCATCACAGATGATTACAAGCTTGCTCTATCTTCAGCCTTTTATCTTCTTGGATTTAAACAGCGCAAGATATGAGAAGCTATACTCTGATGTCTTTGTAGTGCTGGGCAGTATACCGGTTCATCCCGACAACCCCCTTTAACAGTTTACAGTTTACCATATACCATCAAAGAAATACACTCGTCACAAAATGAATATAATGATATCGCATACCAAATGAAACTTCAGAACCTGGGCTACAATAATATTAAAGCAGTTTGTACATGCTCCAAACAGAACTCTACACAACTAAACAACCAACTATAAGAATGACCAAAATATCATTGTCATATTTCGCCATGAGTGAGCAAACTCTGCACATGTTATGAGCTACATGCTAACAAAGACAACCGAGATGCCAGAAAGCAAGCCAATTCTACACAGACTCCGGAGATATCTTCAATATTTCTCTCCGTGAAACCATTACTGAGATATGAGCCAACAAACACCAGAAACACAAGCTGCTTTATCGATTATTATCAGAAACGCGCCTCACCTTTCACCATTTTCATGAAGACAAAGCATAAAATCGTATGATATTCTTTTTTCACACACCGTCATACCGGTGCAAAGCCGAAACAACTGCTGTAACTCTTTAACAGGCAGCTAAATATATTTTTCGCCGCGGAGGGTGCTTGGTTGGAGCTAGTTGTCTTAATTGTATTGAGAGGGACCGCTAATCATGGTTATAACTTCATAACACAACAATTAATAACCCACAACTAACGCTCTTTAACAGGGCAAAACACCACGACACAACAGTTTTTGACACAAACAATTTGTAATAATAATTGTACATTTATAAAATGACACCGTTGAACGGCATGCTGGGTACAGCTCGCTAGCTAGCCGGGTAGCACAACAGTCACAAAAGAGCGATGCAGGATGAACAAGGAGACCGGAGATGCACTAATAAGTCTGTGCCCAAGAGAGGAGCTGTGTCTGCTGTTTGGAAGTTTTTTGGTTTAAAAAAATCTGTCTTCCAAAAGACTATATATTGCAAAGTTTGTCGAGCCACTTTTTTAGCCGCTGGTGGTAACTAGGGATGGGTATCGTTTGGGTTTTTCCCGTTACCGGTGCTAAAACGCTACTTTTAAAACGATAACAGTGCCTGAACCGATACTTTTTTTATTGCCAAGTCAAATTTAACAATATATTTAACTGTTTAAAGTATACTATACATATTAGTGCTGGGCAACGATTACAATTTTTAATCGCATGGAATTTTTGCGATTAATCTCATTGTTATGGCAAAGTTCAATAATTAATTCAAAGGTAGTGTATTGTGCACTTTTATTTTAAAAGTACTGCTATATGAACAAAAGTGCAATAACATTTGGTTTGCAAACACTTTAAACAAATAAGGTTCTTTTTAACAGCAGTATTCCCTTTACACAGTAGCAGTTATATCTCTTCACTATCTGTGCTCAGTGTGTGACTTCATGTGAAACGTTCCACTGCTGTGCAACAGGAATACAATGTTTCAGCACGTTTCATCTAAATGCGTGTCGTCTTCATGACAGAGCATGTGAATGCAGCTCTACTGTTCATCAATATAATGCTGTAACTCAGAGGTGATGATGGTTACCCAGCGATCAAAGAATAAAGACACACTTACGCACAATGTAGGTGTATTTTCCCTTTAACTCACGAGATGCAGGTAGCATGTTTTATACTTAATGTGAATTTAATTCATACTTTATTGGCATCTTATTCTGAAAACCGGATGTTCCTCTGAAGAAACCGGATGTTGTCTCACGTTAAATCTTTCCGCTAACTTTCAAAGTCCTTCGATCGCTCCCGATCTGTGCCGTTTGAATGCGTTTACCGTGAATTTCAGCGTATAGGTCACTAACATGTAAGTGTCTGCTGAGTTGACCACGGAGACCTGAGTGTCTGCTGACTTTACCGCAGCGATGTCCAGTAGTCTCCATTCCTCCACCGCTGCCAGTGAGCAACGGACTTTCAAAATAAAAACAGCCATACTTTTGACCGTTTACCTTTCGGCATTTTCTCTGTTAAAAGGTTGATGGCTAGCTAGCTGCTGTAGCTATACAAACGGTAGCTATCGTTACCTGCTGCCAGGACGGAGTCATCAGAGTAGTGTTAAAAAAAGTATTTCAATCGGCTCAGGCACCGAAAAGAAGCACCGAAATCTGCGTTGCGTTTCGGTCCGGTAGGTACCGGTAGTATAGGTACCGGTATAGGTATAGGTTTCGGTACCCAACCCTAGTGGTAACACTAGCAACTTACTCCATCACCTCCGCAGAAAACGTGTTGGAATACCAAGAGTGTATGCGATTATGGTCATCGGATTCGAGGCCGACAACCAGTAACCTCGGCGCTAGTGAAACTACATCGCTTGAAGAGGCATTTGCTCAAGGCACTGCATATGACAAGAAAAGCGACATTATGAACGCAATAACATTAATTAACAGTTAACAATAATTAATTTGCATGAATCGCGCTGGACGTGCCTGAGAGGGGGCGTGGCTTATCGCCCTGAAAGCCGCCATCAACCATGGAAAAATTAACCTATATTTCTGCTTAGTACGTGTTGTGGAAGTCCCAGATATCACGGGAAACGCAGTCTTGTCTGGGTTCATAACATCATCCTGGGGAGCTATGTGGATTTTATCAAGCTGTATTCACTGTGTCTAGCAAGCCACACGTCGGCTGTTTACTACAGCTGTATGAATACAAAATAAACTGATTTGGCTGTGATTTAACTGCAATAAACCGACAAAAAGGGACTCCGAAATAACTACGTAATGATGCAGATTTGTAAAAAGTCTGAATTCATGTTTTGTTAGTTCTCTCCGCAACACGACAAGGAAATAACTTTTAAAATACTTGTTTTCTAATTGGAGCTCGGATCGATCGGTGCTAGGCTATGCTAACATTGTAGCAGCTCCATCAACACTCAACATAACGTCATATAGACGTAAATACGGCAGCGTCTTTTTCATTGTTTGTACCATATGGTTTACACGCACACATTTATACACATAGTTTGGTCCGGTCTCTACTGATATGAGGTATCGTAGAGCTCTGGGTGAACACAGATGGCTACAGTATTTGTTTCCTGATTCAACAATGGCAGGATGTCAGTGATGACAGGAGAAATATCTCAACGCTGATAGGCTATCACGCCACAGCGTAATTTTTTCGCTGAAGTTGAACAATTTCAACTCACGCGTGTGGGGCGTTTTGGCGTTTGATGCAAATTTGCTCGTGCAGCGCCATCACAAATTTGCGTCACTCCAGTCTCATCGCGTCTGTGCATAGACTTTGTATGTAATCTACTCGCGCGAATAATTCGCGCAGCATTTGGTGTGAACACAGCATTAGACGCCGAACCCTTAGTTGCAAACTCTGGCACCATGTATGTGTTAATGAGCGGAGAGGGTGAGGCAAATTGGAAAGCCCTTTGTCAGATATGGTTGAAAAGCGCTATATAAAAGCAGTCCATTTATCATTTATTTAAAAAAAAATCAATTCAAATATACAGGCAAAATGGGATATAGGATCCAGGTCTAGGTCTGAGTCTGCCGCAGGGATCTGGAGGCATCCACATTAGATGCCTAATCTCAACCGGCTTTATTCAATGCATATGGGGAACACTCCTATCCAGGGATCCTGAATGTCCGAACTCCTCAACTTTTCTTTGAGGACGGGACCAGTTCCCCTTCAAAATTATTTTGGTCACAATACCAAAGCTCATGACCATAGGTGTGGGTTGGACCATAGATTGTCCAGAAAATTGAGAGATTCACCATGACATTCTGGCAGAAGTGAGGTCAACCGCATGTTCCACTTTTACTCTCACTTGTCAAAGCCCCCAAGATACTCCTTGACATGGGGTCACTCTCTACCATATCGGAGTGACCAGTTCATCATTTTCTAGCTGAAGTCTAAAATAATCTATTAACAGCAATAGGGACAGCTTCATTAAGCTACAACAGCGTATGACTGGATGATGCTGTACTGACCGCCACCACTGCTTGGAATGTCTATATTCTTTTGTGGAAAAAGAAGTTGGTCTATGTGTTCTGGATTGTCTGCCATGCTGTTACTATCTCTTCATTATACCGTAACAACCCTAATACCACAGTTGGTTAATCACCCTTAACTTAACATATCTATCCGAAAATCCATCATCTTGCTGGCATGTAATGTATGGAATTGCGATTCTTATGTGACTGTTATGTGCTATTTTCATTATTTTTGTATTAAATTGCCAATAAATACCCCATCCTCCTATTTCTGGACAAATCCATTTTTATTAGTATGTTTTTGTTTGAGCCGCTTGCTGTCTGTTTGATTTGCCTGCTTATTCTTATTGGAAAGCCTATTTTTATGAGAACATGTGGCTGCTGGTTAAAATGATTAATTTCAGATGTGTGGCTCATATGGCACAGATCAGATGTGAAAAGATGTGGGTGTCATGAAGGAAATGTATTTTTATTTTTGAGATGTAATTTGGTCCATATTTCTGTCGAATAGGAATCACATATTTACCACTATGGCTTTATTATATAAATACAAAGACCGCACTTTCTTTCAAGTTAGTAATAAAAGAAGACATGATAGAACTGCCCCAACATTGCCCTCCACCCGGGTTCAACAGCATGCATATAATATATATATATATATATTAAATGTGTGTGTGTTTATGTATATATTCCTTTTTTTTTTTAACTAGGAAGTCAAGTGAGACCTAGCCAAGATTGGGTAACAGGACAACAACATCAAATCCCAATGGCAACAAAATACATGAAAAAAATGCATTACATCATGGTCATGCGTTTGTTAGTTAATTGAAGCAACTGCAGCTCGCAATGACCACTTCCTTTGTCCTAAGTTTTACATTTTAAATTAAAAAACAGTTTCAAGTTCAAGCTTGGCCTGCATACCATTTGAGGTCCAAGAATGAAACAGGCTTGTTTTGCCAGCCTCTGTACTGAAAGAAGACGCTGACAAATGTTAAACAATCTGAGAACAATATGTCAAATAGCTATGGAACCACTTTGCATCCAATTCTGATCCAAGATGTCAATGACTATCGACAGTATTGAAAGCCTTTTTGAGATCTACAAACAGTGACACACATATAAGTTTGCTATTCATAGCTTATTTTATGTCATCCATGACTTCAAAAGTGGTTGGTATAGTGCTATGCCTTGATTGTAAACCAGATTGCATGTTTAAAATATTACATAGAGTCCAAATGGAATTTAAGTTGGGTAGCAAATAATGATTCCAGTATTGTAATGTAATCAAAGTGAGGTGAAAACAAACACACAAAAAAAGTATTTCAAAACCAGTTGACAAGGTTCAAAGTTGAATGCAGACACACTAAATGTTGGTTGTATGGCTGCATACATTTCTGGTTTATGCAAGTGTAATTTATTAATCCAGACTAAATTGGGGAATTACATTTTTTACTTGACCTATTCCTTAACTTATATCTCGACGGGAGAAACAGTGTCAGTAATTTAGCACCTCAGAGTCAGTTATTAATTTGTTTTCAGCAGCATCAAAGGTGACTTGATAATACTCGTTCTTTCTGAGGAGAAACCATTTTTGTAAATTATTTTAAGGCTTAGTCATATTGCCTGATTGCAAATGAATCAAAGTTTAATTTTCAGCAAAATTAGCTGAAGGCCACATGGTGGTCGGTTTTATGTTTTGTGACGCTGACATTTCCTCTCCCCTGGTGTAGCCTGCTTTTTTAGCACCTGAGGTTGTGATGAATTCCAGCTGCTGAGATAAGGCTTGGTTTCTGCAATGGTGCAGTGCTTTATTTTTTCTGCCCTTTCTGATGCCATATTGAACATGAATTGAAGGCTGTCAGCATAAGAAAGAACCAATTAGCATTGATGAGCAGGTGACCAAACGACCCATCATCTCACCGTCACCTGTAATTTGGTTTTGGCTGGAAACTATCAGCAGTCGGTTCATATAGTATGGCAGATATTTTGTTGCCCTTGTCAATGTACTTTTAATGAAGTCTTTTTTTTAAAAGCTTTTCTTTGATCTATCTTAATGCAATCTGATCATCTAGGTTAAATGTTAAGTCACGGCGAAGGCTGAGTCCCAATAAGAAGTCTGGCTCTGATTCGAGCCACTGCTTTGAGAAATAACAGGGCCACTTTTGGCTGCACTCAAATAAAACACTTTGCTGATGAATGGATTGGACACCACCAGCTTCTGCTTGTCTGTAATTCAATTGGTCCTTCCTAATGGCATTTGTAGCTTGTTGTTGTTTTTTATTCATATCTAATTGCTTAGTTTGTTTTGTTTTTTGAACTGCCAGCAGAAGGTCTTCAGGCTGGCAATGTAAATCAGTCTCTGTCCCAAACTGTTCAGATTGTTTTGAAATTTGCTTTGGACATTCATAGCCCTGATGCCAATAATTACATTTTTCTGCAACCAGGGTAAGATTACATCATTTCCATTTAGGGTAAGATTACATAAGTGAGGCTTTTCGGTTCCTCGAAGCAAGTTTGGCAAAATCACCATAGCAACACATCCATAAGCTTGAACCTGCTCCAGCGCAGGCTTACTTAAAACTTCTTAAACCCTAAGCCTATTTTGAGACCTCTGCTCGAAAATGTCCTACCCATACTCAAGAGAGTGTAAATCTCTAACTACAAGGCCTATTTGAATAAGTTAAATGGCATAATAACACAAATACATGTGAGCGTTGTTAATTAATTGTACATGCCATTGTATATGTTACTGGTAAATGCTGGATGAATATTACACACAGCTCAAATATTAAGGTTCGCCTTTTTTTTCCGCCTAAAAAGCACTTTTATTGATTTGAAATGATGCACACGAAGACCTAAACTCTCCCAAATCATATAACAACACATCAGCAGTCCATTAAAAAAAAAAAAATTGTCTTTGATAGAGTGAAGTATGCCTGAGAAATCAATGCCGGTATACAGGTCAGCCAACGTCAATTCTGATTTTGGAAGCAGCCGATATAGCTGTTTTATTGTACTTTTAAATACTATCTAACTTTATATTTCACTTATTTTATCACTAATAGTGTTCAATCTATCTAATACAGAAGTTTGGCATCATTTTGAGAGCCTGGGCCATATAAAAACCTGTAAAACATGGCTCATTTTCGTCTGAATTTCAGTTTTACGGGATGTAATTGAACGTCACACAGCTTGTGATCGGCCGATTTGCGCAGTTCTCACAGATCTGAACCCGGAAGAGTCTGGGCAGTATAGTGATACTTTCTTTGAGTTGTATGACAGAATTTCAAGCCAATAAAATAATTGAAAACCGTGATCCGCCCCCATGGGTCAAACCCATTGGCCAAAACTGAAATTATTACTCATTCGTAATTGAAGCTGGTAGAGACTCAGTTTTTTTCACAGAACAAGGAGAGAGACTGCTGCGAAATTGCCACACAGATTAATTATTTTTCTTTGCAGATTTTCATCCAGGAAACATCCAAAAGGTACGGAGCGTTTCAAATTTTATGATGGGCAGAGTTGATATCTGTGGCAGATCAATAGTAACTTTCTAATGGTTTAAAGTAGAAGAATTTGGAAGCTATAGTTCGATTCAGTGTGTTCTCCTCGTGCTCTTGGATATCCGGTGTGCGTGTGAAAGAGCCGTAGATCGATAACGGTGAACATTGCTCGCCTTCTGTTGGTGAGAAATAGGTGAAATTGTGGTAGTACTTGTAGTACCTTGAAGTACTTTGTCTATATATATATATGTTTTTGAGTGATTAAAATAGGTTACATGGTCCATTTGATCAGAATTTCTTCGTCATGTAGGTTTTTGAAATATCATTTCATTCGTTCTCAGAAGTGATTTGTACTACATGTGTGTACTCTTCGCCCCCCTCCTAGCCCACCAATTGGGAGGCTCTCGGGTGCAAGAGTTACCTTACTTAAGTGAGCTGGATTAGCCTGCCACTCCCCCGGAAAAAAATGTCAGCTCCCTTCCTCAGAGATCCCATTGATGAAGGAGGATATTAGTTAGATTAGCGTTTTATAGGGAGAGAGTTCTTTGAGATCGCCAAGATCCGTTATCACATCATGATGACTTCCTGTACGAGCGCTATCGATTCTGCCGACAAGGAATCATTTATTTACGAGACCTTCTCGAGCCGTACATTGAACACCACACGCCGCAGCCGAGCATTGACTGTCTCACAGACTGTATCAGAGCCTTGCACTTTTTTGCGAGTGGTACATTTTTGTACAGTGTCGGCGATGTGGAGAACATCGGAAAAGCCGCTGCATGCCGTGCTGTTCATAAAGTTTATTTGGCGCTTAAGAAACTTATGGATGTGTTCATTACATCACCATGGCACATGTTGTATTGACTCACCATTCTGAATCATGTTTTTGTGCTTAGTGTTTACTTGCTCCCGTGTCCTCTTGATGGCTGGGTTGCAAATACATGGGGGTTGAAAGCGCTCATAATTATATGACAGCGTTATTAGTACACCATCGCATATCATTATTGTAGAAAATGATTAAGGTGGACTCATGATAAGAATAGAGAGAATCACACACAATTTATTTTCACTGCTTCAATTGATTGAATTTCTGATCATGAATAATACATACATGATCCGCCCATACACAGATTCGCACACACATATTCAAACTCCTAGTTCTATTTGGTAATCTACACATACATGTATATAGTACATGATACATAAGCGCATACAGTACATATATCCTCACAAGTATCTATTAATTCGTATCAATTAGATACTCTTTGGGCTTGTTTTTATCAACTTATTCTGAAAGAGTTGATATAATTATTTTCGCTATAGATCTCATTGGATGATGCATTCCATTAAGCCTACTGCCAGCAGCACATTTAAAGACCTATAATCTGATTGATTGGGGGTGATGAGGCACTTAAAATTAACCTATATATTTTCCTTACACTTACGCATTTAACTTGTCTGCGATATTTTGCCATGCTTCTTGTCTAGCCTTCGCAGCGGTGGCGATGTTAGATTTTCTCATGATTATGGTCTTGAATTCCTCATGCGTTCATGATCATCTCCTGCTCGTCAGCGGAGAAAAAAGAGGCTCTTTCTTTGAGTTTATTTGCCATCGTACTGTTAGAAAATCATGGTTTCGGTGATCGACGCTTCCCCCTTTTGAAGTAGGACGGGCACGCGCAATTATCCTGATGACTGACGTCTGGTTCGAATTAACGAGACTGTTTGAGAGCGGATCAGAGCCTTTGAGGAACCGAGATAGCCTGACATCAATCATCGGGTTAATTTAAGCTGGATAATAGGACATTTGATCGACTTAGTTGAACCATGTACGAGGAACGGGGCCCAGGAGTTTCAGGCGGGAATGGCTCAGAGTCAAAACAGCCACAGCCTGCTGAGCTTGGAGTGGCTGCACTGGTCTTTTCGGCATCAGAGAATATTTCTTGTGAATTTGATGACTCCCCTGACTTTTCATCAGGTACCTCTTTATGACCAACACTTGTTTTGAGGGTGTCATCGAGACAAGTGCTGTAAATATCCATGGTCCCAGAGGTTGATCATATCTTCAGTGACTCCCTCACCACTCAAGAGGTGACATTCTCAGGTCAAAGCTCTACTTGTACAAAACAAAACATGTAATGGGTGGATTATCATGAAATTCCGTGACAAAATTCATGCTGCCCAGAGGTCAAACCCGTTCCATTGTAAACATTCTGTTCGAGTTCAGTTGTACTATCTTTAAATATAATCCATCATGGAATCTACTTCAAATCCAAAGCATTCACATTTGACATTAAATAACAAAAACTCAACATTTCAATTTGAAATCTATAATTGTTTTTATTGAGTTCCAGACCCTAATGCATAAGATCCTACGAATTTAGTATCCCGGGCAAACTTTCTTGTCTTCATGTGCCACTGAGCATAGACATAACGATCACATCCAAAAGTAACATTTTGGCCATTTTTCATTTCAGAGCAAAAGTTTGCAGCTAAAAAGTGAGAAGCTGCTAACATTACATGAATGTTTCGTACATTGCACTTTGCTAACAAAAACAGAGTGAGATTTGATAAGAGGTTCGTTAGCATTCAAGCTTAGTGAATCTAGGCATTTTGTCAACTTGGACATATTAAATGCATGCATATTAAAAAGCCTTAGCCCTGCTGATGCTTCAACAGTTGGTTGAGCTGAGATATGACTGATCCCGCTAAAGGCTCTAAATGCTGATTATTATAGCACATATAGGGGGGCTGTGTTTTTAATAGCGTGTGTACTTGCCATTACGTTAATGTCTCTTTTGTTCTGCATGTATATACTGTTGCTCACAATATATATATCTATGTGTGAGAGCTCACAGTGTACACATTGTCTGTGGAGCAGTGTGAGTACAGGGAGGTATTGCCGGTATAAATCAAGCGCTGTAATTGGTCAGGAGCTATAACAACAGCAGGAGGTCCCGCCTCAGGCTGCAGCTAATTGGCCACCTGCCGCGAAGTGTGACGCACCGTTGGTCCAAAGTAGTATTCACTTAACACCAAGGCATCAACAGGTGTGCATGTTTGTGTGTTGTAAAAGTGTGCTTTTTTCTTTTTATTCCTTTAAGTATGTACTGTGTATCCTTGTTTTACCCGCGTATTCACAAGCATAGTTTAGCAGTGTGCACATGTTTGTGTTCTTTACACAGGTTAATTAAAGGTAATTTATGGGACACTGTGGGTTGTACATTATTATTGGTTTCTTCAGTCTTTTTTTCTTCTGCAGAGCTGAGACGTAGAACGTGTAATTTACCTTGTACTGAGCAAAAATGAGAATGAGGTGTGTGTGTGTGTGTATGTATGTATGTATGTATGTATGGGGGGGAGTGTATTACTCATGTTGTGGGGACGTACATCTATTTACACAGTCATATTGAGAGGACTTGCCTTCCTTTTTGGGGACAAAATGCACATCCCCATGATGCAAATCATAACATTTTAGGGTGAAGACGGTTTCAGGTTTAGGATAAGTAATAGTATGACTTTACATATTAGATGGTATCAAAAGTATTAGTTACGTTACTTGCTATTATACTATTTCATTTTTGTGGGAGTGGCTGTGTCTTAAGTGGGTAGAGTGGGTCATCCTTTAATTAATCACAAGGTTGGTGGATCGATCCCGGCTCCTGTCCGCATATCGAAATGACCTTGAAAGAGACACTGAACCTCAAGTTACTCACGGGTGCTGCTGAGTTGGTTTGAATCCAAAGTTCCAATTTCACGTATGTACCTGTATGTATGTGACAATTATGGAAATGTTTAAGTATTACGTATTTTTTTGTTTACGGTACCCACATTCACATCATCATAACATAAGCTTACCTGGCCCAAAATTTGAATCACGTTCTGGTAACACAACACACTGTTTCGGGAATTGTAATCGTTCACACATGTCTTTATGGCGGAGAGTAAAAATATTACATTACCTTCTGGGCACTAGCCCTATTTTTAGGCCTCTGCTCGAAAATTGCATACCCATGCTAAAAAGAGTGTATTTCTCTAACTACAAGGTCTATTTGAATAATGTTGATGTTATAATAAAGATAACACTTGTGAGATTTGTTCAGATGTGTAAATATCAGTGTATATGGTACTGGTTAAGAGTGAATGAAGATGGCACACAGCTCAAGTTGAAAAGTTTCAGGTTCGCCTGAAAAAAAAAGCACTTTTATTGTTATTTTTTTGGAATGATGCAGTGGTAAGTCTAAAACTTGTTTCAGCTCTATTCCTCTCTGTTAACATCTTTGTTGGAAAGTGAATTCATGCGTTAGGATTCTGATCACTTTGGGCTCTTAGATTGTTCATTTTGGATGTGAGTTGGTTTGCTCAAAAGAGTTGTGCTTTGTCTCGTAGTGGCGCTTCACATTGCTGCTTTTAATATTCGTCACGGTCTCTGAACATATGAGACCTACTGGATTTAAACTGTCCGTGTTAAGAATGAAAATATAAGAGTCTGTCCATTCTTGGTTAAAGACTGTGGTCTCTCTGTCCACATTCCTCTTTTTGGAAAATGTGTGAAGAATTGCAGTATTAAAAAGTATTAATAGTAGGATAAATAGCACCCCTAGTGGTGAATAAAATTGTCACAATAAAAGGTCAAAATATGTTAAAGAGTCACAATATATTTACTAAATAATGAATTATGTTTGTAATATGTGTACATAGAGGATATTATACGTTACAGTATATTTACACATTGAATGTATTAAAACCATAAAAGCATAGTCACTGAAGGACATAAACACTGTGAAGAATAGCCTTGAGGGAAAGTTAGGGATTATTCTAAGCGAGGCTTTTCAGAGACAGATGAGGAGAAGCAGAGACGGAAATGCAGAGACTGCCCTAAGACAACAGGAGAAGACTTCTGGGAAAGGCCATGCGGCCGCAGAGCAGGGGTGACGACAGAGGGAACCTAGCCACAGAAATGACCAGCGGATCGATGAAGGAGGGATCAGAGCGATCAGAAGCCAATCACTGACCCCAGAAGACAGCCTTTGAGTTTTGCGACAGGTTTCAGATGCTTTCCGACCATCAAAGAACATAAAAAGAATGTTTGAAAGAGCGTGCTTGAGATTACAGCAGTTTCGTTTTTCAGAACCCGACGAGGTCGGCCCTGTGAGTGAACCTTGCACGTGGTCTCTGCTCTCGAGAACATTACCATGCATGGGGTATTTAGTTTGCATTTCATGCCAATCCATCACATTACTGTTGAGATATTTCAGTCTGGACCACAGAAAGACAGACATTGCTATTCTCAGAGCCTAGCGTAGATAAAAACACAGAACAAGCTATCTTGTGTGACAACCCTTGCCTTTTCCTGCCAGTTGGTTATCTGTCATGTTTTCCAAATAGCTGGTGGCAGGGGATTGTTTGGGCTAACGAGGAACTGTTCTTTGGCAGGCTTGTGGCGTTTCTCAAATTTAGACACGGATGTTACTTTATCAATCCCCGCTGAAGGACTGTTCCAATGTTGAGGATTACCACCATTATCCTGTTTTGTCCAACTCTCACTCACCTAATCAGTTTATTCAGTGCACTTGCCAGTCACACCCACCTCGTCAGCTCATTACTCTCACCTGCTCACTCTGCTGCATCCACTATTTAAACCCCAGTCACACACGCACTCACTGCCAGATCATTGTCATATCTACCCGCCCGTTTGGCTCGTCATGTGCCAGGGTTTCCCGTCTGCCTGCCCTGCCTTATTCTACTGGATTTTCCCCCTCGTCTCTTGTCTCGTCTGTGGATTCCCTCTTGTGTTCCTGTTTTGATTTCATTATCCTGCTTCACTCAACTTCTGGTCTTGTCTGCATTTGAGTCCTCCACCACACCCTGTGACAGAATGATCTGGCCCGAAATGGACTCAGCAGACCACCGTTTGGAGTGCTGTTTCTCTGAATGGTATGAACAGTTTGCGGGAACCCGCCTGGCCTTTGGAGGGCCTCGGAGTGTCCAGAAGGCGAACCGTGACCTGATGGACTGCCCTTTCAACCCTCGAAGGAGGCAGAGGAAAGGTCAGACTCCCGTTCCCGCTGGGCCACTGCGATCTCCCGTTCCCGCAGGGCCGCAGCGAGACCCCCGTCTCCGCCAAGCCGCAGCGAGCTCCTGTTACAGCCGCTGCGGGATCCTGTTCCAGCCACTGCCGTCTCCGAGCCTCCGCGGGTTCCAGTTCCGGCCGCTGCCTCCGCGGGGCCACAGATGACTTCAGCTCCCCATGTCCGGTCGGCGGTTCGGCCGACTCCAGCTGTCGCTTCCGAGCCGCAGCAACCTCCAGTTCCTGCCGCTGCCCCCTCCGAGCCGCAGCAGGTTCCAGTTCCTGCCGTTGCCGCTTCCGAGCCGCATCGACCTCCAGTTCCTGCCGTTGCCGCCTCCGAGCCGCATCGACTTCCAGTCCCTGCCACTGCCGCCTCCGAGCCACAGCGGGTTCCAGCCACCATCTGAATCCTGTTCCCCGGAGCCCCGTCTCAGAGAGTTGGAGTCCAGTTCCCCTCTTGATCCCCAGCCTCTAGAATTCAGTTCCCTTCTTGATCCCCAGCCTCTAGAGCACAGTGCCCCTGATCTCCAGTCTCTAGAGCGCAGTCTCCCTGATCTCCAGTCTCTAGAGCGCAGTGCCCCCGATCTCCAGTCTCTAGAGTTCCGTCCTCCTGACCACCAGTCTCTAGAGTTCCGTCCTCCTAACAGATCCTTTGAATCCCACCAAGAACCTGCTCCTAAAACACCCCAAATTCAATGTGCACAATGCATTTCCTGTTCCCCGGTTAGTAAGCAGGGTAAAGAAAACGAAGAAGACACACGTGAGGGAAACTAGGGTGCAATTTAAGAGAATTGGGATGCACCAAGAGTGTATGCAGTTCACTCCCTTCTCTCGAAGGACCCATTTGTTTTGTTTACTCTGCTGTTAAGTTTATTCTTATACCTGGTTTTGCATCTTACAACACCCACACATTCATCCCTCATGCACACTAATACCATTGATTATACTGACATCAACACCCCACATTTTAGTAATCCTTTGTGGGGACCTCAGTCTGCTAGTTTTGTTCCATTTGGAGAAATAATCTATCTTTTGTCAAATGTTCATCATGGCGTGTCTCCTGCTTGTTGTGGCATTAGAGCTGGGGTCATAACACTTGTGTTTCCCTTATCACCCAAAGCTAAAGAAGTAAACTTTGAGATATACCTCTGCAATGACTTCCTACAAGGGTTATTTACAGGGAAATTGTCGTAGAAGTGAAGAATGCCAGTGGGGTGCAGCTATATGAGAGCATGAAAAACATTTGAAATATTTCTGGCATTTCCTTAAGCATTTGCAAGTTTGTGGAAAAAGCAAAAATCACAAAAAATAAAGAGCTTGCTTAAAGGAAGTTTGGGAGTGTGATCAAATGAAAAAGTATATAAAGCTCCAAACTTTCCAACTTTCTGAGTTGGTCACACCATCACTCGATTTCGTAGCACCCTTTTTTTGTAACAGCA
Source organism: Pholis gunnellus (assembly GCF_910591455.1). Lineage (NCBI taxonomy): Eukaryota > Metazoa > Chordata > Actinopteri > Perciformes > Pholidae > Pholis > Pholis gunnellus. The sequence continues at coordinate 28,609,354 of NC_136531.1, forward strand.
TGGTAGTAATCTGTGATGGAAAGAGACTGAGCACATTTACTGAAGGACTGTACTTAAGTACAATTGTGTTGCTACTTTCTACTCCATTACATTTCTTCACTACATGTATTTAGAGTGAGTAAATGAAAATTTAAAAAATAGCTCAGTTGCAGACAGCTACAACATTTAAATGCAATTTACATGTTACTGCATCAACAATAATCTATTATATACAGTATATACAATATAGAATAATTTAACAAAAAGGGCCCATTTGGCTGCATAGCGAGTACTTTTACTATAAATTTGAAGTACATTTTCTTGATTATGTACTTACGTACTTTTAGTTGTACTTCAATTTTGAATGCAGGACTTTAACCTGTAAGAGATCTTAGTAGTTCTTTCTATAGGCTATTAATCAATAGCATTGGTTCAGTCGGTCTCTCCTTGCCTGCACTTTCATCATTAGTGGCGCCGGAGTCGGAACCTTTTGTCTCTCCCCACCAACCTTCTCATTTCTCTCCTTTTTTATCTGCTTTTGGAACACGGCTAAATGGATTGTGACGTTATGTTTTCCGCCACTGCGCACATACTGTAAAAACAAGGCACATGCGTGTACAACATGCAATAATGCTGTGCAGCAAGTATGGTGCTGTGAAGAGCGTGAGCACGACCCTCCCTACACGTTAAACTGCTCAACACTCACTCATCTAGTTGACTTTTGAGACTTGAGAGGCAAGGATGGAATGGACAGTGGCTGATGTCTTCTCTCCGGTGGGGGGACCAATGATGACTATTGTTGTCGCAGTTTAGAGCCCTGGTATAGCGATTGCAACTGAGTCAATTCTATTATTCATCAGAACTACCTCAAATAATTAAGCTATACTTAATGTTTAAGCAGTTTTAATTCTGAGTAAAAGATGGAGATGGTGAAAGCAGCATGATCTGCTTCAAATGATAATTAAAACTAAGAATAATACTGCCTTTATAGACATAGTAGTAATGTTTTGGCTAGTGTCCATTATCCCAGCACTGCATTACCACTGCTTGCTCTAAAACTACAACTCACATATATGAAGGCAACCTAAGGCATCCATTGTCCGCCTGTTGCGTGGCCTGTTATTAACGATAGTTTGATTGATTTTTTTATTTTTTTTCCCCACCTACTAAAGAAAGGGTATAAAAATGTGTGGGGGAGCTGGACCAAGTAAGAAACCAAAAACGGGATGAGGACTTTTTTTCACAATGTCATATTCAAAGTGCGTTTGTCTGATCTGCCAATCTACCATCGCAATTCCGAAGAAGTGAAATGTGGAGCGGCACTTTCGGACTGTTCATAAAAACTACGACACTGACTTTCCTCCGAAAAGCGAGCTGAGAAAGAGAAAGGTGAAGGAACTAAAATCACAGTTGTCCAGACAGCAGTCATTTTTCTCACAGCTGACTTCAAAAGTGAAGGCCGCCACCGAAGCATCGTTCTGGGTGAGTCACTCCATCATTAGGCACAAGAAGTCCTTCCAAGATGGAGAGATGATAAAAGACGCATTCGTTGAAGCAGCTGACTCGTTGTTTCGGGACTTTAAAAACAAACCGGCAATCAAAGCTCTCTAGCTATCAAGAAGTACAGTTACACGGCGCTGTGAAGTCATGGCCGAGGATTTGACTCAGCAGCTTTGGAAGGACATCGCGGAGTGTTTCTCACTGCAATTTGATGAGTCTACGGAACCTCCTGTCTCCGAGAGCCCCCTTAGGAGGGGGCTAGGGGGTGGCGACAGAGTACACACATGTAGTACAGATCACTTCTGAGAACGAATGAAATTATATTTTATGAAATTTCAAAAACCTACGTGACGAAGAAATTCTGATAAAATGGACCATGTAACCTATTTTAATCACTCAAAAACATATATATACACATAGTACTACCACAATTTCACCTATTTTTCGCCAGGAGAAGGCGAGCTATGTTCTCCGTTACCGATCTCAGGCGCGACCTACGGCACTTTCACAGACAAAGCGCATATCAAAGAGTACGAGGACTCCACACTGAATCCAACCAAATCTTCCAAATTCTTCTCCTTCAAACCATTAACAAGATACAATTATTCTCCCACAGATCAACACTCAGCCCATCAGCATGAAACTTGAAACGCTTCGTACCTTTTTAGATGTTTGTCTGGAAGAAAATCGCGCCCCCCCCCCCCAAACAAATGAATCCTTTCCACCATGTGCAGCAGCTTTCTGTCATCCGTTCTGTGAAAAAACTGAGTCTCTATGAGCTTGTATAAGGAATGGGTAAGCCTTTCAGTTTTGGCCAATGGGTTTGACCCTTGGGGGCGTGCCATGGTTTTCGATTCTTTTATTGGCTTAAAATTCTGTCAATCAACTCAAAGAACGTATCACTACACACCTTACTCTCTTCCGCGTTCAACGCTATGTCACATGCGCAAATCGGCCAATCAGAAGGCTCTGTACGGTTCACTGGAAGTCTGTGAAACTGGAACTCAGACGAGGATGAGCCATGTTTTACAGGTTTATATAGGGCCCAGGCTCTCAAAATGATGCCAAACTGCTGTATTAGATAGATTGAACACTATTAGTGATAACAATAAGTGAAATGTATAGTTATATAGTATATAAAAGTACAATAAAACAGCTATAAGTGCTGCTTCCAAAATCAGAATTGACGTTGGCTGAGCTCGGCCGACCTGTACAAAATCCTTGTATATCAGGCATACTTCACTCTATCAAGACAATTTTTTTTACAGACCCCTAACCTGTTGTACTATGACTTGTGAGGGTTGATTTGGGTGTATCTGCATCATTTCAAATTGAGAAAATTAATAAAAGTGCATTTTTTTCAGGCGAACCTGAAAATCTTCAATTTGAGCTGTGTTATATTCATCCAGCATTTACCAGTAACATATTGTCGAGGGGAGACCTTTTCAGGGGAGAGACAGGCCGCTAGACTTCTGCTGCTGCTAACTTTCTGCTGCTGCTAACTTTCTGCAGCAAAGTCCCACCAAAAATGAACTGGATCCGTCTTACAATCAAAAAGTATTTAATTAACATGAGAAGCTAGAACAGTTGCAAAATGAATTACTCTATCGATATCAATATGTCCCTTGGGGCAGAGTCCTCACTTGCCCCACCTAATCGGCCAGCCCAGCTGGTCAACTACAGAGTGGTAAAGGCGCGAACAGAACCCAAAACTCTCTGGAACTCTCCTATATCTAAAAGTCTCTGTCCGAAAGTTTAAATGTCCAGTATTAGCCTCTGTGATTGGCCGAAATACAATAAACCCCTAATGGCTTTGGCCAGTTATCAGCTCAGTGTTTGGTTGAAGTCGTCCGGACTCCTCCTGCTCTGTTGGTCATCTGTCCAGCTCCTCTGTGTCCCCTTTGATGTCTCTGGTCCTCGACCTATTCCCTTATATGGTCGTGAAGAGCCTGTCCTCTGCATTCCTCACTGACCCTATCTCCCCTGATCTCTCTGCCTCATGGCTCAGAAACCCCATACCTATGTGACTATACTTTGGTTCAATACTTCCAATGATTATGTTTAAGTCTCCTACAAGTAATCTTATTGCAAACATATAATATCTTCTATAAGTAAACATCCTGTAAACCTATAATACATTCCATAAGTAAATATATTGTGACTCTTAACATAATTTACATTCTTATCATTGTGACAATTTTATTCCCCACTAGGGGTGTTATTAATTCTACGAAATAATGCTTTTAATACTTAAATTCTTCACAATATACACTGATATGTACACATATGAACATATCTCACAAGTGTTAGTGTTATAATGCCATTGAAATTATTCAAATAGGCCAGGGGTGGCCAACCCGCGGCTCGCGAGCCGCATGCGGCTCTTTGCCCGGTTTCATGCGGCTCTTACGTTCATATCGAAGTTTGTATTTGTGTTTTTTTAATGTTCGTGTTCGCTTCGCTTGAGTTAAATACGGTATTTTCGTCAAACGCGCATGTGCGGCCACAGATTACGTTCCTCGTCGACCCATTTAACGCCGAGACGGACTGTTTGAAAGCCCCGCTAGTCACAGATGAGGATGCGGCTGAGTTGGAGATGATCGATCTTTGTGAGGAGGACCAACTCAAACCTGCTTTAAGGGACGGGACCATTGAGTTCTGGAAAAGTATGCCAATGAAAAAATACCCCAATGTCAAACGGGCTGCGCTTAAGATACTGTCAATGTTTGGGTCAACATACGTCTGCGAGTCTGTGTTTTCTACCCTGAAACACGTGAAATCAAAGCATCGATCTGTTCTGACTGACACCCATGTGAAAGAATTGCTTCGAGTGGCAACAACGGAATACAAGCCAGATTTGAAGAGGATTGTTCAAGGCAAGGAATGCCAGAAGTCCCACTAAGTAACATGCATAGTAAAAGAAAAACACTATTGTAAATTATTATATTTTTGTTTGTGGACTTAGTTGAACTGAGAGTTTGTCTGTGTGAGACAGTGTACACAATGTTCATTGTTGAAAATGACTGGCCTGTGGTCTTAGGAGTCAATTTCTGTCATTATCATATTGGTGTGTGACATTTACAATAAATCTGGCTGAGCAAAGGTATGTGTGTGTGTGAGGAAGGGATAGGGTGATGTTCATGTGTGCCCATGTGTATGATGTGGCTCTTTGCGGTAACACAGTAAAAAATGTGGCTCTTGGTCTCTGACTGGTTGGCCACCCCTGAAATAGGCCTTGTAGTTAGAGAGATAACCCCCTTTGAGTATGGGTATGAAATATTTGAGCAGAGGCCTCAAAATAGGGCTAGGGTTCAAGTGATGCAGCCCAGTTGTGCATTTTTATGGATGGTGTTTACAGATATGACTGCAAAAGAGGAGCTGTTAACAATAAAAACACGCGGGGAGAGGACATTTTTCAGTCTTTCAAAAACTTTATCGAGAAAACTCAGCTCCCAGTGTGCAGATTGATGTCAATCACTACGGACAGGTCAATCACCACGGACGGTACGCCGCAATGGTTGACCGCTCCAATGGATTTATTGCCAAGTGCAGGGAAGACGATACTTTCCCAGACTTCCTTAATTACCACTGCATAATACACCAACAAGCATTATACACATACATGGTAAACATGAAAGAGATAATGGATGTGGCAACAAAGTTTGCCTGCTCTATTCGAGCGAGAGCTCTTCAAAGACGTCTGTCCCGTGCACATCTGGAGAAGGCTGACTGCGACCACCTTTGCTCATTCTGTATGAAGAAAGCCTGTTCACCTTTTTCAAGGTTCTTCCTCACTGAGACTGTACGTATTCTGTTGTGATGAATGAACCTTCTCTGCACAGAGAATAAATACTTAAAAGACAACCTTGTTCTTGGTATTGTGTATTTCAGCAGTAAAAGACTCATGCACTGGTCCAAAGACATGAAGATACAGTGGTGATATGTAAAAATGTGTGCTGGGCAAGTTAACGCGCTGTTAACGCATTCATTAATTAACGCCAACAATTATTGTGTCACGCGTTATTGCAGTTTTTTTTTTATTATTAATCGGACATTTTTAACACCAAAACCAGCCAGCAGTGAACAGCTGTGTTTGTGTGGCGTCTCTTCCGTCTGGGTCCTAAGTCCATCCATGTGCAGCTTCTTATCACCCTCTATGTACCAACGTACATTTATAACAAATACCACACATATTACGGTAATCAGCGTTGCATATGTGTCTGACCAAAATACCAAAAAAAAGCAAAAAATAAATTGTTTTTGTTTGGAATATGTATAATAAGCATATCATTTAGTTATCGCTACTGAGAATTTAACAAACATAAAAAAAGAATAAAACATGACATGATGAGGTTTGCTGTTTTCAAGGTGTATATTTCAAATTCCATTTATTACACACATGAAAATAAAGTTGTGAACACCGGCTGAATATCTATTATCAGAATCATCATAACTGTATTTTAACTGCTACTGTGTGAAGGGAATACTGCTGTTAAAAAGCACCTTATTTCCTCTTGAACCCTAGGCCTATTTTTAGCCCTGTGCTCTAAAATGTCCTACCCTTAAGCAAAGGGGCTTATCTCGCTAACTACAAGGTCTATTTGAATAATTTAAATGGCAAAATAACACAAATAAATGTGAGCTTTGTTAATATGTAGTACATATCATTGTATATGTTACTGGTAAATGCTAAAATGAATGTTACACACAGCTCAAATTGAGAATTTTCAGGTTCGTTTTTTTTTTTTGTGCCCAAAAAGCACTTTTATTGATTTTAAATGATGCACAGGCAGGCCTAAACTCTCCCAAATCATATCACATGATGTCAGCAGTCATTTAAAAAAAAATATTGGCTTTGATAGAGTGAAGTATGCCTGAGAAATCAATGCCGGTGTACAGGTCAGCTTTGGTCAGCCAACGTCAATTCTGTTTTTGGAAGGTGCATATATCGCTGTCTTATTGTACTTTTAAATACTATATATCTATATATTTCACTTCTTTTATCACTAATCGTGTTCAATCTAGAAGTTTGGCATCATTTTGAGAGCCTGGGCCATATGAAAACTTGTAAAATATGGCAAATTTTTGTCAGAATTTCAGTTTTACGTGATGTGTTTGAACCTAACACAGCCTGTGATCGGCCGATTTGCGCAATTCCCACAGATTTGAACTCAACAGAGTCAGGGCAGTGCAGTCATTGGTTCTTTGAGTTGTTTACAGAATTTTAAGCCAATAAAATAATCAAACTGTGATCCGCCCCCATGGGTCAAACCCATTGGCCAAAACTGAAATTATTACTCATTCGTCATAGAAGCTCGTCAGAGCAGTAGGAGAGAGACATGGCGAAATGGCGGATGGGATTTTTTTTTTTTTTTCAATTTTCATCCAGGAAACATCTAAAAGGTACGGAGCGTTTCAATGTTTATGATGATGGGCTGAGTTGATATCTGTGGCAGATCAATAGTAACTTTATAATGGTTTAAAGTAGAATAATTTGGAGGCGATAGTTCGATGCAGTTTGTTGTGCTCGTGCTGCTGGATATGAAGTGTGTGTGTGAAAGTGCCGTAGGTCGCGGCTGGGATCGATATCGGAGAACATTGCTCGGCTTCTCCTGGCGAGAAATAGGTGAAATTGTGGCAGTACTTGTAGTACCTTGAAGTACTTTGTGTATATATATATATGTTTTGGAGTGATTAAAATAGGTCACATGGTCCATTTGATCAGAATCTCTTCGTCATGTACGTTTTTGAAATATTTTAAAATATCATTTCATTCGTTCTCAAAAGTGATTTGTACTACATGTGTACACTTCTCCCCCCCTATAGAGCCCCATGTGGGGCACTCTCGGGTTCAAGAGGATTTATTAAAGTGTTTGTAAACCAAATGTTATTGCACTTTTGTTCATAAAGCAGTACTTTTAAAATAAAAGTGCGCAATACACTACTTTTGAATTCATTATTGAATGTTGCGCATAACAATGCGATTAATGGCGATTAAAAATTGTATTCGTTGCCCAGCACTAGTAAAAATAGAACGATATTATATAGATATGACTACTCTTAACAAACGTTAATGTTATTGTTTATGAAGTGTCATTTCGTAGAACGGACTGCAGCTGATGATAGGTTCAAGTTGATCACTGCTAACACTGCCTTCGAGGTCATTATTTTTATAAACTAAACGTTCCATTGTCTGCTGTTTGAGCTGAAACAAGTTCACCAAGTGTTCTAAGAAATTAGTCCTGATAATTAAAAGTATATGAACGGACTCTCAAGACACTTTGGGTTTAGTTTATTTCTGTTTTGAGCTGATTAGTTATTTTGTAGTCAGTGGAGTTCAATCAAGTTTTTTAACTTCTCTTAGAGTTTGTCAGGTATGTGTGCAGTGAAAAGAAAACTTCATCAAAACCTTAGTTGAATGGATTAAGGTGGATAGTTTTTTATAGCTTTTCATTTTAAAATGTATAGTCATGCATAAACAGATTTAAAGGAAACTGCAGCAGCATTGTTTTGGACTTTGAACAAATAAATAAAAACCTATGAGAGATCAGTTCACAGCCTACTTAGCCGAAACAAAAAGAGATTATTGTGAAAGGGATGTAGCTCAATAGCCAATGAGAAACTAAAAGATGAGAAATTAAAGTGAAGACCACCAATAAACAAAGAGCTACGTTAAATCTGACTGCCTAACCAGTTAGGAGCATGAACGTTTTTCACTGCCTGCCACACGAACGTGCATGCAAAAATATACCATCAATTTCTTTCATTCAATGCAGAAAATATTTAGCTTGGTAAGCAGACACATTATTCATATTCACTGTCTTTTAAATTGCGCTTTGTGTTTGAGAATCACAGAAGAGCTCTCAGTGTATCCAGGCAGTCTTTCTCTTGCCTGTCTGCATAAGTGGCTGTGTATAGTTCGGTTAGCTGTTGATATTGTGGAAGTGGTTGGAAGACTAGAAATGCGCTGTAAAAGTCCATTTAATATGCTCTAAACTGAGATTCACAAATACCAGATGGTGGAAATTATATAGCAGGCTGTCTGGACTCAAGGTAGAACCGCACTTGGACATTCTTAGGGTGCAAATCACAATGTGTTGTTATTTCAGGTGTGGTTGATGGAAGGAAATCACTACCCTGGGCTTTCCACATGTGGTCAGATTGTTTGCTTAAGTCATAATTACCATTAGTAGACCTGCCAGTGCCGTCTGGAGAGAGGTTTGTCCTTTGGAGGATAATCATGCTACGGTTTAATTTTAGCTCTAAAAAGGGCATTTGAACGCATCAGAACATAATGGGTGGTCCTCTTTACCAAGCGTCTGTTGTGGAGCTACTTCTGTATTCAAGTGCTTTTGGAAATATCACAGACATGTGTCTTACAGTGTATCGTTTCCCTTTTCATCCCTATTTATCTTCACCATAACACACACTTGTAGCACATCTTTCCGCTGAGCCCTGCACTAATGAATTTGTTTTGCAAAGATTTCCGACTCTTGTGCTACATCGGTAAGAACAGCAATGTCCTCATTTAAGGAAACATTAGACACATATTCCAATTTATGGATGCAGGCATTTCCCTTGCTTATTTTCAGGTTCCCTGGCATTAAATGTATCCATAAAACTGCTATTTTTTGTTCTTTATGAAATAACAACAAATCTAATTACTACATGCACTCTAAACGTTGTTGGCCAAATATATAACCAAATAATTTCTAAGTGGTGATTTAGACTGAAAACAGTCCTACGTTAAAACAAAGCAGGAGGCTGTGTTGGTGGGAGCGTGTTGTTTAAGATATGAGAAAGACAATGAAAAGCAATCCTGAAATCCAGTTGGGGTAACGCCTTAATGTGTTTAACGCCTTATCAGACACTAAAACACAGCACAACAGTTTGTAATACTCATAGGCAGGATTTTACAGCTCAAGTTATCACAGTTATCATACGTTAGTTCATTTTTCACATGGTACATTTTCAGTCAGTTGAAGGTCGTTTTTTTGCAACTATTTTTCGCATTTGTTTCTCTCGTCTATGATTTATAATCTCAGCAAAAACTAGTTTTTTTTCTAAAAAAATATATGAGTTACTTCTTGTATTTATGCCATTTTACTATCAGAGAATTTTTTCTTTGAGTTTCATCTCATTAAAATCTCTAGAATATTACTCCCCTTCCCCCGCATCTGTTTTATTTAACTTTTGCGTTCAATGTACCTAATATGCTGTTGTATATATTATTATTATTTTCAATTGCCATTGTGATGGATGGGACTAAAATAGATTGAGAGAGCAGTCATGAAATATTTTACATCAGTAATCCTGACAATTTAGAAAATAACACATTTATAAAAGAAAAGGTTTGCAAGTTTGAAGACAAAATATTTTAGAAATAGATCACTTCAATACATCAATAACTGAATTTCCTTTTTTCCCTACGACCCAAAAAAAAGCACATCTTTAGAGAAGAATTGTTTTGTTGAGCTCAGTGACTTTGTGCTACGATGGTGAAGACATGGAGAGCATTGAAAAAGGCCTGGCACATCATCAGAAATCTTTCTTGTCAGGCTGCAAATGTCAAGTGGACTTTCAGTAGACTGCCCCATTTCTAATTCATTTCCATGTCATTAACTTAAATGCCAGACTTGGCACATGTATGTGTGTGTATTTGTGTGCCCCTGCCTGCATGTCCTCAGTCCAAAGACTGACAGACGATCTGTTCCCATCATCCACCCTCATCATGGCAGATGCTTCTTTACTACTTAAGTGTACTAACCTGAACTTTAGAAGAAGGATCAAAGGATGCTCTTATTGTCAACGTATGTCAGATAATACCAGGGATTACTCAGGGATTGCTTGCTGTCTGAATCACCATACTCTCCTATACATTAAATCTCTTGCATACATTATTAGAAAACAAAGCATTTTACTCCCATGCAGCACTGAAACATTCTAATATTCAGTACATGGGTCAATGACATGACGTGCATATTTCTGTGTCCGAGTCCACTATTTCCTTTTAAAATAATTGTATCAATTCATGACATATATCATTTCATTCTATAAAACCTATCCAGTTTTGATACATTTTCAGCACAATCAAATAATATATATTATTTGATGTTTTGGCACCTCAAACCCTGAAAATGTCAGGCGCCTGCACCTGTCCTAGCAGATGAACAGACTAAGGAAACTATTAAAGGGATTTAAATGATAATAAATTTAAAATAAAATACTATGGCATGCTTTTATTGTTATAACGATTCAAATAAACCCATTTTTTTACAAATACCAATAGTTTTAAGCTGTTGCAATCATTTAAAAACTTTTGTCCAGCAATTTGAATGTTCTCAAGTGTCAGGGTGGCACAACTGTAAAGATGGGACTTTTATTATGAAATTAAAGTGCAAAACAGTAAACAGGATATTGCATCATCAAGAGGACCTCAACTGACCTTTATAGCCGAGTGAAAATGTTTTTATCTCTCTTTTGAATATTGATAAAAACAGCTACTTTCAACTTATAGGTAGAGTGGTTCACTTTCCATGTCAGGTGGTACAACCAATGTAAAACTAGAACAATGTTATTTTATCATAAATGTCTTTATTCTATTTAAAATGTATATGTATGAAGTTGTTAGTAAGAACAAAAGCTAATGCTAGTGTCCTAGTAGATGCCTGTTTCATTTGAAATAAGTTGCAAACGTGAGGTGGAGCAACCAGTCAATCAGGTGATGCAACTGCAAAGAATGTCACTTTATGATATTATATTTAAGCTCTAACATTATATTAAAACTCATTTCAAAAGTTTAACAGTGTTAAATTAACGATATTATACACTTTCAAACTATTTTCATGATATTAATGAATATTGTTTAACTATTAAGGATGCCACTGTCAAGTAAAGCAGAATGATCAGGACCCAGGGAGCAGACAGCAGGTCAGTGTGGAGTGTGTGTGTGTGGAGCGTGTGCAGAACGCTGCTACGATGAGGTAGAAGCTGCAACAGCCCCGGAGGAAGACACTGTGATTCTATTCCAGTTATGTGCTAAACATGATTACGATGAAATATTTACTTCTTTTACTTCAAAAGAGACTGTTGACTAAAAAATGTTGTTGTATTTGAAATAAAAATGCTAATTTTCTGCATATTTCCTGTGATTACTGATATTGTCAGGTTGCACAACTGATACATGTCATGGTGGTGCGACCTGTTAAAATATTAATTTAAAGCAATAAATAATAGGTTAAAGTGAAACATTTTTTGCTCAATATGATGTGAGGAACTATTATACAAATGAATACATTCAGTACATTTGTATTATTATGTTTAAATGTAAAATCAAATGTTAAATATACTAAATACCTGGCCAAGATAATGCAATTATGATAAATTGTATATATATATAAAACACAACCACAAAATACGATGTGTTAGACACAGTAGACACTCTAAGGGATACTTGTCAAAAATTTCAGTTTGAATAAATATTAGGAAAATATATATTTTTTTTATAAATATGTGGTTGCGCCACCTGAAATTTTTTAGCCTGTGAAGTTAAAAAATACTTTCAAAAACTATTTAAAACACTATGACAAGTTGGTTCACAACTTAGACTTGTTTCACCACATTGTTACATCCATTTTGAAGGTCATTTTAAAAATGACCTTTTTAGAAGCCTCATTTGTCAATGACCCACATATGTTTTATGGTGATGTATATGGTACAGAATATAATTTATAGTAGGTAGAAGAAGGAAGTTTGGATAAAGATAGCTTTACTATAGAGTAAAATCCCGAAGCATATCTTGACTTTGCTTTGATCTGTAGTCAGTGGAAGTTCACAAAGAATGGATTGCTGTCGCTGATAGCATTTTACTCGGGAATGTGCAAGCGGATGCTACCATGGAGCTAGCGGCTGCAGAAAACGCTGGTACTTATAGAACAAACCGAATACTTTTCTAATATAAGCCGTCAACCAACGTGGTCATAATTTTCACTTTTCATGTGCGGCTCTTTTCTGATGCTTCATTATGGTGTCTGTGTCCAAAAATGACTTTGGCGATCATAATGACGCCGGTTTTCAACACTGCACTATGTTAGCATCTGGCTCAGCGTTGTGTGTTCACTGACAGTAATGTATTGAAGCCAGGAGACCGAGCTGTCTTTACCTGCCCTGAAAACGTGCAAGTCTGCTACTTACAGACCACGTCTTCCACCATATATACTTAGTTTTTGCAATTTGCTATGGCTAAAAATAAAAGGGAAATAATATAATAGCAAAATGTAAAGGAAAAAACACCTTTAGTGTGTCAGAATATCATTTGGTTATCATGTGTCCATTTGGATCTCCAAATATCCTTTAGAGCTCCGCCTGGATGTCTTTATGGAAAGGAACATTGTAAAATGGTCATACTTTGTCCAATCTTCTTCAAATTTGAGGCAGGTGTTTACTGATAGTGTAGTTACAGCCCTATGCTGTCCTTTACCTGTACAGATTCAGCCAAAGGCAGTTATTTACACTGAAAGATACTTTTTTATTTTCTTTCTGGAAAGACCTCATTGATGCATATACAATGGTTCAGAAGTTACAGCCACTTTAATTTGGGTATGTCATTTTAGGCGTTGTTGCTCCAAAATAGGGGGGGAGTGGAAGAGGTTAATTGAAAATGAATTGCAACCGCTATCTTTCTCGTCTTAAAGTCCGACTCACAAAATATATTGTGCTAATAATAATATTGCCCAAACAGGTATGCAGCTGAGAGAAATTTGCCATTTTTACTACACCTAGTTGCAATTATCCATGAGGGAAAGTGTAAATGCACTGGAGGCCACGACACGCTGAGTCGATTCGGGTGATATCAAACAGGCGCAGGTTCTCGGGCTCATTTAACTTTGCTTCTGTCATTTTGCCCATGTACGCCTCTGTGCCACCTTAATTTGCTGACATACACACATCGCGTGTGCTTTTGATGCATGTTAGTGTATATGAGCTACTGCCTATTCTATTATGTCAAAGCTCTCGTCACAATGCAGACATCCAGTCCCACATTAGTCCACTGTCTATTTGTGTGTGTCAATATAGGTTGCCTTTTGAATGAAAGCAAAAGAAAAAAGTGTGTGTGTGTGTGTGTGTGTGTGTGTGTGTGACACCATAGAGAGCAAGAAAGAGAACAAGGGCACGAGGAAGGGAGAGGGACAGAAACAGAGATCACAGGTATTGATTTTCTTACTTTTAGTGAAGGTGATAAGGCAGACAGGGATTTACCTGGTGGGGAGAGAGCAAGAGAAAATGTAAGAAAACCATGAACACATACACGTCCAGTGGTAGAGCTTGCTGTGGGGTATAGCAGTGACAGTTGAATTATGGATTTCTTTAATGTGGTGGACAGAGAGAGAGGGCGAGAGTCAGCTGGGCTTAGCTTTACAATCACATTGTCAAACTGACATACTACACACATACACACACAGGCATCACAGCATTCCCTTTAAAGTCCTTACATGTGTTTGTGTGGCAGATACACAGAGGACCAGAAACAGACCAGGACCTTCTGCATGTTTTCACTATCACCTCTAAAATGTGACGTATATCCAGGTGCCTCTTATCGAGCTGTTAACCATTGGGTGTCATGATGAATGTCAGACTGGAGTTTTAAGGTATGATAAAATGATTTACTAGGAAAGTTCAGTGTCACAAATGCAGCCAGGATAGGATACTCTGAACTGTCCAGCATGCACTATGTGATAGGAAGGGTACCAGGTCAATACATACAGAATACTAGAATTGAGCTTAACATTAGAATTTCCATCTCACGGGCATGTCAAACACACAGACAGAGCCAGCCAGTCGATCAGTGGTTTTGACTCTAGGACCACGACCTAGTCATAAACTTCACAAAATAAAAAAGTTGTTGCTGTTTTTTGCTCCAACAATTGGCGGGCCCTTGATGAGTGATTTGCATTTAGTGAAAATGTGTGTATCACAAGGCTCCCAGTGGGCAGGGGTTAAGACGCATGTCAACCCAAGATATCGAATGGATTGTATTGTTTTATTTAGTTAACAGTAGAGTTTCTTAACCTATAACTGAACATTTCCCCCCAAACAAAATGCAGAGCTGTCACTCTGATCAAATTATAGTGGCGAGTTTGGTCTTATTATCACACCTTTGTTGTGATGTAGCCTGGATTTACTGACACATCACACTGTGTGTGCACCAACCATGTGTCTTAGTGTATTTGAACCTATTTCATATTTAATACAGCATTGAATTTTCATCTTCTGTTAAATCTGGAAGAAAGGTGCATGCAAAAATGTGTGTGTGTGTGTGTGTGCGTGTGCGTGTGTGTGTAAACTAGCAGGATAGCAGTCTAAGTAGCCTTGGGAGACAGTGTGTGAGAGGAGATAAGAATAAAACACAAACACACCGTTGGATTAGACATTATTCTGTTACCTTGAAACAAACACAAACCCAGCCCCCCCCCCACACACACACACACAGGTGTGTATATATACACACACACTTTTCAACTCTCCATTCAATTACCTTCAAACACCTGCATACACACACATCAATAAATCTACAATGCCCAACACTCAGCTTGATACTCTACAGAGTACACATCGTGTGTGTGTGTGTGTGTGTGTGTATGTGCATGCATGTGTGAGAGAGCAGCCATGTGAGAGTGTCACGTGTGTAATTAATGCAATGTGTGTGCACATTAAGAGGTGTACATGTGAGTGTATTTGAGGTATACTGGGTGAGAGTAGGTGTGTGTATTTTGGGGTATTTTTTTTTTAATTACACCAAACTTGAAGACGATCTGAGAGATAATGAGGAAAATGTTGCACTACAGGCCACACCTGGTGGGTTTCTGGCCACTTGGATTATCACTGCACAAGCTGGATGACAGTTGTTATGCCAACAGTTGACTGAAATACAAAGCTTGTGTTTACACATAAAATAACAAATAACTTAAAAAAAGAAACAGCAAAAATAGTGTTAGTGATGCAGCTCTCCTAAGACGGTGTCATCATATATGGTGTTCAGCAGCCTGACCCGAGACTGTAGGTTTGCTTTAGAGGTGTGGGAGGCACAAAGAATCAAACTAACAACTTATTGTTGTATAAAAAAATGAAATGCTATAAAAAATCTGTACAACTTAAAATGTCTTTCTTTGAAAAATGATTAACTCAGATGAAAGGTATCACAATTTTTATCAAATAAGAGCTTCAACATTAACCCTGGAGAAACGCCACAGCTGATCAGTGCAGTAGTCACATGAGCATTAACTCAATGAAAACCATATTTAAATGTATAGTACAAAAATAATAATTCCTTCATTATGCTTCGTTCTCAATACTACTAAGTGTGGCAACATACAAGTAAATATAGCATCTGTGAAAACTTGGCTAATGATGATAAAATGTCTCAAGGTACTACACAAGGTCTTAGAGGTGTTTATGACTCATACCATTACAGTCTACAGGAGAACTTATGATTATATGGGGGTTATATGAACCAAAAGTGTCAAAATAGTACAGAATGTCTGTACCTGTGTTTAGAGGTGGGTTGAGGAGGACGGAGGCAAGTTAATCTTAGCACTATACCAGCTACTCAACAGGATTACCATTTGACTGGCGCAAGGTCATTACTTGTGCTGAAATAACAAGAGTGCTCACAACATTGTGTTTCATAGATACGTCTAGGTCTGAAGCCTGTTAGTGGCCCCTAGAGGCTGCCATATGTATTACACCCCACGATACAAAAGAAAAGAAATGCATACTGATCGTTTTTCTTTTTTTCTTATAGTTTTATCCGCAATTATTGTTGGGCTACGATAACCTTGTCATGGACCAAAGTGTTGGTCAATATAACATTTTTCTCCTGATGGATTTCTAGAATATATGTTCGGGGGTCATTGATATTGCGTCTCCAAAATGATCAAAATCAAATTTCTTGTGCGGAAGATAACATATTGCTATGGACGAAAGGAGACCAACAGGGTGACCAGGAAACGTAGACCGCTTTGGCCCTAACCAGGGTATAATCTCACCCTAACAGCTACGGGGTTTTTTGCCACAGATTCTGGACATCATGCCGTCATCCATCCTTCCGTTTATCAATTCTGGGCTGTGTATATGGACATAAACATCACACTTAAAGGCAATTCAGAGTTCCAACTCAGCTAACTGCAGGTCTTTGACATGTGGGAGGAACATACAAACTCCTCACACAAAATGGGTTCCAACCCCAGACCTTCTTGCTGTGAGGCAACAGTGCACTGATAAATAGTTAGACTACACAGCATGAGAGTGACCCTGAGCACAGAAGTATTCTACACAAGGGCTCGAATGGGTACAAATTCACAGGTGGTATGATCTACTTTTGCTCTCATTTAACTTCTACCACATGGTAATTTTTAAGTTTTTCATGAGGGAAAATGTTTATTGTGTTATACAGAATGTCCATTCAGATTGTATTTATTTATCAATAGGAATGAAGTAAAATACTGGGAGAAATTACAACAGAAATCTAGGTGAGAAAAGAAAAGCAATGATTTGTATTTGATCATATGTAGTATGTTTTGCTGCACTGTAGGTGATGAAAGCATATCCATATTATTAAATACAACAAAGAAACCTGAGTATATATGATTATTTGACAGAGGACAGTGTAGAAATGAGACAGAGATGCAACAAAGGTACCAAAGTTAGAATTTAACTCGGGACGTTGCCGTTACATGCGCTGTAACCACTTGGCTATTTCACTCTGGCCATGATCACTTTTCTGACCCTACAGTAAAGCTAAAGCCAAAAGTTTGCAGACCTGACACCATCATAAACTTCTACGACAGACTAATGCAGGCAACTGCAACTAACCACATTAGGCTTGGTGTTCAGTACAGATTACAATCATCACATCTTGGCCTGCCCATTGCTTATGTGTGTGTCTAGCAGACAGAGACATCTCCCTATCGGTACATTGTTTTGTGCGTGACAGCACCTTTTGTACAGCTTGGCGTCGGACGCTACTCACTATATAAAAGGAGGGGCAGGGAGCAGAAAAAGAGAGAAAGATTATAGTCAGAATGATTTCCACAGGCACGGAGAAAAGAGAAGATGAAGACAATAAAAACTGGGTGGAAAAGACTAAACTGCACTGAGTAAGACACATACATACACACACCAAATAATCAGTATGATGCCTTCTTTCGATGGAGAATAGAGTGAGAGAGATGCTTATATTAATAGAGGGAAATATAATCACCGCATCTATTACTGGACACCGTTTCTCTGATATTAAAAATATCAGCTTTTCATAAATGTTAAATTTAAAAGACTACACATTTCAAAAAATGTACTAAAACCTACATAACAGGATATTTTAACTTACTTTTATATGCAAGATGTTTTTAGTTTGCAGCCTCAGGGTACAGATACAAAAACAAGTGTATTATGAGAATATGCTAAATTGATTGTCATGTAAGTCGTGGCATCATCTTTCTCATATTGTCTAAATACGTCTGAATGAGTTTCTTCACTTAAACCCTGCTGTCAAAGATTAACAGGGCAATAGTGCCATGTGGGAAGAACAATGGAGACAAGAAGAAGGGCAATGATTTGTTCAAGCTTAGTTCAATCCCTGGCAGCAGTGATTCCTTGATGTGACTGATGCCAATTGGTAGTATTCACCAGTGGATCATGTCCTTCACACAGAACTAGTGACACCAACTGGTTGGTCTGTCTACACCAGGGGTCGGCAACCTTTACTATCCAAAGAGCCATTTTGCCCTATTTTCCACCAAATAAAATGTGTCTGGAGCCGCAAAAGCTATTTGATATCACAGCTTATAAAGTTGTGTATATATAGCTATATTATAGACACAAAAACTATAGTTTGCTGTATTTATGAAATTATAGAACAAGAATAAAGATACTTCTTGACATTTTATTGCTATTTTCAGTGACAGTATCACATCAAACTCCAAGATAAGAGCTGTTCCCTTTGAAAGATTATCCACTGTGCAAAAAATTAAATAAAACTAACTGTTATTTATTTCCATGTTATATTTTGTCAAAGCCTGAGGCCATGTCCACAGCACACCATTTCCATTTGAAAACATATATATTCTGCTACGTTTACACTGAGCGTCCACACTACGCCGGCGTTTTCAAAGCACTGAAAATGCTCCCAAGGATGGATGAGTTTGAAAACTCCGGGGTTGCTTTGTCGTGTGGACAGCGTAAACGCATACATTTGGAAACGATCACGTGTTCACTACTTGATTGTTTCTTAGCAGTCACGATGTGTCCTTCCCTGATTCGTCACGCCCCTATCACGTGACCCTTTACCGGAAAATCATAAACAACAACATTGATAATCAATCAACTACCAGGTTAATTCAACATGGACAACTGATTACAGGTGTTGCTGACCTTGTTGTCTTTACTAGCAGCTGTTGTTCAGTTAAATTCTGCCTTACAGACCTACGGAGCGGACTCTGAAGTCACGTTAGCGGCTTTGAGGAGGACGGACACAAAACGGAGGACTTTGATTGTTGTCCAGTACGACAGAGACTTCAGCCACCAGGGTCCCGTTCCTCATACGTGGTTCAACTAAGTCGATCAAATGTCCTACTAGCAGCTTAAATTAACCCGATGATTGAAGTCAGGCTATCTCGGTTCCTCAAAGGCTGATCCGCGCTCAAACAATCTCATTAATTTGAACCAGACTTCAGTCATCGCGTGCCCGTCCTAAGGGGGAAGCGTCGATCACCGAAACCATGATTTTCTAACAGTACGATGGCAAATAAACTCAAAGAAAGAGCCTCTTTTTACTCCGCTGATGAGCAGGAGATGATCATGAACTTATATGAGGAATTGAAGACCATAATCATGAGAAAATCTAACACCGCCACCTCTGCGAGGGCTAGACAAGAAGCATGGCAAAATATCGCAGACAAGTTAAATGTGTAAGTGTTGGGAAAATGTATAAGCTAATTTTAAGTGCCTCATCACCCCAATCAATCAGATGATATGTCTTTAAATGTGCTGCTGGCAGTAGGCTTAATGGAATGCATCATCCAATGAGATCTATAGCGAAAATAATTATATCAACTCGTTCAGAATAAGTAGATAAAAACAAGCCCAAAGAGTATCTAATTGATACGAATTAATAGATACTTATGAGGATATATGTAGGTGTATGCACTTATGTATCACGTACTATATATGTGTATATACATGTATGTATGTATTATTCATAATAAGCAGTGAAAATAAATTGTGTGTAATTCTCTATATTCTTATCGTGAGTCCACCTTAATCATGTTCTACAACAATGATATCTATGGTGTACTAATAATACTGTCATATCATTATGAGTGCTTTCAACCATCATGTAGTTCAACCAGCCATCAAGAGGACACGGGAGCAAGTAAACACTAAGCACACACACATTATTCAGAATGGTGATCAATACAACATGTGCCATGGTAATGTAATGAACACATCCATAAGTTTCTTAATCGCCATATAAACTTTATGAACAGCACGGCATGCAGCGGCTTTCTCTATGTTCTCCGCATCACCGACACTGTACAAACATGAACCACTCGCAAAACAGCGCGAGGCTGTGATACAGTCTGTGAGACAGTCAATGCTCGGCTGCAGCGTGTGGTGTTCAATGTACGGCTCGAGAAGGTCTTTAAATAAATGATTCCTTGTCGGCAGGATCGATAGCACTCGTACAGGAAGTCATCATGATGTGATAACGGATCTTGGCGATCTCGAAGAACTCTCTCCCTATAAAACGTTAATCTGACTAATATCCTCCTTCATCAATGGGATCTCTGAGGAAGGGAGCTGACATTTTGTTTCCGCGGGAGTGGCAGGCTAATCCAGCTCACTTAAGTTAGCCTGCGCTGGAGCAGGTTCAAGTTTATGGATGTCTTGCTATGGTGATTTTGCCAAACTTGCTTCGAGGAACCAAAAAGCCTGACTTATGTAAACTTATCCTGAAAATTATCCGGCTAACTCAGTTAGCCACGTACGAGGAACAGGGCCCAGCAGAGCTACGAGTGAGGACAGACAACAAAGCCGAGAGGAAACGAGTGTGAGACGTGTGTTGACCACATTTATGGACCCATAATCTAGTCAACTTTTATGTATAAGTGTTCATTTTAAAGTAAATGTGATGTGAGAGAGAGAGATAGAGCAAGACCTGCAGCGTTGTAACTAAGTCTGAAACATATAACGTCAAACTGTCTGTTTGAGTTTATAGAGGAAGATTTTAGGGAAGATCTTAAGTCATTTTTAAAGACTAATTTATTACTATTTTAACTTAGCTAAGTTTATATATATTTATAAATAAATGTGCAAGAAAGATTGAAAAAAGTAAGGTATCTCTGGATTACCTGAGTTACTGCATGTAACACAGTAAAAATACGAAAGCATGGCAGAAAATGTCGGGGACGGGGAAGACCAGGTTTGAAAATAATATTGTAACTATCATTACATTCCGCAGTCCATACTAGCATAGTTAGCTGCTTTGTATGATTACGTGCTGCACCTCATTGCTATTTGCTTTACTTATTCTGAAGCTGGCGGCGGTATGATGAGAACTGATTAACCACATGAAGCAGCAGAAAGAATGAAGTGCTGAAAGAAGTGTGATCAGCAGCATCAGATACCTATTTAAGGGACTCACTGGAATCAGTCATTCAAAAGCTTGACATAATGTTGATTAAAACTCAAGTGTGAACAGAATACCAAGGACAGAGGTACGAGATATAAAAGCCTACTGTATTTCTTCCCTCAGCTGTGTGACACTTCAGTTTATTTCTAACCTGGGCCACAGCTCTTAAAGAAGACAGGATGGGCCAGCCGGAGTTTGATGCAGTTTTCCTACAATGTGTTCAACCTAATGTCTTTTTTTCTCCACTGTGGTAGACACACCTTTACAAATTTGTTCCTTAAGTTCTACCTGCACACACAAATAATCAATACCCTGGTAAGCTATCTTCAAATAAGTGAATTGCTGAGTGGTGAGAAAGTTATTTCTCAAGTCATCACTCTGAAGCAGACATGAGAAGAAGCTTGTAATATTCCTCAAAGGGATCCAGCAAAGGAGAGTCATTTGACTGCCATGCTGTGTGAGGGAGCAGGAGAGGTGTCCTTGGATGGCTGGATGGGGAGATAGAGGACGTTTGTTTGAACAGCCAAGAAACAGAGGAGGTGACACCGAGGGGGGTCGGACACACCGGGGCTAGTAATAGGGGAGGTGTTTGTGTGTAATCTAAGTCGACTTGAAATGATGCGGCATGTATAGCAAAGACAGTAAGAGAAAGAACGATGGGGAAGAAGAGAGAGATAAAAGGGGGAATGAGAGTGTGAGGGAGATAAACATGGGGGGGGAGACAAATAGAGACAAAAGAAGAGATGGAGGGCAGACGACAAGGCCCCTCCGATGAAGATGCCATACCCGAATAGATGCCAGCTGTGTGTGTGTGTGTGTGTGTGTGTGTGTGTGTGTGTGTGTGTGTGTGTGTGTGTGTGTGTGTGTGTGTGTGTGTGTGTGTGTGTGTGTGTGTGTGTGTGTGTGTGTGTGTGTGAGAGAGAGAGAGAGAGAGCGTATGCAATCATCCTCATGCTGCTGTCAGCTCATTACAGGAACAGATCTGAAAAGATTGGTGATGATGATAGAGATGATAGTAATGATGATGCTGATGATAATGATGATAACATGATCATCGTAACAACAATATCTGCCAATCTCAGCCTGGATTCACTTTGATGTAGTCGGCTGTTGTAGGTTAAAAGACGGCAGTGAAGGAACTGTTCCACTGGTCAACTCTATTAATACACACGAATGAATCATTGTCAAATTTGTTTGGGATTCTTGGTTCTTTCAGAGTGCACAAATGAGACTATGGTTTTTATAATATCTAAAACACAGTTTCTACAAACAGAACCTCGTGTGAAATGTGAGACATCCATGTGAAACACATTTAAGTTGGTCATTCAGATGATATGCAAGGACATGTTGCTGGACATTTCATAGGGGATAAATGGATATGAGATTTGACCATGTGCTTTTAATTTCACATGTGAACTTTGAGGAAACTATGGAAGCCCATTTCCACCCGCAAAACATAAATAAAAGGTGACGAAAAAAATAGAAACATAATTTCACTTTTTTGGGGGGTTTTTTGGCTGGCAGAAAAAAGGAAATAAGTTTTAAAAAAAATGACTTTTTCAGACGAAATTATGAGATAGAAAGTCGAAATTATGAAATACTTTAACACAACAGTCATAGAAGGAGGTCTTCATAGGTTACCTTACATTTGACATAGAAATGGATTGTGAATACATTCAAGACTTCTTTAAACGTGGCTTTACAACACATGAAATACTTCAGTTGTTGCTGTTTCACATGGATTGTACTGAGCAAACGCACCCTTGAAAGGATTTTAAGCAAGAAGCAGTTCTGGAGTAGAAAGAATAAAACGATGTGGCTGAGGTGGCAACCTACATTTAACAGCAACTGAAAACATCTGGTCTGTGTCATGGTTACAGATGGATGCAGCAAAAGTGTTGGCGCATTTTTTTTACTTTTTTGCTGCAGAAATGGGCTTCCATAGACAAACACATGAAACACGTTCATTTTGCATACAAGCTTGTGATTTTCAGATATTTCCCCCACGGAATGTGGTAATATGATTTAACATGTTTCTCACACAATTTCAACATTCAACATGTTTTTTTCTAAGTAATTGGTGATGATTTGTTGATTTGTTAAACGTTCAGAAAGACACACATTTGTGCTTTCACTTTGTTGATGAGGGAAAGCCAAACAATTTCAGGCAGAATCTAAACAGAAACCTAATACTGACTTCAGCAAATAAATGAATACTTTAAAGCCACTATACACATTTGACATAATTCATTAATCATATTTTTAAATTTGGAAAAGTAAGGAAAACAACTTCAAACACTCAATATTTTCACTTTCAGGCAACAGGCATCTATCTGGTCATGAAAAGATTTCCAAATGGAAAAAGTCAGAGGATCACAAAAGATTTGACAGTTCATCCTGTAATAAACATGATAGAGGTCCACCGATAGTCGATATTTAAAGCTTTAGTGCAGGAAAAAGCCAATAGGTCGGCTTGTGTTATGTGTATGGAGCCTCTATGTAAAAGGGTGGTGGACGTCCTTGCATGACTGCCAGTGTCTGTGCCATCAGCCACTATCAGAGCAAAGTTCCACTGATAACGATAGTTTGTAAAAAGCCTTATTTGCGGCAATTAATCGGCCAAACTGATTAACCAGGAGACCTCTTGAACATGAATTTAGTTATGAATAACTTACAGAAACATTGAGTGCGATAACCCGCCTACCTCTCTCTCACGCTCAGTCCTCTCTGGAATGATCTCTTTCTCTATCAGTCTATTTATGCTCACTGATTTTCACAAACACTTCAGTGTCAAAATTGATTTCCTATGTCATTATAACTGGCCTTAAAAAGTGTTGGACTCAACTTGATGGAACTTGTCGGTGCCTTGAAGCCAACAAGTGAGCCTATTGACCCCTGAAAAGCCGTCAGTCGGTATCAACAAATACCAGAAGCTCACAGGCTGGAGGGGTGAGATTAGATGGAAACCTAACAAGTGACTTTCTTGTAGCTGACATGTCGAATACTGCCCATACTTGGGATTTAGACAAAGGGGAAGATGGGAAAGAGAGACATAAGATAGTGAAGATAATGACAGTGTCTCTAGCTCACACATCTCCCAGGACACAGAAGGACAAACAGAAAGATAAGCAGAGTGACAAGTGAGTAAATCAACCCCACCAACATGACAAGCCTCTGCTTGTCTGGTCTCTCAGGATTTAGATATGAACAGAGATAGACAGAGGAGCAGAAAGACAGAGGGAAGATCAGTGTGTGCCTTGAGGAAAGCATCTTGATGGTGCATTACAACATAGCATCATGACATCTTTTAGAACATAAAAGGCTGCTAACCCTAACCCTGCTCAAGTGATCCCAAAATGCTTCTCTGTCTGTCCGGGAGTTGTCCGTGTTTTAGTCTTACAACTTTAACCCTTTCACAGTGTGTTTTCCTTTCATTAAAAGGTAATTGTAACATTTTGGTTGGCAAAAAATGTTTTATTCAGCGATCATTTGTACTTGGCTTCACCCTCTTGTGACACTTCTGATTGCAAAAAACAAGATGGCAACGGTCAAAAAGCCAAACTCAAATCTCAAAAGGACAGTCTGCAAACCAACATATCATTGGACACCGACATCCCTGAGAAATATAAAAAAGGACCAAAAAAATTGTTTTAGACGCGGTTTTTGTTTGGAAGAAATAATAGAATCATCAAGACAGCCAGCGTCCTCTACACACACTTGAAACATCTGCGTGGCATTACAGAAAGACATTGACTGCAGATCAACTTTACAACACACTGTCAATCGTACCACCCTCCACAGTAACATTTGTTAAATCAAAAAACGGATTGACCGTGTACTTGTGGCAAGTTAACACAGCCTCCCTGACACACACACACACACACTCACACACACACACACACACACACACACAGACACACACATTTGTCTTTCAGAGGGAAACTGTAGTGCCAGGTTAATAGGACAACCACTGCTGGTTAATGTGAGGTATGTTACACAGATGCACAGTGTGATGCTACTCTTGTATGCATGTTGGCAGAGAAATGAGTAGTAAAGAAATCATCTAGCAAAGAGCCTGCAGAGTGTGTGTGTGTGTGTCTGTGTGTGTTTAACTTTGCCATATGAACGGTTTTTTTCCAGTTAAGTAGACAAATCACAGAATAAAAAAATCTTGGTGTGCTGCTGTTCTTTGGCCGTCTCCTGTGACATCTCTATTGCTGTGTGTTTTCATCCACCTGCTCTTTGTCTGAAGTCAGGTTATAGATGGCTGTTTTGGTATCGCATGTAAATCAAACACTGGAAAAGATCAGACAAAAGGCCATGAGAAGGAGCCTCAATTGGGCAATTAGTCAAACTATATATATATATATATATATATATATATATATATATATATATACAGGACTGTCTCAGAAAATTAGAATATTGTGATAAAGTTCTTTATTTTGTGTAATGCAATTAAAAAAACAAAAATGTCATGCATTCTGGATTCATTACAAATCAACTGAAATATTGCAAGCCTTTTATTCTTTTAATATTGCTGATTATGGCTTACAGCTTAAGAAAACTCAAATATCCTATCTCTAAATATTAGAATATCATGAAAAAGTATACTAGTAGGGTATTCAACTAATCACTTGAATCGTCTCATTAACTCGAAACACCTGCAAGGGTTTCCTGAGCCTTGAAAAACACTCAGCTTGGTTCAGTAAACTAAATCACACGTATGGGGATTATCACAATATTCTAATTTTCTGAGACAGTCCTGTATACACACACACACACAACTGAATGTCAGTTTAGAGACTTACCTCCACTAGCTGCCCCTTTAGGCTGAACTCTTCCTGTGACCTACAACTTTATTGTATGGGTCTGTTAAATGTACGGCAAATAACTGTGGGATTGTAATTGGCATACTTTAGGTTAAAAAAAGTGTTCAATTGTTACACTTCAATTCTAATGAAATGCTAAGCTAAATATGCAAAAATGTTCAATTCATCTAAAAGCAAGCACATATTTCTACATTCATGACGAAAAAATGATAAATTAATGATAAATAAATATTTGCTTGGGTGTGCTCATTGAAATAAATTCCTAACTTTCTCTTTAATGAGACTGAAAGAAAGATGACTCAGTTCAGTTTAATGTTAGAGTCACTTCAGCTGACACTGACCTCGTCAATGACTATTTCCAAAGACTGCTGACTGATGTAGTTATACTTAGATATAGTAAATATTACTTCTACATGTTGAGGTACAGATTAATTTACACCTTTACATCTGGCTAGGATTCTGATTGAAGCAATCCATCCCTACTGCACTAGAGACGCATGTACGTAATGTGGCGCTAGATGAATTGTCAGAGGATCATCAAAGACATTAGGATTCATCATCTGGGAACCATGAATACCTCTACCAAATGTCAAGGCTATCCATCCAATGTTTCATGCAAAACCACAAATACAGGGTGGTCAACGTTTTAGGATGAATAGTCTGTGAAGCATATATATATATATATATATATATAATGTGCACAATCTTGTGCCAATCCATCAAGTACAATGGTAGTCAAACAGCCCAATACAGATTTAGGAGACCATTCTTTTAACTGAAATGACTAGAAATGGACTTGAATTATGATCAACCTGTTGATTGTGTTACGGTTAAAATAGGTATGTTTGTTACGTAAGATAATGACGCTTGTTACGTAATTGATGTTGGTAAAGTTTGAAAGTTGTGTAACAAAACAGCAGTAATATAAGTTGTAGTTGATTTGGTTTCATACAGGACACAAACATCAGTCACCTGGATGGAAGTCCTGTGTTTGTTTGACCCGTCTAACTTCTCCTACCATCTGCCCTGAATGGACTTTTGTGCACTTCCAATTCTGTTTCAGCAGACATTAGCTTATCTCAGATATTTCAGTATATGCTGTCCAATATGTGAAGATATGAAACGTTGATATTTAAAGAATCTAATATAAAAAGTGCTACTTGAGTGTTTTAGAAATGGTGTCATCAGAGTGATCTACTACTCACAGTGACAGGCAGCAGCTGAGTAAAGAGATGTAAGGACCACCTCACTAATGGTTAACACTATAAACCAACACAAAAATGACATTAACCAACATCAACCATGCTAGTCACCACTACTCAAAGTTAATGCCATTTAACATGCATAAATAAGCCTAGACGCTAGCCAACCTCTTACTTGGTTTTAAGTTGTTGCATGTATCGACAGAACACCACGGTTGCATTTTAGCCCGCATGTGAGTTCCTTCAGCCTAACTTTACTGAAACAGACCAGCTAATAGCCAACTAGCAGCAGCAGTTAGGGCACTGCCGATCGTTTGAATGCCTTCTCACTGCTCTCACAGTGTACCTTTGTTGGGCAGGATCTTGCTAGTGATGGGCCTTTAAATAGGCCCCCTGTAGTTTCATCCAGGCCAGAGCAGAAGTTGCTCTCTTGTCAGATTAGCTCCTCAAGCAAATTGAAAGGCCCACAAATGACGCGAGTGTGCATTTCTTTGACTTGTGATGTATATCTTTAGATGTCTGCATCATTAAGTGTGTTCATCAGAAGTGTTTTATGGAAGGAAATATGTCTAATCAAAAGGTTTCATACGCGTTCACACACGTTTCATACACAAGAATACTAAAGACTTTTGAACTTCAGAGGATGCTTGTGTTGTCAACTCAGTTCTTCTGCTCAGACTTTAGTTGAACGAACAGATGGTAAAAATCATAGAGAGGAAAAAGAAATTATGTATCTTTTATAGTTGGAATTTATATATTGCAACTACTTCTTTTGATTCGATGAAAAATATTACAGATATATTTAGCTCATAGTTTGAAACAATTCAAGTGAAAGAAAACTTTTTTTCAGTTTACAAATGACAAAAAAGTTATGACAAATAATACACACGTTATCATAGCTGTCTGCCAGTAAAAGCCCAACTCAACCCAACCCAGTCAGAAAAATACACACAAGACCTCCATAAAAACCCACTCGAAGACTTTATCACCATTATCTCCTACCCATTCAACCTCTGACTGTTGCAATGTACTACTATCTGAATTTGTGATACAGCCCTTGACTCAAAACTCATAGGAATGTTTTTCATCTCTATAACTAGTTGGAATATTTCCTTGTTATGTCTACATTCCCCTGTCACGGTTTGTTGGTCTGTGTCAAGATGTTTCTGGATGAATGTATCTGTATCTGGCTGTGGAAATGAATTTCCTCTTTGACATTTAAGCTCTGGGAAACATTTTAAAGATAGGAGGTTAATGCAGGATAATAAAAAAAAACTAAAATCCACAAGGACTGGTGTATCACTGCTGGATAGGAGCCTGTGTGGAAACATACATATTGAAGGTACAGAATTCCACTGACTTTCCGTCATGAAATATTCATCGTTTGTGGGGAATCTCTCCATCTTCTTCTTTCTGTCTTTGTCTTCTCTCTGTGTAAGGAACTACAGTATGGAGGTGCTCTATTTGTCGTAGTTTCTCTGTAATTAATTATGTCTCACTGACTACCTCACAGACACACGTAGACGCACACATCGACAACACATGATGTAAGACGTGTGTGATAAATCTTAGTTGTGGTAATGATCCCACACACACTGTAGATCCATGTGAAAGGCAGTTAAGGCAAGTCATAATAGTACAAAGAGGCTCCAGATCAGGAATCCGGTAGACTTTCCAATTAGATGACAGTTTTAGTATTGCCTGTATTGATGGTGGTCACATAGACAACAACATTGGTAGTAATCATGCTGGTTTACGGTTATGGCTTTCAATCGAAGGCTGTTGATATACATGCTTTTTACAGCTGCTTCTCCATGCAAACGCAGTTGTGATCAAAGAGGCATTGTTCCAACACGTTCGCATTGCCAACTTTTCGAATGCAGCTGCTTGGTCAGTGGCCCTACGCTTCAAACTATAACGCTGTAAGTACCCCTCTAGCGACAGATTTGGACGTGTAAGGGACAGTGTGTCAGTTTCTTTAATTTCCAAAAATAAACTTTCATGTTCACAGGAAACGTACAGTTTCTGCTCATTACAAGCTGTGGTGGCGTGGGCGTGGTTGGGCTCACCTGCAGAGGGGACTGAGTGTGGGGAGGGAGTGGTTCAGGGAACGGGGCCGGGGAGAGGACTAATCAGCCTCAGCTGGGGACAATTAGTGATGGTATCTGTCCCCTGTTAAAACGATCAGTAGGTACGGAGGCGAGGGTCTGACACCCAGGCGGGCCGAGCGACGCTGAGAGCGAGGAGACTGACGAGGTGGATTGCTCAGAGCTGGGCGCTGGAACCCACGGCGGCAGAGCGCCCGGCCGAGAACAGTGTGAGCGGTGAAATAAATAAAGGAAATTACGATCCGCTTCCTGACTGTGTGGCGTCATTGTGCCGTAAGAACCCCATGGTAACCGGGACATGTTACACAAGCATACAGTCTCTTTTCAAAATAAACCTCCAATGTAGGTTTACTTGTGCAACAAAATCACTTAATTGGGCTTAGGAAAAGATCTTGGTTTGTGTCGCAATAAGCACATCTGTTACATGCAATTACTATGCTTGTTACGGAACTACAGAAATTATGTCCCAAAACAGTGGAAAACTAAGTCAAAATTGTGGACCAAGACACAGACAGCAGTCTCCTGCGTGTAAGTCCTGTGTTTGTTTGATCCGCCCAACCACCCCTTCCGCCTGCCTTATGCAGATTGCCTCACTCTTTACAATGTGTAGCTGTGAACATCTAATAATGACGCAGATGGGTTTACATTAAGTTAGTTGAAAGCCTGGTGTATCCAATACAGGCACTTACGGGTGTATTTGATGAGTTGAACAAGCTGAATGTTCATATCGAATCAAACATCTTGCCTGTACATGAAATATTTAAACACTATATCCACTAGGGGGCAAATGAGAGCTGAATCATGTCATAGGCAACAATGAATGAAATTACTCCACTTTCAGGAATGTACGTAGAGGAAAGGAAATACTTGTGTTTGCATGATAGAGGTTTTGGTGATATTGAAATTCCCCGATTGACGATATTGCTGTACATAAAGAAGGTGAAGAGATATGCGCATTTAAATCTTTTTAATATATATATGTACTGTCTATATATCCATGGACTAGAGACTCATATGTTGCAAAACCCATAATGTGTACACAATGTATAGACAGTTAGCATGATAGAAATTGGCCTTGTCCTGTCCAACTTTGACTGTCACGTTTGCATTTCATTGCCTTAATAAAAGCCTAGATGATTGAGTTTTGGTGCGGCTGATCTTTGTGGATGAAGTCGGTGGCAGACTTGCGTATTCTGTTGGATGGTGAGTTTTAAGACGGGAGTGAAGATTTGTGGTGTTTTCATCTTCCCCACTTATTTATCGGACAGCTAGCAAATCACTTTGTTCACGTTCTCTGGCTTTTATTTAAATTTTATTTTAAAATCAAAGAATTGCCAAATAGTTGAATTATTTTTGTTAACGAGAGTGAGCATCAGTCCTGCTAGACATAAAGCTACATGTAATTACCGAATAGTTAAAGCTTCATTCATAACATTGACCTTAAACATATTATCTTTATGATTTTCAATTTAGAATGGGAATTGTGACACCCTTAGTCGTCATTTCTCTAGTTATGTATTCTACCAAAAGGGAAATTTACTGAAAAAAGATAGATGTATAGTTTCCAAAACTCAAAACATATTTTCTCTAAATAGTCTTCTTGTTCTTAAATGATAACCTCATCATATTGACCAACTCTACTGCATGAATTAAAAGAAAGACATTTTATTAAATATTAGAATGATTTGTTAATTTGGACATTTCTACTGTGTAGAATGTACTTGTTCATGCTGATTATGTAAGATAGCAGACACACGAGTCAACTTGTAGCATGTCCTTATTTTATTTTAGTCAGATAAGTATACTGGAGATATGAAGTGTAACCTTGTGGAAAGCAAATAGCCATGCAGACAGTAAGCTCTCTAAAGCTTGTTCTCTTCTTCTACTTTTCACTCTTACACATATTTATGGATGATGGTAAGCTCTTAAAAACTGAAGGAACACTTCTAAAACTGCAGTATCTTAGGGTTACACGAATGAAGCTGCCAATATACGAAGGACCAGTACTTCAATTTTAGACAAAGCTTTCCAAAAACTCCACTTTGATTTCATTAAAGCAAGTGAAAAAGTCTGCCAGAAGGGTGGGAAAATGAGACTTGTCTGAAAAGTCAGTCAAAGTGTCTGAAAACAAGGTGGAGTAAGGCAGAGCTGTGATGTCTCATCAATAACAGCCTTCTACATATAATGTTTCACCCTGTGAGATATTTTTTACATTTGCTTTGCAGAATGAGACGTCATTATCCAGTATAAGATGACGTCATTACAAGATTGACTGTCCTCTGTGTAAAATGCAAGCAATTCAATTTTATAATTTATGTAGGCTACATTTTCTTGATTATTTACTTCTATTCTTTTACTTGAGTAAGATTTTGATTGCAGGACTGTTAATTGTGGTATGAGTACTTTTACTGAAGTAAACCTTAAATCTTAAGTTTCACCACTGGTATTAATCAATGACAGTGATGAGTCAGGAACTTCTCATTGTCTCTCCCCACCAGCCTCCTTCACTTTCTCCTCATTTTGTTTTTCCAAATAATCAGCTACAGACCGCTAAATTTATAATTTTGCAACAATTTTGCAACAATTTCTGCTGCGAAGTAGACACGCATTACACAAAGTGCACCACTGCGATCATGTTTATGCCATGTAATTATTCGCTACTCTGGCACAAAAGAACAGGCACATGCACGTCACACAAGCACACAGAGCAAGCAGAGAAGCATCTTTGTGAAGGAGCATTTCTGCTGCTGTGACCAGTGTGAGCTCGACACTTACTACAGTGGATAGTGGCTGATGTCGCCACTCCAGCTGAAGCACCAATGATAAAGCTCATCATGCAGAAGATGTACATGCAGAAAAAAGTATAGGAAATATACTAGTATATACACTTTCCGTCAGGTTCTTTCTGTCAGTGCCTCCAGGTTCTCAGAGCTACCAGAGCTTTGTGATGAGCAACAGTCCTGTCAGAGCTCTGAGGAGATGACAGGTGCAAAACAAGCACTCCAAAACTGTCTGGTCTCATGTGAATGCACGGACATGGTCCTTGACTGATTCTCGGCCTGAATTGTTATCCCAGGCTGGCCCTGCCATCAAGAAATCATGTCAGTGTGGGATGATTCTGCACCTGGCGATTTATGTTCAATGCCAACATTCAGTATGAGCTTGGGAAGTTGTGTTCGCAATGTGTAGCAATGCGGAATTAAAGTCTTCTTTCTAGGTAAACACTTTTCCAAACAAATTCAAAATCTAAACAGCTAATTGCTTGCCAAAGAATATTCGAACTGTGTGACTGATGAAGTATGACAAATTTGTGAATTTGGCTCACTTCTACCTCAGCCAACTGTTGATATACAATACATGCTGGGATCCTCAAAGTATTCTCAATAAAATAGCCTGTAAATAAAGAACATGGCTGAAGGTTGACTCCAGTTTGGGACAGATTATATCAAAGTGTATGATCACAAAATAATCATTGATATTCACATGATTCTACATATCAAAACTAGGCCAAAAGTGATTCATATTTCATTGCCCAATGCTATGTAACGTTCCATGCATATTTAGTATGGAGTGTAGAAACAGCTGGAAGCCAAAGCTGCATCAGCTTGTGTGTGTGTATTAACATATACTCCACAGATGTCAGCTGAGAATGGAGTGATTAGCACAACAAAGATTTCCCACCCTTCTCATCTCACTCACTCGCACATACACGCACAGTAACCTCTATGTTCTCATCGAGAATACAGCTCAGCACGGTTTACTCCTCCTGACAGGTGAGGAGGTGTGATGAGGAAGGCTAAAAAGTCAATGTTACGTAACTGTGCTGCATTTCTATATTTGTATGTGTGTACCATACGCTATATATAGTATGGATATCGTGGATCGCTGGAGGAGTCGAGGCAGGCCCAGGTGACACAGCGAAGCAGGCGGGAACAACCTGGAATGGCATTCCTCTATTACGCCTAAAGCCGTAATAAAATTCACACGGATAAGTTATGTAAAAACCACTAAGGCTTAAAGGCATGTACTGAGGAAAATTGAAAGCTCATATTATTCAGTGGTGTGAGTGTCGTTTGGTGGATTGGATGATTGAAGTCTTAAGAAACACATATTGGCAATTTAACAATGTATTAATTTAACAAACAGGAGCCTCAGTAAATTGTATGATAAATTGTTAAATTGCCAATATGTGTTTCTTCAGACTTCAATCATCCAATCCACCAAACAACACCAAACAAGAGTCAATGGTAAAATAAGCTGTTTGGCATTGGCAGAGAAGATTTGGCAAATTTTTCATGAGCTCTGCTGCTCATCCCACAAATGCATGTTCCTTACAAATGTGGCACCATTTAAAAGGGAAATAAACAGGGTTAGATTTATTGCCAAGAAGCATTGTTACAACAAAGAAATAATCTACCAAACACAAATTTCCTTAATTTTTGTGCTGTGTTTATATATAAATATTTATATATATATTTTTTACATACTTCTGTTATTTTGTTTACACACGTATTTTACATATTTTAGTTGACATAGCCATTTGAAGCCCGAAACAATATGTTTATCCTGAACCTAACTACATCCACAATAATACGTTTTCTTTAAAAAAGTATTAAAACAAAAACGATTTCCGTCCACTTGGGCGTTTCAACATTGTTTGCGAAATGATTTTCGTCCACACTAGCAAAAACTGAAAACGAATATCATATGACTATTCACGTACACTAGGCCGTGTTGAATCAATCTGGTAGTTGATTGATAATCATGGCTGTTTTTGTTTGTGCTCTTCTGGAAAAGGATCACCTGATAAGGGTGTGCTCTAAAACTCCGGCCTCGTTGCTCAGTGGAAATGTAGCAAAATATATGCATTTTAAAATGGAAACTTAGAAGTGGGGACATGGCATAAGTGGTTTTGTAGGCTAAATTTAACCGTGAAAAGCAGCTTCACAAGTTTTAAAGGTGTCTTATAAATGACACGCAAGAAGTCTTAGATGCGTACTACTGACACAGAGAAATAGTTTGCTTTTCATATACCCTTTCCATGAGATCAAGTTGCATTTACTTTATGTCAAATGTATCTTTTTGGGGCCACTAGGGGCTGCGGAGTAAGCTGAAACAGCATATGTCATATTATCACCTTATAAAGTTGTTATGATGAGTTAAAAACAGACATATCTAAACAAAGATAATGCAAACAGAGTTCCCAGGGAAAACAATGTAAGGATGTTACAAGGCTCCTTAGTTCTGAGGAAATCTAATTCAACAATAGTTAAACTAATACACTACAGTAGTTAAATAGTCAATATTTTTACGTTTTAAAAATTCTGATATTATAACTTTCAGTTTATAATTCCTCGTTCTTTGTATTTTTTTTTCTCCTGCCATCTTTATTCTCCTCTCCCACCGAAACCTCTTTCTTTGATCATCTTCATCTTTGAGTGTTGTGGTGTTTCACCCCTCAAACATCCTTGCTGTTTGCTCTCACATATTACAAGTCTGGCTGACAAGAAGCAAAAAAGCAAGAGAGGACACACAAGGACAAGTTGTCACGCCAACAAAATTATTTGAGGATGTCAAAGCAAAAGAGTTAACAAAGAAAGGGCAGTTAAGCAAGGTGGCAACATATGGGGAAAAAATAGAACAGAAAAAAAGAGACAGAGGAGGTTTACTGAAAAAATGGAGACAAACCGAGGGCAGTTTAGATGTAAGAGCAAAAAAACTAACTGGGTAGAAATTTGTTGAACGTCAAGTCTCAATACGTTGCAACATATGTACACTGTTGTATAAGGTGTGTTGGGGCTTCACCATGTAGTTGGAACAAAGGGAGCAGATAATTGGAGGCCTACAGGGTAGTCAACGGAATGATTTGACCTCTTGGACCCGAGCAAGCCTCATTTGGGGTTCAGAGCGAGATATTTAATCGAAGAGAGCGTCGTAGAAATCAAAGTTCATAAAGAAATTAAAAAAAGAAATACTTTTTTATTTTTTATTTTATCGAATAAAGTCTCCTTAACTTAATCATCTAAACCATTTTACACACAGCAAACACCATTATAAACTATTACACTAACTAACTAAGAAGATTGTACACAATATCACGTATTTCTGGCCACGAGTCAGGGAGCTTCGTACTTCGGAGAAGGCTACAAACACGGTGCTAACGACTAGCATGGCATGACCAATACGTATAACTGCACGAGGATTCGATCAGGAATCTAGAGACATCTTCAGAATTTCTCTCTGTGAAAGCATTACAGAGATACAAGCCAACAAGCACCACAACACCAAGCCACTCAGCAGCAGAACAACCGTGAAAGTTCCTTACTTTGAGACGAATCAAGAAAACGTTCCGGTAATCCGTTCAAAGCTAACTTGCTATGTTGCTATGCTTGTCCTCTGACCCTCTGATGTGTTGACTAGAGAAAGGGGGGTCAGACTAACGTGTGGGACCCGGGGGAAGGGGGGCAAGCTTTGGGTGAATGGGATTTTACACACGGGCTTGGAAGGCGTTTCTTCGATTTTTAGGGGCAAAAGACTCAATCAAAACCAAGCTTCTATCTCCGCACTGCTGAGACTGACTTGTCCAAAATGGTCTCAATCTTGAAAATAGACCAATCATAGGCTGTCTGAGCTCCCAATACACACATGAAGACTGGAGCTCAGATGAGAATCATCCATGGTTTACAGCCTTAGAGAGGATTCTGGCTCTCAAAATGATGCCAAACTGCTGGATTTGGATGTTTGAACGATATTATTGATAAAACAAGTGAAATAAATAGTTATATAGTAATAAAGGTACAATGGAACAGCTGGAACACCTGGTTCCAAAATGATGATCTCGCCTAAATTCTCTGTACTGAATACTCTCACTCCTGACGTGTTTTGCTATGATTTGGGAGAGTTTTTAGGCTAGACAGGGCCTCATAAAAAAAATTATTAACAATAAAATTGCTTTTTTTTCAGGCGAATTTGACCATTTTCAATTTGAGCTGTGTGCCATCTTCATTTACTATTAACCAGTAACATTTACACAATATTTACCCATCTGAACAGATCTCACAAGTGTTTCTGTTATCAAAAAAAATGAAAATTATTCAAATAGACCTTGTAGTTAGAGATTTACACTCTCTTGAGTATGGGTAAGCAATTTTCGAGCAGAGGCCTAAAAACAGGCTTAGGGTTCAATTAAGCTCCGTGATGAAAAGTCACCTACGTGTGACTTTTCATCGAAACTCAAAACTGGGTTTCATTGGATGAGGGCCACAGGCTCCACAGGGATTCCTGTGCTGCGGCCGTGACATCACAGAGTCTATAAAACTCTGCGTCACCTCCAGCTCTGAGCCATTGACTTGGTGAAAGGAGGTACAAAAACAACGTAGCTTTTGAAGAATCCCAAGGTCATAGTCTTAATGCTCGACGAACAATAAACTGTCTGTTTTTTGGGATCCTGAAGAAGTGAACGGATAATTTCTATGCCCCATTCTCTCCCCATTAACATCAACATTTTGCTGGTCATAAAGGAAGAAAAATTGAAGCTCCGGACCCAAGTTTAACCAAGAAACTCGAAGAACCATATTGTCTGCTACGAAGTCATCTCAGAGTAAGAGTAACTCGTTGTGTCTGGGCGGAGAGCGTTAGGTCATTGTGTGTTTATTACCTTGTTTTGTTTTAAGTCTACTGTATTGTTATAACTTGTTCGTGTGTATGCTCACAGACCACCAAGTTCCGTTAGTGCTGTGAAGAAACTACTGTTGTGTTCCATACTACTTCAATTGTGATAGATCAGTCACCGCGAGTTAAGTTAGTAATTATGACTTTATCAGTTAAAAGACCAGAACCGTGGCTGGAAGAATCTAAGTTCGCCAGTCGGGTTTCTGTGCAAACAGTTCCTGTATTTTACTGCGGCGGTGACGATCTGCCTTGTTTTGAGGGTTCTTTAGTTTTGTTTTGTTTTGTTTCCTCTTCTTTTTATTTGCCTTATTTGTTTAACTAACACACACACACACACACAGTCACACACACATACCGGTTTTGCTACCCATCTTAGACACACAATGTGTGTAATTTATTAATGAATAAGACTGGTCCAAGGACAGAACCCTGGGGAACCCCCATTGTGATGGGGAGAAAAGAGGACTGGATAATACCTATCTTGACACACTATGACTTATCAGAGAGATAATTCTGAAACCACAGGCAGCTACCATGGTCAAAACCCAGGTAAGAAAGTCAGTGTTAAAGCAGAGTGGTCAATGGTGTCAAAGATGGGACTATATTGTTATAATCTAAAGAAGTAGCAATATAGTGCTATGCTGCGGCCTAAAGACAGACTGAAATTGAGTTGATATGGAAACTGTGCATTAACAATTTACTTTTTGTAGGACAAGATCATTTTGATACTGGACGATACTTTTTTTAATCAGATATGCTACCACCTTTAGTAATGATGCCTAAGGTAATGATTGTAAATATGAGTTACATATTCAGAAATTAGCTCCGCTGTTATTAATAACATTGTCATCCATTCAACACTAATTTGCTGTATTTCATGTCGTCATATAGATAGACAGGAGTGTGTATCACTCAATCTAATTCAATCCTAATGTCACTCTTCATTTGTGCAGTATAGTAGTTGCTTCAAACAATACAATATATAAAGGCTATGTGTGTGTGTGTGTGTGTGTGTGTGACAGAGTTAAATACAAATGTATGACATCTATACATTGATGTCACATTATGTCACACTGTACATTGAATTAATATATAAATTGTCATGAACACTGTTATGCCCATCTGACAGAGATCATTAAATACAGCAGTATAACAAAACAATGGACAGCTAAAGCAGCTATGACACACTTCATATTAACATGAGAGCTCCAAGGCAAGGTTATCTCATTCGTTAAATGCCAGTTGCCTCGACTCCTCTATCGTTGTGTCACTTCCACTCCTCCTCCGCTCGTATGTCCCATGGGCTGGACAAAAGATGATCAAGGCCGTACAAACTGGGAAATTAGAAAATCTTACATAAACACAGCATGCAATAGTGAAAGTCCACCTTGTCTTCCCCTCTCTCTGTCTCTCCTTCTCTCTCCATCTCAAACACACACACACAACGAGGGCTGTGGTGCGTCCTCGTCTCTGCAATTGTCTCAGTCTGTCCTCCATCCAAAAGTCTAAATTCATAGAAAGTCTAAATTCATAGAAAAAACATTTCTAAAACTTTTGATTTTACATTTATCTCACATTTGCAGTTTGCTCTGTATTAACAGACATTCAATGTTTAAGTGACATTGGTACAGTTCTAGTGGCCACCAATGTGATTGTGACACTGATGTGTTACGTGTGTGTTGTCGGCATCACGGGTGAGAGGAAAGAAGGGTTCATGCAATTACGGCACAAATAGTCTATAATGTTTTATGTTTATTGTTCAGGTTCGTTATTCTTTTTTTGACAATTCAAGGATAATTTATTGTCAGTATACAACACAGGGTTGTATGACAACATCCCGCTGTAGTCCATTTGCTACAAAACAATAATACAACAGAACTATATAAAAAGAGATGAGATTCCTGTTTGACAATTTTTTTTAAATTGATCAGGAGGAATGTAAACAGCAGCAACTAGACAATTCTCAGGGCAGATCAGGTCAGAGTGGTCGCAGTGAAGTAAACGTTAATTGTTACTTGAGTCGACGACAACTATGCTTGTAAGTAAGTGCAATAAAACATTGGTGTGGCTTATATGCACCCCTCAATATTTGGTTATTTATTGCAAGTCATATCGTCATTGCAATATTGAACTGATATCGTGCAGACCTATCATTGATTAAGGAGTCAGATTCTGCTTTTCTACTCCGGTTCTTAATGCTTATTGTTCCAGTTTATTCTTTTTTCATTCCCTGTACTGTCAATTTAACACTGAAACCAAAAATCCAAATACGTCGGGCCAGTAAATACAACTAACCAGTGGTCTGATAATGCCAGCGATACAATGGAATGAACAAATAGACAGCATACAAGTTGAAACACTAAAGAACATTCATCGCGGCTTGGAGAAAAAACAGTCTGACCTGTTTGATAATGATGACTGTTGTTCGCGTAGTGTGTGCGGTGCGAGTGTGGCTGAGAGAGCCAGCGACAGAGAGCTGTTCAGTCGAAGTTAATATGAGGCTTGAGCAGTCTTAGCTCAATCAAGTTTGTATTTTCCAAAGTTATGTCTTTTTGTCGTTCTATGGACACGGTTTCCCTTATTGAGCTGTGTGAGTCCCATGAAGGTTTGACAGGACCACGTAGAGGCACCTCATCAACTCACAACATCAGCAAAGACTAGCTTTGGTCATAGCACACACACTTTTTAGTGTTGGATGCATTCTGTGTCACGTCATATTCCTACCGGTTGGTTTGTAGACTTGATTCGTAGCAGCAGTTACTTTGTCTGAATTTTAACAGACTTTGACCATCAAAACTTAAAATCAGCTGTCAGTAGACATGTCTTACAGTAGGATCTAGGACCACCAAAGATGTTCTCTCACGATTGTCAATTTTTGTTTGAGCCAGCTGAAAATCTTACCTTATAGAAGCCTTTGGACAAACAAAATGACACAGGACAGAAGAGATGATAAGGAAGGAAACAGTTGTCAAGAAGAATGAGAGGGAGCTAAACATGAAACACAAAATATTGAGTGAGAAGAAGAACTTGAAATGGGGGAAAGTAATCAAACTGGAGAGGACAGACAAAGACAGGAAAGGTGAGCAGGAACGATAAAAGGAAGATAAAAGAAAGAAATGAGGAAAGGATGAGAGAGGAGGGGAGGTGGACAGAACAGAAGAAAAGAAGAGAGAATTGTGGGAATGGAGAATAGGAGGCGCGGAGGTGCAGAGCAGACGAGAAGAGAAGCGATAGGGAGATGCCGTTAATTCGGAGTTCAGAGAGATTTTTTAGTTTGACACACTCGGCAGGAGGCCTTTGACTGCTACTGCCTTTGAACTACAGTACACACATACACACACACACACACACACACACTCACGGTTGGTAAAGGATAATGTTCGATTGGAGGTAAAACGAAACAGAGAAAAAGAGCACAAATGGAGAGAGCCACAGATCCTTATTTGTGTATTAATTTACATTGGTTCATCTTGTCCGTAAATGTCACATTCTATCAAAGTCTGACATGGA
Source organism: Pholis gunnellus (assembly GCF_910591455.1). Lineage (NCBI taxonomy): Eukaryota > Metazoa > Chordata > Actinopteri > Perciformes > Pholidae > Pholis > Pholis gunnellus. The sequence continues at coordinate 28,649,843 of NC_136531.1, forward strand.
ACAAAGCTCCTGATGGTCGTATTATGTAGAGAAGATAATAGAAATCTTAACCCCACATGGGGACAGTACAGGCCTCCTGTAGACCATCTGCCCTGTCACCTCTTCTTCCTCCACTTAGTCCCTGTTTTCCTGCGTACCTCTCATTTCCTTCCCTCCACCAGTTCATAGTTTTCCTGCATTTCCCTGTCATCTTCTCATTAGCTCCCGAAGCATAAATACCAGCCCTTTTCCCTCTTTCTCTCCCTTGTCACTGCCAGAATGCCAATGTTGCATCACTGCCATACCTATGGCCTTTCCTGTGTGTGCGTATGTGTGCATGTTCTTATTCCTGTCCTGTTCCTGTCTGCATGTGCTCTGTTCCTGTTTAATGTATTCATGTTTATACCAGACAGTTAATTGAAGTACACACATGTATACTGTCCACTCCCGTCTCAAAACTGACTGCAAACCAAGATGCCTTTCATTCGTGGAGTAGTTAAACTCTAACAGAGCAGGCTTATATATAATTTGACAGTGCCACACAGCTGATACAGCATTATAGCTTCTATTATTTTGGACTCTCCAGGTCTCTCCATTCCCTCAAAACTCAGCAGTGTGAAGATGCTTTTCAGACTGCTGGAGTCCTTAAGGTGGTAGCCTTAGCTGCTCACATCCTGGATGTTGTGGATATACAGTATGTTCATCTGTAATGGTCTAGGGATGTTAATAATCAACTGACGGTTGCAAACTGTCAAGTAATTTGACTGATTAATGCTGTCAGTTAAAAGAAAAAAATGTTTAAAGAAAGAAAAAAAGCTGAGCAAAACTCTGAGGAGTACTTGTATCTTAAAGAGAACAGCTGGTCCACCTTAAAAGGTCAGCCAACTTCAAGTGAGCCTGAGCCGAGTTGTTGCTAACTTCGGGTCGGGGTTAACCCGCTTCACTTTAATCAGCAGGTGGCATTGCTACATTACTGATAACTTCATACTTATTATCACACACAGGCTCTCTTTCTCGTGACTGGACACTTGCTAATGTTACACTGGGTTTTTAATACTGGCAGAAACTCTCAGATTTTGCCAGACAAATACAACTAATTGATGAGGTTGGAGACTTACTGGACAAGTGGCTGCATGTGTCCAATACACAACATGTTGGCTGCTTACTCACCCGGACAAGTGAACTGGGGACTCAGTTTGGTTTTGTGCATACACTGGCGATACCACAACAACCACAACCACAGCAAACCTACGTGCAAGGCACTAATCTGGTTGGTCAATGGTTAATGATCGGTTTATGAGGGTCAGCTAGCTATTGTTCAGAAATAAAATGTCATAATTAGCATCCTTGTCATGGTCACATGTCATGGTCATGGTTGTCATTATCCTATTGATTGGCTGCCGCACATCAAGAGGACGGCTCTTGAGGCGGACAGCAAAGAAAAAGGATAAAAACCAAAGCAAGAAGGTTGGCATGCCACAGAGTAGCGAGAAAATCATTTTTGTTGAGACCACAACAGACAAAAATATCAACCCTCAACCATAGACTGTATGTAGGAAGTGGACGTAGTTGCTGTGACGTCACCTATTGGATTCTGGACTGCGGTTTTGAAGCCTTGTGTTCCACGCTAGGCCTTGGATTACGGCCATCGCTATCTTGGCTTTTTGCAACCAGTGAACGAAAGTGCCCATATTTGGACTGTGAAGGGGTGATACAGATATGCCATATAAGGCTCTGGTAGTGGTAGCGACCTGTCAATCACAAGGTACGCCGCCCTAAAACATACGTTGCTTTTTGGTCTGTTTTATTCTAAATGGGAGCATAATCTACCCAACATATCCTCATACAACGTTTCGTATGATATCTTACAAAAAAGTACTCAGACAGCAACACGTGTCACTTTCCGCTCGTTACATGCATACAGACTTTTCAAAATAAACTTCTGTCTTCAAAGGAAACTCAGTTATGTTAAGGTAACAAACTACTTGGCCCACTGTGTGTGCTTTATACTTGCTTGTTCATAGTTATGTGGAAAACATACAAAATCATTTCGTAGGATCCCTACAAATTACAGCGTATAGTTTTTCTTAGGTATTGCTATGAATGCTGGATGAGACCAGCCTGATTTTCATAATGAACATCCTTCTGTATTGAAGAAAACTTAACAACTAGCGATTAAGAGCATAAACTCAAGTTTACAATGTCTATTGGGGAATTAAATCACTTCCATACGATCAGACTTCTTTTTGCAACCAGAGGAGTCGCCCCCAGATCACCAGTAGAGAGAATGAAGCAGTAGCGCTAGGGCGCCGCCCACCTTTGAGCCACAAAAAATTGTAATTAAAAATAATAATATTTTACAAATTGTCAATATTTGTGTTTTTGAAATATGGAATGCACCCAGTAATGTGTTAAATATGATATCTGCACAAAAGAGATGCTTTTCCTCCACGTCCTCTCCATTTTTTGTCTTCTAACATCTTGGGTCCCTCTTGGAAATAAAGGTTTTCACTTTACATGTTATTGTTTGGATATCTTGCTTTCTTTATCTGATGACCAGAAGGTCAGCATTCCATACGTTATTGTGTGCTGAGCAGTGCTGACACATCCTCTGTGTGGGAGCCAGTTTAACCCCGTTACCACATGCTACTAATCTTAGGGTAACATTTGCTACTCTGTCTTGCTCTGTATTGGATTTGGTATAGTGTGCTGGAGAGGAATTTGCCAAACCCACTAGTCCTCGTCCTAAAGTCTTTTTTTATTGTAAGAGTGAATATATGACATGTTTGAATATGTAAAATAGTTTCAGTTCTGATCAGTTGAGAAATACAAAAGGTTTTTCATCCAAACACAAACTGTTCACTTCTCTTTGTTAAACTAGTTAGCTCTACATCTGTCAGATGTTTTATTGCTAACCTTGATCTATAATAAAGAGCACATAGACTCTTTGATTTGGGATTGAGACAGATACTGATAGGTCCATCTTTCCATCACCATTGTCCTTGTGGGTAGCTAAGGTAACATGGGTAACTCTGATTTGTTTAACATGCAATGTTTTTGCATTGCATGTATTGTTTATATTTATAGAGCATTCCATAATGACGATTGTTTGTTATCAAATTGTTGACCGTCAATCTTAATTTGCTTGTGTTTTATTTATTTGTATTCATGTAAATCATGGCCAGTTAGCTCTCATCTATCCACTATCAAAATGAAAATACTTTACATCCTGTTCGTTGTGTGAATTGAGTGTGTGTGTGGACACCCCGGGGGCAGGAAAGAAACGGGCAGATCGAAGGATCACACCAGAGAATTAACTGATAAAAAACCTGTGACAGGAAAAGGACGGATGATGGAAAGTTATAAAGTTTTGTTATGTGTAAACGCCTTTGTAATGAAAATGCATTGATCTTTGTTCATCAATATTCTACAGATCAGCAGAGGGCTGGGTGAGGCAGAGGTAACACAGTGGGAGACACCAACACATTTGTGTAACTACACTTCCAAGGGCCCTCCATTGACTGCATGCCTTCCTCAGCCCAGTTGGAAATGGATTAGAGGGAATACATTATCAGTCACTAAGGCTTTAGATATCACCAATCAAATCACCTTGTTCCCTTCCCTTTAAAAGCACTGCACTCTCTGCCACTGTGCTCTGGTAATTTGGTGGCAGAATAGGAGAGTTGTCTTAAACTACCAAAGCTTCTCCCCTGAGGAAACTGATGCCCATGTGCTCAGAACAAGCAAATATACAGCACCTTCCATTAAATTAGCTCAGGAGGAGATAACACATTTGGTTAATTTGTTTTGCTCTGGTCCTCAGAGAACAGTAGCACAGTATAGGAACTGGCTTAATGTTATTAGATGGTTCAATGATATTAAATGAAAAGCCAAATAAGAGTTGGGAGCAAAGTGCAGAGACAGTTTGGTTTCAGGAGGGGGGCTACTCCCTGACATCTGCAGAGGATGTAGCCGGTCTCCACAATCTGTTATGTTCAATGACAAGATGACTACATGTATTTTATAAAGAACTCCAACTGTTATATCTTATTTTTCCAGGTTCAAGATGTCAAAATTGGTCAACAAATCAGCAACAAGGGCTGCATGTGAGCAACACACAAACACACGTGTATAAATTGGTTTTCAACCATCTGCCAGAAAACAAATTAAAACAGAACCCCTTTGAGCAGCTACGTTTGAGAAGTGCATCATCATCATCATCACGTAGAGTTATTTGCTAAACAAGGTGTCATCTATCTAAATGTTGTTCACCATTCACACTGACCCAGCAATGCGGTGGAGATCCGGCGCTCTATATGAATGGATCATATCACGCCAGCCAACCCCTCAACAACCCTTCTCTTGCTCAGGGTTGAGGGACATGGGCCGGCTCTGCATTGTACAGTCATTTCATTGCATTAAAATGCCTCTCCGTGCACTGTGCAGCGCAACTGCATTGCTAGTTTCAGATCAACACAGTTGTCATTTTAATGCCCTTTGCCAACAATGTGTAAGAACGTGTGCCCATCTGTGTTCCCGTGGGCATGTTGATCTTAAAATGTATATTCCTATCTTGAGGCAACAGAAAGTGATTGAGCCATTCACCATCAAACCTGGTCAAATGTCGATGTATTTTCCTATTTAAAGAGAGTATTATTCAGATAGTAAGATGTGCTTTCATAGACGTCTTCTCAATGTCAAGCGGCACTGAAGTGCCAAAAACTATAATTCATCAAATGGCCAAAACCTAGACGTCACTTTTGACTATCAGCTGAAATTTGATAAACATATCAAGACAAATATTCCGTCATGCTACTTTCACCTCAGAAATATTGCAAAAAAACCACTCAATGTTATCTTTCCAACTGTTGAAAATGGTTATCAATGCTGATGTGTCCTCTCATTTAGACCACTGCAATGCTCTGTATTCTCACAACTCTGCAGCAAGACTACTCACCATGTCTTCATATCGCTCACAACACCCCCGTTCTGATGTCCCTTCACTGGCTTCCAATTAAATTTAGGATTCAATTCAAGATGCTCCTCCTCAGCTATAAGGCCTTTAATAGTTTTGCTCCAAAGTATATGAATGAATTACTATTGCCTTATACCTCTGCTTGGCCTTGTACCTTGTTGCAGACTGAGAAAACGAGGGAACTGAAAGAAGAGTCAGTTTGTAATTATCTTTATTTTATTGATTTCAATTTTTTCTAACCTTTATTTACTCAGGGAAGTTTTACTGAGAGGCCAGCGTGATGACATCATCATCATTCAATGTCAGAAAGCTCCCTTCAGAACCAGAGAAAACCTTGTTCAATGTTTCCACAGGCTCAGTAGTACTCTGTCACACGAGTAAGCTGATCTTCATGTGTAAAAGTGCCCCTTTAAAGAAATGGCCCGCACCTTATCTCAAAATACCAAATGGCTGTGCACGAGGATAAAAAAGACCACCCTCTGAAAGTGCCGCTTTGACAGCTCAAAGCTCCAGCAAGTAAAAAGCCCAAATAAAGACCTTTAATCTTGAGCCTACTTAACCCCTAAAAACCTAGATCTATAATTGTGTAAGACAGGTCCTTAAGACAGCCTCCACAAGGCCACAACGCCACCCCAAGAGGCAATGAAAGGTTAACATGCAGGATATCAACGTCAAAGGTGAGGTCAATATCATAAGATAAATCCTTGGTCACAGCCCCGGACTGGCTCTCGAGTACTTCCTTTTTGATTTGTAAAAACTATCAATCTGCATTTTATTTAATCACAGTAGCTCTCAACAAGGACATGCAGTAAGTGGCTAGATGCTGAATCCCAAACGTTCCACATCTGCATGGCCACTCATGGTACAAATGTCTGCCCATGTCTGTGAGGATCCGAATGGACTCTCTGCTTTCAGCTCAAAATATACACTTTGTGGAGTGCATGCGTGGGCCGTGTGACAAATGTGAACAAGTTTGTTTGCAAATGCCTGTTGTATAATTAATGAAACCACATTGATACAAAGATCTCCCTGAATAGATCTTGGATAGTGGCTCAAATCAAATGACTTAATTATGTTGATCATAAAAAGAATCAAAAAGAAAGCATATGTGTGACCACATACATGAAAGAGATAATAAAGTTTTGCAATCTAATTTACAATATGACAAAAAGGGACTTTATGATGAGATACATGATTAAGATCATTTATGGCCATTGAAGGATAATTCATATTACACTCTTCCTCTCTCCTTTTCTCTTTCTCACACACACAATAGTTTCCACACATGTGTGTGAGTGAACGTAAAAGAGCCAACTGTACATTTATTTATAATTATACAGTGTAACAGAGGTACTGCAGTGTGAATGACAGGATGTGTGTGTGTGTGTGTGTGTGTGTGTGTGTGTGTGTGTGTGTGTGTGTGTGTGTGTGTGTGTGTGTGTGTGTGTGTGTGTGTGTGTGTGTGTGTGAGCGGGAGAGCAGATGAGAGAACAAAGAAGGAACAGCAAGCGCCGTAAACTCCTTTTATAAAACCCCCGTGTGATTGGTTGCTATGTATCTAAGAGGTGGGGGAGAGAGTGTTCCCAAAAAACAACCAATCGCTGCACTTGATAACGATACTACGATAATCCCATTGGCTTGCCTAACAACCAAATGACCAATTGAAATGCCCTGCCCAAATATGGATGTGTGTTAACCATCAAATCACCAGGGGCTCTTCTTTGCTTCTTTGAACCTCTCGACTGGACTGTTTTCTCTTTCGTTCCTTCTTTCTTAGTGGAAACGAAGATAAAGTGTGCATACTAAGGAAGACATCATTTCAAAAGGTGCTTTCTATTTTAAACTCAGTGCAGTGAACAAGGGCAGCATTCAATACATCAATATGGCAATTATCCAACTGTACAAAAATACTGCTGCTGTCAAATCGTCACCCCCCCAAAAGTATCACAGGTTTCAATTATCTGCTTGTAATATAATATCATAATAAACAATGACTGGATGTGCTAAATATTGTGTGCATGTGTCAGTGTTTTCCAGATTTTTTATCTGTCAATCCCTCCATTTCCTGTTCATAAGTGTCACTGAATTTTCCCATTAACTTCAATTCAGAGTTTGAATCTTCCTTACAATCTGTTTCATCCTTTGGGCCATAGAAGCAAACCACAAGTGAGCTCTCCCTTTTGCGCAGCAATGTGGTATCATCACAAAACAAAGGATCAGCCGCATTACCACGCAGATCCATACGAGAGATCATCTTGTGATGGTCTCTCACCAGCAACGACGCCAAATCTGGCCAGCGGCGTAAAGTGGGGGGCGCAATGTCCCCTTCCCTGCTTCCTATGCACTTACTTCCACCACCCTAGTTTGCATCACACCCATCTTTGAACTTGGCCTCTATAGTGATCTCAACTACACACTTCATGACTGCATCATGCACGGTTGTGATAAAATCTGTCAACAGATACACAGACACATGAACACCTGGAAAAGTGCTCCAAACCTCACTGTTGTAGTTCCTGCGACAGTAGGTTCCACCTCGACCACATTTGCCATCATGACTCCAAGGCTGGACTCGAATATTCGACTATTTAGTTGGGTAAGTATTCGGCTTTCAAATTTGGTATTCTTCTTTTTTTTTCAGCCCGACAACAAACCTTTTGGAAAATGCTTCTTATAACAACCACAAATACAGAAATAACAGAATCCTTATTAAAAATGAACTAAAAGTGAAGGAAGTGAAACTGAAGGACAGCACACTGAAGTGCACTGAAGTGCACTGAAGTGCAGCGCACCACCATTCATCACAGCCGAGAAGAGAGAAATATCGGGCTGAGTCCTTTCCGGGTCATGGTATGGAGTTGAGCAAAGCCACACTGTTGCTTGTGTCAAAGCGCAGTCCATGAGGAACTCAGGCCGGAAGAGCTGAGGGGAAGTCTCTGTACCCGGGCTAGTAGCTAGTATTTGATGACAATTGCTACCAAACCTTGGGAGGCCAAAACATGGTATTCTGGACAGCCCTACACGACACGCTGTCACGGCTGGTAAATATGTTCTCATTTTGTTCATAGCTACAAACCTTTAGTGTATTTTTAGAGTGTATGATGTTATTTTGTCAGTGACAATGAGAGTATCTACTCAGTAACAAGATGTTATAAAATACATTTTCAGTGACAGCAAAACTGTCTGCTGTGTGGCAGTTCTTTGATCTCAGTGACCCATTACTGAAGCAGCGTTCGGTTAAGTTAACACCTCAAATCAGAGAAGAACGACGCCACAAGTAAGCTGATCCGGCTTTCAAAAGTATACATTCACAGTGTCATTTCAAAAAAAGTATTATAATAATAAATTACTTAAATACTTTTGTACATCATGACAACTACTAATTTACATCTTAGTTTTATTTGTTCTCACAAATATGGGATTGTTATTTATGGCCTTAGCTCAAAGTTGGTATGTGTTTTATCTGATGGCGTACAGTTGGTTTTGTCTGTGAGGAAAATTTGACTTACATGGTAAACATTGGTATTATCTGTCTGGGGCCGCTTTGAGAGCGGGTCATCCAAACCACAATGATGGTGGTTTGATACCCGGTTCCTAGTGTCTGCATGTTGAAGTGTGGGTTAAATGCAGAGGTCAAATGCATGTAAAGGATGATTCCAATAAAATGTACATTATGTCTTTGGTTCAAATGCCACACTTTTCCTACATACACCTTTTTTAATGAAATACTCAAAACTCAGGTCTGCAAAAGAACAGTACGGACCTAGCAGCACTGCTTGCCTCTTGCCCATTGTGAACTGCTACAGACTCTAGCCCCCCGCAACCCTGTTTAGGATAAGTAAGTATAGAAAATGTTAATTTGCAATAAACTAAAGTGACGTGTGACTCCCGTCGTGCAGTGCATTCATAGTGTGAGGCAGACAGCCCAGTGCTGCAAGTTTTTCCCACTGATGCAAATCAAAATGCTGCTTACATGGAAAATGGGTGCAAGTGTTGTGATGCGTCTCACATGACCCCAATGTGTTTTGCCCTTCACAGATATTTTCAAAAGAACACCTAAGCTATTTTTTGGTCAGACATACCTTAAAGTACATCAATTCAAGTGTGGTATTGATCCCCTTTCCCCACTGGACCATAAAACACTCACTGACATCTGACTATTGTTTTGAGTTGTTTCATTCCCAGGACAAATGACTCTGCTTTATTCACAGGTATTAATCAGCAGTGAAGGAAACATGACACCTTGTTGAACACGGTAGCTTTTGACCCTTTTCTTGTGCGATGCTATGTGACGCATGTTGAAGTGAATATATAATAAATATAATCAAAAAAGATTTGGAAATTATGTTAATTCATTATTACCGTAGAAAAATACAATTAATATGTTACAGTAACCGCAGTAACAGTTTCACTGTTTACTAACCCTTTTTTTCGGCACACATCGAATGTGACACACAAGAAAACAAACAAATGTGTACTTGGCAATGGGAAATGATTCTATTGCCTATTTTCTGTGGGTTTTTCTGTTTAAAAGATTTGTATATAATGCTAATTTTGACGCAAAAGGGTATTGCTGTGAATTAAGGGTCCATGGTTCCAGGCTATGAAACAAAGAAAAAGCAAAACACCCATGCAGAAGTGATGTATGTTGTACTCTAAACAACATATACTATAAATGTTCCACACATTAAATCGTTCATGGCACCGAAAAAGTAAAGTTAGTGGAATAAGCTGCATAAAAAACAAAATACTTAATTAGCGAAGGTTTAAAATAGCACCAAAATCTTTGCAAAATCATTCCTATTTAGCATGAGAAAAGGCACTTAGTAGCACCATGATGTGGTTTCCTCATGCTAATCACCTGTGATGGTGGGAGGCAGCATTCTTTAGTCAGCGTGTAGAGGGGTGCTGCAAGCTTAAGACCGGTGACAGCGTTAATCAGTCAACCAGTAGACATGACAGCCTTAATCAAGGCAATGAGCGGATGGCAGGAGTGCTCGCTGGCTGAAAATCAACACCGAGTCCATTTGTACGTCTCAATTGCTGACTGTGATGCATATAAATAACTTGCATGGCCCATTACGCTCATCACACGCTGACAGAAACACACCAGGTTACACGTGCACACACACGCGTTCTGAGAGCGGCTCACCCCGACAACTCTGAGAGTTGTCAGAGTGAATTACCTGCATGTCAAAATGGAACAGATAAATTGTCGGGAGAGCACAGCAAATTGACTCGGTCAAGGCTGCTGATCTGTTGTTGTAGTGCAGAGAGGACGGACAGATAAACTCACTCTTAAACACACATACACACTTCAGTCTCTCTGTTTTGTCCAGAATCCATCAAGTCTAGCTCCAGTTAGATGAAACTGACACCACTTAAACCACATATTGAACAGTCAAAAACACAGAGCTATACATATATAATCTTGAGAGTTTAAACACATTTGACAAATATTATTTTACCTGAGTGAATGATGAATTTGTGCCACTTGTTTAGGACTCAAACAAGGAGGTTTAACCACAAAACTACTGTTTTGTTTTTTGAAGTCAAAAGTAGTAAACAAAACAACAAAACACAATTTTGATAAGAAATATTGGAAGGTTTTGGAAGGTAAATGCAATGCTGATGACCTTTTATGACATTTTATTGAGAGGTTATTTATTTGACAATCTTAGTCACTCACATACTTTAATGATTAACTTTATTTAGGTATGCTACTACTGTAAATTGGTAGCGATCCTATACATGTGTCTTATGTATAATGTGTATACAATTATTTGTACGATGGTGTTGGTTTTATTTTAATTGTGCAATTAAGTGTGCTTTTTTTATTAATGCAGAAATTGCTAAGATATAACATGTTGAAGCCTGTTGCTGGATCTGCATGTTGATAAGGAAAATGTGTATGTGGACTTTCAAAAAGACAATCTCAGTGCAGCAAAATACTTTTTGCACTGACGAACTATGTTGTCAAAAAAGGACACAGTGGGAGGAATTATGTGAATTTGTTGTATTAACATGTTTCTTGTTGACCTGCAAAATCTCTGTTTTGTCCTTGACACACAAACATGGAGAGTCTTTTACTCTAAAAGTAAAAGTTGATGGGTATCATAAGCATAATGAAGATGATTTTCAAAGTGCATTGAACTGAACTTCCAGGCTGGTAGTGAATAAAAAACACGACTATGACAGGACACCAGCAGGCAATAATGTCAAGTATACACAACGTGTAGTTAATGGACTGAATTCCTTTGTAAAATGCATTTTATTTGACTGAGCAATAGTGGCAGGTGTCCTCCCACAGTCGCAAAATAATCAAGTTTCAAACACATCCTTCGTAAATGTGTGACATGTCTGACTTGTGCAAAGTTGATTCATTGTTACATTGTATCCCACAGATGTAGCTGCAGTGGCAAAAAAGTGGATGAAGTCCTGCCTGTCACAGTTTGATGAGTCTATTTGATGTTCACACCTTTAAGAACTCAGGTGTTTTACCTCCACGGGGAGACATTGAGAATGAGTGCTGTGCGTTTGCCAAGTGTAAGCCGTTTGTTGTTTGTGTTTACGCACAATATGTTTGGAGACTCTAATCCCATCAAGCTGAAAGGGAGGTCTAAATATGCCTGTTAGTCTATCTTTGTATACAGGATATGTTGATCTGTTTGCAGTCTGTTCAGGGTGTTAGATGCCCAGTGCATGCTGGGATAGATGCTCCACCTACCTTCCACAGCACTGACAAGCTGTCAGTAAATGGCTGATGTCTGTAACCCAACAGAGGCATCATAAGTCAAGAGGCCTATTTGTAAGTCAGAATTTGAAATTATTTCTGCCTTTTTCAGGAAAAAAAGGCAATTTCCACAAGCTATGCAGAACATCCAAAATACATTTTTAACCCATAATCACACTCACAACTGCTCTTTTTCTCCTTTTAACCTCTAAGCCTATTTTGAGGCCTCTGCTCGAAAATTTCATACCCATACTCAAAGGGGCTTATCTCGCTAACTACAAGGTCTATTTGAATAATTTCAATGGAATTATAACACTTGTGATAATTTGTTAATATGTGTACATATCAGTGTACATGTTACTGGTTAATACTGAATGAATATAACACAGCTCAAATTGAAAATGTTCAGGTTCGCCTTAAAAAAAAAGCACTTTTATTGATTTGAAATGATGCAGACGAAGGCTTAAACTCTCCCAAATCATATCACAACATGTCAGCAGTCCTTTTAAAAAAAGAAATTGGCTTTGATAAAGTGAAGCAGGCCACAGATATCGATGTTTTTGTACAGGTCAGCCGATGTCAATTCAGATTTTTTGATTTTTGTGTACTTTTATATACTATATAACTATATATTTCACTTCTTTTATCACTAATAGTGTTCAATCTATCTAATACAGCAGATTGGCATCATTTTGAGAGCCTGGGCTCTATAATAACTTGTAAAACAGGGCTCATTTTTGTCTCAATTTCAGCTTTACAGAATGCAATTGAACCTCACACAGCCTGTGATTGGCCGATTTGCGCATGTGACACAGATTTGAATCCGGAAGAGTGTGAGGAGTATAATGATATGTTCTTTGAGTTGATTGACAGAATTTTAAGCCTATAAAAATACAAAACTATGAGGCTCGCCCCCATGGGTCAAACCCATTGGCCAAAACTGAAAACATTACAAATTCGTCATAGACGCTCGTAGAGACTCAGTTTTTTCACACAACGAAGCAGAGACACCGGGAGCTAATGGCTGCAAGGTTTAATCTTTTTTTTTTTTAGCCGATTTTCATCAAAATCATCTCAAGGTGCGGAGCGTTTACAATTTTCTGCTGTTAGGCTGTGTGTTGATCTGTGGCTTATGGAGTGTAACTTTTTAATGGTTTGAAGGAGAAGAATTTGAAAGATACGGTTGGATTCAGTGTGGAGTCCTCATGCTCTTTGATATGCGCTTTGTCTGTGAAAGTGCCGTAGGTTGCGGCTGGGATCGGTAACAGAGAACATAGCTCGCCGTCTCCTGGCGAAAAATAGGTGAAATTGTGGTAGTACTTGTAGTATCTTGAAGTACTTTGTGTATATATATGTTTTTGAGTGAGTAAAATAGGTTACATGGTCCATTTGATCAGAATTTCTTCGTTACGTAGGTTTTTGAAATATCATAAAATATCATTTAATTCGTTCTCAGAAGTGATTTGTGCTACATGTGTGTACTCTGTCGCCACCCCCTAGCCCCCTCCTAAGGGGGCTCTCGGAGACAGGAGGTTTAATGACCCGAATTTAGAAAAGCCTGAAATAAGTAAAAGCTACATTTTATCAGCTGTCACCACCTTTCTTCACTTTTTTCTCCCTTTCTTTTCCTCCCTCTCGTCTTTCCTTTAGCCCCAGCTACAAAATGGTGTGTCCAATGAAGCAGAAACACAGTCTTCAACAGAGAGAAGAAATTGTTCTTGTGCTCCGGTTCCCCCGTCATGATGTTTCTTTGTTGGCCCCGTCCCCTGGCAGGCACCAGACGATTTGAGACTTTTCCAGTTTAATTTGACCAACCTCTGAATCACCATGTTAATTTCTACATTACTTGACTTATCTGCCAACAGAACTGTCTGTCTGGTTTTAATGTGCTATTGTCTTATTTGAAATCTTCAGTTTCATATTTCAAACATAACTCAGCCAATACACTAAGCTGCACCACGCAAATTAACATAAAAGTGAAAGGAAAGTGAGTGGAGTTAATTACAGCATGCAGATTGTTGAGTTACCTGCAATTAAGAGTGACAGCCAGTGGAAAGAAGCTGTTCTGGTGTCGCCAAAACCTCCAGACTCAAGAACAGCTTCTTTCCACTGTCTGTCACTCTCCTGAACAATTAATCAGTCATACTGCACTATTACCTCCATTTGCACTATCACCTCAATTCCATTGACACTGTTGGTGTATAGGTTTATGTTCATATATATATACTTTTTGGATATATATTTATAATCAACCACATCACTCTGGATAAAGCCCTGCCAACTTTTCACCAGTATGTTGACTGCCCCACAAGGAACAATACAACTCTGGACCTTCTGTATGCTAATGCGATTTTGCATACAATGCCACTGCCGTCTGATCACAACCTGGTCCTGTTAACACCAAAGTATGTTCCTTTGGTGCAGAGGCAGCCTGTGACCACCAGGACTGTGAGGAGGTGGACACAGGAGGCTAATGACGCCCTGCAGAACTGCTTTGAGTCAACGGATTGGGATGTGCTGTGTGGACCACATGGGGAGGACATCAACAGCATGACGGACTGCATCACAGAATACATTAAATTCTGTGAACAAACCACCATACCATCCCGGACTGTACGCTGCTTCCCCAAGAACAAACCATGGATCACCAGTGACCTGAAAGCGCTTCTTAATAAGAAGAAAGCAGCCTCCAGGTCTGGGGACAGGGACGAGCTCAGGAGAGTTCAGCACGACCTGAAGGTGAAGCTCAGGATGTGCCAGGACTCAGGAGGAGGAAGCTGGAGGCCAAACTCCCCCCCCCCCCTCCCTCTCTGTGACGACTGGCCAGGTTAGGAGACAGCTGGAGAGACTCCACCAAGGCAAGGCTGCAGGACCTGATGGCATCAGCCCCAGGGTCCTGAAGACCTGCGCCATCCAGCTGTCTGATGTCCTTCAATGTCTCTTCTTCCTGAGCCTGAAGCAGGAGGAAGTCCCGGTGTTGTGGAAAACGTCGTGCCTGGTTCCTGTATCAAAGAAGACGACTCAATCTAGCCTCAACGACTACCGACCAGTTGCCCTCACATCTCATGTGATGAAGGTGCTGGAGAGGCTGGTCTTGGCCCACCTCCGACCGCAGGTGAAATCCTCATTGGACACTCTGCAATTTGCATACCAGCCTCATGTGGGAGTGGACGACGCCATCATCTACCTGCTGCAAAGAGCTCAGTCTCAGCTGGATGGAACTGGTGGCTCTGTGAGAATCACTTTCTTTGATTTCTCCAGTGCCTTCAACACCATCCAACCACTGCTGCTGAGTGAGAAGCTGCGGTGGTGGGGGTTAATGCGTCCACCGTCTCCTGGATCACTGACTACCTCACAGGCAGAGCACAGTTTGTCCGACTGGGCCGTGTGCTTTCTGATACGGTGGTCAGTGGTACTGGAGCTCCACAGGGAAATGTTCTGTGTTCCTGTTCACCTTGTACACCACTGACTTCCAGTACAACTCGGGGTCATGCCATCTGCAGAGGTCAGGTATATAAGAGATGGATGGGAGGAGGAGGAGTACAGGGCAGTAGTGGATGACTTTGTGGGAACCTGGGCTACAAGAATATGTAAGCCGTGTTTACATGCTCCAAACACAACTCAAACAACAACTAAATGAATTACCAAATATCAAAATCCATATAGCGCCACCTAGTCAACCCACTCGCCACATTTCTGGCTCTACCGCTGTAGTATTTTATGCAATACGCACACACGATATCTCAAAAGAAAGCAGACACTCCACAGATTCCGGACATATACATCAAATCCAGCTACAACAAAGCATCAGCAAGATATGAGCCAAAGAACACCAACAACAGAAATCCCTTCATCAAACGATAGATTTCTCTTACCTTTGCTGTTTTTCATTGATATTTATTTTCCTGGTAATTCCAGACTGAAATACGTTAAACCTGCGTCCTGTGTTACACTAAAATCATTCCGGGCGTTTCTACGATGCTGTGAGTCCAAGCAGGAAGTCTGAGAATCGCCTTGCGTCACAACCAGCATGTCTCATAGGACAGCGCCTTGTGGATTCTGATTGGCTAACAGTCTCATTTTGGTCACTATAGCTAAATTCGATTGACTCTAACGCTTCAAATGAGGTGTCAATCACTGAAATCAACCAATGGGTTGCTGAGATAGAGCCCCGCATACTCACAGGGGGCTGACATCGAGACAAACTCCAGTACGCAGAGAGACTCAGAGAGGATTCTGGCTTTCAAAATAAAGCCCAAACTGCTGTATTTGGATGTATTGAACGCCATTAGTGATATACAAGTGAAATATATAGTTTGGTACATGACAAAATTCAAATGACACAGATGGTGCCAAAATGACCATTTTGGAGACCTCGCCTGAACCTCTCTAATTCTGTTCTGCTTCACTTTATCAAAGTCAATCTTTGCAGAGAGACTGTTCACATATCATGTTATAATTTGGGAGAGGTTTAGACCTGCAGCTGCATCATTACAAAGAAATAATAATCCTGTAAGTGCTTTTTTTTAGGCGAACCTGAAACTTTTCAATTTGTGCTGTGTCCCATCTTCATTTACACCAGTAACATATATACTGATAGTTACACATCTGAACAAATCTCACAAATGTTCCCTTTATTATAATACTAACGGTAATCAAATGGACCATGTGGTTGCAGAAATATACTCTTTTTAGGATGGGTATGCAATTTTGGAGCAGAGGCTTAAAAAATAGGTCCGTGTTGAGAAGGCCGGCTCCATCATTGGCTGCAAACAAGACAATCTAGAACAGGTAGTGGAGAGGAGGACACTGAAGAAATTATTATCCATATTGGATAACCCGGACCACCCTCACCACCACCTACTGCAGGGACAGCGGAGCACTTCCTCCAACAGACTGATCCAGCTCCGCTGTCACAAGGACAGATACAGTAGAACATTCCTGGTCACTGCAATAAGACTATTATAAATCACCTCTGGCCAAATCATCATTTAACAAATTCCGTTTGCTTATTCAACGGATTTAATCAAATATCGCTTCCATATGGCTGTTCTCAGCAGACAGGTCACAAGTAATGTTGTATTCCTCACAGCTATAGGGAAGTTCAAGCTGCATGCAAACTTAATGTTATCAGTCAATCAATTTATTTGTCACATTAAATCGTACAAGGTACAACACCAGACAGCGCATTTACACACCGGGAACAGCAGCTTAACTGCATTGATTATTTCAGAAACTAAAGGTCTACTTCTGTTTTTCAAGTTTATGCATTATTCATCATAGAAAAAGATTCACCTGGTTGAACGGCACTGTCGCTCTCAGGATCCAGCCAAAGTTCGTTGAAACATAGGACACCACAGCTCATTCTAATGTTGACTAACATAAACAGGGATTGATTATTATTAATACCAACAAATAATTCACTCAATATCTAATAATCAGGAGATTAAACTATCCCTAGTTGCTACCGAAGACCAATGGAAGTTTTTGGAAAGAATGATTTTTGAAGAATGGTGTTCATCACCCAACGGCAATATGCATGTACCCTGGTAAAGGTCCAAAATGTATGTATATTGTTACATAAATTCATTTCATGTGAGAATAACTAAATCCTGGCAGAAAGCTGCATGTTACCACACCATGTAATCTGCCATCAAGAGTTAAAGAATGTCTTTTGATTGAAGCAAACTTTGCCCATCTCTGAACTGAGCAGCGACTCTCAGCTAATTCAGCGGGCCTCCCCTCAACGTTGGATGATGAATGTTGGCTAAGTTGTTCCTGTGCTCCACTGTATAAGCAGCCTCTCTGCCTCTCCAGACACTTCTCTATAAATGCCGACCCACTGGGCTAATTTAATAAAAGCCTTTTCTATGTTACCACGGAGACACACCAGGTAATTACACCCAGAGCCTGGCCCGCACGCACATGTTATTATAGGATACAGAATTGATCTGAGCATGCCCAGGGGTTGCCTAGGGAGACGGATGGCCACCGCCAAGTGTCTTGTCTCCCGTGGCCATGGAAACGCAAGCCAAACGAGCACATTAACGAGGCGTCCACCCTCTACACAAACACACGCGCACACACACACACACACACACACACACACTATTGATGAACAGATTGGCTAATTTAGTCTTTCATCAAATAGCCAGATTATCACAAGACATGACTCCTCTTTGTCTCTGACACCTGTTCAAACAGCAGCCGCTTCATTCCAATCCACGTGTCAACACACTCAGTCAATTGTTTGGCCTTTTAGGAACGCATGAAACAGAAACAATGAAGTAATACAACAGAGCTGTAGAAAATGAGAGGGAGAGGAAGAAAGCAGGCTGCAACCTTTTAAAGCCTTCATTGAAAACCCTGGTGTGTTTTTAAGTTGTTTCATTATTAAGACAAGGTGGAGAGAGCGAGAGAGGATTTGTGTGTGTTATTTCATTATTAGTAGGGGAGGAGGGGGCAGAGTGAAGAGCAAGAATTGTCCAAAGACTTTTAATTGGATTGCTAAAGCGCTTTCTTAATTGAGTTCTGTATTGTTGCTAATATAAAAGTGTACATCTTTATGTTGTGTTGTGCTAACACACACACAGGCATGCACACAGACTCGCACCTAAATTGAACCCAGGGGGTCAGAGGTAGCAGGCGGAGATGAGATTTGATGAGTGGAACGCCGGACGC
This sequence comes from Pholis gunnellus, assembly GCF_910591455.1. Taxonomy (NCBI): domain Eukaryota; kingdom Metazoa; phylum Chordata; class Actinopteri; order Perciformes; family Pholidae; genus Pholis; species Pholis gunnellus. The sequence goes on from NC_136531.1 coordinate 28,668,211, forward strand.
TTCAGCAAAAATTCAATTTAGACGCCCTTAGATTGACTGGTTAATTTCTAACAGCTTACCTATAATAGCTTTCCTTACTGTCGCCTTAATTAAGTTCTCACATTAATGCTTTAGCTGGGGATCAGCGCTCTTTAGAACCTGTTAACGCACATTTCCCTGGTGGTCAGAGTACACACACACACACACACACACACCTACAAGAGGTGAGGGGAAGTGGAGAAATTAAAAACACAAAACCTTTGTCTCTCAGCGACCACACACACAAACTGACAAGGTAAAGGGGCCCTCAGGAGCTGCACCTGGAAATGGCCAGACTCATCTAATGTCATTCCTCAGAGATTAGGGCCACGCTTGCCTAAGTTCTCCACCTGGGACGAGCAAAGAAATATGGCTGCTAACAGAGTTTCAATCATATAGAACAAATTTATTCCAAATTGTTTTTCATTTATGTTCTGCATGTTCTTGTTGGAAAGTGAACAGAGAGAAAACGCTGACATCGGGAATTAATTTGCACTTCTCCTACCTGTAGGCTATACAAGGAGCATCTGCCACAGCGTGCTAAAACATGAAATGTAATCTTGTAATGTGGTTGGAAAAGGTTTCCTCGCTGCGCTGTGTAGCTTCAAGTCCGGGAAGTAAGAAGGGAGTGTACTCAGCCGGTTCTGGCAAGTTACAGTAAAGTCTGGATGTAAAATAGACTCAATTGAATTCCAATTGGTTTCACTGAAGGAGTTTGCAGATTCCATTTGGAACCTGTTGGCAAGGCGTATTAACTTTGTATTGCCACTTTACACTAAAGTGTATGAATTGATCAAGTGGATTTAATGAGTCTGGCTCTTTACTTTCCCAGCTGAAAGGCTCTACTCAGGTTAGACGACACATATTTATACACACCAGGGGCCCTGTTCCACAAAGGTCTGATGATCTAATGTAATCTTCGCTCAGCTGAATGTTGCAATGCTCATCAGGTTTATAGTTGTATGAACGTTGTCTGCTGGTTTTGACATACTGTAGCTAGTGGTTGTTACACAGAGGAGGCTGAGAAAAGCTGAAGTTCATATAAAACACAGAGATGATTGAGTATTTCAAGCCTCAATAAAAAGTGAAAATGTGATGTAATACAGAGCTAACATCTGTCTAATTATCTGTCTTATCCACAAAATATAAAAGTGCTAAGTGCAAAGTTATTGTCTATATATGCCAATTGCAAAATGTTGCACAATGAAGAAATTATTCCATAAGCATATCAAGATATCATTTATTTGTCCCCATGGGGGAACTTGCTCTGGACTCTGCACTGCAGTTCTACAATAAATGAACACATAAACAGGACTGAGCAACAACACACATACAAATAACGATATATAACCAGCAGCACACATCACAAAACCACCAAGCCGAGAAGAAATAAAGCACAAGACACAATGTCTGAGTGACCACACCCAGCATCACTGCTAGGTGTGGTCATCAGTGGTATCTGTTGCACATAGAACCAACCCAACATCAACATCAGTGTACTGACACTACTTGGAGTACAGTACAGTACATCACAGGAGCAGGATGAGATTTGAAACCTCTAAATGTCGATTATCTAAAACCATACATTTGAAAGTATTTAATAATAATAAACAACAATCGAAAATCTTATTTTTGCTCAAATCCAGTGATTTTTGACATCACACCTAGGGGTTTCCAATTTAGCCCAAAAAGTATGTTTTCGGGGGTTTGTGGTGACACTATTATATAATTCCATTACAAAATAAAAAAGAATCAGGTCAAAACATAATTCTACCAATTTTCACTCTGTTTGCAATGTAAGGGAAAATGTCTTAGGAAAATAAAACAAATATTAAAAAGCGATGTGCAGTCATTCTTTTTTACAGAGCGCAGAGGGCCACTGTGAACTCAGATATTACACCTTTAAAGTTTTAACCTTGCATCTGATTTGTCTTGAGCTCATACGCAACAGAGAATAATCATTTTCCCAGGACCCGAGAAAAGCCTCATTATCAAGCTGAATTTGTTTCAGAAAAGGTATTTCATCCTGTGAAACTTCTCATAGGCAAATGTTGAGTGAACCTCGATGGAGAGGAAAATAGATTTTTCTTTATGATCTGCAGATAAATAGGTCATGAGCTGCTATGATGGCTAGTTGATTTTTTTTTTTCTTTAATTAAGAATAATTTTCACAATAACCGTCTATGATAAGCTATTTTCGTTAAAATGACAAAATATGATGATATGCTGAATGTAATGTTCATATAAAATGAAGAACAAAATGACCTTAGACTTCTGATGAACATAATCTTTAAAGTTCTTAAAGATTTCATCAGATTTAAAAGATTGCAGCTGCTTTTTTGATGTGATGTGTGTTAGTTTCTGAGTGTGTGATTGTGTGTGTGTGTGTGTGTGTGTGTGTGTGTGTGTGTGTGTGTGTCTGATAGAGAGAAAAACAAAGCTAGTATAGTAGGCATAGTAACTTAAAATCTTCTTATCGCAGCTATTATCTTGTAATACTCTTAGTATCATTTGATCTTACATTCATATGGGGAGAAATGAATGAGAGCCGCTGACCCCCATGCAGGGACAGGGACATGCTTTTTTCAGGTTGCAGTTCATCCATCTGTAACCTCTCATGGTAGCAGGATGCTGGAGCCATTATTTGAACCATTATTTTGGTTGGTCTTCAGTCTGTCACACACAGCTGTTTACTGAATGAACAGGCAGTGCTGCGTTGTTGGAGACTCGTTGTTTTGGGTACTGGTGAAACACACAATATGATCCAGGAAGTTCAGATTGAGTAGATTCATGAGTTTGGAGGTTCATGTTGCAGGCCTTGCATTGTGACCATCGTGAAGTAAACATTAGAAATACACACTTCCTAAGTAATCTACCAGGAATGTGCGCTTGCACTTCTTTGATTAACAACAATGCCTTGCTGAATGATGTGACGTTGAGCGAATTTCAACTTTTTGCCGAGATGAACTTACATTTATTTACCGTAAAACCTGTATGTTTGCACCCACTGTGTGTGGCCGGACAGGCTCCATTCAAATGAATGAGAAGGCTGCTTTTTTCACACAGAGCTTAAGTCTGTAACCAGCCTAACACAGGAATACATACTGTAGTAGGACATGGTTGTATTTATTACTGCTATGTAGGGCTGTCAACGAATATAAAAACAATAATAAAATAATATTCGATCAACACAACCGCGGTAGTCTGCCTTGCGAACATTAAAGGCACTGCGTAACTGGAGTCATACAATGTTGTTTTCAGGAACTGAAAATGAAATGTACTGTTAAAAACAACAGTAATGATAGAGGAGAACTTGACAGCAGAGAGAGAGACACTGTGTCCTAACAGCAAACACCGATCAGCTGTGTGCTCTGGATCAGACTGGAGATGTTTCTACCTTCGATGAGTTGTACTTGCTTGTATTCCCCATCAAATAAACTGTGCACACACTGCACTGCTCTGGTCACAGCTAAAGTTACTTTTAACGTTGTGCTAATCATCTCTCTCTCTCGACTGGACACTCACTCACGTTTCACTGGACTTGGAATACGCTGACGGAAACCTGGACAGCTTATACCAGACAGCCGGCTCTCAATAAGAAAAAAATGTCAGAATTAGCATCCCTTTATACAATATAGCCAACAGCAAATAGGAAACTTTCAGGCTGTCTCCCTCAGCCAGCTGCCACCTTATTTCAGTTTGTGTAGTGACATGAGGAAGTATTGTATAGATAAGTCATCATCTTAACTTCATCAGTCAGCTGTTCCTCGTCAATTGCGGTGCTTTCAAAATGAGCGACAGGAATAAATATAAATAGTGCGTCCGACAAAGTTCAACTAAACCGCTAGGATGCGGGATCCAGGATGTAATGCGCAAAATAGATACTTGAATAGTTGGAACCTGCATGTTTTAATAAATAATATTCAAACAGAACTCAGCCCTACTCTTTTCTATAACAGTGGACCCTTTGAGCTGCCATTTGTGGTGCGTTTCTGCTCCAAATATTCCCTTTCAGAGAAAGTGGTATAGAGACTTTACCACCCTGACCCTGGTCTCAACCTTTCCCCCGACAGTGTCATTTTAATGTTGAGATGTCGGCCATGTTGCTCAAAGAATTGTTTTGTTGCTCCTGACCCAAATCCTCAAAATGCAGAATCAGCTTTATTGCCCATGTATGCATACGCATACTGTTTGTTTCTGTTGTAGCAGATGGACTGCAACTGCTTTTGTGTGTGTGTGTGTGTGTGTGTGTGTGTGTGTGTGTGTGTGTGTGTGTGTGTGTGAGTGTGTGTGTGTGTGTGTGTGTGTGTGTGTGAGTGTGTGAGTGAGTGAGTGAGTGAGTGAGTGAGTGAGTGAGAGAATATATTTTTTAAATAAATCAAAATCGCTCGACGATTTTGATTTAAAAATTGAAGTGCTCTATGGAGGAGCAGTGCACATTTTCCCTTTAATTACTGTGACTTTCTTTCTGACTCATTTTTTTCTCTGAACATATAACGGAAAGAAAAAACTAAACTGATATACTTAGCTATAAAAAAAGTGCAGATGGGAAAAACTCACAATCTCAAATGTTCTCTGATTGCCCCATTAGCTCAGTTAAAGGTGTAATTACAGAAACTCCTAATCTTTAATCATCTTTTAATTACCATATCATGTAGTCATTATAGCGGCTCCCGGAGGGAAAAAGTTAAAGTTTTTACTTTGGTGTTAAGGGTAATTATTTTGGCCCTGAATACTTGGCTGAGTGCAGACGTCTTATTAGGTGTGATGATACACATCTCCTGAACCTTCATTCCATTAAACAGCTCTTTTATTTCACACCATCATTATCTGCTGCTAGTATTTGGCTAATAATCTTCTTCACAGCATCTTGGTAATTTGAAATATCTACAGCATCACCTGGTTCTTTTTTTCCAAATGTATATGAATATTCTGGAACCCAATGATTTTGTAGAGAAACCATATTGTTATCTGGTTCGAGTTTGGCTGTGAGGTTTTTAATTTGGGAAGTATTTATCAGCTGTTATGTTGTTTTTTTAACTGCCAACTGTTTAATATGCGAGTGAGTGAATGGCCTTTTACAGAGTTTACACTGACAGTTTGAGGACAGAGTGTTTGCCGCAATCTTACCAAAATTAAAAAAACTGTTTCCATTTTAAATGACATCCAGGGTTCAGGTTTAGCCACGCAACATGGATTCTATTCCATGAGCCGACGTCTGTTAGACAGGAACAGCTGTCAGAGCAAAGCGGTTGGCTTCTAATGTCTCTTAACCAAACATAATTCACATATTAATTCCCCCGATTAAATTATAAATGAGTCTATTCTGGGTGCATAACATTTTTTTTAAGAAATTTGCTGCATATGGTTAAACCAAATGCTTTGACTACGTGTTATATGTATGTCTTAGTGTATAATAATGAAACAGTTATTATACACTAAGACATAGGTATATAGATTGCTTTCACTTGGGAGTTTTAGTGTGACTTCACAGTTCTTGCTGTTAGGACATTTTGTCACGCTCTCTGCCATCATCCATTTTATTTTATTTATTTTTTAAGTCTATTTTACAGGGACAGCACACAATTATAAGTAACTCCATCAGAGTTAGCTAGACGCTAATGTGCACCTGTTGTCCATGAGTCCATCAGCATGAGGTAATAAATAGAATCAGCATTGTAGCATTACAGTTGTGGAATTATTCCACTTTGAGCTTGACCTAACTTTCATTTTCGGTTATGGACGTAACGCTGTGTGACTCCCCTCATACAGTGCATTAATGCGCGAGAGGCAGACAGCTGAGGTAGTGCTGCTTTTTTATCCAGAAATATTAATTTTCATATTCAAATATCAGTATTTTTCTCTACTGTTTGAATATATATTCAAATTTAGAATATTCATTACATACCATGCAGTAGAAATGAGGCATTTCTTACCCTGTAGGTTTTCATTGTAAATAAATTAGTGTCATTGTTTAACAGTAAATCTCATGTTTTTCTTAAGGAACATAAACCCCATGATATGAGGCAATGGCGGCTGGTCAATAGAGGGCGCTAGGGCAACGCCCCCCTTTGAGCCACAAAAAAAAAATGCACCCAGTAATATGTGTAAAATATATCTGCGCAAAAGAGATGCTTTGCCTGCTCGTCTTCTCCGCCTGTCTGCATGTCTCAGCAGCGCTGGGGCGCTGGAAAAATCGGCCACAGGAGGCGAGTCTATGAAGCAGTTTAGCCAATTACTGATTAAAGATATAAATGTGTGACATACAATTTAGCCAATCAGCGTCCTCAAATAGATTCAGCTTGGGGCAGAATCGGTTTTGCCCCAAATTGCGCGTCCTCGTTAGAACTAGTCTCTACAGGCCAGCGCAAGCACTACTCCTCCAAGACCCGTTTGAGGAGAACTTTGGAGGAGAAAGAGCTGATCCCAGATCAGCCTGAACTCACAATCAGACAGCAGACTAGCGTGAAAGGGAAGCAGTACATGCGAAGCTTCTCTAGTAGCTGTACACCAGACAGGTTTGGCTAGCTCAGGGGTCGGCAACCTGCGGCTCCGGAGCCCCATGCGGCTCTTCGGCCCCTCTGTTGCGGCTCCCTGAGTCCTCTGTCCACACGGTGTTTAAGCATTGTTTTCGAGATGATCTCCGTCCAGACTTAAACGCCTGAAAACAAATATCACGTGACTATTCACGTACACTGGGCATGCAGTGGGTGCCGGTCCTACTGGTTTCCTTCCGTGCGTGTGTTGTGTTCGCGTAACAGCAGCAGCTGTTTTCTGCCTCTGTTGCCAGATTATTCACACATTCACAAACATATTGCTGGAGATCTAAAAGCCACATCTCATATATGTTGCGGGGATTACGATTGTATAAGTGAGCACTACATCACAGCCACGTATGAAGAAAAACATTGAAGAAAATATATTTATGGAAAGATCACATCAACCTGGATTCGAACTCTGTCGAGCAAAATAGTAATATATTCAAATCCGCCACATGTATCTTACATCGAAATGCGCCTTTTCTTGTAGCTGCCTGATCATGATTTGCAGACCTCCACCCTCGTTAACCTATCGATGGATAAATCCAAAAGAAGAAAAGTCACGGAGGAAAATAGAGAGTTTAATTCTGCGTGGACGTATTAATTTGCTTTCACTGCCAGCGATGCTGGCTGACCTGAATGCTTGATATGTGGCGAGAAATTTGACATCATATAGCTTTTGCGGCTCCAGACAAATTTTATTTGGTGGAAAATAGGGCAAAATGGCTCTTTGGATAGTTAAGGTTGCCGACCCCTGAGCTAGCTGGATGCAGTCATGCTAATAACTTATTTAGCTTTTTAAAACAACGGGGACAGATCCAGCACAGACAGTTAGGGAGTGAGGGAGGAGGAGGTAAGGAAACATGAGAACACCAGGGCACACATGAGAACTCTGTCAAGCTACATATTAGGCAAAGTGAACATCTGTTCTTCTACATAGTTGTCCTCAGTCTCATCTGCTTAACTTGGTCATGGAGGCATCAACATTTAATTGAGATGGTAAATTAACAGTGAAAACTCATCATAGCTTCATTTAACATCAGTTTAACATCAGTATTCAGAATTACACTTCATGTTTACTTCTCCTGATCTTTTCCTCCTATAACAAGGTCCAGAGGGGCATCTCAATAAATAAACATTTTCTATATATTATATATATGTGTGTGTGTGTGTGTGTGTGTGTGTGTGTGTGTGTGTTCTATATTGTACTGAATATTATTATATGATATATATATTATTTTATTATACTGAAGTGCTTGTGAGGGTGACAAAAATAAGATGTGGCACAGCCCTACCGAGAACATTTTCCACCAGCCGCCACTGATATGACGATACATACAATGAGATGAGATATATTTCTCAAACGTCAATGTTTGTTCATATCATATAAACTTACATCTGCCACGATAATTATATTTCATACATGTTTTGCTTGAGACAGTGCCGATGGCATATTTCTATTTACAGCAGCACCTTAACACTACCACCTAATTTACATTAGGCCACCATGTTATCACAAATTGTAGATGCTCATTGATTTTTAGAATACGGATATCAGCTGAACATTTAACTGATAAAACATGTTGATTGCTTGTCCAACAGCAGTACTCAGCATTTTAAAGTGCTGACCTCAAACTACATACATCTACATTCACTGAATCTTATGTGGAAATTGTGAAGAATCTGTAATAAAGTTATATTTCTACCTTTTTTCTTAAGAGAATAAATGTTATTATTTTCCTGGTGCAGCTGTACTCAACCTAAAGGTGGACATAAAGTATATGAGTCGAGCACTCTGTGTAACATGACAGCATAACACTCTAAATATGTCAGCATTGCAGGTATTAACTGACACAAAATGATCATAGACTTTGAAAGAATAGGGATATTTTCTTTCTCTATACCCTTACATATTAATATTTATTGTAATAGTTACTTCCTGTGAAATTGAATTACGGCCATTTTAAATGAGACCCTGCAGTGATTTTGGTAGCCATTTTAAAAATTGCCACCAGGGAAACTTTGTTAATTATTTAATAGTACTATTGCTAAGAGCACTTATAATTAGCAAATGTGTGCCAAATTTCTCTCACTCTTTCCCTGCACCGAGGGATCCTCAACATGTTCTACTTAGTAGAGCACCGAGGGATCCTCAACATGTTCTACTTTGTAGAGCACCGAGGGATCCTCAACATGTTCTACTTTGTAGAGCACCGAGGGATCCTCAACATGTTCTACTTAGTAGAGCACCGAGGGATCCTCAACATGTTCTACTTAGTAGAGCACCGAGGGATCCTCAACATGTTCTACTTAGTAGAGCACCGAGGGATCCTCAACATGTTCTACTTTGTAGAGCACCGAGGGATCCTCAACATGTTCTACTTAGTAGAGCACCGAGGGATCCTCAACATGTTCTACTTTGTAGAGCACCGAGGGATCCCCGAGGGGGGGTGCTGCTGCTCCTCTGTCGTCGTCAGCGGGGGGGGGGGGGGGGGGGGGGGGGGCTGCTGCCGCATACGCTGGTGGAGGTGTGTGCGCGCGGATCGGGGAGGAGCTCCGCCGTGCGTGATTTAAAAATATTTTTTTTCTTGCTGGCGGATTCGCGGGCCACATAAAATGACATGGTGGGCCGCATCCGGCCCGCGGGCTGTATGTTTGACACCCCTGTTTTACTTTGTAGAGCACTGAGGGATCCTACTTTACTTTGTAGATTCATGAAACAGACACTCAAATATTTAGTTTAGTTTAGTTTGTGGCCTATACAACGAGGGATTCAGTTTGTTTTTGTACTACAGAACCATAGATATAAAAATAAGGTATTGTAAATTAAGGAGAAGATTATGAGAACCTTGAACAAGTTCATAGCAGTTTTGAAGTTGTTTTAAAATATGTTTTTGTCTTGACAAACTTCATGTAGAGTACACTATATTAATTCAAGTAAAAGCATGAGCACCATCACCCACATTTTGTTATTTTGAACTATGACAGCATCAAATCTCCTCCCTCCCTCCCTCCAGGCTCACTTCTGCTGCCACATTAGCATTACATTTGCATTAGATTAGTGTTGCAAAAAAGTCGACACGTTGAATCTGCAGCTGTCCTGCCATAATCTAGAACCAATATTGATACAGGACGACTGCTGTTTAAAAAAACACAGAGAGGAAGGTGTAATGAAAACACAGACATATGGGAGGCCTGCATACCCAATTAAACATGAGTACCAGTTTTTGTAGTATTAGGGCTGAATCAGGAAAAAAGAAACTTGATCTGACAGCTGTATAGAATCTAATGAGGGAGAAAGGAAAGGAGGCAAGGTAGAGAAAAAGGCCAGTATTAAAACATCATCTACTTGTACCTTTCAATCGTTTGGTTCTGTTGTACAATATTTTGTCTCTGCCCTACCAAATCAAATAGAACCTAAAAAGGGCTTCCTCAGGATGTTTTATTCGGGAGCAGAAACCTCCACCTGAACAACACACCCAAACTTGTGGTTTAATTTGAGTTTTTTAATGATCTCATATATGTTCTTAAAGTATATATGTATTGTTTAATGAACAGAAAAATATGCTTTTTCAGGATTTTCATAGGAGTGGTGCATTAGCTTCATTATACCATGGAATGGGTTTATATTGCTTACCAGCAGCTGTTGTTTAGTGGACTAACACTGGACGCTTTCAGTCGATCTAAAGACTCAAGCCACAGACCTCTGCGCACCTTCTCACACTGTTTCTCTAACGGTATGTGGGTAATCATGTGTGAAATTAGTTTTGATTGAATTTTGGTAGCCCTCACCTGATGCAATGCTATATAGGTGCTGAAGAGAAGTGCAGGACAAGATGGAGAGACATTTGCAGCTGATACAGATATCTTGCCACCATTTGTTATGGTTGTAAAGTGTTTCATTTTAAATTAAATTGTCAGGAGAACTTTTAGAAATGCACACAGTTCAATCCCAAATAGTTAAAGGAGCGTTATACGACATTCAGAGCGTCAATACATCAGCAAACAACTATTTTCTGTGTAAATATCAAGTGAAGTAATGATACACACACTCTCCCTTTATCAGAGCTTCACCTTCCTTTGTTTACATAGCCGGGACGGCCACCAGTGCTTTTAGTGCATGTGAGCGTGCCCTATTCATTAGCTCACAGCCTTCTCTCTGCACTGCTCTCATACATTCCAAAGTTCTATTAGCTGCATATTTATATCAAGAATACAGAAACAATAGAGGGGAGGAAAGAAAGGAAGGAAGGAAGGAAGGAAGGAAGCGAACTAAAGTGCTGCTGAGTTGACTGAATATAAGTGATGTTGATATGATGAACAGCCACTGTGTCCTCTACCGTAATCAGTCATTCTGTCCTGACAGACTGAATTTGGCCATTTATTTCAAGAAGGGGATAAGAGAGCAGTGAATAGAGATGGATGGATTATAGAAAGAAAGACAGTCAGCGATAAAAGGAAGCATGGAGAGGCAGACACGTGTTGAAGAGAGAGAGAGGCAAACAATGCTGATATTGAGAGTGGGTTATGTGTACGAGTCAGGTAGATAAAGAGAATGAGGGATTTAAAAAGACAAATACCCTGTCTGGACTCATCAGGTCTGTGCTTCATTTTGCCCAGGCAGTGATGAGGTGAGGATTAAGTTCTGATGAACGTCCACCAGGTTAACATGTCGGAGGTCACTTACTCTCAAACAAAGTTTTAGAAGGTTCATTTTCAGCAACAGAACTTCTCACACTATATTGATATTGTGCATACTATGCAGATTGTCAAACTACCATTTACAATGTCAAAAATGTACTCTCATACCTGATTTTTGGATCAACACAGATAGTAAGTCCTAACAGAGCTATCAAGGCCGGTCACAGCAGGGAGCAGAGCAAAATCCAGCACTGTTGTGCCCACATATTTACAGAGACCTGGCTCTATGGTGGCCTCCCGGATCAAGCTGCACTTGACGAGCGGACTGCAGGAGGACGCAGGACTCCAATGGGACGAGAGGAGGCAGACTCTGTTTACATCAATGAGGCTTCGTGCTCAAACATTTTTAATCTTAAGATGCTGAACATATTATCTGACCAGAAAACTCAGTGTTTCTGTTGCTGTTATTTTCATTCCTCCATGGCATTGTGGAGGTTGGTTTTTGGCGCTATGCAGGTTACACTCGTTGTGATTTTGATTCTTCACAGTACATGTTGTATACTGCAACTAAAAGCTTTAGACATCAAGCTTCTCAGTACCTGAGCTTGGCTTGACTTACCTTGTTTAGAACCAATTTCTCAGGAAACTCTCTGACGTCATTTTAAACGCAACACAAACAGTGATAGCACTTTGATGCCTGCAAGAAAACATCTTTCTTAGTTTCACTCAAATTTAAAGATTGAAATCGGTTTGGTATGGTGTTAATTGATGGTGTAGTTTATCAGCTACATAGTGTATATCAAGGAACTGATGAGTCTGGTTGTTGCACTGACAAGGAAATATTAAGTATTAGTATATTAAGTGGAAAAAGTGGCCAAAACTAATGAATGAAAAATCAACCCTTAAAAGTGGGCTCTTTAACAGTGTAATTACAATAAAATGAGTTAATTTAAATAGTGACTGAAAACATGCTTTTGTTCTCATTTGCTTCACTGCCACAGTTAAATACTAAAATTAACAAAACTACTTTTAAATTGTTTTTTTTTGCTCAGGTACTGTCTGTAATGAATTCATCAAACATCAAGGAGAGAATGTGACAAGAGATACTGTACAATCAGACTTCTGAGTGATGTAGTAGAAAATAAAGACAAGTGAAAAGCATGTGCTCCTACATTAACGAGGAGATTAAACGGCAGAAATACATTCTCTACCATGGAGCCATTTGGGTAAATCTGATGAAAGAAGACTTGTTTTGATCTGTGAGCCGGTTCATAATGGTGTGTTAAAACACATTTGGCATGAAAAGATGGTTCCACACAAACACAAGTGATTAAAAAATACAATGGGTTGATTGTCATTGAATTTACACACCGAGTACATTCTTGCTCCTCAGAGGATTTATTTGTTGAAATAGTATGACCCCATGACCTTTACCTAAGTGCCCAGCTTGCTGTAAGAAACATGTTATATTTAGCACCACTACTGAATACTAAATAAATACTCTTACCTTTAGACACTCAGAAGATTTAGTCATTTTCCAAGTAACAAGTTTGTCATGAATATGAATAGAAAATATCCTGGTCTGTTATAAAGCTAAAGTCATTTCAACAGTGCATTGTCGGCAAACGAGAAAATGAGTTTGTGCTTCTCTGGATTTATGGACAGTTTGTGTGTGTGTGTGTGTGTGTGTGTGTGTGTGTGTGTGATATGAGTTTGGAAAGCTTTAACTGTTCAGCTTTGTAAAGTAGGGTGAACACTGTGGGCACTTGTCAGACGGACAGGACAGATTAGTAACTCATCATCAGCTGGAATGGAGGTAGTATTCAATTCCACTTAGCGTATAACCCATAATACACATTGACAGGCACACTCTCAATAACACTGGTTTCTGCAAGGTTGTCCAACCCCACACACACACACACACACACACAGACACACAAAGACAAAATCATGAAATGCATCTAGAACCAGGTCTTTTATCTTTGGTGGAGCTTCGGATATTTGAGATGTGGAATGTGGGCTTTGCTGCAGGCGTCGTTTAAAGCCCACTCGTTGTTGCTTTGTTTTTTTTCCTTCATGAATTCTAATAAAAACATCTGTCAACAAAAAGCCTGCATTAGGGTGGTCTGTTCCCGGTGCTTCACTCTGATGCGTCTGCACTTTTTCTCTTCATTAAGTGTAACACGGCTGACCTTGAGAAAGAACTTTCCCTCAAAAAGTGCAGGCGTATTGTGCATTTGTCAACTAACATATATGATAATGATGAAGATGGCGATGATGATGATTGTAGTAATGGTTATGACTTCTTATTCCTACAAAATCATTTTGTTGATGGTTTTGGTATTGAAGTTCAATGATTCCTTGCTGAATTTGTACTATTTGAACTGGCTGATTTTATAAATACCTTCAAACCTGGGATGGCCAAACTACAGCAGGATTTTAGGACATAAATTGCATTATGCACATTGTACATCCAAGTGCAATAGACTATAACACTGAAAAGCATCTCTTATGCTGGGAAATTGAAAATAACAAAAAGCATAGAATAATTCAAATGAAATTAGGAGGAGTTTAATTTAACTTAGTTCTACCTTGGCTATGTTGGACGCATGAGCAGCTCTGGTTAAATAAAACATATTTTTCTACATTAATACAATATTATTATTAATAATTAAATGACCAATATATATATATATATATAAAATAATCAGGAAGCAAATTGGGAATCTAAATTATTTAGGAGCAGTGGCTCAAAAAAGGAATTAAGATGGCTATTGTAAGTAATTCATATCTATTTAAACAACTCGTGGGGCACAGCAGAACAGCATTTAAATTCCACAAACAGTTAGTTAACGATAAGGAAGGCGAAGCACACAATATTAAACTCACTAAATTACTAAACCAAACAAACCAAAAAGAGTGTGTCAGGGTTGTTTGTGTGTGTGTGTGTGTGTGTGTGTGTGTGTGTGTGTGTGTGTGTGTGTGTGTGTGTGTGTGTGTGTGTGTGTGTTTCCATGCTGCAGTGGATGGAGTTCCCCTCAGCCAGTTCCGGCATTTCATCTACACTCGCCATGGCGTGACTGGCTGACTAGTGTGCTAACCTCAGCCTATGTTTCTAACAGCGTAAAACTAAAAGATTCTGTGCAGAACTCCCGCTTTTAGTGCCACAAAGTAGAGCGCAGCTTCTGGGACACTTCTGAAACGAGTTGCTGCACGTCTGGTGGGTTTGGTTGAGTAGTAAGCATAAACATAACTTGCCAAGGGGCCCCTGGGACCCCTGGGGCAAAAATGTGGGCCCACTCAACACTAAATTGCTTTCATTGTGAAGCAGGTACAGGAAACGCCACGTGTTTGTCGCCGTGGTCAGTGTTGACATTCATTGTTCTTTAATTAAAAGTGGGTATACAAAACAAGGCAATGGTCATGATTTTGGAAATTCATCAGCTTTGTATTTCATGTTTTTTGCAAAGGAGTAACGGTAAAAGAAGGAACAAGTTAGATGAAAAGCTGCAGCAAAAAGACTGCATCTTTACTTCTTTTCCGCCAACTGGGCCCTGCTGTTGTGTGGAGAACCAGGCTGACGCTGTTCAGCATGAAGTCAGTCACAGTCACAAACACTTTTGACTGACGTCTTTATTAAAACAATATTAGTTGTATTGCCTGCACTGAAAGCAGATACACCAGCTGCTCTTCAGTTGTTTTTTCAACAAAATATTTAGAAATGTTTTTATTTATCATTATTCTACTATATAAGGTAAGTGGGTGGATAGAATAGTTTTAAAATGGGGTTTTACTTGCTCTTGGTTTGAGAGGCCACTATGTGAGTAAAGCCCCACACTTACAATGTGAAGTGCCCTGAGTGTGGGAAAGCAACAATATGCATGCCCCAAACCTTAAGCAATGAAAGCAGATGGCACTAATGTATTGCTTAGTGGGCTGATTGTCTGTTGCCCCTCTGCATTTTGATGGAATACATGCCAACTACAGTTGTCACTTGCTGGTAGCTGACAGAATTTAGTATTTATTTTAAAGAAGACAACATGAACAATGTGGATTATCTTTAACAGTACAACCCGTCGGTGGCCACCAGCACCAGTAGTTTGTCATTGCCTTCCAAACAGCACGTTTGAGGACTGCTTTCTCAGCTGCCTTCTTTAAGATAACATTTTTGTTAGGTTTAGGCAACTTTAACTACTTATTAGAGTCAGAAAAATGTTGGTGGTCAGTGTGCCATTATGGCAAGGGAAACGTATGGCATGATCTCTAATCAAAGCCAAGTCAAGGGAAATCAAAGTGGTAAACTCTGAAAGCACAGTACCTTGATTTTCAAGGATTCAAAAATTATTTATTGTCATTATCAGTTGTTGCCCAAACAAAAACAGTAGAACATTCCTGTAATGCATTCTTTGAATTTGCATCATAAGGAATGTAAACAGCAGCAACACAAACAATTCTCTGGCCAGATAACATGGCCGACATATTCACATTAAAAACTCAACATGAGGGAAACATTGTCCATCAACTGTGACTGTGTTTGAGCACCAAGCATCATGATGTAAACACAGAGTCCTCCTCCTCTGGTCCACCAGCGTCCTGCATTATTTTCCTGCAAATGAACATCAGACAGCCAGCAGTAGGCTGGGTAGTGGTGTAGCCTCAGGTCCTAGCTGTTAGCTTAGTTTCCATCTCGGCTCTCCTCCCTATCCTCCCTGCACAGTTCGGTGGTGCTTGATTCAGCAGGTCTGGCTAAGTGGGAGCTACCGGTCGCAGCATGTAAATGCACCGCTGTTGCCACAGCCTCAGTCTGACCATATGCATAGTACATATTGACACATCTGCTTTCCATCTCCAGTAGAGCATCTGTCTGCTGAATGGTTCATCCAAACCTTTGCAAGCTCAATGAAGACATGTCTGAAATATATGATCAACTCAAACTACTTTACTTTGTGTAATAGGCAAAAACAATAGATTCCTGAGAGATCTGAAACTCTCAAAGTTGAACCCAGCTGTCTTCACTTAACTATATTCCAGCAGCGAGCAGTCAGTGATTTCGCAACCTTAACAATGTGTGCTGTCAAAGGAAAACCGCAAAAATCCCAAAACTTAGATTTTTCAGGTGAAATTCATCCTCATCTTGTGACAGGCTTTCCAGCACTTCTTTCTCAACATCCAGCCTACATGAACGTTTGATATTACCATCATTTCTGACATGGCATTCAGAAATGACAACTGGACAAATGCTACAGAGGTTAACTGCTACATGTATGTCATTTCAATTGTAACGCATCTGTACACTTCTACTCTCACCGTTTTATTGCATGAAAGAACTGACTAAATTGAACTGTTACAATCTTCCACAATAAAGAAAAGGAAATGAAGAAGCTAGACTTTTTCTTCTTGTTATTTATTAAGGTGTTGCTTTAAGAATAGGAACACAAATTGGAAATACTTCTCTTTGTTAGAAACAGCCTCATAATTGTATTTGCAGTAACTATTATCTAGTAAAATCAATAACATACCGACAACAGAGGCTTTCTTTCAGATCTTTATCAACAGAAAAGTTATGAAATAAAAGTTTGGTGCTTTAAGGTTGAAAGTAAAGATATATTTTTTTAAACATTACAACATATTTATAACTAAAACATGCTAAAGTATTCCAAAACTGCTGTCCCTATTAGAGATGCTAATTTTGGAAGCAAAAAAAATCTGACCCATAGTCGACCCTGGTTAACTGATCATTTATCGTTAACCAACAAGATTAGTGCCATGCATGCATGGGTGCTGTGGTTGAACTAGCTGCACAAACAGGTTGAATCCATCATTTGCCCCCAGCTGCACAGAATGCACAAAACAGGAGTTCACCTAGAGCTGCACGGCTATGGCCAAAATCATAATCGTGATTATTTTGATCAATATTGAGATCACGATTATTTATCACGATTATTCATTAATTTTAGGGACATCTTTTTGTTGCACTTTCATGTTTAAATGAACAATACCACTGCTTCCACTTCCATTGTTGTGCTACATTCTGGCTAATGTACAAATCTTTGCATCAGACTGGTCCTTATCACAGTGCATCTCGTAGAAGGAAAATATAAATAAAATAGTATCAACACTTTTTAACCTTTTTTTTTTTTGTTACCCCTCTTTGGCCAAATCAAAGGCGATTGCATCCGTTATTTCAGTGCGTCTTTGGGAGGTGGATGGATACGCTGTCGCGCTATGCAGGGTCGCTCTTATGGTTTTCTCGGTTGACGTTGGACATGGACGGAGATTCAGTGAGGTAACATTAGCTTTGGCCTTAATGCATTCGTCGTACTGTGATTTGTGGTGATTTTTCAGGTGGTTGAACAAGTTAGTTGTATTGCTATGCGGCGCAGACACAACTCTAACGTACTCTGTGCATATGATTTGTTCTTGGGTAAGAGTTCATATTGAAAGATATGAATGAAATTATGATATTTTTTGCATTTTACTTGGTGTAGATTTTTTTTTTTGTACCTAGCTTTGTTTTTTAACACTCAAAGGCTGAAATTGGAAGAGAACATATTTGTGAGTTGGGATTTAACTGTGGGATTAAACTCGTTGTCTACAAAGAAAAGAGGATGTGATCAGCATTTGGTAAGTCAACTGGTTCGTTTTTCTACATCTAATATCTGAATGGCCCTTGAGTGTGTAGCAGAATGCGTGTTGCTGCTGTTGTTTTTCCGTTAAGCTAGTATTATTCAAACATATTGTTCGGTTTGTAAGCCTCGTACGAACGGTTTAATACGAATACGTAATGTTATATAGTTACAGCCCAAGAACCAAATAATAACCCTAACTGTGGCGCCATCATGTGGTTATAAGGTGGTATTTCAGCAGTGAAGGCCCAGGTATAAAATGCACAGCACTGATGTACACACACCATAATGCTACGTTCACAGCTGTAACAGTACTGCTAACTTCATACTAACATCATCACAATGTCTCTCTCTTCGGTACACTTGAAACCGATACGCGGGGCTTGTAATACAGGGGGAAGCCCTGGGAGAGTATTCCAGGCAGACACACAGCTAACAACCTCACAGCTAAACTGGGCCGGACTGATGCAGGGGAGACTTATTGGGAAAGTGTCTGCATGTGTCCTCGACAATAAGCGCAACATCGTGGCTGCTAACTCTCATGGACGGGTGAACATAGGGCTGCACAATTAATCGAATTTTAATCGCGATCACGATTTTGGCTGCCACAATTAAATGAGCATGATCGTCAGCGATATTGACATTTAAAATGCTCTGCTACATATCAAATCAAGCGCTTCCTCAACTAACAGTCAGCCAACCACCAGGGGGAGAACGAGGTGGGAGGTGTCATGCACGCACCCTGCAGCGGCAGCCTCAATACAAGTTCTGTCTGCAGTCGACTCCGGTATTAGAGTAGAGAGACAGACAACAGAACAGACAGCAGACGGTCACGGGTGTCGTGTGAAAGGTAAATCAAATGTCAGGAGCAGAAGGCGAGGAGCTATTCC
The DNA here is from genome assembly GCF_910591455.1 of Pholis gunnellus. Taxonomy (NCBI): domain Eukaryota; kingdom Metazoa; phylum Chordata; class Actinopteri; order Perciformes; family Pholidae; genus Pholis; species Pholis gunnellus. Next base: position 28,686,925 of record NC_136531.1, read on the forward strand.
CTCGAAAAGGACCGTCATCCGTTGTCTGGAAGTTTTTTGGATTTAGGGCAAGTGATGTTAAAACCTCTTGCACCCTCTAGGGTCTCAGGCTAGAGGGGGGGGCGAAGAGTGTACACATGTAGTACAAATCACTTTTGAGAACGAATGAAATGATATTTTAAAATATTTCAAAAACGTACATGACGAAGAGATTCTGATCAAATGGACCATGTAACCTATTTTAATCACTCAAAAACGTATATATACACAAAGTACTTCAAGGTACTACAAGTACTACCACAATTTTCACCTCAGCAATGTTCACCGTTATCGATCCCAGCCGCGATCTACGGCACTTTCACACACACACTTCATATCCAGCAGCACGAGCACAACAAACTACATCGAATGATTGCCTCCAAATTATTCTACTTTAAACCGTTATAAAGTTACTATTGATCTGCCACAGATATCAACTCAGCCCATCATCATAAACATTGAAACGCTCCGTACCTTTTAGATGTTTCCTGGATGAAAATCGAAAAAAAAAAAAAATGTATTTCACAGCCGTCTCTCTCCTCGTGCTGTGGAAAAAACTGAGTCTCTGACGAGCTTCTATGACGAATGAGTAATAATTTCAGTTGTGGCCAATGGGTTTGACCCATGAGGGCGGATCACAGTTTTCGATTATTTTATTGGCTTAAAATTCTGTAAACAACTCAAAGAACGAATGACTACAATGCCCAGACTCTGCCGGGTTCAAATCTGTGGGAATAGTTACATTCATAGTGTTATTTCAAAATGAACTTCTGTCTTCACTGGAGGTTAAAGTTTAGGCAACAAAAAACACCTATACTTAGGAAAAGAGCATGGTTGACGTTAACTTTCCTATATGACATAATGTCAATGTTTGCTTTTAGTTTTCGGTCTCCTAGATGAAAGTTCTGTGTTTGTGTGACCCATCTGCCTGTGGACTATCTCACTCTCTAAACTACAGTTGCTCTGCCCGTAATGCAATGATCAATACATTTGTGTTTTATGGTTGCGTAACACTCTTCTTTCCGGGGGGGGGGGGGTTAAATGTGTGACTTTAATCTCAGACAATTTCTGAATTTTTACTTGCAAATGTATGACTGTATGTTCTCAGAGAATATTTTTTTCTGGTACATTGTTTCTCGTAATATTATCCGCCTCCCCCAGATCCATACTTTTTTCTTCTTCTCCTTTTTTAACCAACAAAGGCCCTTTTACACAGTTGTATTGCGGATAGACATAAACTGAGTCACAAGAGACTGGACTCTTCATTTGCTATAGCCAAAACAACTTCATATGGTGACAATTTACAGCCTAAATCTTCATCATCATTTTAGCTGTTTAGCTCCTTGTTAATCAGACATGTTGAAAAATGACATGTATTATCCAGTTCTTTCTTGGACTGATGGGCTTCTTAAGATGCTCGCAGCTCTCCGCAAATTGGCAAGAGGAACCTGATAATCTGTGAACATTTGTCAAAGTATCTCTAGTTAAGATGCTTTTCCAAAGCAAATGCAAAAAGATGCGATGCGTAAGATGGGCTTTAAAGTCATCCTAGTCTGAAGATGCTTTACGTGAACACGGCCCTGCTTTGATGACAACTGGTAGAAAAGAGACTCACAAGATTGATGTAAAATACAGAAGTGTTAAGAGTAGAGGTATTCTGACAACTTTGGTGAGAATTAAGAAGGTTAAATGTTCCATCATCTCTCTCACAGTTTGAACAGTCCCTCCCCATGTCATGCCCTGCTCAGCATCCTGTTTAAGTTCAAACGTCAAAAGGTAGATTATCTCGACATGCTGCTCCGTTGTCTCTTTACTCGTCCCTTTCAGCGGGACAGCACTTTTTGCTCTGACAGTATTCTGTCTATTGTCAGAAATCTATCGATTCAAGACTCACTGCATGAGAAACAACTGGGGGGGAGATTCATATATGCATCGCGATTCTCTAATGAATGATTATGACTCGATGCAGAAAACTGAATAATCGGAAATTTCAGACTCAATTCTCAACATTATGATCACCTGTAACAATTATGTGACACCGGGCTGTCCATTCTTTACCGCTGCCCCTGAACGCAACAGACATAATACACGTGTGTCTTGTCTTGTATGGATACATTAGCTTTTAAGCCCGCTGGTTTAAAAGCTAGTGTATGGAAGCATTTGGCTTCTTTTTCCACCCGACTCGGAAAGAGCGAAGCGAATCACAAAGTAGATTCACACTTCGTTTGCCAAGGATGTTCACCCCCACTCAGACATTGAGAATCAGAGCTTTCGCTCTATGTTGCACACAACCGAGAAACAACATTCATCTCGAGGTTTTTACTGACACAGCGATACTCTAGAATCAAACCAAAGCTAAAGTCATGGAGTCACTGAGGAAAGCGGGTCAGATGGTAGTAACACGCTATACGGGACATCCGTTGCCATAGAATCCAGTATCACTGTAATCGCTCACTTTGTCTCTATATGTATAGTTTAACCACATGTTCCAGAAAGTGATATTTTTGTAGCTGAATGCTCAGTGCCTCTAACAAGGGGATTTATTTGAAGACTATATTATTTATTAGTGAATAAAAGCAGCTTGTTATGTCACATGACGGACACATGCTGATTTCTGTGTTTTACAACAGGATGCTGCTAGAGGCCCACTTTTATTTCTTTTCCTGTTGGTCCTCTTTGTAATGTTGGAAATGTAACCCTCCAGTTGAGATATCTCTTTTATTTGTTACTAATATCAATTTTATATTATCTGTTTTTTAATCCTGAATCATTACAAATATGCAGTGTTTTTAAAATAGCTGATAGTCACAGTGAGAAACAAAATCATTTATTGAAAAATGTGATGCATAAAGAAGAATCGATAATCATTTTATAAACGCATCGTAGCCTCTAAATCGGAATCGAATCGTGAAGTGCCGAGAGATTCCCACCCCTAGAAACTACTGCATTGGACGATAACATTGGTTAATATTGCCAAGACGATATGCCTTGTGATAAATAAACAAATAGTAAAGGTGCATATAAGCTATGTATTTCACACGTCAGCCTGGTTGTCTTAAAAATCAGAACCGATTTTGAATTGAATATTTTATAAATATAGGTTAAATGCTGTTTCTAGAGCAGCAGCCAACAAGTTTACAATTGCAAAGCAAAATGTCACTGGAAACAAATCTAAATTGTCAATAAAATAAATTACAAAACTGAGTGATTAGAGAAAATGAAGAAGTTCGACATGTCAGAATCAGTCATTCCTTCTGTCCTCTGTCCTCCCTAATGACACGGAGGCACCGTGGTCTTCACCAAGATGGCAACAACTTTATTAACTTTATTACTTTTACCATTGCAGTACAGAGAACAGATTTGCTTCCAGGTTTCTGCTGGAAAAGTTTCCCTTACTAAATGCTATATTTACAGCAATGGCAGAAAAAATACGAGTCAAGTAGACCAGTGGGAATAACATGAAACTGCCCGAGAAACACCTGCCTGGTAAGATCAAGTCTTCAATCCAAAGTTTTAACATTGTCGATGATTTAGCGATGATACAGCGCAGTTATATGAAAAAAAGACAGAAAGAGGAAGAGAAACTTTTGTTGAAGGAATCTCGAAATGGTTAAAAAGTAACCTGAAGCAGCTTTAGTTTTTAAGTAAGTTACTCAAAAGGATGAAATGGTGCATTTGTTGGGGACTACTGGTAATGGTAATGAAGGAACATGTCACTCAGTGCAACAGAAAACAGACTCTCAGGAATTCTTTAGAGGCCAGAAATACATTTAAGATAAAGCTTTATTCATTCATGAATATCTCCTGGAGTTAAACATTTTAATTTGTAAAACCCAATTTTTGAAATCTAAGGAAATCTTAGATTACTCTACTAGAAAAAAAAATCTTAAAATGCTTGATGCAATGTCAACTCAACATGAAGGTAATCTCCAGGAAGTTAGTCAGTGTCTTTGTCCAGGTCCCTCCCTTAATGTGAAATAGTGATCACTGCTTAAGCGCTGCTGCCAAAACCGGATTTAAAGCACCTGCTTCATCTTCAAAGGCGCTTCTCCATGTTTGATCACTTCCTGATGAAAAACTAATCTTTTACTAATGTTTTCACACTGCATCAGGCCTGTACATTAGATTAGGACTTCCACCGTGATCAAATACATCTTTGATTAATAACAAATGTTGTGAAATCAACTGAAAGTCAACTGCTAAGACACAGAAGTGAGTGGCTCCTGGCAGTAAGCAAGCAGTGTGTGTGTGCGTGTGTGTGCGCTGTCACACTGAGAAGCAGCAGGCGAATATTACACACTGAGAAGTAAATATTCACTTAGAGATAACATCATAAGCACCTTTCTCTCGTTTTCATGCCTCTTTCTCCCTCGCTCGTTCCTCTCCTTCTTCTCTCTGGGTAAATATATATGTATATATCAATCTCTCCCTCTGGTTGTAGGTATACTTCACTGACCACACATCTCCCTTTATCTACAAGAAGCAGGCTGCAGTCAGTGTGTGTGTGTGTGTGTGTGTGTGTGTGTGTGTGTGTGTGTGTGTGTGTGTGTGTGTGTGTGTGTGTGTTAGCAGATATAGTGGCAGAAGCAGTGGATTTTGGACAGCAAGGTTTGGACGAGGCTTCTTTTTGTCACAAGATGGATTCATCTATTACACACGCACATTAAACGGTGCAGAGAGTGTATATTGTGGTGCTTACGCCTCACAGTGGGGGCATTTTAGGCGAGGGCGGGGGGGCAGGGCTAAGATGTGGCACACAGTGAGAGTTGAGTGGCTTGTCTTTAAAAGCACTGGCACTAAACAGATTTTTATCAGGTGGAATTTTCTGCTGGGATGCCACAATTTAAAGGGGAAGAGCTTTGTGTAGTTTCTGGACTGAAGAATCACACCAGCTGAATCTGTGGAGATGTAGTTATAACTTCATTTATAATTATTTGATTCTTCTTTAATTCATTTGTTAAAAGTATTGCTTCATTCCCTTGATAACCCAGACATGTTGCCAATACGTTTCCAATGAAATAAAAAGTCACAAATGTAACACATTATAGCCATTTACATTTTTTTCTCATTTTCTAACATTTTTGACAAGTGCAGTGCCTTTAACTGTCAACATATTTATTTCATTTTTTATTTTTACTGATATGAATTCGGGAACGGCCCAAGGAATTCCAGGGCACTACTTCAATTCACCCACCGCCATCCCCCTCGCTGTGCACTGTAAAATAAATGAATATCTGTACCTTGAAATGTTGTTTCATCTCTTTCATGTCAGCAGGCTGGCTGTCTGTGGCTGAATGGGTCTTGTGTTATTTGGTGACTGAAAACTGTAGATTTAATAAGATATGATAACAGGATAAGGCACACTGACGTGCATCATGACGTACATTTATATATAAATGAAGCAGCTTTTATTTCATCGTGAAATCATCAACAATATCAAAACTCTTTTTCCTGTTTGAGTAAAATCCACAGCGATCAGCAGTTTTAGGAAATCACTAAGCTTTTTATGAAATAGTTATGATCCATCATCAAACAACAAATGGGTTTTTGGAGCTGAGTCACAAAAAGTCATCACGTATTAGGAGACAGACGCCATTGTCAACACGTTGTTTTGGTATTCCCATTGGAGTTGTTTACAATAACAAAAAGTATAGAATATACTTTAACCATGGCAACAGATTCCCCAACTTAACCAAGTGTTTTAACTAACTATGTTTAATCATATGTAATTCTGTGCGTGCACAGACTTTGTCAGTAAAATTAATCGACAAACTTCAGTAAATAAAAAAGTGGAAAGATAAATGAGGAAGCAACACAAACTCCCTTTCTCCATAATCTCTCCCAAACATAAAAAAGCCTTTATTTTCAAGGCAACATGATTTAATACCAGAATGTGTATTGAGCGCACACCGTCTCCTTCAGCATCGAACAATGAATACAATCTGGGACTTTGCAGAATCTTCCAATATCATCTTCTTGTTTTTCAAAGGGATGTATGGAAGGTTCAGCAATATTTCCTTTTTTGGATTCTATAATCAAGGTGAACCAGGGAGACTGATACACAAAATGGTCATTTAGTGAGCAAAGTATTCCTTTAAGCCCTGACCGGCACCAGCTGAGATGCAAGTCAATCATACAGAAATTCCAGCATGATGGGCCTCAAGTCCCTGCCCAGGCCTCTATCCACATTATTGCAATGGCCTTAAGCTATAAAGCTACCAGCCCCATGGAGCCAGACCTCTGACCTCCCTTTGTTTCTCTGGGTGAAGGTACTGTATTATTAATTATCTGTTTGGACACACGCTGGACAGATATCCATGTAGACATGTCATCCATCCACCCCCCTCTCGTCTGTCTCAGATGCAACGGGTCTCCAGTCTCTCACAGGGCGAGCACAAAGACCAACTGAAACATCCAGCCACCCGGGCTGCATGCTGTTGCAGAGAATCCTACTGTGTGTGTCAGTGCTCTCCATCAAGGTACTGTTCAAAACCTGTATACTAATTTGACAAATTTGTGGAAAATCTTTTTTCCCAGGAATACCCACCTCCTTGTTTGTCACAGAAAACTTTTCAGCCAGCGGATCGAGCATGGCAAGTCACAGAGGTTGTGATAAGCTATTTAAGAAGCCATTTATATTTCATTTCAATCAGAGCAAATCCACTCTAATTAAAAAAATTCATTGTAAACTACTCAACCTTTACTGGCGACTTCTCATTCCCAATAATCAGGTGAAGTCATTAATGAGCGACCGCTAGCGCTTAATTTCTCTCCCCACTAAGTCCACTCTCTTTTGCATTTTTATTTCCTTCAGTAAGAACAGAGCAATAAAACGATAAGAGAAGTTGCCGCGGAGAAAACCTTTAACACTTGGAGTAATTACTTCTCTTTGTGTCTTTCTTTTTAAATTAATTTTAATTACAGGCGTCACTGCCTGTAAATGTCCACTTTCTGCTAATCTAAAGTAATGTGACTGCTAATGAAGAGGGAGTTTAATGTGTAGAGACAAGTGGCCTTTTGGCTTGGAGACACTCCCCCGCTGGCTCACTTACCCAGTGGTCAAGGATACATGGGCAGGTGGACACACACACACACACACACATACAGAGCACATGCAGGTTATATTTGAGCACCAAATATCCACTTGGTCTCTCACACATATCAATAGCTTCATATTGTCATACAGTGTAAATCATTTAATGGTTCATGGAGTTGCATTATAAAGGGCCTTTGTAGACTGTAGGTGCTTTACACTACATTCAATTTAGGGCTTAGTATCACGAACAAGGACACATGACATGCAGATTTGTGGAGTATCGAACCACCGATCTTCCGATTAGGACAACCTACTCTACCCTGAGCTTCCACTGCCCCATTAACACAGAAGACAATCCTCTGATACAGGAACATTTAACTCCATTAACTGAAGCAGTTGTTTTCATTTAAATGTACATTGAAGATTTTTCACGGTCGCCCCATTCCATCAAATTTAAATATTGTATATAATATAAAATAAAGCTCAGCTCTTTTCCGTCGGCAGTGTGTATGCATGTGTGTGCGTGGAACCGCGTCACCAGGGCATTGTTAAACACACCTTATTTAAACTCGACAGGAACAATAGAACAACTCATTTCAATAGAAATGGACATTAAATTCATAGGGTTACATTTGAGAATGTGTTGGCTCTACACGCTGTTTAAGACCACCGTCTCTCTCTCTCCCCCAAAGCTTCTGTTAGTTCTCATTACAAACCATTCATTTTCATGCACATTCCAGGGATAACCAGGATCCTAAAGTGTGCGATTTCATTTCATGAAGGGATAGTTACGTACTGTAGTTGGATTATTTGGAAGCGATAACGCCAACTTGGTAAGTAAGATAAAGTCACATTTGAGTGATTTCTTTTCCTCCCCTTATGTCGGTCTTTTATCGTGGACAAGGAGCTAACAGTGTTGCGATATTCGAGAGATAAACTTTGTGAGGAGAAATAAGCTAAAACGGGTCAGATGTGACATGAATACCACGTGTTTGCTTGTTCCCCGGGACAATAAGGATATTGTGCTGAAGCTTTAATATGTTTATATATAAATTGTGTGTGTATGTGTATATATGCACACAATCATAGTGATAATAGCAAAAATATGCTGCTTGCCCAGCAGACAAAGTTAGCAACTAGTAGGTGAAGAAAATGAAACATCTAGCATCCAGAGAACAACGTATTTAGTTCTATTTATTTCAAGGAATCATAGGATTTGGCGGAGACCAAAAGGGAAGGAAAATTGGACTTCCAATGAACAGGTGACCCGAAACATGACTTAAAATAAACGCTTTACTTGTGTGCTTAACTTTATTAGGTGACAATACGTCAATGTGGTTAGAAAGAAAATAATCAGTAAATATTGCTGTAAATGACACTATGCACATCAAGGGGGAGATGAATTGTGGTAGCGCCCTGGAATTTCTTGGGCCGGCCCCGGTTTTTAATTTTTTTATGATCTAAAGTAATAGATACACCATATCCATATCCTGAAAGTATACTTACATTGGTAACAAATGTTGAATTGTGAAAATACATACGAACAAATAAACATCACAGTTGAAGTTATAACTGGATGACCTTTAGATGTTCAGTGGTGATTATAGGAGTAAAATGATTTGTTTATTTGATTGTCGTCTATCTACCCCTAATAATTGGCTGTTATACTGTGTAACATTCAAAAAGCCAGCCTGCAGTTCTGTCACCATAGCAACTTATTTAGAGTCCATTTTCACCTTATGCTGCCCCACTAATGTTTTTCAAGTCAGGTTTGAACACAATAGTATTTGTTCTTTTAGTTTAGCTCTAGTAGCGTTGTAATCAATCAAATATATTGGGACCATTCAGCAGCTACACTCCAGCGATCTGATGGCTTGATAGTAGCACGTCCATTATCCACAAAAGACTGGGAGGACGATAAATGCATGTCTTGAAATCACATATAACAACAATTTGAATTACTTTGCAGTGTCGTGTAGCTGGCTCCGTTATGAGGAACTAAACCTGCCGGTCGGACTCGACATGCAGAATAACGACGATGTCGTCAGTACTTTTGTGATTACTCTCACTGCCAGAAGTGTAGTCAAAGGTCCAAACACAGAGTTGAAATGTATAAATATTATTTCATCTGGAGGGCAAATTAAACCAATCTGTCATTGAATCTGATGGCTAACAGGCTATCCCCAAATTGGTGGTTCTTGATTTAATTTATTGTTATTTTTTAAATATGAAACATGCAGTGCTGACCTGTGTACCCTTTCTGGCAATGAGAGTAACAAAAACACTGTTGACATGTGCTTTCTAGACTCAAAAAACGTCGGCCTTAATTTCCAAATAGCCGTTATTTGGATAAAACTGATGACAACTGATGACAACTGATGAATCTAAATGGTCACTTTCTCATCAAATAATGAAAGCCTTTTTTAAAGCTTAAAAACTGTTTTGGCAAGTTAAGGCCGATAAAGCTGGCAGTGCAAAGCAAAGTAATAATTAAGATTCCAAAATATAGCAATCCGGAAGCATCCTAGTACAGGCAAAGAACAGGGAGAACAGGATCGACCCACTGAAAAACAGGCCTGACCTCAGGAAAGTTTGACACCATCGGTAATTCCTACACCACAGTAAAAAAAACAAAAGAGGCTTTTTACAGCTGGCTTCGCGTCTGCATGTTGATCTCTCCAAGGACTGGACGTTAATGTGGAATGTGCGTAATTTTGCTGGGATTTTGAATTTGGACTAATATGTGGGTCAACCTGATCCAATCACAGTGGATCAGGTGGAGACTTCTGATTTGACTCATCACAGCAACTCAAGATGTTTTTCTAGTTTTGTTTTCACATCATGATGTCTAAGTGGGGGAATCAGGAAGGATGTCCATCACCAGTCTGTAAAATCTGCAGTCTCTCACCCTGCCTCATGGAGCCGCTGACCCACTTTAAACTACTTCACAGGGAAACCTTTCTTTATTATCCAGTGACTGGGTAGATGCTGTGTCTGAGCCTTTTACACAAAGACAAAACTAGCATCCTGGGAAAACTTGGACTTACATGGACTGGCACATAACAACAGCTTTCTGAAGCAAAAGTTTCAAAATGATACTGTAAATACTGATCAAACCTTATTTAAAGCTTATGAATAGCACACACGCTGTTCCTGTATGTCAAGGAGCGATGACGACCCATATATTAAATGTTAGCTAGCAGGTCAAGTTCAAGGTTGTGTCAAACTCAAGATGTCTAGAGGAATTCTTTAATTCCAAGGTTTTTCTCACAGAAAAACAAATGAAATTGTCTGAATGTTAGGCACTAATTTTGTGCTATATCTTCAGTCATTGAATGTTTGTTTAGTTTCCAAATTCCAATGCAGTTTTGCCACTGAGTGATGCCACTGAGCAATACTTTGTGTCACTGGTAAGCTTACAGTAAATCTGAAGTTGAAAGTCACGGTGCCTGTGGTGGTGGCTGAATATAGGTGCTTGGGCTACGTACGCACCAGAGGATCATGTGAGCGATACAAAATGTCTCTTGAATTTGAAAAACAGCACACCATCTTGTTTCAGGGTTGGCTTTGATTGGCTAGTCACATCTCTGCAATGCAACACAGTAGGAAAAAATAGGTCATGGCCCTACATTCAAGTCCAAAGCAATACAAGTAGAGTGAAAGTCTTGGAGATTTGAGAGAGAATGCTGTGTGCCAAGACTTTGAATTTCAAACGAGAGTTACTAGCAGTAAACATGTTGACTCAAGGTCTCAAAGCATTTAATGTTTGGGTCGGTCATCATCATATTTCAGTTTGTTAGCGAAGGTATACTAGTGCTCTCACGCCTTGATAGAAATTGTCAAGTGCCTAAAATGTATCCCAATCAATATCCAGCAACTAGGATATTCAGTTTTTCCACCTTCGATGGAGAGCCTGAAGAGTCCCAAATGGTGTGTGTCTGTCAGCATTTGAAGGGGAAACTATGATATCAGCAGAACAATAACGTAATACACAGCAGACCAGCTAGATTTTATTCTTATTTTATTCTTACTTTTTCTCATAATATGAAATACTTCCCAGAGAACAGATAATTGGGATCTTTTTAGTACATTCAGACATTTTTAAACACGTGTGAGCTATTAAAGTGATGGGGTTGATAAAAAAAAGTGACTTTCCCAAACAAAAGACACAACAGAGGAGGGAATGGTAAATAATGATGTCATGCGCTGACTCAGAAGAGATATCATTATATAAGAATGGTTGATCTTCAGAAGAATATATATAAAAGCAATACAGAATGCCCGAGAGCATTATGTTCCATTATATTTTGAATTGAATTTTGTTTTCCTTTAAGACATTTTCATGATAGATTGATGCATACAATTCACCAGAATGCAGGAAAATAAGGTGTTGATGCTTAACAGTAGAACCCCTGCTTCATATGTGATGTTTAAACCAAACCCATTTAGAAATAGTGACTCTTCAGAGCAGTGCAGCGAGTGATAACTTTTATTTTTAAAAACAGAGTTTACAATGCGCTTTGACAGACAAAGCAAAGCAAAAGTAGTAGTAGTGAGTAAAAAATGGAAACAGCATTTTTCAACAGAATGTAGGAGCTTCCATGCCTGTTGACCAAAACCACCCCGTGGTCTTCCACTTCTATATTGTACAATAGCATATACAGATACTGGGGATTACAGTTCTCAAATCTTTCTCTATGTTTTCAATTGTTTTCAGTGATGTAGCGAGATTTGACTAAATAAGAGAAAATATCCACAGCACACGGAAATAGCTAAACGCAATATCCCCTAAATAAAAACACAGAGCCACGAGAAGGCAAGGCCTCAGTCTGACAACCAATTTCTAATTAAAATGACTGACTTTACGTCCATTTTCACAGCAAGACTAATGCTGACGAAATGCTGCAGCCAGCTGCTGCGCCCTGTTTCCAGCCATGCTCCGAGTCTAACCCGACACACACAATACCACACACGCACACACACAGTAACAACATGCTCATACCTCCTTGGTGGATCATCGTGTTGCAATCCTCCAGTCCGCCATTTTGTAAGAGCTCAGAAGAGTTACAAAAATATCCTAAAATGTCTGCCATGCAAAAGGAGCTCAACAAAACAAAACCCAAAACATACTCCATGATGAAAACGAGAAAAAAATATTTTAAAAAGTCAACATCAGAACACCTGGCTTATGTTGAAGAAAGTTTCCCTTAATATTTTTTTCATCTACAGTTTAGTTCAATTATTTTGTGTCTTAAGGGTTTGTGGGGTGATTTTATCAGTTTTCCTTGGCGACTTGATGAGCTTTGTGAGAACTCATCCCTCGGGTAGCAGAGCTGTGGGCCTATAATAATGTCATCTGTCTCTCCCTCTCCCTCTCCTCCTCTCCCTCTCTCTCCCCGTCTTTTCAGAGATTTGTGTGTGTGATAGAGGCCTCAGTGAGAGACCAAGCGCTAACCTTTACTGCATTGGCTCACACTTAATCCCCTCACCCTGGGGTGACTGGCACACACACACACTCTACATGCATCCCCCACTGTTCCTCACACACACAAAAGTAGAACAAAACACAGCGATACACACACATATACACCCCTGCTTTGTGTAGACGAATACATGTAGACGTGTGCATGTTTCAGTGTGCACCCATTTAGGTAGCCATGGGAGAAAAAAAACACAACACCACAAAGAAATTAAAACTAAATACTTTAATATATTTGGGACGGATCATACATTACAAATGGTTAAAAGAAATACCCCGACTGTGTTTAAAATCCCTTTTTCATTCACTTTTCCCAAATATAAACTCTGTAGTCTACAGTGAGCAGTACATTTAGATCTCGGACACTTATGAATCAACATCATTTTGCATTATCAATAAATGATGTAGTGAATATGACTGCAGTGAGAATGTTAGCAGACACTACTCTTTTGTTGCATTGAGATTTGTAGGCCATAGATTAGAATTCACACTGATGGAAAGTCAATACGGAGCATTGGAAGGTTAATCAGGACTGGTTTCAGAGGTTTGGGATGATATTAAAATTCTTATGTGTGTTTCTGGTAACTCTCTGAGTCTCATCTGTTGCATGTGTGAGCAATCGGAAACACTCATGGTGTTTCTCAAAGTTAAGGATGCTTCCTTGGTAGGATGGGTCCTACAGAGGCAACGCTCCTTCCTAGCATTCAGAGAGCACTCAGCCTAGTGAGTGTGCCGGTCTACAACATAAATGGAGGTGTTCTTCTTTTACATTATTTAGAATAATTTAGTACATTGCAATTTATTTTTGGAATGTTGATTTTGCATTCCTCAAAACAACATACACAGATTTAAAACATGTCGGCCTATTACAACATAAATAAAATCAACAGGGATTTTTACAATCATAATTTATAAACTGACAAAACATAATTACTATGCTCTCCTTAAAGCCACCTGACTCAATTAAAAAACAGCAATTTTACCTCACTGGTTGTAAAACACACCTAATTCAAATAAGGGAAATTAAATAAAACAATCAGCAACTCTGATTTGGACAAAGTAAAGTTATATGTGATAATATGCTGCCGTCCCCGGCCTCAGTGCCATTCATAGCTTGCTTTAAGAGTGTGTGACTGCACAACCAAAGTCTTAACAAACTTATACATTAGGCCTTGTAGATCTAATAGGAGTACAAATGCAGTGACTGGATGGCAATTTCTCACCTCAAATTTGTTCAGAAACAGATTTTGGTGGACTGCTAACAAACTACTCAGACAAGCATAAGCACCAGGCAGGCATGCTGGGATATATGGGCCTTCCGTATCGAAGCAATACTCTCAGCACTCACAGAATGCGATGTCTTCTCGGCTCAGGCATAGCTTATTTAATTCCCATTAAGGTTTAATGTTTCAGTATAATTATGTTATTTTGGACAAAAGAGTTTATTGTTCAACTGTGAAATGTAGTGCCTCTATCTTTGTTTATACACATACACGCACACACACACACACGCACACACACACACACACACTCACACAGAGGATATATAAAAGAATATAAGAACATCGGCAGATTAATCGAAATATATATATATATATATATATATATATATATATCAACATCTATTCTAAAAATCCAGTATCGGTCGGGCTCTACTACACACATCTCAAACTATCCTTACACACACATCAACTGTATCACACACACACATCACACACATCTCAGAGGGTAGTAGTCATGACATTGTCTCTTACTAAACAACAATGATATACACTGCTGGAAACCTGGGCATGAAAATACACACACACTGGCTACAACACACACACGCACACACACACACACACACACCCTCCTTGATAGCCTCAATAGGAGGGTGTGTAAAGCGGGTAGGGAGCCGGACCCCTCTGTGGAGCTTTGGATTATGGGATAGCAGTAAGATGAAAAAGAAATCGGGGGGTGTGAACAAAGAAGGGGAGGACGAAAAAAAGATGGAGATGAAAGAAAGAAAGAAAGAAAGAAAAAATAAGATTTCAGTAGAGGAAGGATTGATGACAGGGAGAAGGAAATAAAAGAAAGAAGAAAACAGGGTTGAGGAGAAAGGAGAGAATGAAGAACACATGGAATGAGAGAATAAGAGATTGTGGAAAAAATGATGGAAGCGAGGAAAGGGGAGGAGAGAGGAAGGAAGAAAATAGTACCAAGAAGGAAATGGAAGCAAGGAGGGAGAGAGGAAATGGAATGAGGAGGAAAAGAGGGAGGAATAAGATTAAGTTGACTTACATGAGCTGTTTTCCACTCCTGCACTTCAGCAACAGATCGAAAGATGGAGGAAGCTGAAGGGAAAGAGAGAAGGAGTCACTTCAGGTCAATCGTCTTTCAAGGAAAGAATTTCCTGGAAAATGTAAAATACTAAAACATAAAAATTCAACCAGATATTGATGATTTTTTCATTGTATGTAATTTCATTTCTTACAGTATTGGTTACAATTGATAAAGCAATACAAAATGGCTGCTGGCGTTGTAAGATTTGTCCTGATTTGTCATCAGAAAAGGAGGATTCTGAGGTCTGAAAAATCTGCTGAAAATAAGTCAAATAAAACAGCATTATGAAGAGAGCGTGCAACCTTCGTAATTCGTTCTGTGTCTAGCCATCGGTGACACATTGTTGGGGAACCACCTCTCACACACACACACACACACACACACACACACACACACACACAAACAGGGTCATAAATAAACAGTGACACTGTTTAACATTATGACCTCATGCTCTCAAGCTTTGCACAGTATGTATACGTGCTCCTAAACTAAATATGACTGCATCATATGACACTGCATGCGTGTACGTGTGTGTGTGTTTAATGGGACAGTAATACAGAGCCCGCCCTGACAGCAGCTCTGTAGCGCCATCTACTGATCAGGACACTGAGGAAGACAAGCTGGGAAAGTACCACAGCAGCACTGAACCCTCCCAGTAACACCCGTTACAAAAAGGCATGTTGGAATGTAAATGTACAATTTGAAAAACAATTAAATATATACAAAAAAGACACATTATGTCAAAAATGGGTCGAATGTACATAGAAAGTGATGTGTGCATTATACAATGTGGATGAAATATATTCACACTGACATGCATTATTATCTACATAAATAAACAATGTAAGCACATTTCCCCTAAGATATGAAGTCATCATAAAATGCCGATAAAAGACTAATTGTAAAAATGTGAATTTATCTTTTAAATGTAATGTTAATGCTTCTAATAATATTCAAATTAATACAATTTATTCCAATCTAATATTTTCAAGTTGGTTAACTGGCAACTGGTAATGTTAAAACATTGTTAATTATATGTCTCAGAACTAGTGGTTTGAATTGTTTTCCTCCCTTTTTGATCTTTACTATGAAACCCCTCGATCTGTGATGAAATACTTTCATGTTTAGTGGAAACAGTGCAGTTTTGTGGTGTTTGAAGATAATGGTAGCTTTTTTCAATTCAACAGTAAAAATATTTAAAATAATTGTATTTGATTAAATTAAACAATGGATGTAACAACAGATTGTGTTCCGTGAAATTCAAATTGACACATTGTAATTATGTAACTAATCTTCTCTGATTGTTTCCCTCGTCAGGGTCATGTGAGGACAGAGTGAGTCTCTCTTATATCTCTCTCACACATGCAAACACAGATCTCAGTTCACTGAGAGCTGACTGTCTGTAGGAGGAAACAGGTCAGCTGAACCAACATGCACGCTGCCCAGAACATGAGGATGATTTATCTGTCGTATCCATGTTGTTTATATTTCCTCTTTTCACTCTTACCTTTTGCCATAAATTCTTATTCTCATTCAACTTAATATTGACTCTGTACCATATCTCTTTCTTGTTTGATGTAAGTCTTCTACTCCTTCCACTTCTGTCTACTGTACAACCTCTGCATGTGCGTCCATCCTCTCCTGTCCTCTTGCTGAGGTTTCTCCTCTCACTTTCTTTCTCTTTTGTATCTAGGATGCAGGGTGTTGTATGTTGAACAGATTGTAACGCCCTCAGTGATACATTTTAATTCTGGGCTGTCAAATAAAACTGACTTGACTTTATCTCACAGTAATAATTATGATCGCTACAAGCAGCAAAGCATCAACTGGGCTGTAGTCTCATGAAGTCTTAGAGAGGAAAAAATCATTGTTATGGACAGATTGTCCTATTTATTTAAATTAGATTAAATAATGAGCAATATTTACTAAGCATGTTCACATTAGTATATCTTACAACAATATAAATAAATAATTGTTAATATTTGTTTATGTGTTGGTACGATTGTGTGTGTGTGTGTGTGTGTGTGTGTGTGTGTGTGTGTGTGTGTGTGTGTGTTCTTATCAAAAGACCCTGTACAGAATATTCAGTAATGCATACTAGAGCAACTAATAAACTATGTGTTTGACAGCTTTTGCCAAAGGTTGCAGTGTAGGTCTATGTCGGTTTCCTGTTTTAATTTCATACATGCATCAGGATGTTTGATGAGAATCAGTCCGGCTAAATACTTCGCGTAGACATTTGTAACCAGTTAGCAGCTACCATCAGCTATCACCATCTTTAGCATCTTCACCAACAGTACAGTATGTGATCCTGGAAAGGTTTTCAATAAAAGCAAGGTGCTGCAGATCAGGTTTGTGTGGTAAAGCATTCAATCCAATGCTGAGCATATGGATCTATCTTGATTGTGAATTACATGCACATTTGTGTACTTATTGGGCAAATGCAATTAAATTGCTGCCAGAGACAAACAAATCGTCTGGAAAAAAGTCCAGACTGCATTTCACAGGGTTCAACAAGCTGGCTGTATCTCTGTGAGCTGATTATCTGTTATCTGGAACTGCTACAGCAGGATGAGAGAGAATCATGGTGGCCATCCATCACCTGTCCAAGTTAAGATGAAGTACCGACATAGGACATGACAAGACACTGCTGACATCAACAAAGGACAAAACTGTCTCTTTAAGGGATAGATAAACAAGATAAACAATGATTTGTAATGCTTTCCATTACACTCAATACAATGTCCATCTATTTATAATTCTATTCATTCTGCAAACTACATGATCTTCCGAACCCCTTAGGCAGGGCTCCAGACTACCTTTTCCACTGGTAGCACATGATTGGTCACACCCCTTTTCTGTAAGGCATGGTATATTGATGATAATTTAACTTTTTAGTCTGCAGACCACTCAAAACGCTTTGTACACTACATACCATTCAAATCCATTCATACAATGATCCTTCAGGATTTACAGTGATAGACCCGCTCTATCTGATTACTTTATTCACTTGTTATTTGACAGATGAAGATTTTAAAACACTATAATGAGTATATGAAATTAATACATTGATATACAATGAATGAAACCACCCAAGCGTATAAGAAATAGCTCTATTGCAGCAAGCTACAACATCAATGCATCTTACATGTTACTGCATCAATATTAATCTATCATTATATGAAGCTAGCGTAAGTTCATGCAGGACACGGAAGTTATACGCCCCAGCTGTAACCAGCTGACAGCCGGCCGATTGAATCATAGCTTCCGATCGGCCACGCACCAATCACAGCCCACTCTCACTTCACGGAGGTTTATTTAAATATGGCTTCCTTCTCACTGATTCATTCTACATCTACGCTGCTACAGACCACACTGCTGGCGAAGCTTCGCCTCCTCCACCCCAGCCTCCACCTCTTTGTTAGTTCATCTTCTGGCAAATGTTTGAAATGTATTTAAAAAATGTACCTCTGTCCTGTAAACCCAGGGGGGTTATTGCTCGTGCTCCCGGTCTTAGCTCAGTAGCTGCTGGCTAATCCGGGGAGCATTCAAAGAGCGGAGCCATTATCGCCAAGTTTAACTGTATTCCATTTGTTGCAATAAATGGTTAAAATCTATAACGAGAGTGTTCCTGACTGAAATATAATAATCTAACAACAAAAGAGCCCATTTGACTGCATAATGAGTACTTTTACTTTTATAGCTTTAGGTACATTTTCTTGATTATATATACATGCAGGACTTTTACTTGAAACAACTTATTTTTTAAATCATGCAAACTTTTATTTAAGTATAAGATCTCAGTACTTCTTTCACCACTGGTATTAATCAAAAACACTGGCTCTGGCGGTTTCCCCAGCCTGCACTTTTCATCATCAGTGACTAAGAACCTCTCGTTGCCTAGCAAAAAAGGAATGCGCTGTTACATACTTCTTACTGGGATTGTGATTAATTAAGTGACGCATGAGTCAATGTGCACTAAAGTATTCATATTGATTAAGAAGTGGAAATGTATTTGTTCAAAACGGATAATGATAGGATGGTCAAACCAACTGTTTTGGATTTGAACGGGACTGAAACCGAAGTCCTTCAGAACATGAACTTCAACTCGCACTGATGAAAAACGTGAGAGTGAATCTTGGTTACAAACCAAAAATACACAGCATTGATGACTTTATGGCTACTGTGACTAAATGGCTGCCTGGTTTCACAACCAGGCCTGATGATTATGCTGCTTTTGGCAACAGTACTTTTGTAGTTTCCAACAGGTCTCAAGGGAGGGCACGCTCAAGTGTTTTATCCACCACCTCTGCTTGTATCTGTGCAGACGC
Organism: Pholis gunnellus; assembly: GCF_910591455.1. Classification (NCBI taxonomy): domain Eukaryota; kingdom Metazoa; phylum Chordata; class Actinopteri; order Perciformes; family Pholidae; genus Pholis; species Pholis gunnellus. The sequence continues at coordinate 28,706,111 of NC_136531.1, forward strand.
AGAGAAGGCATCTTTGATGGCATAACTAACTCCACTAAAGGACAAGCTTACATTGGATGAGGAAAAGCAGGAACTCAATAAGGAAATCGAGCAACTAAGAAAAAAAAGGGGAAACTCTGGAGCTACAATCCAAGTTGTATCAAGACACACTCACCACATTTAAGATTAGGCTTAAGACTTTCCTTTTTGATAATGCTTATAGTTAGGGCTGGCTCAGGTTTATAGTTAGGGCTAGCTCAGGTTTATAGTTAGGGCTAGCTCAGGTTTATAGTTAGGGCTGGCTCAGGTTTATAGTTAGGGCTGGCTCAGGTTTATAGTTAGGGCTGGCTCAGGTTTATAGTTAGGGCTGGCTCAGGTTTATAGTTAGGGCTGGCTCAGGTTTATAGTTAGGGCTGGCTCAGGTTTATAGTTAGGGCTGGCTCAGGTTTATAGTTAGAGCTGGCTCAGGTTTATAGTTAGGGCTGGCTCAGGTTTATAGTTAGAGCTGGCTCAGGTTTATAGTTAGGGCTGGCTCAGGTTTATAGTTAGGGCTGGCTCAGGTTTATAGTTAGGGCTGGCTCAGGTTTATAGTTAGAGCTGGCTCAGGTTTATAGTTAGGGCTGGCTCAGGTTTATAGTTAGAGCTGGCTCAGGTTTATAGTTAGGGCTGGCTCAGGTTTATAGTTAGAGCTGGCTCAGGTTTATAGTTAGGGCTGGCTCAGGTTTATAGTTAGAGCTGGCTCAGTTTTATAGTTTGGGCTGGCTCAGGTTTATAGTTAGGGCTGGCTCAGGTTTATAGTTAGGGCTGGTTCAGGTTTATAGTTAGGGCTGGCTCAGGTTTATAGTTAGGGCTGGCTCAGGTTTATAGTTAGAGCTGGCTCAGGTTTATAGTTAGGGCTGGCTCAGGTTTATAGTTAGAGCTGGCTCAGGTTTATAGTTAGAGCTGGCTCAGGTTTATAGTTAGGGCTGGCTCAGGTTTATAGTTAGGGCTGGCTCAGTTTTATAGTTAGGGCTGGCTCAGGTTTATAGTTAGAGCTGGCTCAGGTTTATAGTTAGGGCTGGCTCAGGTTTATAGTTAGAGCTGGCTCAGTTTTATAGTTTGGGCTGGCTCAGGTTTATAGTTAGGGCTGGCTCAGGTTTATAGTTAGAGCTGGCTCAGGTTTATAGTTAGGGCTGGCTCAGGTTTATAGTTAGGGCTGGTTCAGGTTTATAGTTAGAGCTGGCTCAGGTTTATAGTGAGAGCTGGCTCAGTTTTATAGTGAGAGCTGGCTCAGGTTTATAGTTAGAGCTGGCTCAGGTTTATAGTTAGGGCTGGCTCAGGTTTATAGTTAGAGCTGGCTCAGGTTTATAGTTAGGGCTGGCTCAGGTTTATAGTTAGAGCTGGCTCAGGTTTATAGTTAGGGCTGGCTCAGGTTTATAGTTAGGGCTGGCTCAGGTTTATAGTTAGAGCTGGCTCAGGTTTATAGTGAGAGCTGGCTCAGTTTTATAGTGAGAGCTGGCTCAGGTTTATAGTTAGGGCTGGCTCAGGTTTATAGTTAGAGCTGGCTCAGGTTTATAGTTAGGGCTGGCTCAGGTTTATAGTTAGAGCTGGCTCAGGTTTATAGTTAGAGCTGGTTCAGGTTTATAGTTAGGGCTGGCTCAGGTTTATAGTTAGGGCTGACTCAGGTTTATAGTTAGGGCTGGCTCAGGTTTATAGTTAGAGCTGGTTCAGGTTTATAGTTAGAGCTGGCTCAGGTTTATAGTTAGGGCTGGCTCAGGTTTATAGTTAGAGCTGGCTCAGGTTTATAGTTAGGGCTGGCTCAGGTTTATAGTTAGGACTGGCTCAGGTTTGCCTTGGACCAGCCCCTAGATAAGCTGCTATAGGCCTAGACTACCGAGGGACTTCCAAGGATACACTGAGCTCCTCTCTCCTATTCTTCATCTCCTTCTGAATGAATTGATGTCCCATTAATGCTCATTACTAACTTTGCTTCTTCCCCGGAGTCTTCGTGCTTTCTCTCCTCACAGGTTCCATGGATCGTGCTTTTATCTGGACCCTGGTCCTTCCTCCCGCCATGGCCCTGCTGACTCCCACTGCTAATATCATTTTTAGGTAACACTTTATAATAACTACACACTATAAAGCATTAGTTAAGTATGAGTAAACACTTAATTCATCCTTTATAAAGCATTGTTCCTACATTAACACTCATTAGTATGCAATTCATAACAATAGTTATAAATGTTTTATGATTGATTAGTAAACTAGTCTATTATGTGTTTCATGATTGTGTTTTCATACTTTATAAATGATACCTTGTAAATGAAGTATTATATGTATTAAACAATTATTAAGGAGTTGTAGCTGATTAATAAGATAATTTAGAAAGTGTAAGTAAATGATTAAGAACTTATTTAGATGTACATTTTTCATGCTTTTATATATATGATTTAGATATGCACTAATGGTTAGGGACTATGTTAATATATGCTTTATAAACGCATATTAATACTGCAATTCATGATTAACTCATGATTAATTAAGGTAGTTACTACACGTTAGTAAAGTGTTTTGCGTGCCCTCATCTAAAGTGAGGACTATTTATACCTTACAAAGCATTTATAAATGACATTGAAAGGCCACCACTGCCTCAAAACCCATAATTTTTCAACAGAAAAGGCAAATAGAAACAACACAAAGTGATCAAGAACATATCAATAGTTATTGCAAGATGCAAACAATATAGCAATGTTTTAACACATTTCGTTTTCTGAAAAGAATGTTGATTTTCTGAGGCTCCTATGGTGGCCTGGGGGGGATACGAGTCTGAATCCTTAGGAGTACCGGATGACTGTGCACCTTTTTGGAGCTGTAAATGTTAAATGGACTTATTAATCAAGACTAAAACAACTAACTGTTGTTACGAATTGCATACTAATGAGTGTTAATGTAGGAACAATGCTTTATAAAGGATGAATTAAGTGTTTACTCATACTTAACTAACGCTTCATGTGTAGTTATAATAAAGTGTTACCCATTTTTATTATTACTCACATTACTATTTTATATTACCTATACCAGGGGTCGGCAACCTTAACATCCAAAGAGCCATTTTGCCCTATTTTCCACCAAATAAAATTTGTCTTGAGCCGCAAAAGCTATTTGATGTCAAATTTCTCGCCACATATCAAGCATTCAGGTAAGCCAGCATCGCTGGCAGTGAAAGCAAATGAATACATCCACGCAGAATTAAACTCTATTTTCCTCCGTGACTTTTCTTCTTTTGGATTTATCCATCGATAGGTTAACGAGGGTGGAGGTCTCCAAATCATGATCAGGCAGCTACAAGAAAAGACGCATTTCGATGTAAGATACATGTGGCGGATCGCGTAGCACGGCCGTTTTTGAATGTATTACTATTTTGCTCGACAGGGTTCTAATCCAGGTTGATGTGATCTTTCCATAAATATATTTTCTTCAATGTTTTTCTTCATACGTGGCTGTGATGTAGTGCTCATTTATACAATCCTAATCCCCGCAATATATATGAGATGTGGCTTTTAGATCTCCAGCAATATGTTTGCGAATGTGTGAATAATCTGGCAACAGAGGCAGAAAACAGCTGCTGCTGTTACGCGAACACAACACACGCACGGAAGGAAACCAGTAGGTTTGAAAACCAGTAGGACCGGCACCCACTGCATGCCCAGTGTACGTGAATAGTCACGTGATATTTGTTTTCAGGCGTTTAAGTCTGGACGGAGATCATCTCGAAAACAATGCTTAAACACCGTGTGGACGGAGGACTCAGGGAGCCGCAACAGAGGGGCCGAAGAGCCGCATGGGGCTCCGGAGCCGCAGGTTGCCGACCCCTGACCTATACCATTAACACACATTACTGACTTCGCTTCTTCACCAGAGTCTCTGCGCTTTCTCACCTCGCAGGTTTCCATGGATCCTGGTTATACCTGGAACATGTCTCTCCTCCTGCCGTGGTTCTGTCATATGCATTGAATGTGTTGTAACTCTGTTATGCTGTTCATTCTGTTCACATGACATCTATTGCACTTCTGTCCATCCTGGGAGAGGGATCCCTCCTCTGTTGCTCTCCCTAAGGTCTCTCCCTCTTTTCTCCCCGTTTAAGGGTTTTCCGATGTGAGGTTTCCGGCACAAGAGGATGTTGCATGTGTACAGATTGTAATAATTGTAATTGAAGTTGGATGCTACCACTGCTAAAAGTATTGCCTCAGTGGAAAATAAAACAATGGATGGAATTAATGAATATTGAGGAAATGCGAAAGAACTATGGAATCTCTGTACAGGAGCACTACAAATGCACAAAGTGTGCGTCCAAAGGAAGGACTTTTTTACAGCTAGTCACTGCACCACTTGGCTAAAGAAGAGCCTAAACCAGCACACCATTCATGATGACACGCGGTTTGGCCAAGCGTCTTATGCGAGAACGTAACAGAGGAAAGATATTTTAAGGAAACCCAATCACATGAATTACAACTAAAAGATGACACTGGAACCCATCCATCCCAAGTAAACATCATAAAAGACACAACTCTACAGCATCTTACAGAGACAAAATGGCATTACTGCCTCTCTTTTTATGTGACGGTATCATTCCTCTTTGCTCCAAAAGAACTTCAAAGTCTTTGAAGGAAGATCCAGTTGAACCCGCCAAAGTCTATTTTGTTTCACTGGTTTCCTAATAAACGTTCCTAAATGTACTGAATTACATTCCACCACTGCTAGAACAAAAGCACAAACAAGTTTACAAGAGCACAAAGTTCTTCATAGCCTCTTCATTTTGCACTCAAAGTGCATCAGATTGATGTATTTAACTTTAAAATGTTCTGCCGGGTGAGCATGTCCACCCACCATAGTCTCACAAAGCCCTGTAGGAAGAACTGACCAGTATAACAAACATTCACTACACTTCCAAGTCATCTAAAGATAGCAACTCCAAAGATGGAAATAAGGCTTTGTCTTTTCTATTCAGGTAAACATACAATAGATGCATGTCTGCAGCTCAAAAGGAAAATGCACAGAGAGATCAGCTTCTTCAAGGAAATGGGAATCTTTTTTCTTTTTTTTTTTACAAGGGCACAAGAGCAAAGACCTCCGTAACTGCTTGTCAAGTAAAGGGTGCATTCAAAACCACCAAATCCTGCGTCACTTAGGAAAGGAAAAGAGGAACAACATCAAAAGGAAGTGAAAAGTCTTGAACATCAAAGACTGTTGCGAAGATTTCTATGAAAGAATGTGGCCATAGTGTGTGCTGTCTATTGTGCCTGTTAAAGTAAAATCCAACAAAGGAAATCCATTTGTGGAAACTTACGCAGGCCTTGATCCTCACAGTTCAGTCTCATTTTGCACAAACATGCATCAGCCGAACATAACAGAAAAGATCACTAACATCCTTCTCAGCCCCATGGGTCAAGAAAAGAGTGTCAGTAGTATAATCACAGGCTTTGAGGGGAGTAAGCTACACTGTAACACATTCATGGCCCTCCGAGAGTTTTACACGCACAAGAAAATGCCTTTTACAAAACATAATGTTTCCAACCAGAAGGATTTATCCTGCTGGACATACCTCAATGACATCAAGCTCTACTTGAGACATTGGCTCTCTGATTGGCACGACTGAACCATTGCAAATCATTACAGTCATTTAGCTGACGCTTTTATCCAAAGCGACTTACATTTTTTAGACGCTATCATACCGTAGGCACAGCTACGGGAGCAATTTTTGGGGTTAAGTGTCTTGCTCAAGGACAAATCGACGGAGCCAGAGGCAGGGTTTGAACCACCAACCCTCTGATTGAAAGATGGCCCTGCTCTCCACTAAGCAACAGTCACCCCAAGGAGAGCAGTACTCTGCTAGGTTGGGTTTTCAATGGTCCATTAAGAGGATGAAGTGCAAAGGGCACCCGCACACCCTTAGTTCTGTCAAAAGGATTGCCTTGGTCAAACATCATGACTTACTGGTCACACAGTACAATACTGATTCCACTGAAAAATCCTACGACGACACAAAGGAAATAACATGCGAGGACAAGCAGTTCATGTAAATGACACAAGACTCGACTAACATTGTGGATAGACACTACAGTCTAGAGTTAAAATTCAGGAAGGAATATATTTCACTGCCAATTGCCATGTTGCTGAGCAACATCTTTCAAGCTTAATAAGGACGTTCGAGAGGAACGCATCATTTCATGAGGAGTACACCAGTTTCCTGAGTGATGTCATTGACAAATGTTCTGTGAGGCAGTGCCACAGGGGCAGCTGAAGCAAAGAGAGGGAACGTTTGGTACATACTTCACCATGGGGTGAGGTATGTACCAAACTGGGTGTTTTTTTACTGTGGAGCATCCAACGTTACCTTGCTCAATTCATAAATACTTCAGGGTCCTAACTAAATTAGCCATCTCGTAGGGGTACTTCCATCAGGAGCCGATCGGAGTGATGGGGGACAATCTAGCAATGTTTTAACACATTTTGTTTTCTGAAAAGAATGTTGATTTTCTGAGGCTCCTATGGTGGCCTGGGGGGGATACGAGTCTGAATCCTTAGGAGTACTGGATGACTGCACATTTTTGGAGCTGTAAATTTTAAATGGAATGTACTTGTATAGCGCTTTCCTAGTCTTCTGACAACTAAAAGCGCTTTCACACTACAGTGCAAACTATTCACTCAAAATGACGGTTGAGGAGAACAGGAAACACTGATCGTAAGTGATTGACAAAATGTTGAACAATTGATGACTGCATAAAGGAGGATGAAGCAAGGAGCTCACAGCTGCATGTCATAGGGGAGGTTTCCGACTCTCCAAATGGATAACCAACAGCTGCAGGGTGTCCTCAATTCTAGAAGACAGAGCTAGAGAGGTGAGAGCACTCAACCTGGACAGCGATCGACTCCCAACTGAGAGAGCACTTGGTGTGCAATGGTGTGTGGAAGATGACACATTTACTTTCAATGTCGCCATAAAGCCACAGCCACACACATGGAGGGGGATATTGTCTATGGTCAGCCACATCTACGACCCTTTAGGGTTTCATCCATTACTCTGCGGCTTACTGCTATTGCAGGAGCTATGTAGCATAAACTATGGATGGGATGAGGAAATACCCAAGATGTATTCTGAGCACTTGGTTAAATGGAAATTAAATCTCCAGAAGATCACTGGTTCAAGGTTAGAAGATGCCCAAAGACAAATTACTTTGACAGTCACACAAAGGTACAACTTCCCCATTTTTCTGATGTAAGTGAGCAAGGGTATGGCACAGTGTGCAATTTGAGATTGGTGAGTGACAAGAACAACAATTGTTTTTTATTCATGATGGGAAAGGCAAAACTGGCTCCCCTGAAGAAGATTACAATCCCCAGGATGGAGCTTGCTGCTGCAGCTTGAAAGCCCAATGTGTTGGCCCGTAGGCCAATCAGTGCTTAAGTACATGATTGATTATGGAAAAACAGATATATTCATGGCCCAAATATACTCTGTAGGTCAGAGAAGGACTGGTCGAAGTTTGCCCTGGAATTTGTCTCATTCTCTTTTGATGACACAGAGGTCAAAAGAAACCCTACTGTGAGTAGAATTATTGCCAAAGGCAATGATAATCCTATAGACAACCTTCTCATGTAATTCTCCAGCTGGAGAAAGCTGAAAGTTGCAGTAGCATGGGTTCTGGAACTCAAAGAAACTTTGAAACTGCTGACTCACAATAGAAGAAATGCTTCAGACACAGTGTGACAAGTGTCAAAGCCACATTGGGTGGACAAACCATACTTTGGAAGGCAGAGAACTCAATCAGGCAGAGAACTCAACCCAAAAGAAGTGCTTTACAAACGAAATGTCCACATTGCAAATGGCAGCAGGCATGAAAAAGACAAGTAGCATCTACAAGCTTGACCAAGTGTTAAAAGATGGTGTAGTCAGAGTGAGAAGATGATCCATATCGGCCAAAGCGGATCGTTTTTGTTGCTTTGATTTGTCATAGCAGCTAGTACAAGGCTCCACTGTCCCAAAAATAAGTTCAACCGCTCTGAAGTCAATGTAAACCATCAACAATTCTCAATGTTATCCTTTTACTTTATTATTGTCATCGAAAGTGGTTATTTGCAGAAAAACACACATTCTTTGATTTAAACAATTTTTGGCATTAGTAGGTTTACTTATTTATAAGTAGCTTAGAGCTAGTGTTTGGAAGTTAAGCGGGTCATAATTCTCTCTCTAATATCTATTTTATATTGCAAAAACATCCCCGTCAAACAACTGAACTGTATGTATGCAAGTTTCTTACCAAAAAATACATTTAACAAGATTCAATTTGAACACATATTGAAGGCTCTGTCCTGATCATGGATCAACGACGTTCCTTCTGTCCTTCCGTTACATCACTACAGTGTAGAGTAGTAATTTAGGTATCTGTCATGAATGCTTTGATGTCTTTTTATTCCCAACGCAGAGCTTCTTCCATCTAGATTTTGGTGGGTGGACCGAAAGAGGTCTTAACTGGCCCTACAAACTACGCAATTTGACTAAAGTTTTGTTCCAGGCTTATTGGAAAGTGAAATTTTTTAGACTTTATACACAATGAAGTTAAATGAGTAAAATAATAGGTAGATTAATTCTCACCATGTAAAGACCTGGCAGTGCTGGTGCCTCTAGCTGCATGCTCTGGCACCTTCTCATTAAAGGAAAAATCAGAGGATACATTGAGATTTGGCAACTGACACTTTCCCTCCTCCTCTCTCCACTGTAATTCCAGTCCTCCAGACTCCTCTCTTCCCACTAAGGGCCTCCTGTTGGCAGGTGACAGCTCAGTGGATGGGCCCCTTAGCTAGCTCCCGGATGTCCTGAGGGGGGGCTGGGGTTTGTACAGAGGCAAGGGGCAGAGTCGAGGGAGCTTCCCCCTGCTCCCCTCACCCCAACCCAAGCCTAATGGTGTGGAGCGAGCCCCTTCAATCCCGATGCTCTACAAGCATCAAAACTATGGACAGAGAGGCAGGAGTACAGCCCTGTTCTCAGTTCCACTCTGCTAAACAGGTGCAGGCGTGCCGGGTGTGAGCCAAAAGAAACACACAACACATGCATGTACACACACACACACACGAACACACAGGACTGCCAATTCTTGTCGAGTTCATTGTGGAAGGACTGCATGAGTTTTAGTTCTTCCCAGGAAAACACTTTGTACTTGCAGAAATTGTGTGTTTTATGTGTGTGCGTTTGTGAGTCCCTCAGAGCAGGACAAGTTTGCGATGACAGAAGTTTAATCCCTGTGGTTTTCTGGTTTGTGTTTAAACAAGGAAGCAAGTTGAAGCGTAGTCTACCCCTTCTTACAAGTCTTTACCCAACTGGAACTGGTGTCAAATAAAAACCTCTGTCCAAGAAATACCATCGAGAAAGTAAGCCCCAGGCAGCGGCTTTCCCTCCCCGCTGAGAGAAGTGTCTGAGAGGGAGCAGAGGGCTTAGAGTAGCGTTAGGCTGATGCAGGCTGATATTGGCCTTTGATAAAAAATCAGTTTGGGTCCAGTCTGTGTGGTCCATCCCTGATATGATGGAGGTTCCTGCCTGACCACAGATAGCCATTTCATTCTTATTATTTTTTATATCAGATGTCGGAGCAAAAGAAAATCATTTCAGTTGGGGTGTGGGAGGATTTAACTGCACCTTCTGCTTGTGGAACCTGCGTCATGTTGTTGGTACCTCGTTCACTCAACACCTTTTTTCAAGTATCCCAGGAATTACATCCATATAGAACGATACGGCAGAACATGCTTAACATCCAACGCCAGCATTCACTACCAATTCAGGAAACAGTGTACCACAAGAGACAGAAAGAAAGGGTGTGGAGGTCAGGCTGGTGGATGGACGTATAGCACATTTGACTTGTGTGCAGGAGACCAGAGTTTGCGTTGTGCCACAATCCAGTAACAATGCCAGTGACCCTTTTGTTTTGTATCCTAACCCTCTCCATACCTTCACTATAGATTATTTTCAATAAACATATTTCCCCAACTGTACCATATATGTCATGTACAGATGTTGTAGAAAGACATGATAAAAGTTTTGACATTTAAATGTAAACAAATAACGTAATACAGGGTTTCTACAGAATTCAGTTATTTCTGCCAATAGTGTGTGTTTTTCAAAACAAAAACACCTAGTGAGACCAAATATTAAGACCCATCAACTTGAAATGTGATGGGGTTTATTTACATTAACTGTTTTTTTCTTTTTGCCATAATGATGATGTATTCAAAAATTCTAAAGTAAAACAATTTAAGAAAAAAAACGAGCTTCCAATCAGCCTTAGAAGTCATTAATGTGGCTTTCAGTGCATTTTCACAACTTCAAAATAACCCTACATCATCAGTTCATTTCATAACATATTATGTTCTTGTAGTGCATTTTCCCAAACAAATGTTCAATTTTCATAAATCAGTCAACACACAGTAAGGTTGGAGATTTTTAGGGACTCTGGAGTTCTGGGACAGTTGTCCACTTTGGATGGTTGGTAGTCCAACTTTGAATATATTTCTCTATAAATACGTTTGAATTTAGTAAGCTCCCTTCTACAGTAATTTAAGGGTAGCTTTAGAAGCGATTTAACCTGGGAGCAACATTACAGGGTCTAAAACATTATAGACCATGTCTAAAAAAAATAACCCTACTACTTTTTAAATTTAAGTGAACTGATTTTTTACAGGCTCATACAAACAGTGCCTTATTTTTAAGACAACATATGTCACAAAAATACACACTCTTATTAACATAACCCTCCCAAACAGGCTCCTAAACCCTTGTGCCTCACTTTAAAAAAAAAGTGACTTTGGTGTCGTTTGAGGCCAAAATGTTTGCGTAAAATAAAATGTCTTATCCATTTATAATTCTAATCCTTTAAATGGCAATTTTTAGAATGATGCCACAATGTTTTTAAATGAAAAAACACCAACAAATATTATTATCATTCTATTTTCCGTATATTAGATGCTAGGATGAAATTAAATGAAATGTTATTTTTATCAGATTTTTTTTTTACAGTCTGAGATTAACAACCATATTAATTTTGCTGCATTTTTATTTTTTGTGCAGTATTTGGATAAATAATCTCATCTAACTAATATATAGTCCATGTAAAAATGGTGTTATTACTTTGATATTACTCCCATTACCCCACTAATTATTATTACCCTTCAGCAATGACCCAACGGAAACTATGAAAATAGCGTATATTTTACTTTATAGGGCAAACAAAGGAAAATAGTAAAATCTACATTATATTTTAAAGCCAGGGCTCTAAATTGAAAGCTTGACACAATATATTGCATGACAATATGCTGTAATGGCTCACATTTATATCTGTACTCATGACTCATAGCAAATGGGTAAAAATAAATGCCACAAGAACCACTTGCTCTTGGCTCATACAAACAAATACTCAAAGACAACAATGCATGTTGGCACACACACACACACACCTATCTTCAAAGCTCAATAGCTAATAATGTAACTCAAATACAGAAATGTACTGTGAAGGCCTGCATGTTCATATATGTGACATCGAGAGAGGCAGAGACGGGAACTGTAATCAGCAGTATAATATAATTTCTATAGCTCTAGCTGCCAAACACACACACACACACACACGTAAAGTAAACACACATTTTCTTTTCATACAGACCCACACACCCACACACACACACGTAAAGTAAACACACATTTTCTTTTCATACAGACCCACACACCCACACACACACACGTAAAGTAAACACACATTTTCTTTTCATACAGACACACACACACACACACCCACACACACACACACACACAAACACCCTTTTATTTGCTACAGAGCTCCATAATACCGAGTGCAGGTTGATGGCCTTTGGCCTGCTGTGGTTGTGATAATACTGCCACCTAGAGGCACATACACTCATGCTTAACAGAGGCCATATGGAGGCAGTGTTCATCACACTGACTACACTGTATCAATCGTACGCTGGGTAATGCAAGGTGAAAATTAACTTATCAAAAGGAAATTATACCCATGCTGCAAATTCACCCAAAAAGGTGTTCAGTCCATGAGAAGTTAGTTATCACATTGACCCCTACTTAGTTAGTCCCTGCATATGTTATTACTTTCATTAAATAGCAATATGTTGTCACTCAATATTCATACATAAAAAATAAGGCAGGTTAGAAGCTCCATTCGTAAACTCCATCAGTTTTAGATTCAGTGAACTGAAGTGAACCCATACTCCAGATGAAGCACCTAATAAAAACGTATACTCATTTATAATCATGTCTGTTCACTGCAGAGCGCTCTTAATTCATTCTCCAAGAAAAATAGCAGAAATGCAGTAATGTCCCATGAGGTCACATGACAGAGACATAATGCAGTCGTGGAGTAAGAATGATTTGCTCCTGATAATAAACATGATTCCTCTCCTCTCTCTCTGTTTCTGAGCACTGTGTAATGACTCTGGTTAATTTCTCAGGGGAGGAACAGTAATAAGTGATCATTGACAAAAGGATTACTATGGAGACGATCACATTATCGCTGCTTGGCCACCCGGCTCGGCATGTCTGTCAGTCTCACTGCCTGTGTGCCGGTTCCTGACTATTCAAAGAGCCTGTACATTCTGTGTGTGATGTACTGTACACCTGTACATGCACGTTCAAGTGATCATCAAACTGATTCACTGAAGTGGAGAAAGAGAAAGGTAGAAAAAGCCAAAAGCTGTCTCTACAATTTGATTCACTGTGTATGTTGAGAGGGCCGTTTAGCAGCTGAATTACAAATACAGGAGGCTTGAGTCAGAGGTGAGTCGCAGAGCCACACAGCTACTATATGCATTTGTATCTTTTTATGTCAAAAAATATATATATACTATAAATACTATATGTATTTGCATCTGTATTCTGTATGGGTCAGGAATCAAACATAAAGAGTTATGAGTGTACAAGTGGAAAACAGTACTGAGTTTGGCCAAAACCATAACACAACTTTAGCAGAGTTTGACTTTCTGGCATCAATGTGAAGTGCCCTGCAGTGGGAACAATACATTTTGTTGATAAATGTTGTCTTGATAAAGCAGCATAATGAACATGTTTTTCATATTTATTTTCACATGTACAGAATTCACCCTGTGAGTACAAGTAATACTCCCCCAGTTTTTTTCTTTCCCCCAACTGGCCTTAATGTGTTCTTTATTACAGCGCTTTTTTTTAATACTGTCTTTTATTTGTGAATTTACTGTGCTAATATTTCCCACCAGAATAATATTGGCCCTTAACACAAAAAGTGAACCTGCTCTTGCATCAACAATAATGGAGAGAAGGTAAATGGTCTGTTCCAACTAGTAAAAAAGCTTCACCTTTTTTGGACAAAAAGTGTTCGGTACATCAACCAGCAGGAACACTTAAACAATTAAAAATAAACCTATAATAAATGGAAATGAAAAATAAAAAAGGTGAATAATAAAACTCAAAAAATATAAAGGTTGCCAATCATTCTTCGTCAGCAACAGAGTCAGGGTGTAAACACCTGGTAAACATTCTCAACCACTGTCACCTGCATTACAGCTCAAAGGGAAGCCGATGAGTTGCCGTATAACGATGGATGCTGAGTGAAAAAGCTTGTTGAACACAATGAAACAAACAAATCCTTCAATTACAGTTGACAAACATCTCTTAATCAGCTACCAGAGAGAAACTATTGAGTTGAGAGTTTAAGACGCATCACACTTCCATTCATTTAGCCCTCTGTACAGGCAGAGGACAACTGAATATTTGAAAGTCTCTTTAATAGTGAAACTAAATCTCTGTTGTTATTTTAGGATTGGCCAATAGTGAGCACTTTCACTTATTTTATTACCGCTCTTCCCTAATAGCTTCTTTCAGTGGCGGGCTGTGCATGTTATACCTGGGCCTTCACTGCTGTCCTGCAGCTGAAACACAGCTACGGTTATTATTTGTTTCGTGTAAAAGTGAAGCTTAACACCTATAAATACACTAACTGCAGAGTGCAGATACATGAATACGCCGAGACTGCGTCTCCTCTCTGCTCTGACTGCAGCTGGGACTGCTGTGAGACTGACCGCCTGTGAGTGCTTTGGAGCGGCTCACGGCAGCACCCGCTGCTCGTTCACGACAGTAACTGTAGAACGGTACGTGCTTTCACGTCAGTCAAAACACCAGAAAAGTCTCCAACACCACCAGAAAAAGTCACTGGATGTGTCACTAGTAGCTTTTGACAAAAAAAAGTCGCCATGAGGGTTTGGAAAGTCACCAGATTTAGCGAGAAAGTCGCCAAGTTGGCAACACTGGCACCGACTAAATATGTCCCCAGAGCAACATTGGACGTAACAATAGTTCCTATCACATTTAAAACCAAACAAAAATCCATCTTCATAAAAACAAGTTGTACAAATAATAATATATAAACAAGCATATTAAAGCTACTGCAGATGTAAAAACAAACGCAGTTGACTTACCAAATGCTGTTCACTTAAAGACAAACTCCATCCTCCTTTCTTTGTTGACAAAGAGTTTAATCTCACGGTTAAATCCCGACTCACAAATCTGTTTCTCCTCCTTCAGCCATTGAGTGTTAAAAAAACAAAGCTAGGTAAAAAATAATAATAATCTACATCAAGCAAAATGCAAAAAATGTCATAATTTCTTCCATATCTTTCAATTTAAACTCTTACTACTCCGACTAAGCCTTTAATGGCTATTTTAAGTTTCATTTCACAATAGACACGCGCTCGCCCACTGACCAATCACAGCATACACTGCACCTCACTGCAGAGCTGCCCGTTAATGCTTGTAGGCCAGCTCGCAGGCTCTGGCACGTCAAAGAATACGCCCAACATGTCAAACTAAAGATCTGATTGGTTGAAGACTATGACAATCAACAATATCATCCCCATTCACTTAAACTGCAAAGAGATTCACTTGTGAGTCTGCAGGCCTGGGGCCTCTTTTCTTACCTAGAGACACAGAGGTGAAATCTGATTGGATAAAAGCTCTACTTAAAACAAGCTGCACTGGAAGCAGAGCAACTGAGGAACACAGTAGCTGTGCAATGAGAAAATAAGATGATGGGAAAAATATTTTTATAAATTATAATACATGTAGTGTATTTAAGAAAAATTATTAAATTATAAAATAGCTATGACTTTGTGATTCTGTTTAGGGCAGCAGAGAAGGCCTTGCTGGCCCTGACGGCCCACCACTGGCTTCTTTCAAACATTTGTGGGACTCATTGAAGCAGCAGTTGAGCCTGGTTTAACTTTTTTGTTGGACAATCCTGTGTTGTTGTTTTGTTCTATTTCTGCGTGGGCACCCCCACTGTCTCAACACAGGAATCTACTTGCGGATGCAGTTTGGCAACGGAGGTATGGCGGAGTGCAATAGCTTGTCAAGATATGCAAGGGCATTAACCACCAAAGATGTCAAATGCAACCTAAACAAATTGACTTTCCAGATTTGTGTGTTATTAGTGAATGAGTAGAACACATTAGCAAGTGACCCCTCTAACTGCAGCCAAGATATTTATGCATGCCATGATCCTTTCCCATATGTCCTACTGCATTACATGTTGGGGGCAGGCTGGTGAAACGGTCATAAGACCTCTCGAGTCATTATATAAGCAAACAATAAAAATCCTGGACAAAAGGCCGTTCACCTTTCACCATTGTAGGGTATTGAAGAAGCACAATCTACTGAGTTTTGACAATTTTAGATTGTTCTCAAATTTGTGCCTGGTCTATAGACTTTTAAATGGTTTGGCCCCTCCTCCACTCCGTGACTTTGTATACACTCGCTCAGTCAGTTCCATTCGATCATCAAGAATATCCTCTACACAAGACTGTAAAATACCATTTCGCCGCACTACTTTTGGACAATCTGCCTTCTCTGTAAAAGCAACACATCAGTGGAACACCCTGCCTGAAAGTGTGAGGAGCTGCAGCTCTATTAGCACTTTTAAATCCAACTTAAAAGGTATTTTAAAAGCTGCACAACACTGCACACACTGACCTCAATTTTTGTGGTCTTTCTGACTTGATTTTAGTGACAAACATTATTTTTTTATGTTATTTGTGTGTAGTGTTGTATTGAGTGTCTTGTATGTTTTTTATGGTATATCTTTGTATTATGTCTTTCCCTTTTACTGTGTTATTGTCTTGTCCTTGTTTGACCTGCCAAGGGACTGCAGATGCAAATTAGCTTAAGCTACAATCTGGTACAGTGCATCGAATGGAGACATTTATGTTTAAACTGTACATGGTCCCTTTTAAATAAATTTGATTAAAATAATAATAATAATAATAATTAGTGGCCAGATATATCTGGCCACTAATTATTGGGCCATGTATTTATACATGTATTTGGTGAAACCTAGCATGTAACGTTAGACCAGCAAGTAATTACGAGCAAGTCAGTAGACCATCCAACAATATTATCCATGGTCAAACACCATGACATAGACTCAAAGGTTTGTCTTTATTGAGTTGAGCATTTTTGATCTACCGATCTAAAATGTGTTGTGGTCGTCAGCTTGTTTAACAGCTTGCAGCCATAATAAGTGACCTTGTTAACTGCAGCTCTCAGCCCAATGAGTCCGTGGTTGCTCGTAGTGAAGGCTGCTGTTAAAAACACCAACAGAACATGTAGGTGTCCTCGTAAAAGCCTTAAATCTTTTTTATCTAAATACTTTATTTTTATTTATTTTCTTCAACAAACAAGTTACTACAAGCAATTGAAATTTGTCCAACAGGTGCAAACATATTTTTGATGATGTTGGCAGTAAAATGGTTAATTGGGTTTGAAATTTAACGTCTGGGAAAGCTTTTGTTGGCTCCACAGGAAATGGAGCCAGTTCCAAACAGTGAGATTATTAAGACACTGTCTTCAGACAATGAAAACACTTTCTGACAACAGTGAAGGATGTAGAAGCAAAACACAAGAAGTATATAAGTTCCCATAATAGGAGCTGTTCAACACAACACCGAGGATCATCAGTGCAGCCATGACTCTGCCTTTTGGATTCCCTCACTATTCCTAACCCTGCTTGAGTAAATATTTTTTTCTTTTCTTTCTACTGATTTAATTATGTTTTATGAGTTTTTTGTTTTTGTTTTAAGAACTACCAATTATCTAAAAGAAAACAAGAAACATGTAATGTCCAGCAACACCAAACAAGAGCTTTTTTTATTGGATGACATTTTTGAATGTAGATTCACCTATAAATATAAAATACTTAGGTTGGAATTTAACTGTGTCAAAGTGGCTACCCACTCAGCTTTTCTGTAAACCTCTGTGTAGTGAAATAATGTTTGTTTCTAAAAGAAGCCTGGCAAAACGCTGGCACTTAACCCAGACCAGCTTTCATCATTAGTGAGTTTCTTATAGCCAGCTGAACTGTGCAAAGAGCTCTCATTTTCTCTATCTTGTTTTTTCTCCATTGTCACTGACAATACTTAGCATTAAGAGGAAGCTGCGACTCTCTCACATTCACACTCACTCTCGCTCTCTGTACTGTGTGACCCAGTGTGGGCTGACCCTGACATTTTCCTCTCCTCTAATGCTCTTTAAATGGGCTGCAGGGCAACTGGAGTCCTGTATGGCTCCACAGGCAGCCATTATGAGGCAAAGAGCAAAACCAGAGGGCATGGCAAGACATTACCTCTCCAGATTTCTCCCCAGCTCTTGTGTTTTTTTTCCTCCCAGGCTCTCTCTCTCCATGTCTCACACACGGAGACACACAGCTACTGATGTAATTTAAGCTATTATGTAGCTCAAAATTAGAGAGTCAGGTAGAGGTGATTCTCATCATTAGAGTTCCAGGCACCACAGCTGCTGGAAGCCCATTATTCTGCTAAAACAGCTTGTGAGCCATTGTGTTCCAGCCATCGCTGCTTCGTTCCTCCTTCTTTAACCTTTTGGGCTTGTTAGCTTGAACTGCTTTCTCAGTGTTAATTGTAAATCTGCTTACTCCTCAAAGACTTATTTTGCCTTTTCAGGCACACTTATGTTGATCAAGACTGTCCGCTTCAAACTGACTCTCAATAAGCGGAATATTAATAGACTATGTCCCCCAGTGGAAATTTCTCTTCACAGTGCTATACATGTCAGTCAATAGTGCATACAACAGCACAACAGTACCAACATGCAATGACAGATAACAGGACACACTCCTAGGTCTATTCAGCAAGGCCTGGTGTTTAAAGCAGCCATGGCTGCAAAGATCAGGCTTTACCCAAAGCGAGTCCATCTACATCTCATTATTATTTATATTATTATGCATGTGAGTTTGACCCGGTTGGCAATGCACCACATGTTAATAACCTCTTAAACCCTAGGCCTATTTTGAGACCTCTGCTCGAAAATGTAATACCCATACTCAAGAGAGTGTAAATCTCTAACTACAAGGTCTATTTGAATAATTTAAATGGCATAACAACACAAATAAATGTGAGCTATGTTAACGTAATGTTTACATATCTTTGTATATGTTACTGGTAAATGCTGGATGAATGTTACACACAGCTGAAATTGAAAATGTTCAGGTTCGCTTATTTTTGTGCCTAAAAAGCACTTTTATTGATTTGAAATGATGCACACGAATGCCTAAACTCTCCTAAATCATATCGCAACATGTCAGCAGTCCTTTAAAAAAACAATTGTCTTTGATAGAGCAAAGTATGCCTGAGAAATCAAGGCCGGTGTACAGGTCAGCTGAGGTCAGCCAACGTCAATTCTGATTTTGGAGGGAGCACACACATCTGAAGGGAGCTGTCTTATTGTACTTTTATATACTATATAACTATATATTTCACTTTTTTTATCACTAATAGTGTTCAATCTATCTAATACAGCAGTCTGGCATCATTTTGAGAGCCGGGGCTATTTACAAACCTGTAAAACATGGCTCATCTTCATCTGAATTTCAGTTTTACGGAATGCAATGGAACCTAACACAGCCTGTGATTGGCTGATTTGCGCATTTCTTACAGATCTGAACCCGGAAGAGTGTGGGCAGTGTAGTGATACGTTCTTTGAGTTGTTTGACAGAATTTTAAGCCAATAAGATAATCGAAAACCGTGATCCGCCCCCATGGGTCAAATCCATTGGCCAAAACTGAAATTATTACTCATTCGTCATAGAAGCTCGTAGAGACTCAGTTGTTTTGAAGAACGAAGGAGAAAGAGCTGCTGCAAATGGAGGAAAAGGATTACATTTTCTTCCAGAAAAACATCTAAAAGGTACGGAGCGTTTCAATATTTATGATCATGGGCTGTGTGATGATCTGCGGGAGAATAATTGTAACTTTCTAATGGTTAGAAGTAGAAGAATTCGGAAGCTATGGTTCGATTCAGTGTGTTGTGCTAGTGCTCTTGGATATGCAGGGTGTGTGAAAGTGCCGTAGATCGCGGCTGGGATTGATAACGGTGAACATTGCTCGCCTTCTCCTGGCGAAAAATAGGTGAAATTGTGGTAGTACTTGTAGTATCTTGAAGTACTTTGTCTATATATATGTTTTTGAGTGATTAAAATAGGTTACATGATCCATTTTATCAGAATTATTGGCTTAAAATTCTGTCAATCAACTCAAAGGAGAAATCGGCAAATCAGAAGGCTCTGTAAGGTTCACTGGAAGTCTGTGAAACTGGAACTCAGACGAGGATGAGCCCTGGTTTACAGGTTTATATAGGGCCCAGGCTCTCAAAATGATGCCAAACTGCTGTATTAGATAGATTGAACACTATTAGTGATAAAAGAAGTGAAATATATAGTTATATAGTATATGAAAGTACAATAAAACAGCTATAAGTGCTGCTTCCAAAATTAGAATTGAAGTTGGCTGACCTCGGCTGACCTGTACAAAATCCTTGTATATCAGGCATACTTCACTCTATCAAGCCAATTTTTTTTTTTACAGACCCCTAACCTGTTGACTTGTGAGGGTTGATTTGGGTGTATCTGCATCATTTCAAATCGAGAAAATTAATAAAAGTGCATTTCTTTCAGGCGAACCTGAAAATGTTCAATTTCAGCTGTGTGTTATATTCATCCAGCATTTACCAGTAACATATACACTGATATGTACACATATTAACAAATCTCACAAGTGTTAGTGTTATAATGCCATTGGAATTATTCAAATAGACCTTGTAGTTAGAGAGATAACCCCCTTTGAGTATGGGTATGACATTTTTGAGCAGAGGCCTCAAAATAGGCTTAGAAGTTAGAAGGATTAATTATCAGAACATGTCTTCCCAAATGTGTGTTTTGTGATGTAATGACTGCTTGCAGGTTGAGCAGTAGCTACTGTGGTATGTTACATACATGGCAAAATGGACACGAATTATGAATCTGTATAACTGAGTGCAGTCTTGATGATGATTATGTGCCATCTGTTTTGGGTGTTGTGTGGGCTTTTGATAGGTGTTGTACTCTGTGCTCTTTCCTTGTCATATGTTCTTAAGTTAGTGTTATTATCCTTCGTTATTGCTCTCATTAGACCCACACGTTCAATACCACCAGGGCATCAATGACAACTTCCAACATCAGTGTGATTAATCCCATCTCATCTCATCTCACCTCATATTATATCCTCTTTTTTTTCCAAACCCCTTTACATCCATCCATCAACCGTCCATCGTTCTATCCCTCCTTTCCTCCTTTCCATCAAAGCGGTGCCAGGGGTCATGGTAATAAAAGCCAGGACTCATGATGTAATTATTATTATTACATACATTCCAATTTAAATGCTAATGTTTCTGGTAATTATAAGGTATATTAAATAAAACACACACACACATGTACACACATAGATGGAAATGAAAGCCAACACATCTACAGTACACCACGTAGTGAATGGACGCTTACATGGACTCATATAAAAGCACACACACACTCACACACTTATTAATTAATAATAAGATGAAATTCCCTAATTATAATGAAGTCTGTGATAGCTGGCTAGCCCTCTCAGTCATTAGTGTGAATACATTTCCCTTAGGTAATTATGAACATATTTCAAGTCTGTGATTAAAAGATGATTCCTGATTTTTTTCTTCTTCATAAGATAATGGGACCTAAAAGAACATAGTCCCAAGGGTGTTACTTTGACAGTCACTGCCACAACTTTATCAGAGTGATACCGGCTTGGTGTACCTCTGGATTCACTGACCCCTGGTGTAGGTGTATCTGTCTAACATAAGAGCTCCATAGTTGTGAAGTATATTAGTATTTCCAGTCTGATTGAACCTCCAGGGCCAGAAGAAGCTCATCACCAGTACCCAGATGTGCTTCAGGCTGCTGATGTCCAAGTCACTGGCACTGAGGAGGGGGGGAAGGCTGACAATTTTGGTTTCTTCCTAGGAGGCACTGCACTTCCATCCATCACACAAAGGAGCCTGTCAGAAGCCTTGATAAGACTTCAGATAGCACCTTGAAGGACGAGAGACATCTACCCAGGAAGTTGCAATAGACCAGCAGGGTGAAAGTACTGGAATTGGAACGTTTAGGAGAACAGAATTTGATTCCATGACACATCAGTTTAGTTTTGTTGTGGATAGCAGATATAGGAGTTAAATATATTATTTTATTTTCCTATGAAATAGTGACAAACTAACAAAATGTGTTTGTTAGTCACAAATTAATAGCAAATATTCGAATGTTGGTTTAGAGTATGTAACGCACCAGCCTGGTTTCCTGAAAATTAGGTTCCCATACATTACAACTGCATTGTCAGTTACATTTCCTTCAGTTTAGGTTATATTCTAAAGAGTAGTACATAACACCATCTGAGACACCTGACAAAATAGATAAGGCAGGTGAAGAGGAGAATGCAGCGTGGAATAAGCAGCCAATGGCTTATAACCACAGTCTATGACGCAAACCCTCAGACTCATCAGCATCAAGCACTGTCAAGAACACCTCCAAGTAAATTCTATGCAATGATTTGATATTTGTGTTTTTATTTCACCCTATAGTTAGCGATGTTCTGAACAGGTTGCTTTCCCATTACGAGTTATTTGTCATTGATTATCTGCTTTTAACAAGTCTGATTCAATTCTAAACGTCGACTAAATGTCTTGATCAAAATGCTGAAGGTCCTGCATTCAAACAATTATGTTTATAAGCTCACATTTTACCTGCGAGTAAAAGACTCTTAAACTGACACCGTCATTTCAACCGGCCAAAGCAATTATCGGTGCCAGCTAAAAATGAGAAGCTGCTACCTGAACCATTTTGTACACTGCTCTTTGCTAATAGGAAATAGACCTGGGTGTCAGAATGCGTGGACAAAGCACAGCAGAGTATCCGATTTTGATCGGCTTGATTTCAGCTGATACAAGCCTTCAAAACATGCCACTATGACAACGATGCAGACAACGATACTTCAAAAGCGAATTAGTCGTTACTTTGTTTATTCCCTGAAAATATTGGAGTTACATTTACTGTCCTATCCTGACCATCAACACCCACCCACCTCTGATGCTATAAAAAATGAAAACGTTGAGACATCTGAAGAAAACACTGGAGAATTGATGTTCCTTCAATTTTCCTTTCACTGATACAGTACAAATGCACCGACACACACTTGCTCTCAGACACACACATACACACAGAGCTGACAGGAGCAGTAATCAACTCTGGTATGTCCAGGATGAATGGTTGTCTAGGGAACAGGTAGAAATAAAGAAGCAAGCAAGGAAACAAGGAGGCTGGAGTTATAACATTTCTAAAAGAGAGAGAGAGAGAGAGAGAGAGAGAGAGAGAGAGAGAGAGAGAGAGAGAGAGAGAGAGATACCAGTGCCTTGCAGCCCTGCATTGATTGAGAAAATACAGAAAGTGCTCCCAATAACCACAAAGTCCAAACCGGCAAAATATTTCCAAACACAATCCACCCTGCACCTTCAAATCACACAGTACATGTGTGTACTTCAGCTATTAATGTCTTCAGTACAGTAAGTGCTTCACTAGAATTAGGAGCTACTTGAGCGTCTCTGATACCATATGTCAAGAAAGGAACATTTTCCCATTTATTTTAGTTGATATGGTTTGACAGAGCGCCGAGCATGCTCAGAATATTCTGGCAATTTATTTTTCCTGAACAGTAATATGATTTCTTATATTCTTTTCTCAGCATGACCGTATTAAAGCAGAGGTACAATCTTAAAACAATAACACAGATAGTGCCTGTTAGGCACTGCAGGTTTTACTTGAATATACCCGTGGCCAGTTCCACACTCTTAAAATCAGTCGTAAAACCCAATTTTGCTCAAAGCTTTGTGCTTTTTGAGTATGAAATGCTACATATGAAATATTCATTGTATCTAATCAATGCATGTTTGTCTAAATTGCACAGATTCATAAGGACAGTTCACTAGACAACATTGTGATTCCAATTTTGAGGCAACCGTCAGTGAAAAACAAGTCCCTTTCCTGTTTTACCATGACGATGCCCCCGTTAAAGTGATCACCTGTAAATAAATACTTTTCTTAGTTTGGTGTGACAGACAGACTCGCACGGAGCACTGAGCTCAACCCCATCCAAAACATTTTGGATGAATTGTAACAGTAACTTCGAGGCAGGCCTTATCTACTGGGCTGGATTGAGAAGAAGAGAGTGCTCGTTGGCGATATCAGTTTCATTTTGCGTTGAAACAATCTTCACTAACAGGACTGAAGTAAAAGCGAGTGACAAATAGAATATAACGAGCCCTACTTGTACTGATAACGGTGGCAGTCTAAATGAAATATGTGTAATTCACTAGAACAGCGCCCAGGCTATGAACGCGCACACACCGATACCTACATTAATACTACATTCAACAGCCATAATGACGATATTCTATTCCATTCATTCACAGTAACCTCAATCTTAATTCTTATCACAAAAAGGCTGAATCTCCAGGCTTCTCTGAAAGGAGAGAGAGAGAGACCACTGTGTCCAATAAGTGCACAATGTTGTCCCTGCCTGTCTGCTCGATTTCCATGGCTTCTAAAGCCAACAACAACTTCACTAACTGTGACCAAACAATCTTGTTAGTTTCCCCCACAACTTCTTTCTTTTCCATGTCTTAGAGGGAAAGTGATCGCTATTCACTGCAACTGGTTTCAATTTAAATAGCACGCTGGAAAAAGGGATTATTTCCTTTACAAACTCGGTTTGTGTTGTAAAACTGCACTAGGTTTCTATCAATTATTCATTTATTTGTATGAAAAATGTAATAGTTTCAAGTCAAACAATGTTCCCCCTTTAAATTGGAGATATTTAAAGGTTAAATGTCAAAGATGTGAAAAAAACAATTACTGGTACCAAAACTTCTATTTGAACTAGTTAATATTGATACTTTTTATATATCACTTGCTGTCATCAACATCATTTCCACGATGTAAAAACCAAAAATACATATTCTTGCCCTAACCTGTCGTGCTATTTATCAATCTAGATTGCTTTGATGTGAGTTGCCGAGTGTTAGAGATTTCAGCCGGAGAGATGTCTGCCTTCTCTCCAACATAATGGAACTAGATGGCACTCAGCTTGTGATGTTCAAAGCAGCAAAAGAAATACATTTGAAACTCAACAGCAAAGACTCTTTTCAGAAATCATGACCAGGGTACTGAAGATAATCCTCAGACCTTGTTGTGAGCAGATTCATGTCGGAACTATTTTATTTCTCCCGAACAAAACACGCCAAACGTATCAGCGCACAGAAGGAACCGTGCATACTGTATATGCTCGACACTGCTAGCACCACTGATTTTGGGGTGAACTGGCCCTTTAAAACATAACCAGGTATGAGGTCATTTCTCTTTTCAAGTCAGTATAGATAGATAGATAGTTACTTTACTAAAAGAGTAAAAATCTCAAACATCAAATGCACAATATATACAATAAGAATAACAGAGTAAAAATATTAGGTATAAAAATGCACAATATATACAATGGAATATAATAATATTAAATTAACTAACTAAACAAAACAGTAGTGCAAAGATTAAAGCACACAACAGTGTAACAGTGTTATATTTGTGTGAATGATTTGGCCAGAGGTGATTTATTATACAGTGTACTCTGCTGTGTCATTTTGTAAGTATTCCCTATAAAGTGTTAAAACATGCTAGGCTTCTTACCCTCATGTTTTGTGCTGATCCCTGAAACAAGCCATCAATCTGATAAGACTGCTATGCCGATGATGAATAATTGCACCTTGTTAGAGAGCGTTAGCGGTGCTGATTGGAGAAGGCCAGAGTTACATTATTTTGATTCGTAAGTGATGACAGAACTCTTACTTGTTAGCAGATTTTTCTCGTAATTCAAATGGTTTTAATTTCAGTTTAATGGCAGTTCACGTCTTGCTTTTGATGGGATTTGTTGTTTTCAACAGCACATGAAGCAGAGGAAACAGGGGAAGAGAGACCCCGGCTGAAACAACCAGCATTGTTTTAGCATAACTCATTATCAAACACTAAGGAGCCCTCCAGTGCTATGCTACACAGCCACACACCACTCGGGTTCAGATCGGGCAAGCTCTTCCTTCCAATCACCCCCCGCCAGGTTTCTCCGTCATTGCCCACGTGAGCGTTGAAGTCCCCCAGGAGAACTATAGAGTCGGCAGACGGCGCCCTTTCCAGGACCCCTCCCACCGACTCCAAGAAGGCCGGATACTCTGAACTGCTGTTTGGTGCATAAGCACAAACCACAGTCAGAGCCTTGCTCCCCGCAACCCGTAGGCGCATGGAGGCGACCCTCTCGTTCTCCGGGGAGAACTCCAACACAGCGGCGCTCAGCCGGGGTCTCGTGAGTATCCTCACTCCCGCCCGGCACCTCTCACCTTGGGCAACTCCAGAAAAGGACAAAGTCCAACCCTTCTCCAGGAGCTTGGTTCCAGAGCCAGTACTGTGTGTGGAGGTGAGTCCAACTATATCTAGCTGGTATCGCTCCACCTCCTGCACCAGCTCCGGCTCTTTCCCCGCTAGTGAGGTGACGTTCCACGTCCCTAGAGCTAGTCTATGCTGCCGGCAATCGGCTCGCCCAGGCCTCCGGCCTGACCCGCCGCACGGTCTGCATTGCACCCGACCCCGATGTTTGTCCCTGCGGGTGGTGGGTCCACAGGGTAAAAACATTATAGTTCCTGCAATTTAAGTTTCTGCATTTTCCAAATGCACTAGTATTATTCAAACTTATTGTTCGGTTTGTAAGCCTCGTACAAACGGTTTAATACGAATATGTATATTGTTATAGCCCTAGAAACGAATGATAACCATAGCTGTGGCGCCATCATGAGGTTATAAGGTGGTATTTCAGCTGCAGGATAGCAGTGAAGGCCCAGGTATAAAATTCACGGCCGCCACTGGTGTGTATACATATATATTATTTTAAGCATATATATTTACATATCATTTCTCCAAAAAGACTACAAATAATAATCCTAAATAATAATCCTAGAGAATTCATTGGGGCCTTGCGGACTGCTAGTCAGTGCCATAATTAAATCCGCTAGCAGCATTGAGCTGGCCATCGCAACTTACTGGAAATTATGTATTGTAAATGTTGTCCCACTTCCTATTTCCACTGTATGGCACTAGAGAACAGGCGATAAACAAGCATTCTGTTGTCACGTGCAGACCAAACAATGTAAAATTCATGGGAATCAAATGTTTGTCAAGCAATATCTAATTCCTGTTTCCAGTAGATGGAGCAGTTAGTATAACTCAGTATTGGCATGTAGATGTCCTCAGGCCATGACTTTTATCAAATATGTCAAGACTGAGGCACATTTGACCACGTACCATGAAACAAGAAAATGAATAATGATCAACAAGGCTAATGTGGATAGAATTAGGGAAACATGAGGATTAAGTTTATAGAAACCTTTGATGAGTAGTTGACACAAACATTGAAAGCATTTTTCCAGTAATATCAGCTTTTAACCAGTGGAGTCTCACAAAGAAACCATTCATTTCTCAGCTCCTGTGTGTGTCCTGCCACAGTGTCAAGAGACTGAGCTTTTGGGTGAAGTGTCAGCTAAATCATTTCAAGTTATGAAAGGACAAAAATCCCCCCGTGGACGCTTTTATTCTGTTAGATCTCATCGAGCTGCAGTCCTCAGTGCTTTCAGACAATTCTTTTTTGATGGAGTGTGGAGATTTACCTTTCTCTTAAATTATTACCTTCGCCCCCACTTTTTCTCGGCCAGCTCTGTCTAATTGTGATCATTTCCCAGAATGACTTTCAACTGACTCGGCAGAGAAGAGGCATTCAGCTGAGTGTGGCTGGAGAGAGCAATAATGACAACAGTAGCAGAGGGAGAGTTTCTCAGGTTGAGATACAGTCAGTTTGTACTTTATACTCCTCACCCATTTAGTCTTGGAGCTGCACCTCTGTATTCAGGCTGCACTGGGAGGACAAATTACTGTCTATGTTTACTGCTGTTGTATATACACAGCTGAAACATTTTTACGACTGTAGCTGCTGAGAATATTCCAAACCATCACCTTAGATGTTGACACACAAATGCAAAGTGCATCATCATCATCATCAGGAGCAAACACTAACCGCTGATAACGCTGTCCTGACTCAGGGCATTGATGCAGAAGCGTAGCCCACCCTCCGGTTCCCCCTCAGGTTAACACTGTTAGCTCTGCCAGCACTGTTGCCATTGTTTGCGCTCTTCAGGCTGTTAGCACCGTTAGCTGCTAGGCGACGGCAGAGCTGAGAGCCATGTGGTGCAAATCGCTCAATAATAGATATTTTTCAGAATTCCAAATTTAGCCTCTCTAAGATATTTAATTTTAAATAGTTATTTATCCGTTTCCTGGCTCTTCAGCTAGTGTTTTGTCCTGCTGTAACATTATTAATTAATTTTAGTATTATCTCAACAGTCTTATCTTATTAACTTATTGATCAAGGGATAGGTTTATAACAAGGGGGGAAAGGTCCTGACCTATACACATATAGCTAGGATTTTTAGAGAAATAAACAAGTAAATACGAAATATAAACCAATGACATAATTTAAAAATATAACATGAATTTAATGCTCTTACAGTATGTTGAATTTCTTATTTCTTATCCATTATTATTAATGTAATGAATTTGATCAAGATGTATTAAAACAAGTTTAAAAAAAGTTATCATATATAAAATACTTATTTTTTACATGTAGAAAAAGGGGAGGTGCTAAGTAAAAATAAGTAATAATTCTGATTAATTTGGTCTAACCATTTATGTTTTTTTATTGATATCTTCGTAGATGTTTTTATATTTATTTAGAGGGGATGAATGGATCACAGTGTTAACAGTGATTTAATTAGTTTTTGTCTTAATTTGTATTATTTCTGTTTCAGTTATTTAGAGTCACTGTGTTTACTGTTAATTTTGTTTGTGTGTATGATTAAAAAAGGAAATGAATTGAATTTGGATCAGATCTATTAATATTTCCAGTTAGTTCTTATGAAACAAATGTGTATTAATGTGTTCACGTTCAGAGTAGAACATGTAATCTTGTATTTATCAAAAACTAAAATTATTGATTTTTCAATGGGGGTGTGTCACGTGTGTCCTCTCTGAAGATGAGCAGCCAAAAATACCACAGCCAACGACTTTTGAAATGGAAGATTCCGAGGAGGACATGGTTCAAAAGTCTGAGTGAACAGGAGTAATTCTTTTTTAAGTATTGTTGTGCTCATCCGCACACTATTGTGATCCATATCTTTATTCTTCAACTTCAACTTACATTGCTTCCTCACTCCTTCTGCATACTTTCAGCTACTACAACTATTCAAACATCAAAGGATTCAACTCTTTAGGACATTAGTGCTTTATCGTTTGTTTCTGCCTCTTGCATGTATCAAAAACAAAAATGAGGGAATTATTGAATTTTCAAAACAAATATAACAAATAGCATGGAGTTTTCTACAACAAATAGATAAGATAGAGTTAGAATTAGAAACCCTATCTAAACTTGGAAAAGAGGCATGTGTGTGTTATTATGACATGTCATCACATTGGCAGAATGGGGGTGTGCCACGTGTGTCCTCTCTGAAGATGAGCAGCCAAAATTGCTGAATACAAATGAAGCTTTGACTGTAGATAGCTTTTCTTCTTTTTTTACTCCAAATACTGAAATGAAATAGTATTTCTAAAATAAATGGCATTGGATGGAAGTTGGTTTGACTTCGTCCATTGGCTGAAGACGAGTGTGAATCTCATGCGGTTCTTACTGAACAGTGACACACTGGAGGGCTCCTGTCTTCAGCTAATCACATCCATGAGAAATAGCTACATAACAGACTGATAGAGGAGGCAGTGGAGCGTGCACGCACATAGACACACACACACTCACACTTTTCTGGTATCACTGATGCCTGCAGTCATTCTGAGTGTGATATCCTGGACACAAGGTATTGCCTACAGCTCTCTCTCTTGCTCTCTAACTGGGTATATGTCGGTAACAAGCAGCTGAAGGTAGCTGACCAAGTGTGTGTGTGTGTGCGCGCGTAGGTCTCATCTAGGAAAGATTGCCAATGTTTTTCTGTCTGGTGCTTGTGCCCACATTCATTACCTGTTCTCATGGAGCAGCGGCATGTACGCACGCACACACACACACACACACACACCCCAAGTACACCAGTGCTTTTGTGATTACCATTGATTGAGTGCATTGACACAAGTTATATTCATTTGTTCTTCTATTCACAGACGTGTGGCAAAAGCACACCACAGTCTGTAGAGAGACTTCATGAAATGCTGAAAGTCTGCAGGTCCTCATCACCATCATGGCAGGAGAGTGGGAAGTAATCTTTAATCTTCCAGACCAGAAGCCCTATGACCACTAAGGATATTGACAACCAGGAGGATCCGCAAATGAACTTCGCTGCAAATAAAATACTACAGTATGAAGCATATGCCCAGTACTTTGAGAAGCTTGGCTTATCTCTTGCCATCAAGACACATATCCTCAACATAGTGGCAAGGTGATACAACAATGCAGAGGAGAAACTCAGCAAGTACATGTCAGGAGGACAACCTGCCATTCATTTCCCCTTTGGAGGTCAGGGTGTTCCATCCTCGTCACACTGCATTTATGTTTTCAGTGCTGTTCCTAGAGATAAATTAATTTCCTAATTCATCCGTCTGGATCCAGCAACAATCAGAGCTTCAGTGTGTGGAGTTGTGGATTTGGATGTGTTCTGGGCTACAGGAACGATGTCATCATAAACTCTGCAGATGCTGAGCAACGCAACAGCATCTACATCCTTGTAATGGCCTTGGTCTTCTCATACCACAGCCAACGACTTTTGAAATGCAAGATTCTGAGGAGGACATGGTTTAAAAGTCTGAGTGAACAGGAGTAATTATTTTTTAAGTATTGTTGTGTGAATACATATTCATCAGCACACTATTGTAATCTAAATCTTTATTCTTCAACTTAAATTTCTTCCTCACGCTTTTGGACTCTAACTCCTTCTTCTAACATACTTTCAGCTACTAAAACCATTAAAAAAATCAAAGGATTCAGCTCTTGAAGGACATTAGTGATTTACCTTTTCTTGTTTCTGCCTCTTATGCTTTTTAAAATATTAAGCTTTTTTCAAAAGATTTCTCAATGTAAGTACATTTTTAAATCCACGTTGAAACTCTACTACTTCCACATACTTTCAGCCACAGACTTCATTTAAACTTTAAATGGGTACATTTGACTGAACTGTTAAAGTCAGCTTTTTGATATCTTTTACTGTTATTGCATTATCACAGTCTACGTTTTATGCTGTTTTCAGACCTATTCTGAGATTGGAACAGGAACTCCAAGCAACTGTCCATCGACACTCATGTTAACTCAGACCAGTACCAGTACCAGTACCAGTACCAGTTTTCAAACCTGCTCTGATGCTCAGATTGTTTGTACTACACACACAAATTTCACACAATGTGTTCATCAAGGAGTCCTACTTATAACACGTAAAAAATGTAAGCGAGAGGAGTTGCGTGTTTTTCTTGTCAGGGAAGCCGGGGTTTGAGAAGTGTGCTGCAGCTCAAACTCTACACAAAGTCCTGTCAGACTGAAGGGTCACTATAACCACGGCAACCTTTGATTGCTGCTAGGCAGACACAGGTGAGCTAATTAGTGCAGTTTGATACACAGAGGGTACATCCCAAGTCTTTAATTGCATCCCTGTTTCCCTCACTTGCGTCTTTTCCTTGCGTCTTAGTCCCTCCCACCAGGGACGCATGGAAACCATGCGAGGAGAGAGGAAATGAGGAAATGAGGAAAAATGTTTTCAGAGAAAGGAGACGTCCTTTCCTCCTGAAGTGTCACGAAAGGCAACGTCTGTTTCTGATGACGGCGGCCGCTGATCACAGCTGGATCGGCTTTGACAACTAGAGAGACTTTTGAGAAGTTTCTGTCCGCTCAGATGATCACTGTACTTAAAAATAGTAATTAATAATACTAATAACTAATAAAGACACACAGTAATCATCACTGTCAGAGTAGAGGTGTTTTCTCTCTGTAGCCTGTTACCTCTTTAACAAACTGCATTGTGTATTTATACACAGTCTGTGGTATTTATACTGTGTTCTTTGTCCTGCTTATAAGTGCAAGACCGATTTCTACCGGCAGAATGCGTTTATCATATTTATTAATATTTGCGTCTGTATGTTTGAAATTCTGATTCTGACGTCACTATTGATTAACCCAGAATATGATTATGGTTTCACTTGAATACTGGAATTAATTTATTAGGCTCCATGTCTCAGGGGAAATTGAACACTCAGGAATCGCCACGGCTCAACACAGTGGCAAGGTGATACAATTCCCACGGCTTTCAAAACTGCCAGAGTCACCCCCCTTCTGAAGAAACCATCACTTGACACTTCTGATGTCAAGAACTTCAGACCGGTTTCTCTTCTACCCTTTCTATCCGATATACTTGAATGTGCTGTCTTTAATCAACTGTCTTCCTATCTCCATCAGAACAGCCTCTTGGACCCCCACCAGTCTGGGTTCAAAGTGGGTCACTCGACTGAGACAGCCCTCTTTGCGGGGACGGAGTTGCTTCACGCCACGAGAGCCAACGCTCTCTCCTCTGTCCTGATTCTCCTGGACCTGTCTGCAGCATTTGACACTGTGAACCAGCAGATCCTCCTCTCCACCCTCGAGGGGATGGGCGTCTCAGGCTCTGCACTCTCCCTGTTTGCATCCTACCTGACAGGTCGATCCTACCAGGTGATATGGAGGGGGACCGTGTCGGATCCAAGCATGACTACGGGGGTTCCACAAGGTTCAGTTCTGGGCCCCCTTCTCTTTACGGTCTACACAACATCTCTGGGTTCTGTTATTCGCTCGCATGACTTCTCGTACCATTGTTATGCCGATGACACCCAGCTGGTCTTGTCATTTCCCCCCGGTGACACTCAAGTGGAGGCACGCATCGCTGTGTGCTTGGCTGACATCTCAAAGTGGATGGCGACACACCACCTCAAACTCAACCTGGACAAAACCGAGCTACTGTTCCTCCCGGGGAAGTGTTGCCTGCACCGAGACCTGTCCATCACCATTGATGATACTGTGGTGACGCCAACTCAGACTGCGAGGAACCTGGGTGTGACCATGGAAGACCAACTGTTGTTCTCAGCAAACATTGCATCAATTACACGCTCCTGCAGATTCCTGCTCTACAACATCAGGAGGATTCGCCCCTTCCTCACTGAGGAGACGGCGAAGGTGCTCATTCAGGCTCTTGTCATCTCCCGCCTGGACTACTGCAACTCTCTACTTGCTGGAGCCACGGCGTCGGCCATTAAACCTCTGGAGCTTGTCCGGAAAGCTGCAGTAACTATAACCTGTTTAACTATAACATATTATTATCCCCTAGAGGAGTGCAATCATTCCACTGAGTATGTTGCTGTGGCAAGTCTTTGCAAAAATATTGCATAGCCAGTGGCGATGTCATTGTGTTTGACACAGACAATGCAGCATTCAAGAAAAGGTATATAAGGCTGCATTTCAGTCTGTATTTCCCAAACTCACTAAACAAAACACACATGGCACACATCATGGAACTTATTGGCAATGCCTTCTGCAGACCTTTTGATCAGCTGAATGTGTTCATGCTGAGTTCCTCAGAGATGTTCTACCAAACTGGCTCTCGTACAAGAAGAAACAGTTCATGACAAGGCAACCTTGGCTCCAAATCCATGTGCAACACGGAGGAACTCCTGCTTCACTGCAATACAGAACCATGCAGAGCACTTTGGACTGTACAATGAATTCATAGAGATGGAAACAAACAGATATATTTACATCTGGAGTTTCTTAATTACTTCAAAATGCATACATTTCACATTCTGCTTGACTTCCCACACCCGCACACTCACACACGCACACACACACTTAAAACAAACACGCAAAATGGACATATATGCTAAAACAAGTACAAAATAACATGTGACTGGAATAGGGTCAATGATACATATGTTAACAAAACACAAAGATATGCACAGAGAATCCATTGCTAGGCTCTCTCTCTCTCTCTCTCTCTCTCTCCTCTACAGCAGGGGTTCTCAACCTTTTTTAACTTAAGGCCCTCTTCTGATTGTTAAAGCCTTTCAGAGGACCAATTTCCCAAATTAAGAGAAAAAACAACATGAAAAAAAGGAGAACAAAATAAACTGGGCGGTGTTTCAATGAGTGGGAAGTGTTTGTGTTGTTGATTGCGTCACGTTTATTTTCATTGTGGTGACTTTTGCTGTATACCCTGAGCTTTATGACTTTTCCAACAGCAGCAGTCAAACTGAGACTTTGCTGGGACTTAACGACACCTAATCCATTGTTTTCTGATTGATTGATTTATTGTGTCACGAATTCCCCTTCATATTAGTTTGTTTTCATCCTGTCTGCTTGTTTTATTAACTCTCCTGTCATTTCAGATCCCACCATTCACCTCTGATTCCCCTCACCTGGTCCTCCACACCCATCTCACCTGCAGCCCATTCCCTCATTAGCCCTCTCTATTTAGGTCCCCTCACTTGCACTTGTTCCCTGCCAGATTGTCTTGTGTGTTAGTGCCAAGTTCTCCAGCGTATCTTTCTATTGTTCTTGTTCTGCCTGTTCCAACCCTGTCTGCCTGTTTTGGACCTTGGATTTTTGCCTGCCCCTTATTGGATTTGTTTGCCTGTTCGGACTGACCTCCTGGTTTTGACCCTGCCTGAAAACAAGTAAAAAGCTAACTTGTATTTCTTGTCTCCGAGTTGTGCTTTTGGGTTCAAGTATCTGCAATCCTTACATATTGGTTGAGTACCATTTAAAAGATCTTCAGTATTTCCCATATGTGTCATGTCCATGTTACTTTTCAAATTGTATTTGTGCCCCTACCCTCACTTTGACAGTTTGTGTTGGATTTTTGGATCTTTGAACAGTGTCATATTACTGTCCAGCTGTCATAATTAAGATGAGATGACTTAATACACACATCTCGGTCACCTTTAAATCCTACCATGCTCTCACATGCTCTTTTGCCGTGGCTTTCACATCTCAGGCTTCAGACTGTTATCACGGTCTGAATGATCTATATCCATATCTTGATTTACAAGGGACAATGTGTAAACATCACGTCCTCTTAAAAACCCTGGAATAGAGCGTCAACAAAGAGCAATAAGGCTGTATAGGACTGTGGTTGTTTTAGGAAAGATGCAAATACTTGTGTTTTTGGCATCACATACTCGTTTGTTCTCTCCAGTCTGATATTGATAAACTTGTCATTATAATCAAGCTGAGAGAGAACAGAGAGAGCCTCATTAGCAGTGTTTAGACACCCTCAGGTTGCTCCTGGTGTTTGGCATTTCTAAGATGGAGGTGCTTATTGAGTCATCAGCATCACTTATCTCCAGTGTTCAGCATGAATGATGGTGTTCGTAGACTTTAGCCCTGGAGCAAGGGCACAGAGAGGGATTTGAGAAAACATGGCTGCAGGCTGACTCTCACCCCGTTCACAATCCCACAGCCTCATGACCCGCCACTACTTTGACAGTAACTTAGCTGGAGTTAAAGTGTGTACATTAAGTGTGAACAAGCCAAGCAGATAAACAATTTCAACCAAATGAACACAATGAGACTGGAAATGTCACAGAAATAAACGTCAGTTTACCGTCTGTTGGTGATGACAAGTATTCAGTATATTAATATAGATTTCCAATTTCCATTCCATTGGTTAACGTGTTTGTACAACTCTTACTTCTTGTACAAAACTATATTCCCAAACAACTAAACTGAATCTCAATTACATTTAGAGGGAAAGGTTTTAAAGATGTTGTTAATGTGTTAATTGAAACAAAACAAAACAAAAATGCAAACTCACTTGGCTGGGTTCATGCAACAAAACTACTTGGGTAGGTTTAGTAAAATAAATCATGGTTTGGCTTAAAATAAGAACTTTGCTACGGTGTGTTCATACTGAGTTTGGACGTACATTTAAAAAAGTGAACTTTGACTTTTCAGGAGACAAACACGGGTCTCCTGGGTATGAGGATTCTGATTAGAAACGTATTTGTGATACGTCCAAAAACAGACGTAATCAGGGAGAAAATACATCTCCTCAAAACGTAATTGACAATGCAGTTTTGTTGTTTGGAAATATCATTTTCAGGAGACCAGGCTTAAACTTGCATTATCTCTACTGGCCATCAGGGGGCGACATTTCCTGTTGCAAAAAGAAGGTTGTATAGAAGTCTATGAGAAAATGACTCTACTTCTCTCTTGATTTATTACCTCAGTAAACATTGTAAACATGAGTTTATGGTCTCAATCTCTAGTTTCAAGTCTTCTTCAATACAGCATGATGTTCATTTAATAAATGATGGTCCATTTAGAGTCAAACAGACCATAAAGCAGGGGATGCTTTAGGGCGGGGCTACCTTGTGATTGACAGGTTGCTACTGCAACCAGAGATGTATACGTTATCTCTAAGTCACTCTTCCGTAGGCCGCATGGTCACCTCCACTCACTGGGTGTAAAAAAACAAGATGGCGCCGGCCAAAATCGAAGATGAACTTGAGCAACCCTGAAATACCGGCATTTCTCGAGATCCAATATTCTCTGTTTAACAATGCAGGTTTGATACAGAATGCTTCAAACTGTTCTTTTCAGGAGAGAGGATAGCAACAACATCAGTGAGGCACTTCTTCCCGAATTACTGTACAGTTTTTAGCAAGAGCAAAGTCCCAAGCTACCTGATATGATGCAAACATGATGGTTTCTGAGTGCAGAGTCACATCCTCTGACTGAAGTGAAGTTCGGAGCCTTTAGCAAGCCCCTGGCCCACGATAGCGGGAAATGGTGCTTGAGGTTCGAAGACACCTCAGTCGAGTATGGCATATCAAGCAACGGGCTTTCAACATTACATTCAGCAAAATAAATTCTGTCACAGTTGGGCCTTGGTGTGAGTGTGTGTCTCCTGATCATGCTCATCATCGCCGCCTGTGCCAAATCACCTTCCCCCTGGTTCTTCCCTCTGCCAACCCCACTCATCTCTACTCACCTGCCGGCAATCTGCTCATCACCCCTCACATACTTCTACTCCCCCGCTTGCCCTGTTCCAGTTGCCGGATTATCATCCATCCATCCATCCATCCATTTTCCTCCGCTTATCCGGGGTCGTGTCGCGGTGGCAGCAGGCCAAGCAGGCTGACCCAGACTTCCCTCTCGCCCGCAACATTTTCCAGCTCATACTGGGGGATCCCGAGGCGTTCCCAGGCCAGCTGGGAGATATAATCCCTCCAGCGTGTTCTGGGTCTTCCCCGGGGTCTCTTCCCAGTTGGACGTGCCCGGAAAACCTCCAGTGGGAGGCGTCCAGAAGGCATCCTAATCAGATGCCCGAACCACCTCAGCTGACTCCTTTCGATGCGAAGGAGTAGCGGCTCGACTCCAAGTTCCCTCCTGATGTCCGAGCTCCTTACCCTATCTCTAAGGCTGAGCCCGGCCACCCTACGGAGGAAACTCATTTCGGCCGCTTGTACCCGCGACCTTGTCCTTTCAGTCACGGCCCAAAGTTCGTGACCATAGGTGAGGGTAGGAACGTAGACCGACCAGTAAATTGAGAGCTTTGCCTTCCGGCTCAGCTCTCTCTTCACCAAGACGGTCCGGTGCAGCGTCTGCTTTACTGCTGCAGCCGCACCGATCCGCCTGTCGATCTCCCGCTCCATCTTACCCTCACTCGTGAACAAGACCCCGAGATACTTAAACTCCTTCACTTGAGGTAGGCACTCCGTCCCCACCTGGAGGGAGCAATCCACCGGTTTTCGGCAGAGCACCATGTCCTCGGATTTGGAGGTGCTAACTCTCATCCCCGCCGTTTCACACTCGGCTGCAAACCGCCCCAGTGAATGCTGGAGGTCACGATCCGAGGAGGCCAACAGGACCACATCGTCTGCATATAGCAGAGAGGTGATCCCGAGACCCCCGAACCTGACGTTCTCCACCGCCCGGCTGCGCCTAGAAATTCTGTCCATGAAAGTCACGAACAGGACCGGTGACAAAGGGCAGCTCTGGCGGAGGCCAACACCCACCGGGAACGTGTCTGACTTATTGCCGAGAATGCGGACACAGCTCCTACTGCAGTCGTACAGAGACCGGATCGCCCGTTGTAACGGGTCCGGCACCCCATACTCCCGCAGCACCCCCCACAAGAACCCCAGTCGAAAGCCTTCTCCAAGTCCACAAAACACATGTAGACTGGTTGGGCAAACTCCCAGAATCCCTCCAGTAGTCTTGCGAGGGTGAAGAGCTGGTCCACTGTTCCACGGCCGGGACGGAATCCGCACTGCTCCTCTTGAATCCGAGGTTCGACAAACGGTCGGAGCCTCCTTTCCAGCACCCTGGCATAAGCTTTCCCCGGGAGGCTGAGTAGTGTGATACCCCGATAATTCGAGCACACTCTCCGGTCCCCCTTTTTGAAAATGGGAACCACCACCCCGGTCTGCCAGTCCATGGGCACTGATCCCGACCCCCATGCGACACTGAAGAGGCATGTCAGCCAAGACAGCCCAACAGTGTCCAGCGCCTTCAGCATCTCAGGGCGGATCTCATCCACCCCCGGCGCCTTGCCACCAAGGAGCTTTTTGACTACCTTAGCGACCTCTGCCAGGGATATGGGTGAGCCCCCCAGGTCTTCAGGCGCTGCCTCCTCTGCAGAGGACATGTTGGTCGGGTTTAGGAGTTCCTCAAAGTGTTCTTTCCACCGCCCGACGATGTCCCCCGTCCGGGTCAACAGTTCCCCCCCCTGCTGAGAACAGCCTGGGGTAGGCCCTGCTTTCCCTTCCTGAGCCGTCGGATGGTTTGCCAGAACCTCCTTGAGGCCAACCGAAAGTCCTTCTCCATGGCCTCCCCGAACTCCTCCCATGCCCGAGTTTTAGCACCCGCGACCACCGCAGCTGCAGTCCTTCTGGCCTGCCGGTACCTCTCAGCTGCTTCAGGAGACCCCTGGGCCAAACAGGCCCTGAAGGCCTCCTTCTTCAGCTTGATGGCTTCCCTCACCTCCGGTGTCCACCACCGGGTTCTCGGGTTGCCGCCACGACAGGCACCGATGACCTTCCGGCCACAGCTCCTAGCGGCCGCATCCACAATAGAGGCTTTGAACATGGTCCATTCGGATTCCATGTTCCCAGCCTCCCTCGGGATGTGTGAGAAGTTCTTCCGGAGGTGGGAGTTAAAGTCCTCCCGGACAGGGTCCTCCGCCAGACGTTCCCAGTTCACCCTCACTATACGTTTGGGCTTGCCGGGTCTTTCCAACCGGTTCCCCTGCCATCTGATCCAACTCACCACCAGATGGTGATCAGTTGACAGCTCTGCTCCTCTCTTCACCCGAGTGTCCAAGACATACGGCCGCAGATCAGATGATACGATTACAAAGTCGATCATTGATCTCCGGCCTAAGGTGTTCTGGTACCAGGTACACTTATGAGCCACCTTATGTTCGAACATGGTGTTCGATATGGCCAAACCATGGCTAGCACAGAAGTCCAATAACGAAACACCACTCGGGTTCAGATCGGGCAAGCCGTTCCTCCCAATAACCCCCCGCCAGGTTTCTCCGTCATTGCCCACGTGAGCATTGAAGTCCCCCAGGAGAACTATGGAGTCGGCAGGCGGCGCCCTTTCCAGGACCCCTCCCACCGACTCCAAGAAGGCCGGATACTCTGAACTGCTGTTTGGTGCATAAGCACAAACCACAGTCAGAGCCTTGCTCCCCGCAACCCGTAGGCGCATGGAGGCGACCCTCTCGTTCTCCGGGGAGAACTCCAACACAGCGGCACTCAGCCGGGGGCTCGTGAGTATCCCCACTCCCGCCCGGCGCCTCTCACCTTGGGCAACTCCGGAAAAGGACAAAGTCCAACCCTTCTCCAGGAGCTTGGTTCCAGAGCCAGTACTGTGTGTGGAGGTGAGTCCAACTATATCTAGCTGGTATCGCTCCACCTCCTGCACCAGCTCTGGCTCTTTCCCCGCTAGCGAGGTGACGTTCCACGTCCCTAGAGCTAGTCTATGCTGCCGGCGATCAGCTCGCCCAGGCCTCCGGCCTGACCTGCCGCCCGGTCTGCATTGCACCCGACCCCGATGCTTGTCCCTGCGGGTGGTGGGTCCACAGGGTGGCTGCTCCATGTTGTTTCTTCGGGCTGAGCCTGACCGGGCCCCATGGGCGAAGGCCCGGCCACCAGACGCTCGCCGACGAGCTCCCCTCCTGGGTCTGGCTCCGGGAGGGTGCCCCGGTTTATTATCATTTGTTCCTTTTCCCTCCCTGGACTCTTCACATCTCCCGTGGTTATTCCCACGTGTTGACCCTCTGCGTTCCACGGTTTGTGTCTTTGCCTTTTGTGACCAAGCCTTCTTGTGACTTTGCCTTTTTATTTTCAGTTTGGATTTTTCACACTGCCGGTTGGAGTTGTTTTTGGTTTGTGGTTTTGACTGCTTGATGCCCAGTAAAGAGACTTGCATTACACCTCACCTTATGTCCTGTGTCTGCGCCTCTGCTCACTCCTAAACCCACACGGTAAACCGTGAACCATCACAAATTCCTCCCATTCAGATCTTCATGTGCTTAGCTTTAATGTTTCTGACTCTACCATGGAGATTCAGTCGGTAGCTTAGCTCAGTAGATTTTCCACTGAACATCTGAGTGCGTGAGTATGTTTCTGTTTAGGCTGCTAGTCGGCTACATGCATGGCTCTCTCCAGGTTTCTTTGTAAATCCCATAACAACAAACTTATTTTTTTATTTTTTAAATATTTCCCAATGAAAATTTCTCACAAATGTTAGTGCATGCATTTTGATCTGTTAAAAATACAAAACATTGTCATGAACATAAACCGATAAAGTGTCTCATTTGGGTTGGACTGTTTACTGCACAACCCGACTTTTATTCCCTTACTTTAGCTTCTAAAGCAATACCATGAATAGATTCAAAACATGGGTAGTTAAAAATTCCTACAAATTAATAAACGGAATCAAAAACTGTCTGACAATTAAACAACTGATCTCCCCACATGTGCCTGCTTTAAGTGACTTTGCATGCAATCACACTTCCTCTGTATTTAGAATTACAGCATTGACATTGATGATTGAATTTGACTGACAGAGAGAGAGAGAGAGAGAGAAAACCGGAGGGAATGAGACGGAACAGTGATTTGTCCAAACAGTGTTGACCAGTGATTGAAGTGTCTCTTTGCTGATTGGATCTGGACAGCTTCATTGTGCATATATATGTAGCGGGGAGGGAAACAATACATTCTGTGGGTGTGAATGTGTGTTTAGGCAGTCATCCTCAGTGCTGCTATGCAAGGATGCATGACAGATGCACCTATGTGCATGACAGAGTGTAAGTGAATATAAAGCACATGGAGGTCAATAAATACACAGGAAGCCCCTGATTTTGTACTTATCCCTGTGAAGAAAAAATTTATATAAATCAGTGGGAAAACCCTTACAAATCTAGGCTGTGTGTGCGTGTGTGTGTGTGTGTGTGTGAAGCAGAGAGAAAGATTGTGATTGCGTGGCCCTTTGCCACCTTGCCTGTCTTGTTAGTAAAACAGATTGGTGGCAGTGACTCAAAGAGCAGCAACCTCTGTTTGTTAGTTTTTCTTTTCTCTTCTCCTGTTTGCATTCTGTATCTCTTCTAGCACTCCTCTCTCTCACACCTGTTAGTACACACAGATTTAATAAGACCCTCGATACTGCCGTCAATTACCAATTCATCACTCCCCTATCACAATGCTGAAACTACACACGCATCCACACACACACACACACACACACACACACACACACACACACACACACACACACACACACACACACACACTCTAAGATGAAGCAGGGGGATCTGTGATCACAGGCGGACACACACACCTGACCAGAGAATATTACAGTAACAAAGATGAGTTGTCAGGTAGCACGCTGAACATTTTTTCATCTATTTACAAAGCACAGGACAGAAACTTAACAGAGACTTATATTAATTTGTGACATTTTTATACAAAATGTATGTACAGTAAAGAAAATTATTAATTTGAATATTCCAAAGTGACTCAACTTACAGTTTAGCCCCAGCTTTAACATTCACTGGTCTGTGATGGTTTTCATATTTTATGGTGTGTTGGAAATGAACAGAAGAGGAACTGGTGCGACAAGAAAGAAAGGAAAGCAGAGGAGAGAATAAAAAGAAGCATACCAACAAAAACAATTCAACTTTATCAACAGAAAATCCAAGTTTTTCACTTAAACGGTCAAAAGCGGATGATAAACAAGTTACCATGGATATTAATCTAATTAATTTGGTCTTGTATCTTCGTGGTGCTGAAAGGCAGCGTCCATTCCATGACACTGAGCTCATACCAACTGTGACATCAGGAGACAAAGCACGCAGAAGCCATTCGTTTTCAATGAGGTACAGAGAGCCGAGCAGTGGCAACTTTAATCGAAATAAGCAGAGATGTAATGCAGTGATGGCCACTTGAATGGCAGGTATCTTTATCATTTGCTTTTCTGTTGTCATCATTAAAACTGACAAAAGCAGACCCGATTTACCTTACTCAAAATAAACATGGCGATGACGGAGGTCAGAGAAAGAATTCTCAGGACATCTGGTCAGTAGGTGCTGCACTATAATATATACGGCCAAACTAGTAGGGCCGAATTCTAGTGTCTATTCTTTTGGTCTGATGCAGTTTTTCATCATTTGGGCCTCTTAGTTTCATAGAAGGTAAATGGTAATGCTTCCAGCAGTTTGTGTTTGGCCCTTTCCTGTTTCAGCATGATAACGCCAGCGTGCACAAAGCCAGCAACATGAAGAAATGTTTTGCCCAGTTTGGTGTGGAGAAGCTGACTGGTCTGCACAGAGTCCAGACCTCAACCCAATGCCACACCTTTGAGATTACCTGAAATGCTGAGAATGAACCAGGCCGTATCACTCAACATCAGTTTCTGACCTCACTAATGCTTTTGTGACAGAATGGAAGCAAATCCCTTCAGCCAGGTTCCAACATCTGGTGGAAAAGCTGAAACCAGGAGAGTGGAGGCCGTTAGATCAGCACATTAATGCCCATAGTTTTGGAATGAGATGGGAGCAAACTGTAATACTTCAATTAATAGCCCAGGATTTCAAATTGTTTATTTAAACCAGTATGAATATAACTTGTGTAGATTTTGGCTATTGAATAACATATCAATTCTGAATCATTCATTTGATCTAGCTCCAAGACCGTTAGCGGTGCTCGTTTTTTGTGACGCCACCACATGTGGGGTAAGAATTGCTCCCTGTTTGTATAATTATCACAGAGTTATGCTGTTAATAACTTACAGTATTCATTAATATAGTATAGAAAACTTCCAATGTGC
Organism: Pholis gunnellus; assembly: GCF_910591455.1. Taxonomy (NCBI): domain Eukaryota; kingdom Metazoa; phylum Chordata; class Actinopteri; order Perciformes; family Pholidae; genus Pholis; species Pholis gunnellus. Next base: position 28,749,005 of record NC_136531.1, read on the forward strand.
AATGCAGCACAATTATGGAGAGAGAGACAATGGTTTTGAAAAAAATATGGAAAAAAGTATGATTACGAGCTAGTGTTGTGTGTTATGCATAATGCATCCGGCATCTGTTTTATTGAACATCATGTGTTTCTTTATGGTTTTTAATATGTTGTCAGCTATTCAAGGCTTCTCCATGCAATTACTTAGTGGCAGCTTATGACGGCAGTACTTTACATCCCGCTGCATGGGAAGTACACACACACACACACACACACACACACACACACACACACACACACACACAGGATGTGCATGGACAATCTGTGAGTTGTCAGTGCACATACATCTGAAGGCTTACACACTGCAACATGGACATCATCTTTGTATGTACATATATGAAAGTGAGAAAAACACACAAGGGACCCATCATATAAGGCCACGCACAAACACCAACACACACACATCCAATACACACCGTATGAAAGGATACACATTTGCACATATTATAAACACACTGACAGACATTTATGCACATTAACTTAAACACACACACACACACACACACACACACACACACACACACACATACACACATAATATCGTAGGCGACACTAATGACATAGAGAAGTATTTGTAAGCCATGCAATATGCATGCCTGGAGACTAGTATCACTGAATAAAGCTGCCTAACAACAGGAGGGAGGAACTGTCTCATTGTGTGGAGTTTCCCCAGGGAGCGTCATGTTTGGCGAGCAGCCCTCATCACTGCTGGCTGTGAATATGTATGTCCTCTCTTTCTTTTTCCCACTCTCTTTGGTATTAAAGAAAAAAGACATTTAGATGATTCTTATTGTTTTCCATTTTTTCTATTTTTTGAAGGTCAGTAAGTTCATAGATTGTGAGAAGGAAAGGAAAATACCCAAGAGTGTTTGAGTCCCACTGACCAACATAGAGTACAAACTACATTTTCCTATAAGAGATGAGGTGGTGATTTCATGCTAACACTTGATCAAGTGTTGACACATTTGAGGATATTTACTCTTTAAGATTTGCAAAACTTTTATGACACTTTATATGCAATTTGTAAATCACATGAGGTCCCCTGGTAATAATGTACTAGTCCTTTGTGAATAGGGCTTCATTTACTTTATGACCACACTATTTTGTGCAGGTGAAATAGAAGAAGCGCAGCATTGCTGAAAATGTCTTGTTAGAGCTCATGCAATGTGTGAGGCAGAGGCCTCATTCTTCATGTTTCAACTTGTTCCCCTCCCTCATGTGTCTTGTTGGTCACCTGTTTGTTCTCTCGCTTTCTGTTGGAGGTTGTCTGGATGAATCACTCCATTCCCTTCTGCTGCTAATCAACCTGCACACCTAAGACTCATCAAGGCCCTGCAGTTTATCTAACCCGTTTTTACACTTCAGTCTTTGCCAGATCGCCAACATGGTCCTCACACCTCAGCAGAACAAGACTCTAGGCTACCTTTCCGTGTGTTTACGTGAACCTGGTCCTTCCTGTGCCTCAGGTTCATTCCCATCCTGAGATCCATGTCTGCCTGCCTCCCAGCAGATGGCCCTGCACACATTGTGCCATGCAAGAACTACAAATTTAAAAAGTAAAAGTTTGGCGAAAGATTCATTCAGTAGTGTCTGAGTGCAGCAGCACAGAGGTATGGTTTCTCTGTTCAGGTTGCTGCTGGTTCTGCCAGCTGTCTCAATGGAGATATCAGTGTGGTGACATGGTGGGCGTCAAGTGTCTCTACTTACTATTGGTCAGGTTCTGCTTTGTCATGCACATACTGCAGATATTTATAAAAAGTTTGTGTTGGCAAAAGTGATATTTTTTGTCATGTGAATTAATGAATGCATTAATGAATGCACATAATACAAATTGATATCAACTCTGCATTCAATTACATGTATAAAAAAAGACAAAACAACAATCAAACAAATGACTGAAAGGGTGTAGGTTGAAGCTTAAGCTTATTGTATACCCTTTTTTCTTATTAATTCTAATAAGCAGCTCATAAACTACTATACATAAAGCAAATAAAAAACAAACAAAGAAGAAACAATAAACAATGTTTCATAACTCAGCTTTCCTTGTCAAAACCATTCCACGAGTTAACCCCTTTGACCAGTGGTGGGCCATCAGGTCCTGCAAATCCTTCTCTGCTGGCCTAAACAGAATCACAAAGTTATAGCTATTTTATAATTTAACAATTTTTCTTAAATACACTACATGTATCATAATTTATAAAAATATTTTTCCCATTATCTTATCTTCTCATTGCACAGCTACTGTGCTCCTCAGTTGCTCTGCTTCCAGTGCAGCTTGTTTTAAGTAGAGCTTTTATCCAATCAGATTTCACCTCTGTGTCTCTAGGTAAGAGGAGAGGCCCCAGGCCTGCAGACTCACCAGTGAATCCATGTGCAGGTTAAGTGAATGGGGACGATATTGTTGATTGGCATAGTGTTCAACCAATCAGATCTTTAGTTTAACATTCTTAGACGCACCAGAGCGGCCTGCAGGCCTACTGCTACGTCAGCATTAGCAGCAGCGCTGCAGTGAGATTCTGTGCTGTGATTGGTCAGTGGGCGAGCATGTGACTGTCGTGAAACGAAACTTAACAGCAGAGGCTTAGTCAAGAGTTAATATTGAAAGATATGAATGAAATTATGATATTTTTAGCATTTTGCTTGGTGTAGATTTTTTTTTTACCTAGCTTTGTTTTTTAACACTCAATGGCTGAAGGAGGAGAAACGGATTTGTGAGTTGGGATTTAACCGTGGGATTAAACTTTGTCAACAAAGAAAAGAGGATGTGATCAGCATTTGGTAAGTCAACTGGTTCGTTTTTTTACATCTAATATCTGAATGGCCCTTGAGTGTGTAGCAGAATGTGTGTTGCTGCTGTTGTTTTTCCGTTAAGCTAGTTAGCCTAGCCTCCCAGAACACTCCCGGAGCATCAGCTGTTTTTTGTTGTGGTTCTTTTTGTTCCGGTTCAGAGGTCACACAGACCGTTGTCTTCTAGTGAGCGCAGAAAACATTATATTTCCTACAATTTAAGCTTCTGTATTTTCCAAATGCACTAGTATTATTCAAACGTATTGTTCGGTTTGTAAGCCTCGTACCCGCCACTGCCTTTGACACATCTATTCTTCATATTTCTCCTTACACTTTATTTAAAACATACCTATTCACCTTAATTCATATTGTCTCTCTCTGTTTTCAAACAACCTCTGAATACATTTAGGAAGCGCATGATGTTGTGCTTTGTACATTGTCCATGCAGTTTTGAGATCAACTGACATTTAAAAGCATGTTAGTTAATAAACATTGTGTTGTTTGGTTCATGATAATCCGATGGATTTAGAATTCTAATAGGTCTCTTCTGTAACAAGCTGGATTAGTGTTGGTTTAGTATGCGTTTCCTCGCACCTAATGTATGGAACTACAAGAGAGCAATGAAGTTAATATGCAAGTTCTGATCAAAGTATCTTTAGTTTTATACAGTTTTGCAATCGTTTGAGACATTTGTTTTTACATTAATTCTGTGTGGTTTCCAACATAACTTATTTTATTTGTATACACTGTTTTTATTTCAACATAATTTGAAATAGCCATCAACCCTTACATTTTTTTATTTTGTACTTTGCTAGGATTTTGTTTAAATTGTTCCAACGGACCTCTCCTGGGAAAGCATTGCAGTGATGATATTGGTGACATTGCATTACTTTGACTGACTGATGTGGCTTTTAAAGTGTACAATGTTTTCCAAGGTTCCCTGTTATGCAAAGTTAGATACTCTGATCAGGTTAGGATGTTGGACCCGAGTTCATTTAAAATGAGGATGGATTAGATGACCACTGTAAATTGATTTACTGTCTGTAAATGTCACTTTCATCAAGCTGTCACCCTAAATAGCAATGCTAATCCTTACAGCTAATTGAATGATCTTCAAGTCTCCTCCCCTCTACACACTTCATGTCTTCTTTCCTCAACAAATGTATAGCTTATTCCTTCAACTAGAGCAGGGGTGGCCAACCCGCGGCTCCCGAGCCGCATGCGGCTCTTTGCCCGGTTTCATGCGGCTCTTATGTTCATATCGAAGTTTGTATTTGTGTTTTTTTAATGTTCGTGTTCGCTTCGCTTGAGTTAAATACGGTATTTTCGTCAAACGCGCATGTGCGGCCACAGATTACGTTCCTCGTCGACCCATTTAACGCCGAGACGGACTGTTTGAAAGCCCCGCTAGTCACAGATGAGGATGCGGCTGAGTTGGAGATGATCGATCTTTGTGAGGAGGACCAACTCAAACCTTTAAGGGACGGGACCATTGAGTTCTGGAAAAGTGTGCCAATGAAAAAATACCCCAATGTCAAACGGGCTGCGCTTAAGATACTGTCAATGTTTGGGTCAACATACGTCTGCGAGTCTGTGTTTTCTACCCTGAAACACGTGAAATCAAAGCATCGATCTGTTCTGACTGACACCCATGTGAAAGAATTGCTTCGAGTGGCAACAACGGAATACAAGCCAGATTTGAAGAGGATTGTTCAAGGCAAGGAATGCCAGAAGTCCCACTAAGTAACATGCATAGTAAAAGAAAAACACTATTGTAAATTATTATATTTTTGTTTGTGGACTTGGTTGAACTGAGAGCTTGTCTGTGTGAGACAGTGCACACAATGTTCATTGTTGAAAATGACTGGCCTGTGGTCTTAGGAGTCAATTTCTGTCATTATCATGTTGGTGTGTGACATTTACAATAAATCTGGCTGAGCAAAGGTATGTGTGTGTGTGAGGAAGGGATAGGGTGATGTTCATGTGTGCCCATGTGTATGATGTGGCTCTTTGCGGTAACACAGTAAAAAATGTGGCTCTTGGTCTCTGACTGGTTGGCCACCCCTGGTCTAGAGGATAATTACAGGGTTTAAAACAGCAGCCTATGTTATTAATAATTCATTTAATTTAATTTAATACAGTACATTTACTACACTGGCAGGTTCACTACGGATAGACAGATAGCTGTGATGCAACCCCTCTTCATCGTTCCAGTGCAAACTTGTTCTTTTGGTGCGAAGTGATCATTGCTTTAATTGCATAAATATCGGAGCAGACACTACAGAAATTCTTGAAACATCCCTGTTTATTAATAAACATGAACAAAAAAGCCCTTATTAAGGATGAATGAATACCGACACACACATATATGCCTGATTAACAGTTATCTTCATTGATCAATTACCAATTACAAATCTAAATTATGAATGCTTCCTGCATAGGTTAGTGTATATTAGTATTGATACAAACTAAATAATTATAAACACCAAGAGTTTTTAATTCTGAAGTTCCCCACAAAGTGATGGTGAAAACAGTTGTTATGGGTAGGTGGCTGTTCAGAACATGTTGCTTACATGACTCAAATCAAGATATACCTTTGCCTGGATATAGAGAATACCAAGGCCACCAGTGGTGGCTGGTGGAACATGTTCTAGGTAGGGCCATCCAATCAATTTCAGCAAACATCCCAGTATGATTTGATGCAAAAAAATGAAGGTATCAAACACGCATTACTACTTTGCAGTTAAATATTTAACATTTATTCCAACACGAAAAAAAGCAGTAAATAACACTTTGACAAACACGTCAGGACATCTTATTGTAGTCACCCTCACAGGGAATTCAGTATAATATATATATATATATATATACATATACACACACAGTATATTATATTTCATATAATAATATTCAGTATAATATAAAACACACATATATATATATATATATATATATATATATATATATATATATATATATATATGGTGAGTTTTCACTGTTAATTTACCATCTCTATTAAATGTTGATGCCTCCATGACCAAGTTAAGCAGATGAGACTGAGGACAACTATGTAGAAGAAAAGATGTTCACTTTGCCTAATATGTAGCTTGACAGAGTTCTCATGTGTGCCATGGTGTTTCCTTACCTCCTCCTCCCTCACTCCCTAACTGTCCGTGCTGGATCTGTCCCCGTTGTTTTAAAAAGCTAAATAAGTTATTAGCATGACTGCATCCAGCTAGCCAAACCTGTCTGGTGTACAGCTAGTAGAGAAGTTAATAATAAGTATAATATGATAATAATATAATTATATATCCAAACTGAAATAATATATTAAATAATAAATGTACTGCTTCCCTTTCCCGCTAGTCTGCTGTCTGATTGTGAGGTCAGGCTGATCTGGGATCAGCTCTTTCACCTGCAGAATCTCCTCCAAAGTTCTCTCAAACGGGTCTTGGAGGAGTAGTGCTCGCGCTCGCCTGTAGAGACTAGTGTTGACGAGAACACGCAGCTTGGGGCCAAACAGAATGTATTTGAGGACGCTGATTGGCTAAATTGTATGTCACACATTTATATCTTTAATCAGCAATTGGCAAATCGCAATAGACCCGCCTCCTGTGGGCCCCAGCGCTGCTGAGACATGCAGACATGCAGGACGTGCAGGAAAAGCATCCATTTTGCGCAGATATGTTTTACACATATTACTGGGTGCATTCCATATTTCAAAAACACAACTATTGACAATTTGTATAATTTATTATTAATTTTCTTTTCTTTTATTAATTTTGGCTCAAGGGGGGGCTCTAGCGCTCTCTATTGGCCAGCCGCCACTGGAGGCCACCCAACACATTCACACTCCCAACCAGTCAAATACAGCAGCTTGGTGAGTGCTCTTATGCTTCAAACTATGACACTCTTGGTACCCCTCTAATGCCAGTGTTAGACGTGGTAGGGACAGCCCGTCAGTTTCTGTCCTTTACTTGCATTGTGTCGCTTCAAAATAAACGTCTGTGTTCACAGGAAACGTACAATTTACTCTCATTACATTCATACAGTCTCTTAATAAATTCCCAATGAAGGTTTACTTACAGTAGTTTTCAGGTTGACTTGGTTAGCTTAAGTCAGGGGTCAGCAACCTTTACTCCAAAGAGCCATTTTGCCCTATTCTCCAACAAATAAAATGTGTCTGGAGCCGCAAAAGCTATTTGATATCACAGCTTATAAAGTTGTATCTATAGTTATATTATACATAGAAAAACTATAGTGTGTTGTATTTATGAAAATATAGAACAAGAATAAAGACTATTCTTGACATTGTATTGCTATTTTACCTGTTATAACAATATTAAACTCTTATGGAGAGGAGAAGAAAACTTTCTCAGTTTGCTGCAGCAGTTGAGAAATCACTCTTTTTCGCTCATCTCCAGCGTGATACTTTTCAGCAAATGCTGTGTGTTTGTTCTGGAAGTGTTCATATCAAGCATACAGGTAAGCCAGCATCGTTGGCACTGAAAGCAAATGAATACGTCCACGCAGAATGAAACTCTATTTTCCTCCGTGACTTTTCTTTTTTTGATTTATCCATTGATAGTTTACCGAGGGCGGCGGTCTGAAAATCATGATTAGCCACCTGCAGGTAAGGCGCCTGACAGCGACTTAATAGGATGTGATGCACATTTTAGTTGACAAAATATTAAAACATTTTTTATTTTCAGTGACACAGTATCACCTCAAACTCCAAGATAAGAGGTGTTCCCTTTGAAAGATTGTCCACAAAGCATACAGTAAATTAAAAATAACCGTTATTTATTTCTCTGTTATTTTTTGTCAAAGCCTCATGTCCACACTACTACGTTTCCATTTTAAACATATGTTTCGCTACGTTTACACTGAGCGTCCACACTACACCGGAGTTTCGGAGCACCGAGTTACCTCATCGTGTGGAAGCTCGTAAACGCATAAGTTTAGAAACGATGACGTAGACACACACGTTCGGTACTTGATTGGTTCTTAGCAGTCACGACGTGTCCTTCCCTGATTCATCACGCCCATAATACCCAGAACATCACAAACAATAACAACAGCCTTGATAATCGATCGACTACCAGGGCCCCGTTCCTCGTACGTGGTTCAACTAAGTCGATCAAATGTCCTATTACCAGCTTAAATTAACCCGATGATTGAAGTCAGGCTATGTCGGTTCCTCAAAGGCTCTGATCCGCGCTCAAACAATCTCGTTAATTCGAACCAGACTTCAGTCATCAGGATAATTGCGCGTGCCCGTCCTACTTCAAAAGGGGAAGCGTCGATCACCGAAACCAGGATTTTCTAACAGTACGATGGCAAATAAACTCAAAGAAAGAGCCTCTTTTTTCTCCGCTGATGAGCAGGAGATGATCATGAACGCATGAGGAATTCAAGACCATAATCATGGCAACATCTAACACCGCCACCGCTGCGAGGGCTAGACGAGAAGCATGGCAACATATCGCAGACAAGTTAAATGTGTAAGTGTTGGGAAAATGTATCGGCTAATATTAAGTGCCTCATCACCCCAATCAATCAGATTATATGTCTTTAAATGTGCTGCTGGCAGTAGGCTTAATGGAATGCATCATCCAATGAGATCTATAGCGAAAATAATTATATCAACTCTTTCAGAATAAGTAGATAAAAACAAGCCCAAAGAGTATCTAACTGATACGCATTAATAGATACTTATGAGGATATATGTACTGTATGCGCTTATGTATCATGTACTATATATGTGTATGTACATGTATGTGTAGATTACCATATAGAATAGGAGTTTGAATATGTGTGTGTGAATCTGTGTATGGGCGGATCAGTGTGTATGTATGTATTATTCATAATAAGCAGTGAAAATAAATTGTGTGATTCTCTCTTTTCTTATCATGAGTCCACCTTAATCATGTTCTACAGCAGGGGTGCCCAATACGTCGATCGCGATCGACCGGTCGATCGCGGTGGTAGTGCCGGTAGATCGCATGCCATTCAAAATAAATGTGATGTCCTCATGGCATTTGCCACTTGATTGACGTACAGTGCAGCCAGTCTGAGATCACGTCTTTTCTACCACACGAGTCACCACGTATGTGCGATCAACAACGTGAGCTACTGCAAAACTCCGCGAGCTAATTAGTTAGCCTTCCAATTTATTTCTACTAAAGCTGCAGTGCCATGATTTGGGGAACTTCCAAAACCTCGCGTCAGAGCTGGAGACGCAACGGAAGGCGTGTGCGCAACTTGACAGTGCTCGCTACACAGAGCAGATTGACAAGTGTCTGTCAGAGTTTGACAAACGCTTTCAAGACTTTGCTTTACTCGAGCCAGTCGCTACATTTATGTGCTGCAAATTCAGCATATCAGGAAGACATTGAGGTTGATTCACTCGCACAAAAAATGTCAACGCTGTCATGGACAGTTTTAGTAACCAAACATGAGGAAATGTGCCACCTTCTTGACTGCATTATTCGGCTCTACTTATTTATGTGAGTCAGCCTTTTCCCACATGAAGAATATTAAGTCCAAATATCGTTCCACCATGACTGATGATCATAGAAGTCTGCTTGAGGCTGGCTACCAGCAGCCACTGTCTGGAATATTTAAACCTGGTTGATTCCATTCAGTGGAGGTAGGTAAGGTAATGACCAAAAATGTACAGAATTGTATTGTGCCATAAGGGTTCATGCAGTTATGCAAGGTGCGCCAACATATATTGTAAATATAAAGTATACTCAGTATATATATGTATATATATACATATATATAGAAATAAATAGATATTTAGCATTTTTAATGTAGGTAGATCATTTTGACTTGGTCCTTTTAAAAGTAGCTCGCAAGCCGAAAAAGTGTGGACACCCATGTTCTACAGTAATGATATGCTATGGTGTACTAATAACACTGTCATATCATTATGAGTGCTTTCAACCCCCATGTAGTTGCAACCCAGCCATCAAGAGGACACGGGAGCAAGTAAAAACTAAGCACACAAACATTCAGAATGGTGAGTCAATACAACATGTGCCATGGTGATGTAATGGACACATCCATAAGTTTCTTAATCGCCATATAAACTTTACGAACAGCACGGCATGCAGCGGCTTTCCCGATGTTCTCCACATCGCCGACACTGTACAAACATGAACCACTCGCAAAAGAACGCGAGGCTGCATCCAGTCTGTGAGACAGTCGATGCTCGGCTGCGGCGTGTGGTGTTCAATGTACGGCTCGAGAAGGTCTCGTAAATAAATGATTCCTTGTCGACAGAATCGATAGCGCTCGTACAGGAAGTCATCATGATGTGATAATGGATCTTGGCGATCTTGAAGAACTCTCTCCCTATAAAACGCTAATCTGACTAATATCCTCCTTCATCAATGGGATCTCTGAGGAAGGGAGCTGACATTTTTTTCCGGGGGAGTGGCAGGCTTATCCAGCTCACTTAAGTAAGCCTGCGCTGGAGCAGGTTCAAGTTTATGGATGTGTTGCTATGGTGATTTTGCCAAACTTGCTTCTAGGAACCGAAAAGCCTGACTTATGTAAACTTATCCTGAAAATTATCCGGCTAACTCAGTTAGCCACGTACGAGGAACAGGGCCCTGGTTAATTCAACATGGACAACTGATTTCAGGCGTTTTAGTCTGGACGGAGATCATTTCGAAAACGATGCTGAAACGGCGTGTGGACGGAGATCGTTCTTGTTTGTTAAAACGAAAACGTATTCATGAGGATGTAGACTCGGAGCCGCAACAGAGGGGCCGAAGAGCCGCGGGTTGCCGACCCCTGGCTCAAGGCAACAAAGGTACTTGGTTCGGAAAATATTGTGGTTTGGGTTGAAATAAGTACCCTTAACTACTACACTAAATAAACGCAGCGTATGTAAGTTACGTGTCAAAAACAAGGTATAATAAGCCAACATTAACTTGGATTGTCACGGACATTAACATTGGTCTCCTGAGTGAAAGTCCTGTGTTTGTTTGACCCACCCACAGATTCCGAACTTCTCTCTGCACAGCCTCTCGCTCTCATTTAATACTACATCAGTTGCTCTGACCGTCTGATAATGATGTGGATGGGTTTACATTGGAGTTCGTTGAAAGCCCAGGATGATAGCCCAGATGATAAAGGGTGCCTTGGAACATTGGCATCAGACGGCAAAGGGCTCTGTCAAAGTGGTGGTATTCGATGAGTTGGTAGTGAGAACAGGTTGGATCACTGTTATTGTGTTTTCTAAGCTTTTCCAGTTGTGTGTTTAAAGTTAAGGTAACTGGACTGAATGTTTCAAGGATACATCGAGATTGAAAACAGTTTACAAAGCTCTGCAAAAAATTCCTACTCTGCTTAATACTCAGGACCATCCGTTTCTGCCAGTCTTTCACCTAAACCTCCTTAACACCGGGTAACCGGAGTGATGGCTGCAGGCTGTAACGGGTGTGGTAAACTAACCTCATCTATCCTACTCTCTCAGCTCATGGCGAGCAAGTGGTGGCAGGGGGGCTCTGGAATTGCCAGTCGGCAGTGCCGAAAGCTGACTTCATCTCAGGTTACGCTTCCTTGCTCTCCCTTAATTTTCTTGCTCTAACTGAGACCTGGATCACACCAGAAAACACCACCTCACCCGCAACTCTGTCAGATGTGTACTCTTTCTCTCACACTCCCAGAGCTGCGAGGTGGTGGTACTGGCCTGCTAATCTCCCCAAAATGGAAATACTCTCTTGTCTCTGTTCCACAGTTCTCCCCATCCTCTTTCAAATGTCATGCTGTTACTGTCACTTATCCAGTCAAGCTCACCATTGCTGTTGTGTATCGCCCACCAGGCCCTCTTAGTGAGTTCCTGGAAGAGCTCGACACATTAGTCTCGCACTTCCATAACGATGGCTGCGCACTCATCCTGCTCGGGGACTTCAACATCCAGACTGATAAGTTACAACCTCTTCTCTCCTTCCTCTCCTCCTTCGACCTTTACCTCTGCTTCCAATCCTAAGAAACTCTTTGAAACTTTCTCTTCACTCCTCCAACCCCCACCCCCTCCTCCTAGTTCCTCCCTTCTCCCTAATGATTTCGCCAACTTCTTTGACAAGAAGGTAAACAACTTCAGATCCTCCTTCTCTCAGCCCCCCTGTCCACCCTCTCCCTCTCTACCCTCTCCAGCTCTTCCCCCACAGCTCTTCCTCCTCTCTCCATGCCCCATCTTACCCTATCTGTCTCCCCTAACGAGATCCTCAACCTTGTTACATCTAACCGCCCCACCACGTGCTCCCTTGAGCCGATCCCTTCCCCTCTTCTTCAGTCTATTGTGACTGAACTCCTTCCTTTCCTCACCCACCTCATCAACACATCTCTTGTCTCAGGATGCTTTCCCACAGCTTTCAAAACTGCCAGTCACCCCCCTTCTGAAGAAACCATCACTTGATCCCTCTGGTGTCAAGAACCGGTTTCTCTTCTACCCTTTCTATCCAAAACACTTGAACGTGCTGTCTTTAATCAACTGTCTTCCTATCTCCATCAGAACAGCCTCTTGGACCCCAACCAGTCTGGGTTCAAAGTGGGTCACTCGACAGAGACAGCCCTCCTTGCGGTGACGGAGTCGTTTACGCCGCGAGAGCCAACTCTCTCTCTTCTGTCCTGATTCTCCTGGACCTGTCTGCGGCGTTTGACACTGTGAACCACCAGATCCTCCTCTCCACCCTCGAGGGGATGGGCGTCTCAGGCTCTGCACTCTCCCTGTTTGCATCCTACCTGACAGGTCGATCCTACCAGGTGACATGGAGGAGGGCCGTGGCGGAAACACGCATGCTGACTACGGGGGTTCCACAAGGTTCAGTCCTGGGCCCCCTTCTCTTCTCGCTCTACACAACATCTCTGGGTTCTGTTATTCGCTCGCATGACTTCTCGTACCATTGTTATGCCAATGACACCCAGCTGGTCTTGTCATTTCCCTCCGGTGACACTCAAGTGGAGGTACGCATCACTGCGTACTTGGCTGACATCTCAAAGTGGATGACGACACACCACCTCAAGCTCAACCTGGACAAAACCGAGCTACTGTTCCTCCCGGGAATGGGTTGCCCGCACCGTGACCTGTCCATCACCATTGATGATACTGTGGTGACACCAACTCGGACTGTGAGGAACCTGGGTGTGACCCTGGATGACTAACTGTCACTCACAGCAAATATTGCATCGGTTACACGCTCCTGCAGATTCCTGCTGTACAACATCAGGAGGATTCCTCACTGATGAGACAGCGCAGGTGCTCATCCAGGCTCTTGTCATCTCCCGCCTGGACTACTGCAACTCTCTACTTGCCGGAGCCCCGGCGTCTGCCATCAGACCTCTGGAGCTTGTCCAGAAAGCTGCAGCTCGTCTGGTGTTCAATCGTCCCAAGTTCTCCCACACAACTTCCCTTCTCCGTTCTCTACACTGGCTCCCTGTTAGCGCTCGCATCCAGTTTAAGACTCTGGTGCTAGCCTACAGGGCAGTGAAAGGAACAGCTCCTTCCTATCTCCAGGCCATGGTCAGCCCTACACCCCCGCCCGACCACTTCGCTCTGCTGCCTCGGGGTGATTGGTTGCCTCGTCGCTCAGAGGTCCCTGCGGCCGATCGACCCAGTCGCGGCTGTTTTCTGTCTTGGCCCCACAGTGGTGGAATGAACTTCCCACTGACATCAGGACAGCAGAGTCGCTGCCCATCTTTCGGCGCAGGTTGAAAACTCACCTCTTCAAGAATTGTATTCATACTAGTTTGTTGCACTTGTTTTCGTTTGTTTCTGCACTGTACTTTGGCTCTGGGTTATGCTCTTAGATGCTTGTTTGGGAAAGGAGATGTACTTATGACTTCTGGTGACTAGTAGCTCTCTTGAATACCGATGTTGAATACACTTAATGTAAGTTGCTTTGGATAAAAGTGTCTGCTAAATGACTAATGTAATAATGTAAGGACCCAGAAGCAGCACGACGGACACACGGATTAGTTGGAACGAGTTGGAACACAATCTGGAGCTCCATATTTTTTTATATAATACAGGTAGATGTATGGCTGGGATGAGCAACATCATGTGATCGAGATTGTTTCGGTTCAAAACTAAACTAAACTTTCTGTCCCAAGGCCCAGACAACAATACGTTTCCTCTGAGGAAAGCTCCTAAACTGTGGGGGGCTTTTGGCACAGTCCCGACACACTTGGCAAGGTGCATTTGTGGAGGTAAAGAGATAAAAAGAAAAGCTCTGTGAAGAGAAATAACTGACAGCTGCTGATAATGAGGACAGACATGAAGGACATCGGAATCATGATGCATCATTAATTATGTCGGATAAAACACCACAAACTGGTATTCAGCCCGTATTCTTTTCCTTTTCAGTTCTGGCTGTTATCAGTTGTACATTTCTTCTTCATTGCATGTGGCAATAGACATTCTATGACCGTAACACCTGGCTTAGACATTATCACTCTACGACCGAAACACTCAAAAATGGGGGGACAAAGAATCGTGTTATCCCCCGTATTCCAGCGACAGTGAAAGAACTGAAAAACATCTTGTAGCCATGTTTCCTACATTTTTTTCTCTCCCTCCTGTTTCCCTCCATCACTCACTCAAGCACTCAGCAGCCATATTGCCCAGCAGCTCCACTCTTTCATCTGTCTCTCAAATCAATAGGCCACATTGGGGACAACACTGGAGGAGAAAATCGAGTGCAAGTCATTTCCCCAAGCTCTGTTCTTTCTTGTACTCATATTGGCTTTCTATTAGTGTCTCTACCATGTGTGTGTGTGTGTGTGTGTGTGTGTGTGTGTGTGTGTGTGTGTATATGTGTTTTAAGGTGTGACAGCAAAACAGAGATGCTGTAGAGTCTCCATGTTAAATAGACATACTGTAAATGAAAGGTTTCACCAACCTCCTTCTCTCTGAGCTTCTCTTCTTCAAACTTTCTCTCTTGTCCATGTTTTTTTTCTGTACATCTTTCTCCTCCTTCATACTTTCTTTAGATTATCCATGCCCTTCTTTCCTTTTTAAACTGGACCATTCCACTTTATCTCCTTGAATACAGCCCTTGAATTCTCCAGCTTCACTCTTCTCGTTCTACCGTCTTTTACCTTTGCTTGTTTATTCTCCTCTCCTCTTTGTCCTTTATTTTTATCTTCCTGTTCTTCTATTTCTTTCTTATACCCATCTGTTTTTCTCTCTTCCCATCCTTTTCTCTCTTCCTCCATTACTCTATGTTCTCCTCATCAATCCTCTAGCCTTTTTCTCTGTCTCCATCTTCCTGTCTCTCCCATGATTTCAGACGTTGCATCACTTCTGTCTGTCCTTTGTCTCAATCCTTTCTTTATGTCTCCCCTTTCCTGCCTCTCTACGCTCTTTCTCTTCATTTCTTCCCTTCTGCACATCCATCCCTCTATTTCTGTTTATCTGTACGGAACAAATTCATCGGTCCTTCAGTGTGGTGTCTTCATTATATGGGATACTGATTGCCAGGTGAGCTCCATGTCCTCTGTCTCTGAGTGTGTGTATGTTTCTTTCTGATGGCTTGTATTACTCTAATTGTTGCTGATGACAATGCATTTTAAAATAAGATTGTATATGAATTTTGGCCGTAACATTCAACACAAGCTCATCATTTAAAAACATCTCAATCCTAAAATCCTGGACACCTTTTAAGATATTTAGGTGAGGTTATGAGCAGTCAAACTGTTTCAATAGTTTTAGAGGCCTGGAAACTCTCCAGTGATTCACAGGTAAAACACAGCTCCTTCAACCTTAGTGAGAAACTTTGAGACACAAGGTTAAAAAACAGCTTAGCAAGCTTAGTCCCAAGCTGAAGAGTTCTTCTTCTAATATCTTGTGACTGATCGGAGAGGGTCACAATTTATTTACAAGACCTTATTATTTCATTTGTGTACTTATAATTTGTACATTCCTACATTCCTAAAGGAGATGCACTTATGACGTCTGGTGACTAGTAGTTCTCTTGAATACCGATGTTGAATACACTTATTGTAAGTCGCTTTGGATAAAAGCGTCTGCTAAATGACTGTAATGTACTGTCAATTAATGAGTTTGATCAAATAACCAGACAGTAAGCCTAGTAAGCCTGTGGCCAATGAGTATTCACTGGAATAGTGGGGGGTGCAGGGGGTTAACAGAGGCCCGGCAGCTGGATTTGTTCTGGGGCCCCCTAACAGCTTAATCCGGCCATGGTGATAGTCATGTGGTGACAAACGGTCTGTTACTGCCGTGAACTGTCCAACACAGTCAAAGACAAGCATCAATATAAATCATACAACGGGTTACATGTTGGCCTTCCTCCTGCTGCTGCTGCTTTTTCTAAAAATTATACAAACTAGTTCTTATGATTAGTGAAAAAGTCATGTATGTCTGTGAAGTCATTGTGTGGCCTGTTGCTGCTCAGAGCACATTTCAGTTTGAACTGTTCAAACACCCAGAGCAAACCAAAAGCCACACACACACACACACACACACCTTACATTTGTATATAATATATCTTTAACAATGTAAAGGCCACTACGGAGTCCTGCTGTTCACTTGAGTTTGTGTGTGTGTGTGTGTGTGTGTGTGTGTGTGTGTGTGTGTGTGTGGGTGCAGAGATGGCACTTTTATGACAAGTCATAAAACAGCCATAGCCCCAGGAGAGGTCATTTGGCTGGACGTGGCTGCAAGTCGCACAACTCTCACAAACACACACAGTGGGAGTCAACCTTAGTGGTGGTCTTTACATCAAGGGGCAGAAGACACAGGAAGAAAAGAGAAAGAAATAGTGCCAAGAGATGGAAGTAACAAATGATTACTTCCTTTATTTCTCAGGTCTTTTCTTTTCTTTCTCTACTTTTGTTCGAGAGTTCTTCATTCTAAATGAGCCACAAGTCCTTGCTGTGGCGGTTCCAAGGGGTGGGAAAAAATGTCTTGCCAACCCAGTTTTGGACCTTTTAATTAAAATATATACATGAAAAGTCATGACTTGTTGGAAATGTACAAGAATGAAACTGTTATTTGAGTGCAAGTGAATGCAGAGATGAAGCTCCCCGTACCTACTCCACAGTGTGATACAAGGAGCTGTGACGATATTTGGAACAAACCGATTTCACACAGCTGCCGCTAGCCATCCTACCAGCTTTCTGTGCAGCCTCTCCCGGTCGCGGTTGCTTTTTACCTGTTAAATGTGTGTATTGTTGCCAACTTCCACCAGCAGAAATACAGAACAGCTGCAGATGGATATTGGCAGATTGTTTTGTTTAGCCAACTCTACTCCTCATATTGCAGACAAACATGTCCACATTTTAGATCATACCAACATCCAAAAGCAGACAGTTTGAAAGGCACTAAACTCACTCACTTCAAGCCCCAAAGAAAAAGCCACACAAGTCAGCAATGCAGTGACAGCTCATTCAAAGCTGAGTATATGAGAGCCTCAAATTGAACACATTCATTTAGATTACTGAAAATAACATGTAAAAAAACGTAAATTAACATATCTTTTATTGAAATGTTATGGCCACATTTAAGTGTAAACAGTGTTGGAAAATATGTCTGAATAGAGTCTGAAAATAATTATTGATTTTTTATATCACCTTTTGATATTTCTGTTTAATACTTTACACATGTGCCACATCATCATTATCATTTTGAGTTAAAATATCTTCATTTTATAATTTTAACTGGCTTTTCTAAACAAATGTGATTGTTTGCAATTAAATCAGCATATATACATACATGGTAGTGTATATATATATATATATATATATATACTACCATTC
The DNA here is from genome assembly GCF_910591455.1 of Pholis gunnellus. Classification (NCBI taxonomy): domain Eukaryota; kingdom Metazoa; phylum Chordata; class Actinopteri; order Perciformes; family Pholidae; genus Pholis; species Pholis gunnellus. Next base: position 28,766,626 of record NC_136531.1, read on the forward strand.
AAAAGTTTGGGGTCACTTAGAAATGTCCTTATTTCTCAAAGAAAAGCACTGTTTCTTTCAATGAAGATAACATTAAATTAATCAGAAATACACTCTATGCATTGTTAATGTGGTTAATGACTATTCTAGGTGGAAACGTCTGGTTTTTAATGAAATATCTACATAGGTGTATAGAGGCCCATTTCCAGCAACTATCACTCCAGTGTTCTAATCGCCTTAGAAGACTAACTGATGATTAGAAAATCCTTGTGCAAATATGTTAGCACAGCTGAAAACAGTTATGCTGGTGAGAGAAGCTATAAAACTGGCCTTCCTTTGAGCTAGTTGAGTATCTGGAGCATCACATTTGTGGGTTGGATTATACTCTCAACATGGCCAGAAAAAGAGAACTTTCATGTGAAACTCGCCGTCTATTCTTGTTCTTAGAAATGAAGCTATTCCATGCGAGAAATTGCGAAGAAACTGAAAATTGATACGAAATTGTCTGGGTGACCCCAAACTTTTGAATGGTAGTGTGTGTGTATATATATATATATATATATATATATATATGTGTATACATGCATACACTGAGTCAACTCAGAGCGACTTTTGTCTTGGTGGGAAAAATAAAACTCAATTATTAAAAGATAATGTTGAATCAAACAAATAGAATCAGAACATCAAGGAATGTGTCTTCACAACGGTACAGTCAATGAAAATGACTGCTGATGTTTTTGTGCATAGCTTAACTGAAGTAAGTAAAGGTAGCAATTTCAAATTGACATTATCTGCATTACTAAGTATGATTAGTATGAGACTCTTGCTGTGCTCTTGGCGGGACCAACAATGCATCTTCTCTCCTGTTTAGCAGTCTGACGAGAAAAAAAACTCCTACAGTCAATTTCTCCTTCATTGCTGTAAAATGTGTTTATAATGCATTTATAGATCTGACTGTGACTGTTTGTAGCATATGTGGGATTCAAAATAATTACAAATTAAAAACCTTTTATTTATTTTATTTATATGGGATTTTACTGCTCCAATCATACAATCTTATTTACAAACAATATCTTGATCATTGCCAGTGACAATCTGCTGATTACTGTTTAGTGTGCGTGTGTGTGTATCCATGTATACATATAGCCATGTCTGATTTTCCTTTCCATTTCCCTGGGTGTGGGGTTGTTGGATAGAACGTGTGAAGTAACTCACTGTGTCAAAGCCTGAAAACCTGATCCTGTGAGTCACATGGGGTTATTGAATAAATGGGAGAACGAGTACAGATAGATTGAACTATATTTATCCAGAGGGAAACTGCTTTGCCGCAGATACAGTACAAAGTAAGAAAGAGATTATATGTAAAATAACCACAAGGTACAAATCCCAAATATATATATATATATATATATATATATATATAATGCCAAAAACCACAGTATAGATCATAAATACAAAGGTGAGGTTAGCAGTAGGGATCGGTCTAGGTGGGTTGGCTAGAGATGTATGCACAGTATCAAATCCGCAGTATAGGGAATCCTAAGTGTATTTGGTTAACCCAGGATGTTCATGATTATTACCATTATGTCCCGTCAGTCAGTTGTAATGAGTTGAGATGTAATGGATAATGGATGAATATAACAGCTTCTGTTCCCTGTCGGAAACTGCTGTCTGAATCAAGATGAAGCTGTGAAAATATTCTAAATATAGCATACACTATATCGATTATGATATCGATTTTTTTCCGGTGTCTAAAATATGTTGAGCGGCTCCCCCCGTCTACAGCAGTACACTGCTTTGCTACTGTGCTGGTACTGGTCTGTTACTCCAAACTGGGTGCGTGCCGACCGCCATCTAAATAAGTAATACTGACTATGGAGAAGTACGTCAGACAACCACACTTCAAAACACCTAAACGTTCCCTTTAAAGACCATTATTATTGTCATACAAGCACATGGCACAGCTTTCACCAGCAGATTGGATCTCCATTAATTATGTGGTGATCCATGTTCTCTGATCCTTGTCAATACGGGTGAACCTGTTTCAGACTTTCATTACCATAAACCATCCATACATGCCAGCAGGGTGAGCATTGCTTTTAAAGGTAGTCAGAGTAGCTGATTTCCCTGCACCTACTCCAATGATGTAATCCTAAAGATAACCAATTCAATTCAATGTTGTTGTCCTAGCCAGCGATGCTCGAAGGAGGTGTGTGTGTATGTGTGTGTGTGTGTGTGTGTGTGTGCGTGTGTGTGTCTGAATAATTCAGGGTATCCAGAGCTGGACAGGGGTCAGAGATTGATGTACAGTAACTGCTTCAGGGCCCAGATGAGCGGGTTTAAGGGAATCCAGATTTTATGTCCCAGCTGAAAAATGTGTTGTTGAGTCAGGTTATAACAACAAAGACAACCACACATCTACAATAATGAATAAAATAACTGTAGATCATAACAGACCACAAATTCCTGAAGCACAAGGTTCATCTTCAAAGTGCAATGTCTGACCACCAGTCTAAAACACAAAGATATCCACTTTACTTTATCACACAAAACAAAAACAACTGATGGAATGAGGTCATGTTTGACATTTAAAGTCTCATAAAGTGACACTTTTTTTTTCACCCATACCACCCGTCACATACTGCATCAGTTGCTCTGCCCGTAACGCCGCCGGCGGGTGTGCTTATACGCACGCTAAATGAGCCATGGTGTCCGACAGCGAGGAGCACTGACCAAGCAGCATTATTTGACATGTTGCAAGTGAGAAAGGGTTAATTGAACACACGACTTTCACCCAGGAGGCCAATGTTCGTGTACTGTGTGAAACCAAAAATCAACGTTGACATTTTGTCACGTCAGTCAGTCACGTAAGTCCTTAGTGTTCTGTGCGGTAGGTTTTCGCCTGTCTGTCCACATCCAGCATTTTCTAGCTACATGGACGCAGACGGGGGTAGAAAATTGAGACCTTTGAGGAGCTTTGTAAATGTCGATTTGCCGCGAGGACACAGTATAAAAGATCCAAATATTTCCTTGTCACGATTCTGCATCAGCACCTTCTTGTGGAAAGTATATGTGAGGCTTTAGTCATTCCAGTTAACATCAACCACGCTCTTTTCCTAGACTAACTAAGTGCTATAGTTGCATAAACCTTAATCTCCTGTGAGGACAGAAGTTTATTTTGAAAGGAAACTGAAACGCCGTCCCTGACACGTCCAAAACTGATAGAGGCAGATAGAGCGTCATAGATTGAAGCCAACGGCCACTGACCAAGCGTTGGTATGTGATGAGTTGGGGTGAGAATGTGCTGAATGGCCTGACTGAGGAGGGTGAACAAGACACTTAAGTGCATGTATGACTTTTTACTAATTGCTTTATGGTGAATGCAGGGATTTTATATTCTTTCACATTCATTTCAAATGGAGGTCAAATATAAGAACTGCATCTCAGGATGTGTTCAAACTGATCAGTTTGTTTGTTTGTCTTTTGTTTGAATAATAAACTGAGTTACTTTCCCTCTTTTCACAACTGAAGCACTTAAATAACTTGTACGTGAAGTAACATCACACCTTTCTCCTCTTGTGCGTGTGTTCTCCTGGGTTGGGCAAGGCTAACAAGGTTTAGGGTTTCAGATCATTACAGATCATTTAGACATTCATCACTGATATTACAGTGTGTGTGTGTGTGTGCGTGTGTGTGTGTAATGATGCACAGCTGACAGTCTGTGCAGTAATACAGAAACAAGCAACAATCACAAAGCTTTTACCCGCAAAGACAGAGACAGAGAGAGAGGAGGAAAAAGAAAAGAAACAGATGGAGGGCTGAAGAGAGATAAGAGCAAATGGCACTCAGAAAGAAAGAGAGAGATAAAAAATAAAGTTAGAGTGGTTGTGAAAGAGGAAGAAGACAGTGGGCAAAAACATGAAAGGGAGAACAAATAGATTAAGAGAAATAATTAAGAAAAATGACGGAAAAGGGTTAGAGAACATGATGAAAAAAGAGAGCGAGCAAGAAAGAGAGACAAAGAGACAGAGAGAGAGAGAGTGTCCTTAATGACCACTTTAGTAGTTTGGAGGCGGTAATTTGGTTAGCCTCCGGGCTGCAGGTCATGTAACACTATCCGCGCCAAAGCAGATGATTCTGGGTTTAGATGCGTGTGTGCATTTGCATGAGTGTGTGCAAGAGCATGTGCGTGTTTGTAAGCCAATCCCGATGTAGCCTGAATCACTTCTCTGTAGGAGTCTTGTGGAAATTGCTGCCTAAATGAAATTATGTTGTAATTTAAAAACTATTTATCAAAGACAGTTTGGTGTCACTCCCATTGGAGCCATTAGGCTTCTCTCACACTCCCAGAAGCCAGGAAGACTTCCAGCTCCGAGAACAACAGCAGCATCAGGGAGGAGAGGTTAAGCTGAGCAAAATGAGAAAGAAAAGCTTCAGTTTTACCACTGGAGAGCTCTGGAAATTCTTATCTGTATACATTGACTATTGTAGTGTCCACAATGCTGTCCCTGTGGGGAAAGTTGGATATGGCACTTGAAGAATCAGACAGTAAAACAGGACATTAAGCACTAACAATGGAATAACTATTTCCAAATTCAGTCCCAAAGCACAAACACCCAAGGAGAACATGATGAAAAGAAATAAAATGAAGGCGTTAAAACAGAGCAGCTGAACTAAATGTAATAATTCTTCTTACAGTTCATCCTCTGCATCTCCATATGTAAGGCGAGGATCATTGAATTGGCATGCATTCCTGTACAAGATGGACCACTGCACTGAAAAAAATGTTGTGTTGGATTTACTTAATTTTTTTTAGGTAAGTGGTTGCACGAAATAAATGTATCTCAATCCAGATATATATTTTAAGTTGACTTTACTTAATTTATATTCATAATTTTACCTCAACTATTTTGAGTAAAGTTTACTCACTATGTTCATGTTCAGTATACTCAAATGTATTATGTAACCTCATTTACTATTTACCTTTTTTGTTTTAGTAGATTGAGATCAATTTAATGGTTTCATTTCTACAAACTAAAATTAAGTTTGATTTAGTTAAACATTTTTAGCTATTACTAGTCTTAACTTTCAATACATTCCATGTTTACACAAATGAAGCAAACAAAAATACTCACTTTTTACAATTTTATTATCTTCATTACCAGCAACGTAAATAAGTACATTTACTCAAGTATTGTACTTACATAAAAATATAAGGTACTTTTACTTTACATGAGTATTTCTATGTTATGCTATACTTTCCACTTCTCCTCCCATACATCTCAGAGGTAAATATTGTATTTTAACATTCGTCTGAAAGCTTTAGTTTCTTTTCAGATGAAAAGAAACTAAAGTTCTATTGTGCATTTACTGCACAATACTTTTGATAGTGCAGTAAATGTAAAAGTACATTTTGATGAGAATACTTGCTGACAACACTTTTACTTAAGACTTGGAATGCAGGACATTTACTTATACCAGTGCCATTGCTAACAAAAAAACAATGCACCAGTACCATAGCTGCCAGACAGCGAACACGTACATCAAAAGGATGCATTGAATATAATACCCAATGTCTCACAAAAACAAGCCCCTATGTCCAGGGTTCACACTAGTGTTAATACAACAGTCCAACACATGTTTTTCAGCCTGCAACACCTTCTTAAGCTGCATTTCACATTATAGTAAATATAGTGACAACAAAACCACATTATGGCTCAAGCAGTAAATGTTCTCCATCACCTCCAAACCAGAAATAATAATGCAGCTTAATTAACAGAGTTCACATGAATGGCTGAAGAAATTCACCAATCCAGCACTGACTTTGGTCAAAGTACTTTTAGGGAAAGCAAAAGCACTTTCTGAATGAATTCACGTGTTCAGTGCATAGGTGACTCCTGTCCTCATTGTAAGAAGCTCGGGCTACGGATCCAATGTTGTCCAGAATGATTACTCCTTCAGCATTAATGTCACTGTCATCATAACGTCCAGCTTCTCCACCCTCTTTTGATGACATGTATGCACATGGTGGATATCTTCAGGTCTCTCAGGATGTCGTCTCCTTGATGTCCTGTATACTGAAAGAGAATATGAGAAAAAAGAAAAAAGTGTTTAAGTTATATATTTAATTACATACAGACAACTGTCGAGTATGAGGTTAAATCAGCATTGTTATTGTTACTCAAAATCACAGAAATGTTCTGTACCTATTCAACAGGTGTGAACTGAGTTATTTGTGCTGTCGCAATGACTTGTTGTAACTATTAGTGATATTAGGATCTTAAAACATTTTCTGTAATACAAAACAGTACATGTGGCTGGTGACTTACCATATACTTCAGAATGAGATGCCCATCATCTTCCTCAAGTTGGATGCCTGGAGGATGGCAGCCCTTTAAGATTGAAAGCACTTGTCTCCTGTAGAAAAGAATTACAGTTGCTGAAATATCCCTCAAAACATCAATAATTACAAAAAATGTCTAGAATATATATAGGACCTATAGTGACCTTAAAAAATACACTGACTTCATTATACATTCTCTTAATGGAATAATTAATTATCTTAGTTCTGCGTACATGACCCTACTTTTACTTATAGTTATTCTCATAAAGCACAACCTGGTGATTACTTTCACTTTACTGAAGCTTCTGGTGAACTCTGACTTAAGACTTGCACAAAGTGAGCTGCTGCTGTTGCTCTGTCTGCCACTCAGCGTCATTGTGTTGACTGACTGGCAGCTTGCTGCGGCAATATAACGTTAACGTTACTGGCAGCTTGCTGCTGCAATATAACGTTAACGTTACCGGGAGCTTGCTGCTGCAATATAACGTTAACGTTACCGTGTCAGGGCTGCAACGGTAACATTAACCCCTTGCTGTCTGAGAGCATCTGTAACACCATTTACGAACGTGCTTTCACAGTTCGCTTTGTCTAATTCTACCATACTAAAAATATTTAAAAACATACTTGCAACCAGTCAGGAATATAACGTGACAGTTGGCAATCAGCATGGCCAGTCTACCACTCCTTAAATAGTCCATTAACATTTGCATGCATGTTTGTGAAGTCCACAAGCTACTAAAACAGTCTAAAAGCTACTACAATTGAATTCACCTAGCATTACACTTGAGCGCAATATCATGTTAGCTTAACGTTAACGTACATATCACCTTCACATTATGTTACTACACAACTAAGCTAGCTGTTGAAACGTTAGCTAAAGTAGCAACTAAGCTAACGTTAGCTGTTGTAACGTTAGCTAAAGTAGCAAACACACAATTGATTCTGTCAGCTAAATGCTTTTTTCTATCAAACACTGTTTTAAAGTGTAACGAAAACTCTGTTTTAGAACAAATATAACACACATATGGTTATAAATTGCTTACTTACCGAAAACAGACCTGTGGACAGACGGCAGTGCAGGAGCTTCTAACGGAAATCCCCCCAGAGTGAAAACAATCCCGCCGCAGTCTGCCCATGCGCAGACAGGAAAACGTGTGGAAATTAAATTGTACATATTTTTTTCTCATTACTTTTACCTGCTGTTGTTAGCTCAAAGAGCTAAGATTAATGGAACACATTATGTTATATTATGTATCCTCTGTTATAGAATTAAACTGTACTGTACTGAATACTGTACTAGCAGTACGTACGGATTTGGCCAAAATGTAACATGCAGTATGCAAACAACCAAAATCTATATTATCACAACAACAGTCACCAAAAAGAGCAAGTTTTTACAATTATGTTTGCTATTTCATCACTGAATTCACTTTCAGGAAATTGATGGCAAATCCAAATTTTGCTCCAATACTTTCGGATTTTCTCCACCAACTGTCAGGTTGCTAGCTAACCAGCCAGCAAGTCCGGCTCACAGACCCCGCTGTGATCTGGCAGGGGTTCTCTCAAGAGACCGGTCTTGTAAACAAGAGGCTTCTATTTCCCTGTTGATTGCTTGTATCAAAACACAAATGTCCTTTATAAAATGAATGGCAAACCTGTGGCTGCCTTCTGAGCTGTTAGTTAAGGGGTGGAGGAGCTAATTATGTACCTTATGAAGTAAACAAACATTGGTCATAAACAATAGAAAAATAACAATAAATGATTGTAGTACAATAGGTATTTATATGGTAGGAGTTTGTTATCTGACCAGAGATTGTGATATGATGAAGTGAACCGTTTCATACTACAAACTACTGAAGAAGGCTGCAGTCATCAGTATAATGTAGTCAGTGGTTTCCATTACAGGCTTTATCTTCTCTTGTGTTGTCAGTGATCTCTTTATTTTAGTGAAGTGTGCTTGAACTTAAAACCTTTAAACTTCCATTCTGCCCAGGATGAGAAAGTAACGCTGCAGAAGCTACAGTAAGCTAACCATTAGCGGTATATAAGCTCACTAATGTTTAGTTGGCAGTTGGAACCCACTCTATTGTTTAACTGTAAGGTTGAAATACTAACAATATTACATACACAGTCTCATGGCAGTTTGTGAAATAGTCACAACATTTGAATCCAGTGATTCACGTACATGGACACAAGATTGTCGCTCAGCACGACTTAGTATTCCAATTCGAAGTAAGATTTTGTGCCTGCAAAATGTTTTTTTCCCAACATTACACAACAAAACCAAACAGATTTAGGAAGAACTTTGTAGTTGGGCTTAAAATAAGTACATGAACTTAGGTTTATGCCATAAAACCAACTTTAGGTTTAAGAAACAAAACCACTTCGTTAGGTTCACGAACACGTCACTTCGAAAACAACATCACGTTGGAACATGGGGTCTCCAACACCGGTCTTGTGGCAGGAAGTCCAGTGTTGCTTTGAAGCAGTGATCTGCAGTCTGACTCTTCTTGTTTCCTGTCTGCCACAGTGTAGAAAACCTTCTTCACCTCCGGTTTTATCTAATCACAAAGTCTATTAGAGGCACAGCTTCTGTGATATAGAGAAGTAAGTTCCCTCCATGTAACTCCAGTTCTATGAGGAGGGGTATTTCTCCACATCAGTTAGCCCCTGTGTTGTCACTTCCCTGAGTTAAAAGAGATATGAGCAGCGGGCTTCTCACTCATTTGTAGGTCATGTTGCCCCTTATTTTCACATCGCTGGCTGGAACAGCGATGAGTATGCTTGCCTGTAAGTACACTGTGCTTCCTGCATCCAGAGGGCGTTTTGTTCATGGACATGCAATATGTTTACACTCTTATTAACTAAAGTTAATGAAGATCTGTAGAATAATCAAAATAAAGTGAATTGTTTAACAATTCTGTGATCAGTGAAAACAGATGTGTAAACTGTAATTGGTTGTTCATTCATTTGCAATCAATAGGAGAACAGAAAGTCCAGGGGCTTAGCAGTGGTGACGGCACCGCTGAGAGTGAAGCTACCAAAGGTCACTAATCAGTACACTGTGATACAGCATGTGCTCCAAAATGATCTACAGCACTGATCTCCAGTCTGCCTCAGAGGAGCTGCTTCATCTTTAACTACAACTTCATTTTAACCTGCTATATTCAAAGTGGTCTGTTATTATCACCTACCTCAGTGATTCTCAACTGGTGGGTCGCGGACCTGTTTTCAGTGGGTCGTGGGCCATTGCCTGGCAAAAAAAAAGAAATGAAAAAGAAATCCTGTGCTTTTATTTTATGCAGCGGAGTGCCGTCCATTCACACTCCTTAACAATATTTGGCGTTAATGCCTTATAATGCTAATATCAGCAGCGGATAAACTGAAAACTATACTTCGGTCAAATGACACTATAAGTAGACGAATGTCGGATGACATCAAACAACAGACCACAGCTCGAATTAAGGCAAGTGGTCATTTTGCATTACAAATGGACGAATCTACAGACACAACAAACAGAGCAGTTTTACTCGTTTACGTGAACCATGTGAGGGACGGGGACTGACGGGAACAATTTATCTGCACAAGAGAGAGTAGAGCTCCTACACTACGACTGCAGAGGATATTATCAGCTCAGGTTCAAACTGCTCCATCTTTACAGAGATAACTAAACATGTGTTACGAAAGAATGTGCTGGATGTGGTGCAGAGGTTGGAGAGAGAAAGAAATGATTGATCAACAATTCAAACTTCCTGTGGACGCATTCATGCTAAAAGCAAGGCTGTTTGTTCAGGTCTAAAGGCAGAACAAACAGAAGCTATGTCTCATCAGAATGGGCTGAGAGAAAACTGCTAAAAAGTCTCCACATCTTCCATAATTAGATTCAACAGGGATTCCATTAGAGGGGGTGGGAGGATTGCATATGTTTAGTGGTGTGTGTGTGTATGAACTTGTTTACCTTTCTCTGTTCAACCTGTGTGTGTGTTTGGAGGTGTGTGGATGTGTGATACATCGGGTGAATTTGTGAGCTGTTGTCCAGAATAGTAAGAGGAAGCTTAGAGATTCCTTATCAGCGGCGTCATCCTGAGCAGCGGTGTGTGTGTGTGTGTGTGTGTATGTGTGTGTATGGAATACAGCGTTTCCTCGTAGTCACTTACAAGTTCCGAGCCGACAGCCCAAAAACAGCTTTCATGAATATTTGTTCAACGTGATCTTGTCCCTAATTGTCACATTTTGCCACTTGGGCAGAAGCCTTTTGCGTAGAGGTATACTGGACTAAAAGGTAACACGTTTTAAGGAGTAACAGAGATCTAACACAAGTTTTTTTAGCGTACATGTAATTCACGGAATCCAACCCCATATTTTCTTAAAAAACGTCTTGCTGCCTTAAATATAGCGCTGTTTTAAAAGCGAGTAAAAATGTTTGTGTGTTGGTGCCAGGGATATGGATAGCTGCTGCTCATTCAAAGAAGTGTATAACGCATATATATATATATATATATATATACTACAGAAAAATACATATTATACTGTATATATATATATATGTCTGTTGCTGCAGTGCTGACCGATGCTGTTTTTAACCCATTTCATATAGAATTTTTCCTCGACATGAAAATATCTAAACCACGTGTCAGTACATTAGTAACCCTTTGAAATGAGTTTGTTGTGCCATGGCAGTTGCACAGACTGTTGATGGGTCTTTAAAACACTTTGATGTATGGGGTAGTATGGGGTCTGATGACTTTGTCCATACTCAAAAGCTCATGACCTTTCCTGGGAATCAGAAATGGATACAAGTCTATAGGAAAGACATTCATGGCTCTGATTTGACATTTTTCTCACCATTTCATCAACATTTATTTTGTCCATATATATTAATCCCCTCAGACTTAAATTGACTGAATGTTGTGAAGACTCAAACCACTGCTGGATATACTTTATGACCTCTGCATTTAACTCACTCTAAGCATTTAAGGAGCAGTGGGCTTCTGTAAAGCATACGGGGAGCAACTTGGGGTTCAGTGGCTCGCTGAAGGACACAGTTGCCTTATCAGTGGATACTTTGCAGCTAATAGGAAGAAAACAGAGGTGCAGGAATGTGCATGTATTTTTTTCACAATGAGACAGGGTTTGCCTTTGTCCACAAGGTTGTATTCAGCCTGCATGTTACCACTCTTCTCTGAGTCAGAGACTTAACTTTGAGAGGAAAACAGAACAGAATAATAGAGCACACCTGTCCAAGTATTTACTCAAGAAACTCTTCCTCTTAAGACTTGCATTTTTTTACCCCCAACATTCATAAAACAGAAATCGGTTTCCATTGTTTATGTATGAGAGAAAAATACACACACTCACAAACTCAGGGACAAAGCAGGAACCAGAGATTTGATGTCTTGAAAGATTGCATTATGGATTTGCTTATTGGGCTGATATCCTCTGGCGGTTTAAGCGCTGTTCATCTATTCTGCACTTTCCAGGAGAAGAAGAACAAAACTCCCCACAGAAGATGACTCCCAACCAACACTCTTGAAAATAGAACGACGATAAAACTATGAATCAATTTGTCGATAAGTTTGCCTTGTAATTATCCCCGGATGCATTGTACAAACCAAAGTCAAAGATTTATTTGTCACATAAGTTCCATACTTAAGTAACTTATTTCTGTACTTATTTTAACCCAAATGTTATTTTATTTTGTAATGTATCATCAGTATTTGAGTAGCTCCACTAGCGTTGTGTTGCCTTTAAAGGCATTTTTTCTACTTTGTTCAGATAATTTGTTTATGCTCTTTACAAAATGAAAAGATAGTTATTGTAATGTTGTTTTTTGGTTCACGTCATGTCACTTCCGGTATGCCATTTCCAGTTCGTCACTTCCGGTTTTGGTAGTTCTAGTCAAACAAAAGAGAGCCGCATGCTCAGAGGAGTGATCAGCTCGCATCCACCCGGAGGCATCCTAGGAGCAATGCTGTAAGTTCATTTACTTGACATTGGACATAGTGGGCATTTTATATCAGTAAATATTTGGTTTGATGGGTCACTTAAATAGGTTTGTATTATATGTAAGTTTGGAACAATGCCAGTGGTTTCTAGGAATGTTTGCTGATTTACAAATGATCTATGTATGTTTGTATTTATAATCAGACTGAATATTTTGTATTGTTTGTATTTTCAGTTTTCACCACACAACATGTTAACGGAACAGAGTGACAGTAAAAAGGGTGAAAATGACTACGACTCTGTCTTCATTGACTGTGGTTTAGCTTGGTGTTTAAATCAGAGTTTCGACACACTGAACGAGAACACTACAAGCGTAGTTATTTTAAACCAAACTACGATCTTTTGTTGCCTGTACACCACAGGGGCTTGCTTAGGCTCACTTATCACTTGTGTTGCTGGACATTTGTAGAAAAAAAATGTCTTTTCCTAAGACATCAAACAAACCATTCTATGAGGATACTGTCAGTGGTATGCTAGAACGGTTGAGTGAGGTAAATATGTACATTGGGTGTTTTAGACTGTGTAACAATTCAGAACATCGCCACTGCATAGGTGATGCAGAGCCTGGTTTTTGGTGAGTCAAACCTGTTACCCCCCTGAAAACAGAATACATTCACAAGGAACAAACAGGAATGACCTCTAGTCAAACTTGCAGCACGTAGAGCCAGGCTCTCAGGTTGCCAGCAAGGTTGAAGGTCGGCCATATTTTTAAATTCCCAGCACCACCCACAGGACAAAGTCAACTTTTTGATCTTGACTACTGTTAAGGCTCTAAGCCTAGCACGTTTATCATTAAGTGGTTTGTTCCATCCACTGCACTGGCTGTGTAATGAACATGCCTGTTGGGCTTCTTTAGACATTTAAGCATCTAGTTCAGGTATGGTAAACTAGCAGTATCAGCCATTAACGGGCAATTGCAATGTGATCACTCATACTGTAATGGAATCGCCCATTAGTGTGTTGTGATGTTTTTTTCATGGGTGTGTTATGACTTTCCGGCTGACAGTTTTCAAAGTTGGGCAAGTGCATTTCCACCTTCAACAGCCAACTGGGATACATATCGTCCCTTTAATTTAAAACTCTGTTTCACTTTTTAAAATGAACATCAATAAATGCAGGTTATGCCACTGTATGCATAGACTATATCTATTTCTATGATATTATACTGACTCTGTGGTAACAGTATGTGTCAATAATATTTCAAACTAGCGTAATGCTGGTAAGAATTTAATCAACAAGATATCTAGTTTAGCAAATCAGGCTGTTCTCATGCACTGCTGATACTTCTAGCTATGAAAAGTAATGCAGAATAATTCATATACAACCCGTGTAATCATGACTTATGACAGGTGCCGTTGTAAAGAGAGATAAAGTCGGTGTGCAGAGGAGGATCGGGTGTAAAACACAGGACTGCTGTTCGTGTCCCATGTGAAACCAGAAGTCAAAGTTGACTTATTTGTTACATAACTTACTTAGGAACGTCACTCCCAAAGTTTTTTAACCCAAAACACTATCTAACCAAAGAAAGTAGTTGTGTTGCCTAAACACTGCAGGGGCTTGTGTTGCTGGACATTCGAAAACGCACAAAAAATAACAAAAAAATGTCGTAAGATATAATACGAACTGTTTTATGAGGATGTTAAATTTCTTTATTTTTGTTTGAAAACTTTATTTTAGCATCCAGGATGCTGTCCAAATAATTAAAAGGGTACTACTGATTTAGTATTGGACTTTTCTAAAGTTGACTTCTGAGACAGATTACAAAAGAATGATGAAGCAAAGGCTAAGATTAATTCCCAAAATAATCCTGAAACTTCAACCACATCTCGTCACATATGGACGCTTGGTCAGGGCCCCTCTTTAACGCACTTTTAACCCACAAGATTGTGGAATGGTTTTTGTGAGTGTCTAATAATGACGCAGATGGGTTTTATATTGTTAGCTACTTGAAAGCATGGTGCATCTCATACATTCATCAGACGCTGAGGGATGTGATAACATGTCTGTATTTGTTGCCCTGGGAACGAGACGGGCCTGGAACCTGAAATGCAAATACAGTACGTACAGTCTTTCATTAGATCGTCCCTGGCAGGACAATGTCCGTGTCTTTCTAACTTTATGCAGCCTGATTGTAACACCAGCTTGTATCTCTTCGAGCCAAAGCAGAGAAAACACTACTGATGTACCTTAAGTTATTCTCTCAGATTTAACAAAGCTTCTACAGAACCACTGAAGACATTCAGCTGTTCTCACAGAATACCAAATATCCCCATGACGAGTAAAATTGTTGGAATAAGTTTACAGCTTACTGAACAATACTGCCACTATGTGTCAACAGCTAATAACACTAAAATTCCATATTCATAGCTATATTGGATGTTGCTTCCATCTCTGCTCCTGAAGTTGGTCAATGAAAAGCCATAAAAGCCAGTTCATGTGGCATCGTTAAAACAGCACAGAAAGCAGTCGAACAATATGCTGATAGGTGAAGCAATAGAACAGTACAATACAGCAAAGCTTGTGCTTTGCTTTAAGCATCATTTCCCCATCTCTCACACACACATACGCACACACACAGAAACACACAGCCAGTCAGACTAATGTGTGTGACCTATGGTGCTAGCTTACGGCACTGGGAACATTAGTGGTTCAGATTGAAACAAATGAAGACAGCTCTTCACTTAGTCACAGTCAGATGGAGCCAGGCAATAATAACACAAAGAGGGAGTGTGTGTGTGTGTGTGGCAATACATATCCACATTTGTGTGTATGCAGGTATAGCGTTTTCACAAGCATACAGTTTCTTCTAAATACACTTGTGTGTGTGTGTGTCCTTTTATATGTGTCTGTGCATTATTATTAATGTAATAGTCAGTGTGCCTTTTGGTTTGTGTGTGCAAGTGTCTATGCTTCTGTGTGCGTGTGTGTGCATCTGTTGGTATGTGATGCATGGTTATCTAATGTATGAACGCTGTGTGCATGCAAACGTGCATGTTTATGCATGTACGGTGTGTGTGTGTGTGTGTGTGTGTGTGCCTGTGTGCATTTTGAGGATAGAATCGGTGAAGAATATATTGAGGTGGAGGTGATGATGAGAACCTTCAGGGCTTTTCTGATGAGAGCCATGTGAATTAAAAACTGACATTACCAGTCTTACCCAAGACAAATGCTTTCTCTACAACACTCATGTGGATTACTGGCACACGCATGACTGTGTGTGTGTGTGTGACGCACACATATGCATGCTGCTAAGTGCTTTGCTGTTATTAAAATAATGCTATTAGCTGTGATCTATGATGTATTGATGATTAAGTTTTACAGTGAGCTTTTCAAATCCATTTCTCTGGCCACCAAACAGATCTGCAGGCATCATTCAGAGTCTGAATCACAGTAATGCTGCAGCTGTCCCCCCGTCATACAGACATGCCCTTCATTATCAATCTCATGTTTGATCAAGCTCCCAATTAACTTTTCTGTAAAAATAACTACGGCAATCGATCCAAGTCAGAACTGGTAATGATTGAATGCTGTTACCGTAAAGGCTGCCGCAGCTAGGTTAAGTTAAAGGTGCGATAAACAGACATTTAATGTGCCTCCTTCAGCCTCTCAAGAGCCCTGTAAGAAATGTTTTCTATACACAAAGAAAAAAACATCTGGCAGTGAGTGAGATAAAGTAGAGACTTTTCTCATCTTGGCTCAGTCTATAAAACATTTTAACTGCTTACAGAATATTGAATTAAAAGCTCTTCTTGTGTGCAAGTCGAAATTACAAAGAGTCACAAGCTAAGATCTTGTGATCTTTTGCTGTGCTTGTTTGCCGTCAGACTCTATGAAATAAGCAGCAGAATGCAATATGATTTCAAATAAATGATGACCTTGATTAGAAAATGTATTTGGGAATGCACATTAATTCTGTTCTGATACAGGTATGCTCTTTCAGTTAATTCTAAGCAAAGCTGTAATCCCCATTGTGACGACCCTCCCACTTGCCAGGCTGTGGGCCGGCTCACGGATGGTTTCCTGGTGGGAGGAGCTGGGACAATCACCTGCACCAACCAGCCAAGCTGATTGGAGCTTCCAGGAAGGCTTAAAAGACAGCCCGTCTGCGAGGCTCTCTCTCTCACAGGGCAGGGCCTGCTGCACCAGCCTCATCTTTGTTCAGAACATGGCAGTTGTCCAGCTAAAATAAACCATAATTGGGTAAAATCTCTGTGTGGCCTCCCTTTTTGTTGCCAGCCTTGAGCCAGGTGGTAACACCATACTTTATCAAAATACTAATATAGTGGTGAAATAAAGACAGAAGGCAGCCTATGCTAGTGAGTGGTTATAGTGGTCGTATCCAATCTGGCAATCGTTGTGCATTCTGGCCAGTAGTTGTTAGAGACCAAAGGGCTGACAGACATGCATGCTATTGTCACAGACTCTCACATTAGTCTCTGAGTAGTAAACATAGTGCTAATAGCAGCAGAATGGGCTACAGTGGCAGAGTGTCCTGCTGGAGAACTGCTGAGCTGGACACTGAACCTGCTACAGGCTCAGTGCAAGCTGCTCCGGATAAGGAGCTAAATGCCTGAAATGTCAAATGTAAAAAGTCACATCAATAGCTTGCGGCTGGCAGGCGAGGAAAACTCATACCAACAACATAACACAACAAGTGACTGCAGAAAAACGTATAACTGGCAGTCTTGTCAAAAGGCTAACATGTTTTTTAAGAGGCTGACCAAAGTATGAAACCATTTTTAGTTCTGCTTTGCCTGTATTGCTATGAATCAATGAGGGTAACCTTGGTGTGGAAACCTGCAATATACTGTATAGTACTGAGAAATACCAAATCTGTATCTTTACTCGTGAGGTTATCTCTTCCAAATTAGGACAAATCAATGGTTCTTTTTTTCTGTTCAAATTTAAGTAAAATGCTGAATTCTTAATAATGTAGACACATTTTTCCGAATATGTATAGGTAGCAATGATAATACAACCTATGATCCACACTGTTAAAGGTTTTTACCTGTGATATTGCATGGTGTTGCTCATGTAATTGAGGCAGCACAATTCCCATGTCACACCATAAGTGCTGTTTTTACATCTTGTGTGGCTGGTGCACACACGTGTCTCCTTTCCTCATCCCTCTGTGTGAGGCTGTAGAAGTACCTCAACGTCATGTTTGCTGGTCCTCTCCCCATAAACAGCGGGCATTACGCACTGCCTGATGTAAACTCTGAAGGCTTCTACTCAGCCCTTTCGGCCCGTATCCTTGCATGGGTTGCATCCATAAACTGTAGAAGTGGATGTAATCATCGTGATGTCACCCATTGGTTTGTGGACTGATGTTATGAAACCTTGAGTTCAGCGATTTCGCCATCACAATCTTGGTATACGACTGTCACCATCTTGGCTTTTTTGCAACCAATAAAGGGAAGTTACCATATTTGGAATGCAGAGGAGTGTAGATATTTACATAGCCTTTCAAAGGCTACCAAACAGGAGAAGTGAAAAGTAACTGCATGTCATCTCAGTAGAGTCAGAAACAAAGAAGGAACTAATAATAATAATAATTTCAAGGGTCATTTTCATCAGGAGCTAGTGGACCAAATCAAGGCTAGGATGTCTCTTTAATACAGGGGGCCACATAGATGACCCCCGATGGCTGATGAATAAGTAAGCAACTATCTGTTAACATACAATTTATAAGGCAACTATTTTTCAAGACTCTTTTCTTGTGTTTATTTAGTTTTCTGGCCTCTAGAGCTCAACTAATCAACTAAAGAGTAACTGCTCACCAAAATGTGTCTTTTGCAAAGCTGCAAACTAAATGATATGACTGTACTCAGATGAGCCCTGTGATTGCCTGGCAACGTGTCCAGGGTGTACCCTGCTTTCACCCAATGTCTAGATCATTTTAGAGTCTACATAACAAAATATCTGAATCGCAAACCCGGTTCCCTAGATTGCCCCATAAGAATGGTAGATGCCACCATCGAAGAAGGACAGCCTGACCCATGTTCCACATTCAAAATTCACAAATTTGTATTTACACAAATAACTTTATACCTTTTATTTTTGAGAAGATTGAGCTATGTGGCGATATAGGTAGCTTTACGCTCTTGCACATTTTGCAAGATAAAAGATACAGGTCAGGGGCCTGTTTCACCAAATCTGGAACAAGCAATCTGTGATTTGCAACATTACAAAAATGTCCGTTTGTGTTGATTTCTGCCACATTTTACTTATCAAACTGATGTCATACCTACCCTCCCATGTATGAGCATGCTAGAGCCCTGTAAGACGAGCACATTTATCTGCAATATGTAAGTGACAGTCATTTGTGAAACACTGCCTCCCTTCACAAGCTGTGTGGAAGCACTCGCAAATATTTTGAAACAAGCTATCAGCTGATAGTGTGTCCACTGAGGGAGGGATAGCAGACACATTCAGTGGCCCTTTGTATCTGATACTGACTAACCAAACCACCTTTAACATCTGTATGAGATGCACCTGGCTTTCAAGTAACCCCAATGTAAACCCATCCGCTTCCTTATTAGACGGACAGAGTAACTGATGTAGTAATGGGATGAGTCAAACAAACAGGACTCTTACCCAGGACATCACTCTTCCTGTGCCGTGTGAAACCAAGTCAACTTTGACAGTTTGACTTATTAAGTAACTTCCTTACTTTACTTATGCCAGTTATGAAACAACATACTGGAGGGACAGGGAGTTGCTGTTATTTACAGAATGTCTTTAAATGCATTCCAATGTTCATAGTAATTTTACTTCATTTGAAAATCCTTTTATATTAAAGTATGACAGAACTATATTTTAGATGATTTTAACATACATTCTCAGACTTTTAAAGCACGTTTGGATCTGGCCCCGAGCTATATAGCAGAAATCTTGACCCCGGTTGAGCAAGTCTGCAGCCTGAGATCCTCGGCTGGGGCTCTTCTGACTGTTCCAAAGTCGAGACTAAAAACTAAAGGTGACAGGGCTTGTTCTATCAGGGCCCTTCAGCTTTGGGAACGACCTGCCTGAGAAGATATTTAAATTTAAAATACTATATTCATCCCGGTAAGGGGGAAATCTGTCTCTGCATTTGACCCATCCCTGTATATAGGGAGCAGTGGGCTGCCCATGACAGGTGCCCGGGGAGCCGTTAGGGGTTCAGTGTCTTACTTGGGGACACTTTGATACAGGACGTGTAGCAGCCAAGGATCGAACCGCTGACCTTGCAGTTACCCGACGAACTTCTCCATGAGCCACGGTCGCCCCATATAAGGCTTGAAAAATCAGTAATCTCTTTTAAATCACTGGCTTATATTCAATGTCGTCTTTTTACTGCTTTCTTTTGCTTTTATTGCACTTTGTTCTTTAATAATCATATTTACTCTATTGATTTGAGTCGTATTGTTTTATTGCACTGTTTTATCTGTGTTTAAATTTCTCCTTATAGTTTTGTCTTTGTCTTGTTTGGACTCACTGTTCGGTTTTCTGTTGTTATATGTCCTTGTATCTTGCTTTTGCGTTGTCTGTCAAAGCACTTTGTACATTGTTATTATACTTATTTTAACCAAAACCATAAAATGTACTAAGCCTAACCAAATATATTTTGGAGCTAAACCTAACCAAGTACTTTTGCTGCGTAAGTAAACCTAAAACAAAGTAAACCTACCTTGAAAGTTTATTTGAAAGAGCACTTTGCATGTAACAAGCAGAAACTGTATGTTTCCTGTGAACACATACGTTTTTTTTTTAACCTCTTCCACTCCCCCCCCCCCCCCCCCCCCATTTTGGAGCAACAACGCCTAAAATGACATACCCAAATTAAATTGCCTGTGTCTTCTGAACCACTTTGACTATATGCATAAATGAGGTCTGTCTTGAAAGAAAACCGCCTAAGGTACCTAGTGAAAGTATCTGTAGACCTGTAGGTCATACAGAAACAGAGCAGTGGGCCTTAGAATTCAGTAAAAATTAAGATTTGTGTCCGCCTAAAATAAAAAAGTAGATTTCAGCATAAATAACTGCCTTTGGCTGAATCTGTACAGGTAAAGGACAGCATACGACTGTAACTACACTATCAGTAAACATCTACCAAAAATTTGAAGAAGTTTGGACAAAGTATGACCATTTTACAATGTTCCTTTCCATAAAGACATCCAGGCGGAGCTCTAAAGGATATTTGGAGATCCAAATGGACACATGATAACCAAATGATATTCTGACATAATAAAGGTGTTTTTTCCTTTACATTTTGCTATTATATTATTTCCCTTTTACTTTTAGCCATAGCAAATTGCAAAAACTAAGTATATATGGTGGAAGACGTGGTCTGTAAGTAGCAGACTTGCTGTGCGTAATAGCCACGACCGAGCGCACGGCCGAGTATGCGGGCAGCTCCGTTACGCAAGACTGTTTACTCCCCCAGGAAAACTCAATGTGCACATGCAATACATCGTTAGAAAGCCTGAAGTCTCCTCTAGACGAAGGGCTTGACACGCCTAAACGTATCGCTAGCTGTTACTCATGAAATGCAGTCAAACAAAAATGGAGCAAATCCACGTTTTCAGGGCAGGTGAAGATAGCTCGGTCTCCTGGCTTCAATACATTACTGTCAGTGAACAAACAATGCTGAGCCAGATGCTAACATAGTGCAGTGTTGAAAACCGGCGTCATTATGATCGCCAAAGTCATTTTTAGACAGAGACACACCATAATGAAGCATCAGAAAAGAGCCGAAAATAAAAAGTGAAAAACTATGACTGCGTCGGCTGACTGCTTATATCAATAATAAGCTCGGTTTGTCCTATTTATACCACTGTTTTATACCAGCCACTAGCTCCATGGTAGCATCCGCTAGCACATTTACTCGTAAAATCGGGTCTATACTGTATCTTTCGCCGTCGAAATGCTGCAAGACCCGACTTGCAGCAGTCATGGCAACTTTGGACAGTGTGTGTTTGGGCTCCTTTTGTGAAAAATCCGTGAGGAACAAAAGAAAACCGATGCTTTCTTCGCAAAAACCACGTTTCTATGGATGATGGGATATTTTTTTATTTTGCCATGTTTTGTGACGTAATTTTCGTAAGCAAGCCGTAAGAACGGAAAGGGAGGGGATCGCGGACGCCGGCGTCCTCGCGGAGTTGAAGAGGTTTTTTTAAAAGACATCATGTATGTAACAATGGGAAAACTACCCGATCTCCCTGACATGTCCCAAACTGATGCTGGAGGGGAACCTAGACATGTTGAAACGGAAGAGGCAAATTGTTTGTGATATTAATTGAATGAAAGTTGAATCAAGAGAAGCTCAATATGAGTAGTTGAATTTATTATGTGAAACAGTGGGTTACTGAGGTTGGGTTTTTTAAGCATTACAAACAGGAGTTGCCTTCATTTTATTGTAATTTGACTCAAACAAAACAAGAGTTTTGTGGTGACTGGGGACAAACATTGGACCCTAAGCCTATTTTTAGGCCTCTGCTCGAAAATTGCATACCCATACTCAAGAGAGTGTAGATCTCTAACTACAAGGTCACAACAGAAACACTTGTGAGATCTGTTCAGATGGGTAAATAATGTGTATATGTTACTGGTTAATAGTAAATGAAGATGGCACACAGCTCAAATTGAAAATTGTCAGGTTCGCCTGGAAAAAAAAGCAATTTTATTGTTAATATATTTTTTTTCATGAGGCCCTGGCCAGCCTAAAAACTCTCCCAAATCATAGCACAACAGGTCAGGTGTCTCTCTGCAAATCTTTACTTTGATAAAGTAAAGAGTAAAATAGTTAGAGAGGTTTCAGTACAGAGAATTTAGGCGAGGTCATCATTGTGGAACCAGCTGTTCCAGCTGTTCATTGTACTTTTATATATTATAGAACTATATATTTCACTTGTTTTATCAACAATAGTGTTCAAACATCCAAATCCAGCAGTTTGGCATCAATTTGAGAGCCAGGGTCCTCTCAGATCCTGTAAACTATGGATCCATTCTCGTCTGACTGCAGCCTTCATGTGTGTGAGTGGTGCTTTCTGGGCCTATGATTGGTCAAATTCAGACTATGACACCTCTTTCGAAACGTCAGAGTCTCAGGGAGACACTGGGCGTAAGCTGGTGTTGATTGACAGAATTGTTAGCCAGTAAAAATCCAAAATTCGCTTTACTGCGCCATGCGTAAAACCAATTCGCGCGAAAATGCAAATCCCTTCCCCCGGTCCCCAAGGCTTGATTTACCCCATTTCACCAGGAAACAGTTAAAAAAAACACCTGATATACATAGCAACAGTGTAGTTTAGCTGGGAACGGATTATTTGACCCTTTTCTTCATGATTCATCACAAAGTAAGGAGCTTTCACGGTTGTTCTGCTGCTGAGTGGCTTGGTGTTGTGGTGCTTGTTGGCTTGTATCTCTTTAATGCTTTCATGGAGAGAAATTCTGAAGATGTCTCTAGATTCGTGGTCGAATTATCTTGCTGTTAGACGTATTGGTCGGCCATGCTAGTTGTTAGCTATTTGTTCGTAGCAGTCTCCGGAGTGCGAAGCTCGCCGACTCATGGTGAAAAATACGTGATATTGTGGAAAATCTTCTTAGTTATTTCGTATAATGGTGTATAATTGTGTTTGCAGTGTGTAAAATGGTTTACATGATTAAGTTGCTCAGAATTTCTGTGTTAATTCGGTATATAGCATGTGTGTAGCATTAATACTATTTATTTATGAAAAGTCCATTCTACGACATTCGGAACCAAATGTCGGAACTGAGCGAACCCCAAATGGGGCTCGTTCGGGTACAGGAGGTTAAGTGGTAGTAGTTCCAAGTCCTAGCATCTAGGACAAAAATAGTGCTGAAACTAACCATGATCATTTTGTATTTTCCAAAATGATTAATTGATCAAAAAAAAACAGCCCCTTACTCTGTGCAGTACTCACCCCAAAAATCGAATGTATAGTGGTTCTATCTGTTACAGCTTTAGCTTTAGTTCAGTCAAGAAATGTTGGGATAGATTTTGTAACTGTGTTTCCAGAGCTTGCCCCCCATCAGTGCTTACTGTATTTACTCTTTTTTTCTGATTTACTTAAATTTGGCCTCCTCCACTCAGTTGGTGTATAGTTCCAAATGGTCCCAAACTTCCCATGCTTGATAACACTCATGGCCTGAGGATGTCTACAAGCTAATTTTCACAAATGCTCACAGTGCCACCTGCTGGCGAAAGATAATTTGCGTTTTCTGACAAACACCATCCGAATTACATGACTTTTACACTATGTAGTGTACACTTGATATAGAGCTACATAATGCATGTTTGCGCTTCTTCTGTGGACAAGAAGTGCTGAACTATTTGCATTAATTAGTCATTGTTGTTGATTGAATCAGGTTTTACTCATGACATTATTGTGCAAAGTATTTTAATTCTACATATTGTTTGAAATATGTATAGCCTCAAAACCTGGCTATTGCAAATTCATTTTGCTATTATTAGCTGATCTGGAGCCAGGTGACATATAGACAGGTTTCTGTGCAACGTCATGACATAGACAAGTGTGCCACTAGGGGGCAGAAAGCAGCACTCTTCAAAGGAATTCAAGCAGTGCCCAGTTTCAAAGCTGAGGTGACAGAGTTGTGGAGTAAACTGCACCAACCACAGAAAAGATGGATGGCAATTTTTCAATATTGGGAGGGGATGAAATGCCTTTGCTCAGAACAGAAGGTGAGTTCATGTCAATGATAGCTAAACTAAATAATAGTGGTCTGTAGTGGCGGCTGGTGGAACATTTTCTAGGTGGGGCTATGCCACATCCAATCAATTTCAGCGAACATCCCAGTGTGATTTAGTGCAATCAAAAACGCATTACTACTTTGCAGTTAAATATTTAACATTTATTCCAACATGAAAAAAAAACTTCAGGACATCTTATTTTTGTCACCCTCACAGGCAATTCAGTGTAATATAATAATATGTATATCCTATAATAATATTCAGTGTAATATAAAACACATATATATATATATATATATATATATATATATATATATAAATAAAATAGAATAGAGAATGTGTATTTATTGAGATGCCCCTCTGGACCTTGTTATAGGAGGTAAAGATCAGGAGAAGTAAACATGAAGTGTAATTCTGAATACTGATGTTAAACTGATGTTAAATGAAGCTATGATGAGTTTTCACTGTTAATTATCTCTATTAAATGTTGATGCCTCCATGACCAAGTTAAGCAGATGAGACTGAGGACAACTATGTAGAAGAAAAGATGTTCACTTTGCCTAATATATATTAACCATTTTCCATCCATCTTGTTTGCGTTTGGTGCGGTTTACTGCAAAACAACGGCATGTCATCTCAGCTTTGGAGCTTGGCTAAGTGAATGCGATACAATCGCAAGCGAGTGGTACCGCAGTAGCAAGCATCAGGCAGGCGTCAGGCACCTGTTGGAAAATTACTGGGCTGAGTGGCACCACAGTGGCAATCGACAACAAGAACTGGGCCAAATTTCTAGGAAACCCGACTGTAGTGAAAGTTTCCAACGTGGTTTTGCGCCCTGAAAGCACGTAGACAAGAAAAACATCTCTATGGAGCCAGCTTTCGTCGTCAACGGACCATATCCTAAAAGGTTGTAACTCCTAGACTTTTGCCAAAACATATCATCACAGATCTGGCAACACTGGCCAGATATGACTCCCTCAATAATGAATCAAAATCTGGTTAACTTATTATACAGCACGATTCCATTTGAATTCCACAATATTCTGTTTAATGAGACCTCTTTAATCCCGCTTTAAAAAGATGGACACCCTGAGAGGCAACAATAACCGATTCATGTTCATTCATCTATCATTTCATCTGTCGACATAATAAGTGGCTCAGGAGGGTCGTTGCTCACATTGGCTCCACTTGTAGCCCACCCTCGCCCCATTAATGCCAACAACATGGGGATACCATACGGGACTGATGGACTTTTTAAGGCACCCGATCTTCAGCCCATCACTAGCCAATATGTGCCCCTTTTCATAACATTATATGTATGATAATATATAATAATAAATTGACATGCGGCTGCTATTAAAGGATCAGTACACACAAACCTCCCTTACCAAAAGCTAAACCTTTATTAATGGAAACATTCCTCTGGTAGTGTTAAAGCCTTGTTCTAGAGAACACAACTTCAAATCATTAACTAAATTAAAACTTTAACTAAAACCAACAACAGGAAACAAGCTAAGAAGGCTTGTGCCCTGCAACCTCTGGAGATCGTCAAAGAGAAATGAGTGTCAGACACGTTGTTATCACCTTTCTTTGTGGTATCACAAAGAAAGGTGGCGGGCTGCTTGTCTATGTACTGTATGTACGTGCTGGAGTGAGTGTGTATTTAAAGCCACATTTTATAAGTCAATGTCAGATCACGATGGAGGCTATATATGACTTTGAGGCAATTTTCACATAGGGCGGACACCTATGGAGATGCATAAAGTGACTGGGAGTCTATTATCACAGTGTGAAGGCTTCATTTTCACTCTTGGTCTGACCATGACCATGTCTAGCACCTGACATGGGAACAAATGAAAGAAAGAAGCTACAGAAAGTTGGGACGTAATGAGAGATGTTATTTTATTCACTAGAGAAATGCTGCATTATTAATAAATGAGTAGCTTAATTCATTATTCATCATAGTTTTAGATCATCTACAAACACCTATGCACATACAGTATATGTATACATATTTGTCAAATTAATTGTTTATGCCAGTTTTTATTATTTCCAGGGAGGGAAACAGTAAACTGTATTCACTGTGGAATGATGATGTGAAAGGGGACTGTATTGATCAGGACTGGAGCTTTATAAACGTCTACCCTCACCAGTTGTAAATATATATAATTAATATGCATAGTTTATATAATAATTTATGTATTTTAATTTAATACATTTTGGACAAAGGCTGAAAAGCAGTGTTACGCCTCTTTGTGTTTCCGGGCATATGTAGATCTCTCACAACATCTGATTCAGGTTCCTGCTAAAGGAAGTAAGATGAAATGGTGAGCAGGACTTCTTTACAAATGTATAAGAAGATATCGTACTTATTTTGCAATTATGTTGGTGTTCCTATTGCAGCATTTCCTTTTATAGAGGCAGAAGCCTATTGTTTTCTGCTCTGTGTGGAAATGAATGGGTGTGGAGGTTAAAGTGAATTAAACGTTTGTTTTGTCATTGCTGGATAAAGAAAGTGTGAGAACTGACACACCTAAACCTCTTCAGCAAACCGAGTGGAAAATTAAATGAGCAAAAACCGAAAATAACATCGGAACTGGTGTTCAGAAAGACAATTGTGATCATAAAAGCACCTTAAATGTCACTGTGTGCATGTGGTTATTCGATGCCTGCAATGTATTTTCAGAGTGGTTGAAATAATATGTATAGTAATGGCAGATCAGTAGGGAAGAAATCCTCATGAGGCAAACTCACATTCACTGCATGTTTCTGACCTATTGAATTCCACGTCAACTGTTGTCCTGTTCATGATTAGTTTAACATTTTTCTGAAAAATTTGGTAAATGTACTTTTTGGGCCGATCGCTTAGGTTTTTTGAAAAGTCACACAAAGATTACTTTAAAACATAAAAAAGAGCAAAAACTACAAAAGGATGTGAATTTTATATCATTCATGAATAAAACAATTTCAAATTATTTTGATGTAACTGTCGTGACTATATACAGCAGCAAACAACATAACGGAAAGAGAAGTAACTGTGCGTATAAGAGGTAGTTCTGATAAAGATAGTGGTCAGTTGGAGATGGTCTGAAAACACTGATATTCAGAAATCTTGAATTTGTTCATGTTGTAAGAAAAATTGTCAAAACCAATGCTGGAGTTAGTTTAATAATATTCAGCTATAGGCACATTTAATACAGCACATTCTGCATCATGTTTAGTTAGTTTAGAGTCTAGTTTTAGTCTCTGTCTATAGACTTTGCTTCACAGATTGTACAGTACTGCAGTCTGTGCTGACTGATGCTACTGAAGCTGGGTGTTGGAGTTGGATCCCAATTTATATTTCACAATAAACACGCACACACACACATACCATGATGGTGTAAATAGAAATAAAATGGAGCTGGGAAAACAACTGTTCTTTTCTGTTCATCCTCACAAATGAATCGGGGAAACTACTGGAGACACTTGTTTTCACTCACCTTATGACTGTGTGTGTGTATGAGAGGATTTGATGAGTGAAAGTAGAGAGAGAAAACAAATTAGGTGTTAGTGTCTGTGTTTATTCAGTTAGTATAGTGTGTTTGTGCATAAACAGTATGTAACACCACATGATACCAAGATCATAGCAAAATCATTCAGCAAATGTGTCAAGTTTACACATTTGTCTTTATATGTGTACTCTGATTCATGAATGTACAATTCAAGACGATAATCTCAAATCACTTCACCTCAGTGTTCCAATGTTTCCAGTGAGTATTAGTTCTCTCTATGTCAACATTGCAAATGAGGAAAACCTCAAAGATTTCCGAGGCTAACTAAAGGTTTGAATGTAGAGCTGGACCATATGAAAAAAAATGTACTTGCGATATATTTTAAATTGATTAACATTGATAATCATCCCAATATATTTGTTATTATTATTAATAATAATAATGATAATAATAATAACCTATTTAGTTCCAAATTACCACTGTCTTTATCAGAACTACCTCTTGTACGGCAGAGTTACTTTTTCTTTCAGTCATGTCGTTTGCTGCTGTATATAGTCATGACATAGTTACATCAAAATCATTAAAAAAAACAAAAACGTTTTCTTTTATCTTTTACATTTTTTTTTGGCCTAATTGTTTCTTTAGGGTTCTGTCCTAAGGTGAATACTCTGAAAACTAAATTGGTATTATTATTATTAATAAATATATTGGGATAATGGCAGATGAGGTTGATTATGGTTTACAATATACAATTAATTTCAGAGCGGTCCGGGTCATTGAGGGTCGATAACATGTGGAGCAGAGGTAGCTAACGCGTGGTCCCCGCGGGCTACTGGTCACCCGCAGGGACCACGTGAGTCGACTGCAAGGCATGTTCTAAAAATAGCACTAGTCACCATGGAGCTCTGTCTAAAACATGTAGTTGCTGTTCTTTTTTAATCACAAACGCTTGCATTAATGTAGATTTTAAAAGGACGAGGCCGCCGCACTGCACAAGGTTTTCAGGTTCCGAATGGCGGGCGCTTTACGTTGGAGCCGCGGGGGTAGAGGTGAGGCAACGCATTCCGGCCGAAAAGGCTGAGACTAGGAGGTTTGAACGAGTGCGCCCGAAGATGCTTGCACGCCTCGGAGGGTTGGACACCCCCCCCCCCCCCCCCCCCCCAGCTATAGACGAGACTTTTTAAAAAACAAAAGGCTGGTGACAACAGACGGAGCTCCCAGCATGACGGTGTTGGGCCCATGTGTTTGGCTTCACCATGTGCTTTGAGACAAAGATCTGGGCCAGCCGATTCTGCAGGCAAAGATCATCCTGAGTTGGGCCTTGTGATAAGAGCAATGTAAATGCGAAAGCAATAAAACATGCAACACTGCGATCTAATTGGCCGAGGGCCACAGACCCCCATGGTTCAGCCCATGTTTCTATAAAACAGTCTTGCTCCCCCATCTCTATGCTATTCCCCCTGACCCCGCGTCGGTGCATGAAAGCATGCACGCAACCTTTGCTGTTTTAAAGAAAATCCTAGGTTTAACCGTGTAGATTCGCTGGACGTATCTACTGGACTGTTTGTTTGTTTTGTTTTTGTTTGCATCCTGGACGAGGAAGCAAACCATTTTCCTGCAGAAGTGAAGAAACCGACTTTTCAGAGAGAGAGAGAAGCACATTTCTCCTCTCCACCCAAGCCGACTTTGTGCTATCCGTAAGGACGGGAATTCCCTTACTGAGCTGAAGAAATTATCTGCTACCGAGAGAATCTACTGCACCGCACGGAGCCGCGCTGCCTGAGTTCCACCGACAAACTCAGAAGGAGTCACGACAACCACCTCATAGTAAGGCGAATAGAGTCTGGGCAGAGTTATGTTATTGTGTTTATTATCTTGTTTGTGTTGCTTAAGTTACTGTGTCATTTCTACAACGTGGTGTATGCTCAACAATCGCCGAGATCATTAATGCTGTGTATTTCAATACTACCGCAATTCGTGTTGAGATGGTTCACCGCTTGCGGAGGCGGAAGTTGTTTGTCATCAGTTCAGAGGTCAGAACCGCGGCTGTGACAAAGAGCTGTATTTCTGTAGCTGAGAGAGCAATCTTCTGTACTCCACCATGTTAAATCTGTTTTCGGAGGACCCTTTTGTTTTGTTTGCTTTCTCTCTTCTTTTACTCACCCACACACACATATAGCTTTAAGCTAATGTAGCTCTGGGGTTGCGCTAACGGCTTCAGACACGTGTAGATAGCGAGGTCTCTAATATCTACCGCCATTGTAGAGTCTTACATCATCTTGTGGTCTCGCGAGACGTCGCCAGGTTTCAGACCATAGTCTGTTGATTTTAGATAGCGTTTTCATGAATGTATTGTTAGTTTTAGATATTAACTGACTCGATCATTATTATTGGAACTTAATAAACTGTTATATTTTAAAGAGCAGCTGTCTGTGATTATTTTGTGCATGTGTATTGTGATAATAGCTGGATATGTGGTCTGTTGCTCGTACTTAAACCTTCACTTTCACTCTGAATGTGTAATAGTACTTTGACTATTGACATTGTGAGTGAATACTAATTATGAGACTTAGTTTATCGTTTGTTTATTGGTCCCTGTTCGCAGGGTGGTGCCCTGTTATTATTAATAATCGTTAATAATCTTACTGACATTAATAATTCTATTGATTATTTAATTTTTTATCTTACATAACTGATCATTTGTATAAACATGGGACAGAGTTCATGATTTGTTCAAAAATGTTACAAAGGTAGTGGTTAGTACAAACGAGACATGATTTGAAGATATGACAGTTAATGATTTCCGAAAAAAAGTTAGAAGTGTTAATTTGTACAAAAATAGAACAGGTGTGATTTTGAACAAAATACACAATCATTGTTAATAATTATTGTGAGGAATTGTGACGACCCCTCCCTTCCACCAGGGGTCTGTGTCCTGTTTTCTCCTCAGTTGTCTTGCAGGATGTTGATCGGCAGGTAACGAGCCCCACATGAGCCTACTGGAAGTCCCAGCTATAAAGGCTGCCCCTCTTCTGTAGCTGTGTCTCAATTCAGGGGCTGCATCCTTCGAAGAATGCTTTCGTAGACCGATTGCGTCACAGCACGGCGACTAGGCTGTCCCAATTCGCATGTTTGTTGAAGACTCCTTCGAATGCAGCCGACGAATGCGGTCTTCAGACCCCAGATTTGGAGGACACATCTCATGGATCCATCGCGGCCCAGCTTATCCCAAGATGCAATTCGTGCCGGTGAAGATTTTATTTGAACAAACATGGTGGCGAGTGATGCGAGAGCTAGAGAAGCGGCAGTATTCACTTTTAATGTATTGGGTTTCAACTCACTCGAATGTCACCGATACTAATGTTGAAGCAAAATAAGAGATCTTATAACATCGTGTTAATAACGTGTTAAAATGTTCCGTTAAGTTACGTTGGTAACTGACAAGCTAACTGACGTTAGCCGCTGCACTATTACCGGCTGCCTGCATCCGACAGTAGTTAAGCCTTAAAGTAACTTTTAATAACTTCACTTTCAAACCTCAGAGGTTTAAGTAATATCTTACTGAGATTGTGATGATTTTACAGATGATTCATACTTCATATCATGTACATAAACGGACCAACGTGAGCTCGGGTAGACAGGTAGTGAACCTGAAATATCACTTTAAGTCCGGTAACGTTAAGATTAATTACACGAATACACTGAATTTGAGTATTTTGCTAATTCTGTTCTTGTTGTGTTACAGAGAGCAGGAGCTGAGGGGAGAACGATGGACAAACATTCAGCAACCGTAGCTTTGAACTAAGACATTAGTCCATTTGTAATATCTGCATTTGACCATCTTGTATTAAGGTTACAGTTACATTAACTCTCATCTCAAAGCCTTTACTAATAAGACAACCAGTGGATCCTTCTGATGTGTTAATGTTGCTGTCACAGAGATGACAGTGGTGATGTCACCTTTTTCTTTTATTAATTTAAATTGAAATAAGACATCCATGTAAAGGATTTCTGTGTGAATTTGTGTATATTCTGCTGTGTAAATTATAAAAGTGTTACTGGAAGTGTGGAGAATTTAAGAATTAAAAGCATTATTTAGTAGAATTTATAACACCCTTAGTGGTGAATAGAGGTGTCACAATAATAAAAGGTAAAATATGTTAGTCACAAAATATTTACTGAAGAATGAATTATGTTTGTAATATGTTTACATGAAGGATATTATATGTTACAGTATATTGACATATTGAATGTATTGAAATCATGAATGCATAAACACTGGAGGATTTAAACACTGTAAAGAATAGCCATCAGGGAAAGTTAAGGAATTCAAGGCAAGGCTTTTCGGAGACAACTGAGGGGAAGCAGACTGCCATAAAACAACAGAGAGGACTCCTGGGTAACACCATGCGGCCGCAGGACAGAGGGCAGGTCAGAGGTGATGACACAAGGAGCCAGCCACAGAGATGTGCAGTGGATCAATGAAGGAGGGGTCAGAGCGATTGGAAGCCAATCACTGACCCCAGAAGACGGCCTTTGTGTTTTACGACAGATTTCGGACACTTTCCGACCATCAAAGGACATAAAAGGACTGTTTGCGAGGACGTGCGCCAGGCCATGGTAGTTCGCTTTTCAGAACCCGACTTGGTCGGGCCTGTGAGTGGAGTTGCACGTGGTCTCTGCTCTCGAGATGCATACTATCGATAGTGTATTATAGATTGTAATTGTCATCATCAGTTTACAGTTTTCATCGTTTAATTAAATACTGTTTTGAATTTGGACCGGATCGAGTTACTTTTTGATGCGCCTGCGCAGAAAGAAGTAAACACAACAGCGGCCTTGCGATTCCTCCAGTAGCTTCAGCCTCAACAGAAGTTAATAAACACGTTTGCTGACATTTGTTTTGCTGCTGTTAATGTTAACTGTCTTGATCGATTTCCTCTGCCTTAGGATTGTTATAGATTTGTGTGTGAATTAAATGAAATAAAGTTATTGATAAATACATTTAATTATAAGAACTATAACTGATTGAAAATGAGTTATTTAACATAGTAACTGATTTAATTAACTGATTAATTTAGAAAAACAATATTATGAAAAAGATCTATAAATTAATCATTGAATATATGATAAAAAACTGATTAAACACACTAAACTAAAACCTTTCCAGTATATATACTGATCTCAATAATCGCAAATGCACACAGATAGACTCACAAATGCAAACAGAAAGATTCACAAATGCGCACAGAACAATTCACAAATATATTCGATTTACAAATGCACACAGAAGGATTTACAAATATATTCGATTTACAAATGCACGCAGAACAATTCACAAATACATTCCAATGCACAAATAAATAAATTACGATTTATATAAATGTAAAAAAAAAAATCACAAATATATTTCTGCATTTGTATGTATTTGTGTGTGGATTTGTATGTATTTGTGTGTGGATTTGTATGTATTTATTTGTGGATCGCACTGCATTCATTTGCAAATCGCTTCACATTCGTGTACGGATTTTTGAGACTGTTCTGCCTTCGCTGGATTCACAAATGCGTTTTTTTCAACATAGCCAATCAGATGTCAGCCTCATTTTCAACCAATCACATGAGCGCAGCTTCATACATATTCATACATATTGTAGCCGTCTGTGTTCACCCAGAGCTCTACGATACCTCATATCAGTAGAGACCGGACCAAACTATGTGTGTGTAAACCATATGGTACAAACAATGAGGCCACTAGGCTGCTAGCGTAATGCTGCGGTTCACACCAAACACGATTCGCGCCGCGTTAATCGCGCCGCCGTTCTCGCCGGGGGACTATTTGTGTTCATTCGCGTGAATCGGTGAATCGCGCTGGACGCGCCGGTGAGGGAGCGCGGCATAGTCCGGAGGAGCTCCGTGGAGCTCCGTGGATTTCATCGAACTGTATTCACTGTGTCTAGCAAGCCACACGTCGGCTGTTTACCATAGCTGTATGAACACAACATAAACTGATTTGGCTATGATTTAACGGCAATAAACCAACAAAAAGGAACTCCGAAATAACATTTATACACATAGTTTGGTCCGGTCTCTACTGATATGAGGAATACAGAATACAGTTCGATGAAATCCACGGAGCTCCTCCGGACTATGTTATGAACCAGACATGACGGCGTTTGGTTCCCCGTGATATCTGGGACTTCCACAACACATACTAAGCAGAAATAGAGGTTATTTTTTCCACAGTTGACGGCTATCAGGGCGATAAGCCGCGCTCCCTCACCGGCGTGTCCAGCGCGATTCACCGATTCACGCGAATGAACACAAATAGTCCCCCGGCGAGAACGGCGGCGCGATTAACGCGGCGCGAATCGTGTTTGGTGTGAACCGCAGCATTACGCTAGCAGCCTAGCGGCCTCATTGTTTGTACCATATGGTTTACACACACATAGTTTGGTCCGGTCTCTACTGATATGAGGTATCGTAGAGCTCTGGGTGAACACAGACGGCTACAATATGTATGAATATGTATGAAGCTGCGCTCATGTGATTGGTTGAAAATGAGGCTGACATCTGATTGGCTACAGACAGGTCTATGTTGAAAAAAACGCATTTGTGAATCCAGCGAAGGCAGAACAGTCTCAAAAATCCGTACACGAATGTGAAGCGATTTGCAAATGAATGCAGTGCGATCCACAAATAAATACATACAAATCCACACACAAATACATACAAATCCACACACAAATACATACAAATGCAGAAATATATTTGTGATTTTTTTTTTTACATTTATATAAATCGTAATTTATTTATTTGTGCATTGGAATGTATTTGTGAATTGTTCTGCGTGCATTTGTAAATCGAATATATTTGTAAATCCTTCTGTGTGCATTTGTAAATCGAATATATTTGTGAATTGTTCTGTGCGCATTTGTGAATCTTTCTGTTTGCATTTGTGAGTCTATCTGTGTGCATTTGCAATTATTGAGACTGATCTGACCCCATACACGTCGGTGGATGTCAGAAGTCACGTTTACGGTCGGTCTTCTCTCCTCTTCCCTGGTGTTGTGGTTCCATGGCAGTTCTCAGGCGCATTACCGGGCCTGCAGGTTTTAGTGCGTAAGTACTAGGGCTGCAACAACGAATCGATTATTAAAAGAGTTGCCAACGAATTTCATTATCGATTCGTTGTGTCGCGCGATTATTACGCCACTCAATAATTGGCAGAGATGTTTCAGTGTTCACAGCAGCTCGGAATAATGGAACAGGACTCCGGTTCTGTAGCTGACGCTGACCGGCGTATAAAGGTTGCCATGACAACACCGGAAGTTGATTTACACGATTTGTATTATTTTTAGTTTATTTCTGCAATTATAATACATTACATTTACTGCCATTTTGGGTACCTTGTGTTAAACTCGTAACCGTGTTTTCGTTGTTTTACTGATGATAGACGAGCTTTTGTTTTTGTAATGTGACCATTAAACCGGAAGTTAAGCGGAGCTCAGAAAGATGAGAAATGGCGGTGAAAACAGCGAACTGTTTCTTCCCCGTCTGTTATTCTACTGCTGGTCTACCAGGCGAACACGGTGACGTTTATTCAGTTCACTCATTAAAGTACTGTTATAATTGTAGGTGATGAGAGACAGAGTATTTGTTTCTTTGTTGTTTGTACATGAAGCTGTTTTGTCTTCTAGTTTTCCCGGTGTTCCATGAGAGGACAATAATAAACGTGAACATCAGTAAGAAGCGTGGACTCTTTCATGACCAGTGTGGCTACAGGTTCTATTTTGTGGGTTTTTCTCTGAACTGGGGCCATGATTAAGAGGGACGGCCGGGGGAACCTCATCCGGCCCGGACACGGAGAGGATTGACAGATTGATGCTCTTTCTCCAATCTGTGGGTGGTGGTGCATGGCCGTTCTTAGTCGGTGGAGCGATTTGTCTGGTTAATGCCGATAACGAACGAGACTCCGGCATGCTGACTAGTTACGCGGCCTCGTGCGGTCGGCGTCCAGCTTCTTAAGGTGTGTTCATCGCGTCATTCGCGCCGCAGGTATCGCCGGGGACTATTTGTGTTCATTCGCGTGCATCGAGCCGGAGAGGGGGCGTGGCTTATCGGCCTGAAAGCCGTTCAACTGTCCGTGATATCTGGGACTTCCACAATACGTACTGAGCAGAAATAGAGGTGATTTTTTCCACGGTTAATGGCGGACAGTGTGTGTTCACACCAAACGCGATGAACGCGGTGTGCATTTGGTGTGATGCATGCTTAGAGGGACAAGTGGCGTTCAGCCTCACGAGATTGAGCAATAACAGGTCTGTGATGCCCTTAGATGTCCGGGGCTGCACGAGCGCCACACTGAGTGGATCAGCGCGTGTCTACCCTTCACTGAGAGGCGCTGAACCCCACTATTAGTCCATTTATTTTTTTAAATAATGACTAACAGCTCAGGGATGTTCGAGCAACCTGTTTGTGCACTTTGTGAAGATTTGTTGCTCTGTCAGTTCTGTTTTTGAATAAAGGGTTGGAAATGAATGTTTTTTTGTTTTTTGTATCCGATTCATCGATTAATCGAACAAATAATCGACAGATTAATCGATTATTTAGTTGCAGCCCTAGTAAGTACCCATCACAAGTAGCACCTGAAGACTAGGGGGGAGCTTACTTAGTCTCTGGATAGGCAGTCAGAGGGACAGGGCTGCAGTGATGTTGGCTGTGTATGGGCTGTTACTGTTAGTGTGTTAAATTCTGTACGGATCAGTTTGTTTTTTGTGTGTTTGGGCAGTCTTTTTGTTTTCTCTGTTATGGTTCTGTGGAGGAGTTATTGGAGCGCTGTTCGTTGGTGGCAGGGTTGAGTTGGATTCTGTTGGTCCTAAGCTTGCAGCGTTTGATGTTCCTGGTTTTACTGAGGGAAACTTGTTTCTGGTGTTTCCTACTCACTGCATGTTTTGTACTCTGGTTGTTGTGGTCATGTTCTGGTTAATTCTGGACTCGGTGATAAGAGCATTGCACAGCCTGTTGAGTGTCTGGGTATTGGACCCAGTTACCTTGCAGGTGGAAACTGACGACTGCTGCTGCACAGTGTGCAGTAGGTATTCATGGTTCATAGGGTAAGCAGTGGATAAATAAAGAAGGGATGTCGTGAACTGTACATTGTGTTTGTGCGGTGACAGGCAAGTTGGTAACTTGGCCTGTTACTTTTCGGGAACATAGGCGCTCATGCCTTGATTGTGTGAGCTGAGTTGTAGTTGGGTTGACTCTTTGCACGTCTGTCAGAGGAACCTTTAGGCTACTACAGTTTAGCGCTTATGATAGTTCAGTTCGGTGCGTTGTTAGCTGGTAATTAGGAAAATTCCAGTTCTGGGAGTTCACCACTCGTTCATGTAGCTCATTGCATGAACTGGCCCATCCAAAGAAACCCTGCTTCCCAATCATGTGCGGTATCACTGTGTAATCTTTCTAGCCTTCCTTCAGTCTCCACTCTCACTCTTAAATGCTTCTCCACATGTTGGAGTTGCAGAGTGGAGATTGGTTGGGGGTAAGCACCACAACCGGTGAGTATGAAACTTGGAAATGTTTGTTAAGGGAACACTGTTTTTATGGAGGGGGTTGTGACGACCCCTCCCTTCCACCAGGGGTCTGTGTCCTGTTTTCTCCTCAGTTGTCTTGCAGGATGTTGATCGGCAGGTAACGAGCCCCACCTGAGCCTACTGGAAGTCCCAGCTACAAAGGCTGCCCCTCTTCTGTGCCTCTGGGCGTTCGCCTCTCCTCCCTGCCTGTTTGGAGGACCTGCTGCTGCCTTCTTTTGATTGTTTGTTTAGTTTAGTTCAGTTATTGGTTTTTTAAATAAATGTCTATTTATTATGTTTGTACTCGTCTTGTCTCCCTCATGTTGCGGCCTTTTTGAGCCGGGTCGTAACATTGACATGTGATCAGACAGTCTCTTCACATATATTATTATTATTAAAAGGTGATCTGTGCAACTTTGTTATTCAGGAAGTTTGTATCAAACAAGTAGCCCTTCGTACTACTCAGTACCCTTGAAGTAGTTCTCAGTTTCAAAAAGGTTGGTGACCCCTGATGTAGAGTATACGACACTTGCTGGCCATGGCGCTGCTGTGCACTCATTTTTCAGAATGTTTGCATCGTCTAGTGTGCTGGATTTAAAGAAGAATAAGAGACTTCCACTGGCCGAGCAATCTAAAGTCTGGTTAGCCCTCTGCCAATCTGAGAACCGGTCTGAGGAGGGATAAGCCTCTTCGGGAGAGGGTCTATATTTCAGGGGTTCCAGTGTAGCCTGCAGATATCAGGACCAAGACTTTTTTTCCCGTGTGTTGCTCATTGTTTACTGTCCAATTAGCAACTTCAGGTGAGAAATTAGAGTTGGAGTTGAGAGACGCTGTGTACGACCGGATTGTTTTACAAATTCTTATTCAAAAAGCTAATTCTAAACCAATAAATAGCTAAATCATCGATAGACGATAGCATTTCAGCTATGGCGTTCCGCCTCTTTTGCTCTTCACATGGAATGTCACTGCATTCAACTACAGCCTGCTCCAACATGATTGGTCATTACTACTCAGACTACAATCGGTTACCTGAACACTTCTGATACCCCAAA
This sequence comes from Pholis gunnellus, assembly GCF_910591455.1. Classification (NCBI taxonomy): domain Eukaryota; kingdom Metazoa; phylum Chordata; class Actinopteri; order Perciformes; family Pholidae; genus Pholis; species Pholis gunnellus. The sequence continues at coordinate 28,804,782 of NC_136531.1, forward strand.
TCTTGTTCCGTTGCCTGTAGACTGCCTTTGAATGTTTAATAATTTATAGAGATTAGCCCTATGCTAACTTGAGGATAACATTTCAATCATGAGGCTCTTCTGGACTTGCCGAATTGATCACATTCTAAAAATGAAACAAGTAATTTCGCTGGGGTTGTAAAGTTCAAATTAATTAAGCTTTGTAAATAAGAGCTTGGCCTTCACATGTCACAACAGGGGATTCAAGCCTGCCTTCAATGAGGACAGAATGCAGTTCTGTCAGTGTCCATTTCTTTAGCTGGTACTGGATGGGTACTGAGGTGCTTGTCCCAAATGCCCAGGTTCATAATTAGAACACTGCTCTCAATGAGGTGTGGACGACAAGAAAGGAAAGCCCATTAGAGAGCTCCACCTATCCTCACAGAACTAGGGTTACAATGCACAAACCTCACATCAATCCCTCTTGTGCTTAGTGCAGCTTTATGAAATTAAAACATTTATACTCTACATTTCTATAAATATTGTTAATAATTCTAATTCATACATGTATTGAATGTATATTCAACACACCTAATAGATCCCACTTCTCAGCATGTATTCACCTATTTACACTGTGGTTGTATGATTTGTGTGTTTGATGAACATATTTGCACATATTTCTTACATTTCTCATTCCTTGTTTGTTATGAACTTGTATTCTCTGCATATATTGTGTTCTATAGTATAATATTATGTACATCATTTATTATTCACATAGTCCTTTACTTATAACTTTTCTCATAATTTGTCATGCTTATATATAAGAGCAACTTAACCTATGAGAAAAAAAACATTTGAAATGATGAGTTCCTGTGACAAATCCATCATGGTATGTATGAGTCCACTGAAATATTGTTTTACTCTAACAATCAATTTCACTCTGGTTAGGCAATCAAAAACTAGTCCCTCAAGAGTTAAAACAAATTCCATGTCTGTGGCTTCTTTATAAACCAGCAGTGAGTAGAATCCTATAGTAGTCTGTTTATAATGTTACCGAGGCCAAGGAGAGAGAGACACAATGAGACCTGTCTGGTCAAAGACTGTTTGTTCGTAGAGATTCTGGACACACACACTCAAACACACATCAGCTGGTCAGCAGTGGGATGAGCAGGGCAACAGGGTTATTGATTTTTGCTTGTTGTTTGGAAGGCTAGCTTGTCATAGCTGCTCTCCGGATGATGTCCAGATAGACCGCACACAGCAACAACAAAAGTCATTTAGTCTGGAGGGGATGAGGAGCAGATTTAAAGATATAACACTTTCAAAGGTTAAACCTACTGCTGGCCCCGGTACATCAAGGGGACAGCACCGCTGATTGTTAAGACCAATGTTTTCCAATAATGGTGGGATGAGTCATTCTTCGACAGTCAATGATAATAATATAGTAAATAAATAATTACATACTGAGGTGTTTCAACATTATAATTACAGCTGCCTGCTGAGCAGTAGCATTTTAATACCAGCAGTCTAATTCACATTGTTTCATCTTCAAAGCTTTATTCATACGTCAGTCAATGACCATTTCCAAAAAATAAAAATAAATATTGACCTCTAAAAAAGTATTTGCCGGCCTTGGGAGTAAGAATACATTGAATGGCGTTACATAATTAGGATGCAAAGTAGGGTAATCAAGAAACACGATATAGTCTAATGCACACACATTAGAAGACTACACAACACAAGTCTCACATAATGGACCCTAACGTTGGTAAATAAAATGCTTTCACTGGGTATAAATTTGACCATTGATTTGTAGATGGTTTGTGAACATTTCAGTTAATCAAGATTATTATTTTTGCCCATAGTCATCCCAGCGTGAAAATACGGTTTGTAGGTTATTAGTGAACTGCTTCAAATTTCTGGTCAATCAAACTTAATACGTGACAAACCAGGTTTGTTTCTTTTCATTTATATGGGCTGCTGCTCCAAGTTAAAATCAAGCAACACAATAGGTCAAATGAGTCCTTGAATGATGACAATATTTTCACAGCTGGAAGGCTGGACATGCACTGTACTGTGTTGGTGTGTTGTCGCCTCTTTACAGCTGTTCTACATAGTGCACCCCCTAGAGGCACGGAGAACTTCCATTGTATTTACTGGATATGCTGCGTTTGTCTGTTTTTTTCTAATTTGAAGTAATTTCTGTATTTGTAGCGTGTTTGGTGTTATATTTGTTTTAGTTTTTCTCATTTGCAGCACGTTTTCGCATTGTATCTGTTTTGTATTTTTGTATTCATCTTTAGTTTCGAAGTCGTTGTGTTTCCATGATTAAGGTATTTTCTTTAATTCATGAAGCTAGCGTCAAAGCGAACAGCTTTAACTCTCTGCACATTCTCAGCAGGAGTGAGCGATCTACAGCCAGTATTGTTCAGTTATTGGAGAGTCAGATGAAAGACATATTTTCTATTTAATCCAGCCACTGTTAGTGGCCACTGCTACTAGTAATATTTGTTCTTAATTTTCATGGAATAAACACAGCGTTAAGAGTCTCTTCAACTGCTTCCAACACCACACAGATTAATAAACTAAAGGTCTAAACTCATGGCGGCACCAGACGTGAAAGTGTTGAGCACTGGAACAAGCTGTAGACACAACAGTGACATAATATGAAGTTGTTTTGAGGAACAAGTTAGCAAACAGTCTATTTCCATCAGACACAGAGCAACAACTCCAACATTTCCTCCCCTTTTAGTCTTCTAACAAATATCTGGCTCTTTTGCAGTTACCAGATGATCAGGTAGTGTACGATGTGTTCATCAGAGTTTTGGGGTTGAAAACAGCTGCCTGCTGCTACTGGAAATGGGGTTGATGAGAGCGGTGCGAGTGAACCAACCCAGTAAAGTTGCAGGCCACAAAGTCTAAACAGTGTGCTTAAAGTTGATACAACACTCACTACGAGCAAAACCTTTCATATCACACATTTTAAACATTGTTAATATGGAAAATATTGATTAGTGTAGCCATTTGTACAGTCCATGAGTCCACCAGCCTGCTAGCTTCCATCCTTCACCCTAGCCTGCCTACCCTGATCCTGTATCTCCTGAGCCCTGTCGGCCTTCAATGAGCCCATTGAGGAGCCACCCTGATGGTGCCAGCCATCCTTCATTAAATCTCACCTAGCAATTTTAGGATTCCCCAGAAGAAGGCGAAGAAGAAAGTCATCATGGCTCTTGAGGCCATCAGCTTTCTCTGTTACCCAGCTCGACAGATTCTAAGCTGCTCAGCTTCCTGGTCTTCAGCTAGCCATTTTTGCAGATGCCCGACCAGGTATTCTAGATCTGAACCTATACCTGATCTTTTTCTGCTTTTCTTTGTTGTCTCTTGCTGCTTTATGACCTATTTGCTGGATACTGAACTGCTCACCTGTCAATATCCTCTTGCATTTGCTTGTTTGGGCTTGCATTCTATAGCCAACTTGAAAGCCTATTCCTGACCTTTGGCGAGAGTACATTTTCCCTTGATCCTACCTGCTGCCTGATGTGTGTTTGTCTCCAATTGAGTCCTCTCTTGATGCAATCCACTAGACGTGACCAAGACTAGACAGATGCCACCTTTAATGTTTATAAATGCATCATTTAGCATTAGGGGATGAAACCATTGATCCTGCTGGTTTGTAACAATCTTGAGCTTCACTCTCATGTTTTTCTTTGTTGTTGCTAAAGGTCTTTTTTTTACTCCAATGCTTTGAGCACCAATGTAATTATTTGTAATGATTAGAATTAGAGCATATTTTCCATTTATGTCCTTTGGAGTAATATGTGTCTGAGATCAAGTACTTTCAAACTTTTGATGGATGTGACACAAGTTATATATATTTTCCAGTGTTTAGACTGGGAATCAAAGAATTGCAGTCTGTGATTGAGGGAGAGACATCCTGCATATAAGCTTGTGTTCCAACTTGCAGGTGCATTCAAGATTGGCATTCAAGATTTGCTTTTTAACGTCTTGAACCCTAGGCCTATTTTGAGACCTCTGCTCGAAAATGTCATACTCAAACTCTAGAGAGTGTAAATCTCTAACTACAAGGTCTATTTGAAGAATTTAAAAGGCAAAATAACACAAATAAATGTGAGCTTTGTTAATATGTGTACATAATATTGTATATGTTACTTGAAAATGTGATGCACAGGCAGGCCTAAACTCTCCCAAATCATGTCAAAACATGTCAGCAGTCCTTTTAAAAAAGAAATTGGCTTTGATAGAGTGAAGTATGCCTGAGAAATCAATGCCGGTATACAGGTCAGCCAACGTCAATTCTGATTTTGGAAGCAGCCGATATAGCTGTTTTATTGTACTTTTAAATACTATCTAACTTTATATTTCACTTCTTTTATCACTAATAGTGTTCAATCTATCTAATACAGAAGTTTGGCATAATTTTGAGAGCCTGGGCCATATGAAAACTTGTAAAATATGGCTCATTTTCGTCAGAATTTCAGTTTTACGTGATATACGTATTTGAACCTAACACAGCCTGTGATCGGCCGATTTGCGCAATTCCTACAGATTTGAACCCGGCAGAGTCTGAGCAGTGTAGTCATTCGTTCTTTGAGTTGTTTACAGAATTTTAAGCCAATAAAATAATCGAAAACTGTGATCCGCCCCCATGGGTCAAACCCATTGGCCAAAACTGAAATTATTACTCATTCGTCAAAGAAGCTCGTCAGAGACTCAGTTTTTTTTTGAGCACGAGGAGAGACGGCTTCGAAATGGCCACACGGATTAATTTTTTTTTTTTTTCGATTTTCATCCAGGAAACATCTAAAAGGTACGGAGCGTTTCAATGTTTATGATGATGGGCTGAGTTGATATCTGTGGCAGATCAATAGTAACTTTATAACGGTTTAAAGTAGAATCATTTGGAGGAGATCGTTCGATGCAGTGTGTTCTCCTCGTGCTCCTGGATATGAAGTGTGTGTGTGTGTGTGTGTGAAAGTGCCGTAGATCGCGGCTGGGATCGATAACGGTGAACATTGCTCGCCTTCTCCTAGCAAGAAATAGGTGAAATTGTGGTAGTACTTGTAGTACCTTGAAGTACTTTGTGTATATATATGTTTTTGAGTGATTAAAATAAGTTACATGGTCCATTTGGTCAGAATCTCCTCGTCATGTACGTTTTTGAAATATTTAAAAATATCATTTCATTCGTTCTCAAAAGTGATTTGTACTACATGTGTACACTCTTCGCCCCCCCTCTAGTCCCCCATGTGGGGCACTCTCGGGTGCAAGAGGTACATATACATGAATTAATTTAACATTCATTGGACAAATATAAGACTTATTAAGATTTAAAATGGCAAAAAGCAACACTGCAGACAGGACCATGCATGCAACATCTAGCATCATATAAGGTGTGACAGGAAGAAGTAGAGAAGTAGTAGGGACTGACTGACAGAGGGGACAGGGGCGAGGGAGAACAAGTGAGTCACACAGCACAGAATAACTTCTGTCTAACTTGTGTCTACTGTGTGTGAGTGGAATAACAATGGACATATTCTGCCTCAATTTGTTTTATCTTTTGGAGAGACAGAAGTGAGGTTTACTGGTACAGCTAAATGAGTTGTGGTTTTAAGTAGAGCTTTTATCCAATTAGATTTCGCCTGCCTCTAAGTAAATAAATCTGCCCGAGGCCTTCAGAAGTACAAGTGAATCCCTTTGCAGTTTAAGTAAATGGGGACGATATTGTTGATTGTCACAGTCTTCAACCAATCAGATTTTTAGTTTGACATGTTGGGCGTATTCTTTGACATGTCAGAGCCTTTTTGCTGGCCTAGAAGTACGTCAGCATGAACATGTGGCTTGATTGGTCAGTGGGCTAGCATGACTGTTGTGACTCGATTTGCTAACCTGAGTTGGCTAACCAAGGCAGCAACACAACACCATAGCATAACAGGACAATTACAAGCTACGGTGCTTTTGAAAACTTTTGCTGAGACCCGAGTGGATCTACAACTCAACGAACACGTTCACAGGAGGACCTCTGGCTGGAACTGAACCACACCTATGTTCTGTACAACCGCGGTAATAAACTCTTCATTAACAAAGAAAGGAGGATGGACTTTGTTTAAGTGAACAGCAGCTTTGGTAAGTGAACAGCTTTTGTGTTTTTACATCTGCAGTAGCGTTACTACTGTGTATTTGTCTATGGTGTCGTTTTTATGATATAGTTAATATTGTTCCCTCTGATGTGAATAATATTTGAATGGCTCATGCTCTTCAAGTGTGCGGTGGAATACGTGTTTTAGCACCGCAGGTTTGCTGGATTGATTTGTCATACTTTGTTGTCATATAAATATATGTGACTGGTTCTTGCGAGTTTGTTCTTGTCATTGGGTTAATTACATTGATTTTGATGATATGCATTGTCTGTTAATGATGAAGCATCCCGTCGTGCGCGTATTCATGTATCTGCACTCTGCAATTGGTGTATTTGTAGGTGTTGAGCATCATGTAACATTTTATTTCACTTGTCAAATGTTGCAGTGTTATGTGAATATGCAGTTTTTACACGAAACAAATAATAACCTGTAGCTGTGGCGTCATAATGAGGTAGGTGGTTCAACTGTAGTAGCACTGAAGGCCCATGTATAAAACACACTGCCCGCCACTGCCTCTAAAGTAGATTATAATCCAACAATTCAGCAGCAGGTTGTTGTTAATTACTGTTATATTTGTGTCTCTTAAATTGCTCCAACATTATCTCTTTAGTTTTTAAATTCCTCTTGATAAAGTCATTCCATTCAAAAATCATCACTCATTTATTTTCATGATAAGATACTTTCCAACCAATATGCTTCTATTCTGTTCTGTTCTATTGTAATACATTTTATCTCTGGAGGTTCTAATGAGATTAAGTCTGATTGAGGTTCTCTATACGATATTTAGAGCATTAAGCATCAAACAACTATTCACTACAGTAGATGACTGTGTACCTGAGCAGAGAATGAAGATGGTCTCCCTCTCTTTTAGTCCATGTTAGTGCATGTGAGCGTACCCCTCTAGTTAGCTCATGGTCACTGCTTTGCTCTGCTCTCATATGGTGGTTACAACTGATAACGCCGTCACCACCTACCGTGTCTTTGTTAAAGCATAGCACCCACTCTGTAGCTAACACCGTTAGCTCTTTCAACACTTTTGTAGTTTGCACTGTTGGCACCATTAGCCTCTAGCCACCGTCTCAGCCGAGGCAAGTTGAGAGCCATGTGGAAGCAATATATTTGCTCTGAATTTCGAATTTAGCACCTTTAAAGATAGAAAGTAATCTTCAATCAGCATGCTACCTGAAGGTCACACACTCACACACACCATTTAAGTCCCACTCACAGCTGCCACCCTGAAGGTTATTTTACGTTAATAATCAATAACACTTTAATCCTTCACATCTCCACTGAGAGTTGTGCAGTGTGTGCATGTGTGTTTTTCATTTTCATGCTGTGAACTATCTGCTCTCTTTGCCAGGCCATCAAAAACAAGTTTGCTTCTAAATTGACTCATCTGGTTAAACAAAGGTTACATGAAAAAGAGACAATCCTCCCACACTTCTTTGGAAAACAATTTAGGGTTCTACATTTTTAAACGTGTTTGCATCAAGATTTGTCAGTGCCTGTGTACTAGAGTGTTTCATCATTGGGGTAGCGAGGAGAATGAAACAATCCAAGCCCACACTGACAGGTGAGGTTCTTTGGAATGCTAATATGAAAGGGACAGTAAGTAAGAAAACCACCTTCAGTTATTGACGTTTGGCCATGATGCATGGCTCCGAATGTGACTAAATCGAACATTTCCAGATTGGATTAATCCCGTCACACATGTGCTTCTGATGTTTTTCCCAGCTAAGTAGAAGAATTCAAAACATCAATGGCATTGATCAGAAAATACTACACAAACACTGCGCCCTTTAACAAAGTCCATAGAGTTGTATCTGCAGCCTGCTAGTTGGCTGCCAACTGTCTTGTACCCAAGTTGCTGTAAATGAACGAAAATATGTGTTTTGGCCAATCTGTCAAGAAAAGACGCATGCCGTCTATTTGCACATTTAAAAAACTGAAAGTCACCAACGTTGGGAACACAATTTGCATCATAATTCTTTTCTCAAGATGTTTTATGAAATTTAGCGAACACACTCTTGTGTTCTAACTGCAGAACGCACTAACATACACCACACAGGAATGAGAAACAATCTTCAACATGAACTGCAATGTCCTCTACTGACTCCTACCAGTAACTAACTATCAGTAGCAGAAACCTTCGGTCACACGGACAAATCATTCCTCGAACCCCCACCATCTTTGGTGAAAATGCTTTTAAAGCTTTTGCACCCTCATCTTGGTGAGAGTTTCTTGTTTGAGGTTTAATTTATGTCTTTTGTCTGTTCTTCTATGTGGACATTTTCATGCTCCCTTCTTGGTCAGGACTTTGGAAAAAAAAAAAGAGATCTCAATGGGAATATCTCGGGAAAATGAAGTTTAAATGGAAAGAATGCTAATGCAGCAAATCAATTCTGACTATTTCTCTCTTATTTTCAAATAACATTGAATAATGTGTCATACCTGGCTATTACAGTGTTCTGGCACTAATTATTAAAAACTAACTAAAATAAGTAAAATTGCTGTAGATCACATCAACCTGCATATAGACTTCTAGTTTTTAATCTATACAAAAGAATAACTGGTACCAACGTTTTTACAACATTGCACAAAATACATTTTAAAGACATGATACTTAAATTACTTTAAAGGGTTCTGCTACTTTGTTAACAGTTGCCAAGCAGTAGTTTAGTAATAGTTCCAACATGTCTGTATTACATTGTACTGAACAAAAAAAACAGGTCACAATAGGATATAAAACTTAAAAATATCTCAGATGCTATGAAACAGAAAATACTAAATAAAGAGAATATTACAAGATAGAACGTGTGCATTAGGATGAGTGTTTCAATTAGTTCCCCTTTGGCTCTTTGCTGATGTAATTGGACACAACTTCTGTAATTATTTCATCCCGTTCTGCATTTGCGTCTTGAAAGCAGCGGGGATAAGGAGCTGGGCTAAGGGTTGTTTCTTCTTGTGCGGGTGATCGGCTTGTTCTGGGTGATGCTGCTGAATGTGCATGTTGGATGTGTTTCCATTCACATCTATAAGAATGGAGTAACGCTGACACACTGTTCTCATCTTATACACAGCTCTCTCTCTCTGTTGTTGCAGCTGACTGGGAATCCACAGATGTGTCTTCCAGCTCAAGCATTTCATTTGCACTCATCCTATTGTGTGACTGAATGAAAAGTTTTCATAACTGAAAGGTTTCTGGGCCGAACTCAGGCTTGTAAAAAAATTTGTAGCACTACATACAACATTTTTTTTTGCGTTAGTGGAAAAATTAAAACACACTGACGTAATAAATAATTCACTTTCGATGGAACTCCATCTGTAGACGGAGCTCTGCCACCCATGCTTTAACTGTTGAACAACTCCCAAAACTATCACATCCAGGTCTAAATAATAATGAACTGCAGTATTTAATGATAATGTTACCGACATATGGACTCTGTCGCGATGCTCTGGCTGATGGGATGACCAGGGATGGAACACAAACTGGCAGAAACTGACTTCTGTCCTCTTTGCATATTTTGATTTAGGGACACTTGAAAACTCCTGAATGACCGAGCATGCATGCATATCAGATCACAAAAGACAATAATAATTACTAATGCTCATTTTAATGAACTGATTGATAAATAGATTAATAAAACCAATAATGAAGTTCCATCCTTCCACAACCTGAATAGAGAGAAAACAGTATAATGACTGTTCATGTTTGAACATAATCCACCAGAAATATGTGTATTCTGATGATGCCACACTGCGTCAGAAGTCGAGCCAGGTTCCAGCTCTTTGCTGTTTTCCTGGTGAAGCTCTCTTTGACGGCATCTTTGAAATCAATAAATGAGCTGGATTTTTCTCACCATAACCTGATGTCAATGGGAACGTGGCCTTATGTTTCATCATTTATGATACTGAACTGCAGTAACGGGTTTGTCTGAAAGGAACAGTCATCACAGTAACAGAACATGCAACGTATTACTCACAAAATACT